>NC_054063.1:36734950-37364678 GCF_017639655.2 Falco naumanni | reverse complement strand
TCCTTTCTAGCCTCCCAGCTGAGAGACTGGAAGTGCTGGCCTGCCTGAACAAAGTGAGACAGCAGCACGCCGACATGATGAAGGTAGCTCCAGCGCAGTGGCCGGAGGACACAGCGGCCAGGACCTTGCTGCCTCCCCTCCTTCTGGCTTGGTGGTGCTGGTGCGCGCTGCTGCGACCGTGCCTTGCCTTTGCAGAGCTGCACGCTCCCCAGCCCTTCCCCTTGATAGCAGGTGGTCTTTGAAAAGCCACATTAACCAGAAAAACTGTTAAAATCACCAGCTAGGAGCTTTATGTGGGCACCTGGCGGTTGTGAGAGATTGAATGATGTTTGCAATGTGTTGAGAAGCTCCCCTTTCCCATCTCTTTGTGTAGAGCCTCCCTGAGTTTGTTGTTTTTTTTTTTTAATTTTGCTCCCAGGCCTGGTTAACAGACTCCTCCTCGCTGCCACTGGTTGCCATGTCCAACAGCTTCTCGAAGTGGTGTATGTTGGTTTAACTCGGGCCAGAGCTGCGCACATTCTGTCGTAGCCTGCGCATCTGCTAGAGCCTTATGAGCTCAGTGACCCAGCATGGAGGTGACACAGGGAAACCTTATTTGCTTCAGTATTTTTACCAAGAGATGTGTGTGATGAAATGGTTTTATCTGCTGTTCTGAGTCAAGGATTAAACGTGTGTGATTATCTTCTCTAGCAAGTCACTGTAGTTACTGAAATATCTCTTAAAAACTTGTGCTTAGGGATGATCAGGGAGTACATCTTTCATGTTTCAGTTATTCTGGGTTTTCCATTTTATTTTGTGACAAAGGTAAAAATCGTAATTTCCACTCTACTAAATTTCACTTCATTTTTAAAAAACATGAACAATATCAAACCAAACACTTCTTATGGGATATCTCAGACACATATTGCAGTATCCTGCTTTAACTGGAACAGCAGATTAATAAAGACAGCGGTTTTCTCAATTGTTAAATTTTGGAATTACACAGTTACAGATTACATTTTTAGAGATTTTGACTTTAATTCCCTTGCCCTCTGAAACGTGCAGCTTTGTCTTTTTTGATGCCATGCTTAAGTAGTTCTCCAGGGTAAATCTTGATAAAGGGTAGGCAGGTAATGGCTGTTTTACAGGAGAAAACAAAAGAATTGCCCTCTCCCACCAAATACCTGACCATTCTAGATATCGTTTACCTTGGTGCCTGTTTCTTTTCAAAATCAAATTTTAAGTGTTAATTATGCTGCTGTTTGGCTTTTGTAGGTTTTTAACGATCCGATTCATGGGCACATTGAAATACATCCCCTTCTTGTTTGTATCATTGACACACCTCAGTTTCAGCGCCTGAGATACATTAAGCAGCTGGGTGGCACTTACTTTGTTTTTCCAGGAGCCTCTCACAACCGCTTTGAGCACTCTATAGGGTAAGGTGATGTCTTGCACGAAGGTCTGTTGCATTTGGATTTCCCGGAGCTTGGTTGTAGCCAAGGGACACTGCTGTCTCTGAGCATTGGTGAACTGCTGGGGGGGACATTTTCGGTCTCACGAGTGTTCCCGGATATCTTGTGTGACTATGGGTTGTTCCCTCGAACTTCCTGTAATAAAGACAGATAAAGAAACCTGCAAAATGGATCAATGTTAGATTTCCTCCCCTGCCCCTTATTCTTCTAATAATAATGTTAATTAAAAACTGTGAGTACTTTATGTTCTCCCTGGTCAAAATCTGAGTTTTAAAGCATAAACCTGGGAAGGGTACTGGGACTGCTATAAATGACTTGCTGGACAGTTGTAATCCCCTTATATTGTCCAGCACACCTAAAACCCATTTTGTCTGTGATGTTTGCATTTGTAGTTGTGTGCTTTATGCAGTCCATGGCAGATTGTCAGGCTGTCAGCCCAAATTAAAGTGAAACAGAAACAGATGATGGACATGAGGATTCCCAGAGTGTTGCTGAGTCATTCACACTCCACAGAGAAACTGTTCAGTGACAAATTTAGGCTTGTTTTAAAAGTATATCCCAAGGTGCAGAGAAGTTAAACTAGTCAATGGTTTTTAGTCAGGTGATCTGGCCAGCCTAAAATGGCTTTTGTTACTGCTGACATCGTGGAGCCAGTCTGGCTTCTGCCCCTGCTCCCTGACATTAGCAAGATGCAAATGACCATTGTAAAATGGTCAGATCAGTGAGGCAAGCTGGAATTGATTGCATTTGGTAAACCTGAAAAGGCAAAATTGGGGGGGATATAAACAAAACGTTCACAACAGGAGTCTGAAAGCTCCAATAGTATTGACAGCATTTTCTTTTAAACAGTTCATTTAATCTATATAGTTAAACTTAAGACAGTTGTTCTCAATTTGTATACAATTTGGAAGATTTTTACTGTATTAAAATAAAGTGAGCTTTCTGTGCTTATATTGGTCTAGTACAAAACCACCAAACAGTAAAATTTGGTCTAATAAAAGATACTGCCTTGTCATATAAAACCTTGTCTTGCTTTAAGATGCTCTGCAAGGGGGACTGTTGAGTCAAGTAGAAAAGGAAGTTGGTGTAGCGCTTGTAAACAGTCTGTAGGATTGGTACCATATGTTTGTTACTGCTTTTTTACATGTCATGAGAACAGAGGGTCCCATTCAGTGAAATTAAATGGCAAATCTGAAATGAACAAAAGGAAGAGAAGTAATTGTCATAAACTATTGTTAAAATAGCAATTTGAAAGAACAGTGCTTTGGTGACTGTTGTGGACATTTGCAGTTGCACTGACTGGAAGTAGGAGGATGATGTGTAAGCCGTGGTGCTTCAAGACACACACTGTCAGTAATGCACTGCTGTTTGCTTACACAGTTATTCCATGCTTGTGCATTGTGAAATACTGCAGGACGCTGTTGTCTCTGTTTTGGGCACGGTATCTTACGCTTTTTTGCTTTCAAATGTGTTACTGGTGACTAAAACTCTACTACAGGAAATAGTTTGTTTCTGTGGTTCTCGTGCAGGATAGGGTTTGAGTATTCTTTGTATGCTACCCCTCAGACAAGGGCTGTGACTTAATGTAGTGAAATAGAACAGGTGAACTGATCTTCTGTTCAGCCTAAAGCACTGGTACATTAACTTTTTTTCCCCCCCCCTCTGCAACAGGGTGGGCTACCTTGCAGGATGTGTGGTTCGTGCACTGAAGGAGAGACAACCGGAGCTGGATATAACTCAGCGAGACATTCTCTGCGTAGAAATTGCTGGGCTTTGTCATGATTTGGGTAAATAACACTTGAGGTGGCTTGTTGCTCTTTGAAAGCTACCCTGGATGAAAAGTTGGCTGTGGGACTGGAATGTGACAGCTGTTCTGGGCCACTCAGTGCATGGCCGTATTCTGAGACGGGATTTCTCTGTTTCTGTTTGGTCCAGAGTATGTATGTGGAGGCAACTCCACTTGGTGAGTCTGTAGCCGCTCTTAGCTAGTTTTTTGTCATGTTTCCATATGGTGTTTAGAGTTCTGCCCTCGGTGGCTGAAGTGTCCAATTCTTCCTGTGGTGTCCTCAGGTCTCTTAAAACATTTCAGAGTGAAAATGAATGGCCCTTTCAAAAATTGTTATGATTATTTTATAACTACATAATGTTTTCCTCAGAGCTGGCACAGAATAGTTAATGTTCTCAGTGTTACTGCAACACTTGCCTGTTGTGTGGGTAATGGAACTGGCTATGTTAAGTGCAGTAGAACTTAAGGTGTCTTGGGAAAGCGCACTTGCGGTAGCTAAAACTTCCTCATAGATGACGGATAAGGAATTTGGATAAGGAATTGGCTGGATGGCTGCACTCAGAGTTGTGGTCAGTGGCTCTGTCCAAGTGGAGCCTGGTGACGAGTGCCGTTCCTCGGAGATCAGTGTTGGGACCGGCGCTGTTTAATATCTTTGTCGGTGACATGGACAGTGGGGTTGAGCACACCCTCAGCAGGTTTGCCAGTGACACCGAGCTGTGTGGTGCGGTCAACACGCTGGAGAGAAGAGGTGCCGTCCAGAGGGACCTTGACAGGCTTGAGAGGTGGGCCTGTGTGGACATTGCAAAGTTCAGCAAGGCCAGGTGTGAAGTCCCACTTGTGGTTCAGGGCAGTCCCAAGCACAGATACAGGCTGGGTGGGGAATGGATTGAGAGCAGCTTTGAGAAGGACTGGAGGGTGTTGGTTGACAAGAAACTCAACATGACCCAGTGATGTGCACTCAATAGCCCAGGAGGCCAACTGTACCCTGGGCTGCATCAGTAGCAGCATGGCCAGCAGGATGAGGGAGGTGATGCTCCCCCTCTGCTCTGCTCTGGTGAGACCCCCCCTGCAGTGCTGTGTCTAGCTCTGGGGCCCCCAACATAAGAAGGACATGGACCTGTTGGAGCAGGGAGGCCATGAAGATGCTGAGGGGGCTGGAGCACCTCTCTGCTGAAGAGAGGCTGAGAGAGTTGGGGCGGTTCAGCCTGGAGAAGAGAAGGCTCCAGGGAGATCTTACAGCACATTCCAGTGCCTAAAGGGGGCCGACAAGAAAGCTGGAGAGGGGCTTTTTACAGGGGCATGTAGTGATAGGGCAAGGGGGGGGGCTTTAAACTGAAAGAGGGTATGTGTAGATTAGATGTTAGTAAGAAATTCTTTGCTGTGAGGGCGGCGATGCATTGGCACAGGCTGCCGAGAGCAGCTGGGGGTGCCCCATCCCTGGCAGCATCCAAGGCCAGCTTGGACGGGGCTGGGAGCAACCTGGTCTAGTGGGAGGTGTCCCTGCCCACGGCAGGGGGTGGGAACTAGATGGCGTTTAGGGTCACTTCCAGCTGACGGCTTCTGTGGTTCTGATATATGTCAAGATCACGTCAAATACAAGAAAATCCAGATTTTTAGCTTGTTCAGAATATTTCTACTGACAATCATGTCTCAGATTACACCTGTATAATCTTTGTTTTTAAGGTCATGGGCCATTTTCACACATGTTTGATGGAAGATTTATTCCACTCACTCGTCCAAGTTTGAAGTGGAAGGTAGGCTTTTCAATATTAAAGTAAAAATAGAAAACTGGATTTTTTAAAGGGAGAATAATTTGTCTTTAAACGACTGCCAGTGCTTGTGAGAATATAACAATCTTCTAGCATTCTCTTATTGCATCATTTTGGTGTCATCATTGAAAACCAGAATATCTTCTACTCTTGTGATGATTTCCTTGTTGTTCGCTTTAATTGTATGTTTGGGGAATGTCAGCCCCCTCAGCATGGCTGTGAGCAGAAGCAGCCTTACTAGCAAAGCAGAAAGAGGCATGGGGAGAAGTAAGGGCAGGTGTTTGTCACCAGCATCTCTTCCCCCGAAAGTGCAAATGCTCTTGAACTCCTGTGTAATTTCATGAGATCTGTTTGTGTACATATGTCTTCTTCCTGCAGATGTCACACTGGGTGACACAGAGAAATGAAGTGAAATGTGGTCTTGTTGGTGCCTGTAGTGTGGCTCTGAAGAGGCAGAATTTGTTAGGAGTGCACTGATCATTTAAAGGCAGCATTGTGTCTTAAAATGTGTATTGTGAGCTTTCTTCAGAATGTGTTTTACAGATGCAAAATACCAACTGGGAAATTCCTTTCCAGTTTAAGATTTTTTGTTCAAGGCCAGGATATTTAATACAGCATTTAGAATTCCAGCTTTCAGAAACTTTGGGTGGAGTTTCAAGGGTTGTTTGCCGTGAATGAAATGTAAGACAGTCCTTCCGGGCCTCTCTCTGCTTGCAGTTGCTGAACAAAATTAGCTGAGTAAACTTGTTAGTCTTCTGCACAACAGAATTGTTTATTTTGTCTTTTAGCATTGTGACTGTCTTACTGCTGTTTGTTAAAATTAACAGCTCTCTGCTGGAGCTGGTGTTTCTGTAGACCAGGTGACTTCCTGTTTGGTTCAGTACAAATTAATAGAAAATCCTGCAAGAGCCGCACTTGGACACCACGGTGCCAAGGTGCCCTGCCAGGCAGCGCTGCTGGGTTAGGGGAAAGCTGTGACAGTGCATGAAAGATGCTTAACCTTTGTAGTGCAATATTGAAGTGTTTTTTTTCACAGCATGAAACTGCTTCTGTTGAAATGTTTGAGCACCTGATCACTTCCAATAAACTGGAAGAAGTCATGAAGTCATATGGACTTGTCCTGGAGGAAGATATGACCTTCATCAAGGAGCAAATAGGAGGGCCTATAGGTGGAGCCACTTGTGAGGCATCGGTAAGTCAGTGCACTGCTCCTCTGGTTGTCCCAATACATGTCTTTGATTTTACTGAAAGTGTAGATAACTATGTTTTATTTATTTTTAGCCCTGCGGAATTCTGAGAATCCTGGCACAAGAGATGCTAGAGACGTGTAGTGTTTGTTTCTTATAGTGCTGGCAGGAGGTGGTAGCTTCACTACATCATGTGCTTACATCTGCCTGAGAAGTTCTTACCTCAAAGTCTTCAGATTAGAGGAAAGCTTAAGAATGTTATTTGTATTTAGTGAACCTGATTTATTGTAACTAGATTGGTAGAACTGAATTTTTAATGGAACCTTAAATGACCAGGTTAGGATAACAGCTTGTTTATTAGATGCCTGGAGGTGATGGTGGTGGGAGATTGTGTTTTCACATGAAGAAAACACGAGACAGTTTAGGGTAACAAGCTGATAATGGATATCAAAACTGAGAACTGGCAGAGATGAGGCAACGAGCAACCCGAAGTGTGGCCCCAGCGCCAGAGCCACATCAGCTTTAACAGTAGCAAAATTCTTGGATTTATTGCAGTAACATACATAGAGGCAGGGATAAGACTCAAAGAAATGTGTTGCCTCGGGACAAGGAGGAAGAGATCATGATTGTTACTCCTTGCCACTCTATGAAAGTATTAAGTCCTCTCTCCTCACTTTGTAGCTTGTTATCTCTTCAAGGACACCCATTCAGTTGCCCCTACAATTTAAGAACCTGTCAGTGGGAGATCTGTCATGACAATCTGGTCCCATATCAGAATTTGTGCGTTGTCCCAAACAAATCACCTGCAAACATTAGCACTTACCCATTATTTTCTGCTGTAGCAGTGTGTAATTCTGCCGTGTGTACTGCAGCACTCTGATGACAAACATAGGAAACTTAGCGTAATGAAATTCATTCTGAGATCTTGTAAGAAGGGGATATTGATTTACAAAGACTGCAAGCTGATTTTTCACTTACTTGCACTCATGTGCACACAAACCTTGCTGCCCGCCACTTGCACTGGTCTTGTTCCGAGTGCTTACCCAATGCCTCTTCTTCCTTGTTTGGATTCTATGCCTGTTTTCCAGCAGGATAACAGGAAAAGGAATGTCATACATGGTACGCTGCATGTACCTTCTTGCTACCCTCCTGGTGTTAGGCTGCAGGATCTTCTGCTGGCAGTCGCTTGTACTGCGGTGGTCTTACCAGAGTACAGGCACCTCTGCTGTTGAGGCATATGTGCTGTGATGCTATCACATGGCAGGACTTCTGGTCCTGAAATGAACCATAAGTTATTTATGCACTGAACATAAACTGTGTCCTGGACTTTGTCCCAGTAGCAGAGCTCTTTTCATCAGCACGGGGTGTTTTTATCAGTGATGTGCTCTCTTCCTGCTGCTTACTTACATTTCCATTCTTATATCAGTTTTAAAATTTCTGTAATGCAGATAACATGAAAACCATATCTGTTTGTATACCATGTTTTCCACCTTCAGAATTTCAAGGCCATTTTATGGCATTTTTTGTTTAGCTGAAGAATCATTAGATTTTCAAGAAAATAAGTGTTTATTTGCAACTTGTATCTTATTATTTTGGCATTGATTTCCTGTTTGCCTTATGACTGAATTGCCAGCTACTTAAGCTCCTAACCCACAAGGGATATTTGTACAATTTTTGTTTAAAACTCTAAATTATTGTTTTAAAACTGTTCTATAAAGTTGTATTGTTGATTGCAGGAGACTGCAAGACAGTGACATGTTTGTGGGTTTAACTAATTCCCTGAGGATTAAATGCTTCCAACCTTTTTCCTCTCTTCCTTGCTATGTACTTTTTTTTTTTTTAAGCTTTTCAAAGCTGCAGGCTTTGCTTAAGTAGAATGGGAAGTTAAGTACTGGTGTACATGGTTTTTATTCTTCCTGATACTCTGGGAAGTCAGCTGATTAAGCCCCAGTTCTGAACATCTAATGCCCAACAGCTTCTTAATGTCTTTCTGTTCTTTGCTACCTCAGTGCTGGATGTTTATCACAGACAAAATCAAAGTGTATTTCTGCTGTCTTAAAAAAATTGCTTTGACATTGTTTGCACACTTTAATTTCTTATTGTTTCTGATATTTATTTTTTTTCCTTCTCGGCTCCCCTGTTGTTAGTGGCCCTACCATGGTCGACAGAAGGAGAAAAGTTTCCTATATGAGATAGTAGCTAACAAAAAAAATGGCATTGATGTTGACAAATGGGATTATTTTGCAAGGTACAAATCTTACATTTTGGGTTTTTATTATGAATTCCTACTGAAACAATGCTACTGTATGTACAAGTGTGATCTCATTGTTAAACACTCTCTGTGGAATATTTTTAGGGATTGCCATCACTTAGGAATCCAGAATAATTTTGATTATAAGCGATTACTTAAATTCATTCGGGTCTGTGAAGTAGAAAACCGGAAGCATATCTGTACCCGTGACAAGGTAAGCAGCGTGCATGAACTGAGGGAACACCCAGCAGCAAAATGCATGCAAAGTATAGCAGCACACAGAGCATATGGGCTGTGGCAAAGCCTGCCTTGGTCAGCACGGTGCAGCCGCTCTCCGGATTGTAGAGGTTTGCTGGGGTTGCCTGCTGGATGCTTTTATAGCCCAAGAGAGGAAGAAGTAGTTGCTGCTTTGAAAGCTGTTCTCAGAAGCATTTAATTTAAGGAAGGGGCGGGACAGAGCAAGCCTCTGTTGAAAGAGCTTGTGGTGGGTCCTTCCAGAGAAGACCTTACAAAACCAGCAGCATGCATGATCCTGCTCCAAGTCTTCTGAGCAAGAGGTGAATATGGCTTTGGCAAGGGGCTGCTAAAGAAGCAAGAGGTCCTTTTCTCTGCCAGCGTCACTGTAGGATCTCTGCTTTCCCATGGCAGCCTGAGGCTGTTTCGAAATTCGTAGACTGTGAAAAATAACGATTCTGCTCTGTGCTGCAAATGGAAGCAGACAAACTCATTCGATTCCTTGATTGTTTTAGTTTTGCAGTCAATACCAATGTGAAAAGTAAAAGATGATTGTTTTTTTTTTGATTCAGGAAGTTGGAAATTTGTATGATATGTTCCACACGCGGAATTGCCTGCATCGGCGAGCATACCAGCATAAGATTGGCAACATCATTGAAATAATGCAAGTATTATACTTTCCTTTTCTTGCATTCCGTTGATTTTTAAATTCTTGAAAGTGTTTATCTGTCTGGAATATTGGGATAGTCAAAAAGGTGTGACATAAAATTAAAGCCACCGGGCTGTATAGCCCAGTTGTTGTGGCAAGGCTCAGTCTTCAGAGTGTCACAGAGGCTGTGATGAATGAAAAAAAAGAGAGGGCAAGAACTACATCCTTCCATGTGAACATCAGTTAGAAGGAGATTGCTAAAGCCCTGAAGAAGCATAGAATCAGGATGTGCTAATGCTGTTTTAAGCGCTGACAGCTGAAGTCAAAGCTATACCTACAAGTTAGAGACCACTTAGCTCAAACCGGCTGGTTAATAGAGGAACGTTACTAGCAGAGTAAAGTAATGAGCAAGCTTACTGTTACTGTAGCTCAGCTGAGGCCTGACTTTGTGTTTATGTAATGCCACAGCAGGAATTGTTCAGAACAAACTCCGCTGGCTGCCTGCATTTGTACCTCTGTCGATGTCTGTAGAAGTTTCCCTGTAGCATTATTCTTTTTACTTTTCTTGAAAAGCATCTGTACTAGTTTTCCCAAAGATTTTTTCACTAGGATCTTGGCTGCTGAGTAACCATCTGCTGAGCTTGGAAGAAAGGAACACAGAGGACTACACAGTATAAGAGTAATTTGGTACTGCTTTCATTTCATAAACTTCAGCTCCTGATTTAGTGATCCTCTAAAACTCACATGAAAAATGCTAAGGTTTGGCAGTACCTATGTATGAGGAGTAAAACAGCCGAGAAATTTAGTACCATAATTATAGCAGCTTATCCAAGTAAGTGTACAAGCTGGCAGTAACAATGATGAGGTACAGGGAGCTCTGGAAGAACTTGATCTTCAGAATATTATTTTTTGCCACCTGAAAATCCCACATGTTCATGATGCTTTACCTTTACAGTGTTCCGTATTCTCTTGGTTAACTCCTAGAACAATGGGTCTGTAAAAGAATATGGTCATCTGTGAGGCAGCCTCATTGCAGCTGAGTGACTAAGTCACTGTCTTGCAGGGTTCTGCGATTGTCTAAACAATGATAAACTTGTAGTCTGCAGCAGAATAAAGCGGCTAATTCATTGAAGGGTCTGATCTGAACCAGTTTTCAGTAGATGGAAATACTCTGTTGAAATGTGTGATCACAGCATGGAGATGGGACATAACTGCAGTGCCATTAGGGTCTGCTGTGCACAAGGGATGCAGTTTCATCCATTGTCTTATAATTAGAACATACTAATGCATTTCTTTTTTTACTCTTGAGCAATAAGCTGTTTCAAAATGACGCTATCCTTAAGTCTTAATTTTGTCTCAAACTAGGATTACAGAAGCCTTTCAAAAAGCAGACAAATTTTTTAAAATAGAAGGCTCTGGAGGAAAACTGTACCAGATTTCTACAGCAATAGAGGACATGGAAGCCTACACTAAGCTAACTGGTATGGCACTCAGATTTTTTAATTTTTTTTTTCTTAAGTAAAAGAACACGAGTACCTGTTAAAATGCTGGGTTTACATCTGTTGGTGTGGTGGGCCCTTGCCCATGACTGGACGCTCAAGTACTGCTTTTGTGCACAGATGGTGGGGCAGACCTGGACCATCCAATCTCATATCTGGCTGGGGGAGCAAGACCTTCTAGTTTAAATGACTTTTATGTTGAGAGAGAGAAGTACCAACTACCTATGTTCTGCACACATTCAAATTCACATTGTTGCAAGCAGTCCTGTCAGGAGGTCCTGCCTGTGCCTTGAGTTTGTTGCACTTGTCACAGGTGGGGTATAAGTCTGTGTGTGTGTCTTGTGAAACTTAACCCCAAAGCAGGTTTCAAAGGGCACTGATGGGGCCTGATTTGATTCACTTCAGATGTTGCAACCTGCTTGCAAATACAACAGAAGAAAACAGAATATATGAACAACAGAGTATTGCTGTAAGTTTTCGGCAATCCTCGATCTGCCACAGCCACATTCAGCCTGACCATAGACCTGCTGCATCAAGTGGGTGAAGGGGCTGCACAGAGTGCTGAGATGAGGAGCTGCCTGGCCCCGCTGACACTGCATGCCTATGCCCCAGGGGAGGAGAAGGGGCTGGCTTTTGAGGGGAGTGACTATTGGAGAGCATGAACTGCAGTGTTGGGCCATGGAAAGGCTGGGCAGAAAGGCAAGAACCAAGATTTAAATTCTTAATGGGCTGGGTTCTGTTCCATGGGGGCTGTCTGGTCTGTAAGATCAGCTATGCTAGCAAATCAGCACCAAGGCCCTGTTGTAACTGCCTGCTGACCTGTGGCACCTGGCGAGGAGCGCAGCTCAGGGCAGGGAGACCAGGGCTGTCCGCCACCTCCTACAGTCTGCCGCAGCAAGGAGCTGCTTGCAGGGCTGTCCTGGTCAACAAGACGAGAGTTGAACAGCAAGAGGAGTGATGCGAGGAATATGCCCACATCAAATGTAACAGTAGACCACAAAGGACAAATACGTTCTTCTCTTAAACTAAGGCACTTCCTGCCTTCAGCAGTTGCCACCTGGGGGCTTCTGAGAGGACAGTAGGCTTGTTTTCAGTAGTCCGTGATGAGTGATGCTTCTCTGAAACTGCCCAATTGCCTCTTGGACCTTTGCAAATGATAAACCTCTGTGAGGTTCTGCAGCAGAAAGTTCCCTAGTTTTCTTCCATGAATGGTGAAGAACCACTGTTAGTTTTTGATTTGTCGCTTTGTGATTTGACAGCAAATCCTCATTTTAGTAAAGGTTGAGACAGCAAACTGTTCCTTGTCACTACTGCTTTTGCACAATGGATGCGTTTGTGGGCTGCTTATTTCCCTTGTGTTATCTCTTCTCTCAGTCTGAAGAGACCTAGTCTGTTCCTCATGGAGAATTTCCTGACTTTGCCCAACCTTATCCTTAAAAACAGCCCTCGGTTAAGGGTGTTTTGGTGCATGGCCCATAACTTGCTCCTGGAGTGTGTTGGGAGCTTTTTAAGCCAGTTGCAGCCGTAGGCAGGGCATTGCAGAGCTGTGCTTGCAGTGCGCGTCAGAGCTGCCCAGGTATTTCTGACAGGGGAGTGTGTATAGATGTGGAGCGCAGCTGGTGCTTGTGACAGGTGAGCAGCACCCTGACAGCAGCAGTCTCTTCAGGACAGCCAGAAATAACCTTTCTGCTCGAAGCCACATCAAAAGAAACCTGTCTTGCTGCTCGTATTGATGGTGGGAAATGCACTGCGTACCTCGCTGTGATGTGGAGACAGGAGGGGGGCTTTGATGCTAGCATCCAAAGCCTGACAAATTCGGAAGGTTTAACGGAAATATGTTGTTCTTTTTACAAGGTAGAGCACCCTTGTCCCTGGGCTAGTTAGTGCTGGGATTTAAGATATTCTGCTGAACAAGACTGGCTAAATAAGAGGAGGAAGCAACTTCCAGTGAAATGATAAAACTTGTTGCAAGGGTGAGAACTGAGCTAGTCTTCCTGTCAGTAGGTGTTACGAACCTGACAATAATCAAGGTGATATTGTGACTTCTCAGCTGTCAGACTTGGCATGTTCAGCCATTCTCTGAAAGTGAGTGACTTTACTGAACCAGCAGTTTTTCTTGTTGTCTTAACCTTTGTCCCTGTACATGCATTTTGTTGTGACACTGGATTGTGACATACTTAACAACAATCAATGCAACTTTGGCAGATAATATCTACCTGGAAATTCTGCACTCAAGTTGTCCAGAACTGAAGGAGGCACGAGAGATACTGCAGAAACTAGAACGACGTCAATTATACAAGTTCTTAGGAGAGACTCAACCTGAAAAAATGATGGAAATTGTAAAGGTAATGTCTGTTGGTGGAAAATTCTGAATTCTGTCCCTGTAAAAAGTTGTTGACCATCTTTTTTTCTCTGTCTCCATGTGGGTTTTGGGTGGTTTTTTTTGGCTTAACTACTATTCCAAAACTAGAGTTAAAAGTCATCCTCCTGTCTATGTAGCTGAGCCATGAAACATACAGGGAATTGGGAAGAGTTTTATCTACAAACAGCCAGAAGAATGGCAGGAGGTGGTAATTCAGAAATTGATTATTGCAGAAATATTTTCAGAAAAAAACTTTTCTGAAAAACACAAAATTGCAAAAAAGCTGTTAGTCAGTCCAGTGATCGAGAATGTTACTACTATTATCTTGTGTTCATTAAAATTTCAGAATAATAAGGAACACATTTGCTTTGAATTGTGATTTGTGTCCTTTACTTTGAGAACAGATGTCAAACTGAATAATAACTTCCAAACTTCTTGGGGCTGAGATGGCTGTATCTAGAAAGCCTTAGTAAGATTAATTCAGCTGTCTTAAAGAATAAGGTTACAGAAGGACTACTGGATGTCTTACTGCTCCGTTCTTTTTGTTTGAAGAGATGGTTTGCTTGTATTCTTAGTGTCTAAGAAAAAGTAGCATTAAGAGATTCTGTATTAAAGCAGGAGGAAACGGGAAGGAAAACATGAAATGCTCGTACATCAGCTGTCAAGTTCCTGCCCTTCTGAGGGGTAGTTCAGGATCGGTAGCCTTACAAATAAGGAGATTAGCAGGAGAGTGAATTGCATGAGTCCCACCTTTAAACACTTCTTTTTAGAACTCGTTAATGAAAAGAAAAACTCTCACTTTGAAAATCCAGCCAGAGGTCTTGGGTCTTGGGGTATCCAGTGTGTTGTTTTCAAGGGAGACTGGATCACTGTTGGTGCCATAATTACATCCAGCCAACGCTTTGCAGCTTCTGATGCTCAGCTGAGGGCTCAGGGGCAAATTTTTCCTCCTGCAGTGTAGGAGTTGCCTGTTGCAGGAGTGTTGGAGGCTCAACTTCCTCTGAAGTGCTGGAGGTGAGCAGTGGCTAGATAGAATGGTTTGGGGTGGAAGGGGCCTTTAAAGGCCATCTAGTCCACCCCACCCCCCTGCAATGAGCATGACACCTTCAGCTAGGTCAGGTTGCTCAAAGCACTGTGCAGTTTTGTGGTCCTCACCTCATGCTGGCCAGAGCCAGGGTAACATCCCAAATAGCTACAGAGTTCTTAAATTCAAAGCTAGAGTTTCCAGTTAAGGCAAACTGGAAGATGTAACTTAAGAACAAGCACCAGCAGCAAGCAACAACAAAGAAAAGAAGAAAGTTAGCATATGTACATTGTGAAACAAGAACGGAAATAGAATATGTTATAAACAGGCTGCCTTCTGCCGGTTGCCTCCTGGCAATTCTTTCCTCTAGGTTTGGTCTCAGTCTAAACCTTCCCTTGGCTTCTCGAGTCACAACAAACGACACATGCCTCAGCTTGGCAATGTGTGTCATTCCCTGCTTTTCTTACTAGTTTCCCTATCTTTGCAATGGATAAAGCAGCAGCAAAAAAATGTTGCTAGCTGAAATCCTTCCCTTCTGGACCTGTCTCCTGGAAGCAACGTGATGCGCTCAAACCTTTTCTTCCATGAGTCTCAGCTGCTCCCAGGAAATCTTGCTTCACCTAATCTTGCATCTTACCCAGAACACAGCAACCTGGTAAATAGGCAACTTTCTCTCTCCCGCCAGCCACAGCCTTTTAATGAGAATTTACACATTTCCCTGAACAACTCCTCTTCATCATACCCTGCTTCTCAGCTTGGCTTTAGCCCAGCTGTCAGCAGGGAATATTCTCTCGGGTCCAAAACCAGGCAAAACCCCTTGGAGGTTTCAGCTTTTGAAGTAGGTCACCATCCTCTCCAAAGTTTGCCTAGGAGCTTGCTGCTTCTAGTTGTTTTTTCACAGTGGTCAATGACATTACTGATCTTGTCTGTCTCTTGGGGTTTTTTTGATATGTTCCAATGTATAGGTATAAAAGCTTCATTGGAGGGTGAGATCCTGTAGCCCTTCATTAAAAAAACCCCAAAGTTCAGTAAAAACATTTAATATTTAGCTTTTAGGAACTTAATTGCAAAACATTTGTATAAATTAAATAATTTCTTAAAGGTAATTATTTTCTGGGTTTGTGGAGATTTCAACATCCTGGATGGACATTCTTCCCCCTGCTTCTTCCTGTCATCGGGTGAAAATTTGTCCTCCACAGGCTGGCAGTATTGGAGTCTTCTCAGTTATATAAGCTTGTTTGGTTTCTGAAAATCGGTAGAAGACTTACGGCTGAGATATGCAGGGATTCAAACAACCAGATTGGTGCAGGAAGAGTCTGTCAAGCTATGAAGAAATAAAATATTTAGTTTAGTGACGTGTTCTGTCATGCATTTTTTTGCCTTGGTCTAGACCTGGTAGTGCCTAAATGTAACCTGAATTACTGTCTTTTTTCAGAATAACAGCCTGGCAGAAAGCATTGCTAATTCCAGGCCAGAAAAGGATCCTCCAGATGTGGAGCTAAAGGCCGAAGATTTCATAATTGATGTAAATACCTCTCAGGGCAGGTTCAGAGTAAAAACTTCTCAATCAGTGGGCCTTGTGTACCATAGTGAAAATCAGAGATACATTTCAATACATTTGGAATGGGAGGGGGGAACCAACCACAAACAAAAAACCCAAAACCAACCAAGCGAACGAAAAACCCCAAACCCACAGGGTTGCTTCAGAAGTGCTGTCCCAGGTGTTCAGCTCAGGGCTCCGAGAGCACCGAGCTTCCCCTTGGGAGGTTTGCTGGGCCTGGGCGCAGAGGCATCAGGCGTCTTCCCTGGGCTGGTGTTCAGCTGCTCTTTGGGCACTTCTGCTCCTGGTGACACATATGGTTGTCCCACGACTGTCCTCACTTTGAAAAGGAGCAGCAGTAGGGAATCCTTTGGGTTTTAGCATATGGGTGTTGAAGTCAGCAGTCTAAGAACCGCTGCTGTGGGCTGTGAAGTCAAGCGAAGGGCAGGCCCCGGTGGGAGGGTAACGGGCACAGTGACTTCCAGGCTGCTGGTATGGCAAGCCTGATGCGTGGCAGTCATCCCTGGGTTTTGTCTCCTGCATAAAGCACCTCACTGCCACAGCTTGGTTGCTGGCCAGTACTGGTGGGAAAGGAGAGACCCTGAAGCAGAGGAGAGAGCTTGAGCTGTCTGCAAGTATCAAATAGCTTGATCTCTGTTCTTGGTTAATTCTGGGAAGAGCTAGCAAATGGCTTTGCACAGAGTGCATCACAGATCACTTCAAAAGCTCCCTTGCATTGAAGATTCACTTCAGGCTGAGTAAAACTGTAGCAGTTCACCTGGCTTTAAATTGACTGCGCTTTCCTTGTCCATAAACTAAAGTCATGGGAAAGTGGGCTCCTCCCTGCTGACCACAAAACTGCTGGTGTACCAAGTAGATGTAAATAACACAGTCTGAACCTCATGTTTAAAGTTGTGAGCTCTACTGCTGCCTCCATAGGATGTGCGTTTCAGGAGGGCACGGGCTGGCAAGGGACCAGCATGCTTCCACTGTTTGAAACTGGAGCGTTGCAGAGCGTGACTCAGAGCTGGCTCATGTAAATGTCAATATCCACCTAGCAGCTTCAGAGCGAAAGGTGGTGGAAGAAAAGATACAAGATGCAATACCGGATTGTTTTATTAAGTAATAATTACTGTTCTATTTTACTAGCATCATTTACAGAAGTATAGTGTGTATCCTCTTTTATTTATTGTGAGAATACTAAAGACAAACATTAACAAATGCCATTTTCTTTGTTTGATGTGCAAGGTTGTCCGTATGGATTATGGAATGAAAGAACAGAATCCCATTGATAATGTTCTCTTCTATTGCAAGGCTGATCCTTCCAAGGCAGTCAAGATCAGTAAAGAACAGGTAGTCTTTTATTTTCTTCAGCTGGCTGCTGAAGGGCAGCATCTTCACAACTTGTGATGGAAGTGATTACAGTCCTTTATGGTAGTTCTTGCAGGAGTCGTGGGGAGGTGGTAGAATCCATGTCCTTGCAGGGCTTCGGTGTCTGTTGTACTGCTACAATCTGGAATTCTGACAGCCTTTGCATATGGACAGTGTTTAACTTGAATACACTCTGGAAGTCTTAGAAAAATACAGTTGATTTGGATAAAGCCCATAGATTGTAGTGCGATTTTTTTACTGCTTTCCGTTTGTATTCAGATGAAAAAATTGAAGTTCAGTGGATTCTTAAATTTCAAGAGATACTAAAGCTTATTTCTTTTTTGTTTCAAAGGTTTCAAAGCTTTTACCCATGACGTTTGCAGAGCAGATTATTCGGGTTTATTGCAAAAGACAGGATGCAGATATTGTTTCAGCTGCAAAACAATATTTTATTCAGTGGTGTATAAAAAAGAATTTCACCAAACCACAGGTAATGTTCACATGTTATTTTTCTTGTTCTTAGACCTCTTCACCTTTGTCCCTAAGCTGGCTTTTTCACTAAAAAACTTGGCTTTCAGGCCTTGTCTTTGTGGCAGAGCCACTTCTCACTAACCTAGCTTCTGGTTTTATTGTGGCTCACATCTGGGTGTGCCTTATTTTCACTGAAATAGTGATGGATTTGCATTGATTTAACTTCCACACAGACACTCAGTAGTTCATGGATGCAGGTTTCCTCACACAAAGGCTTAAAACAGCACTGAGAGATTAAAAGTTCTAGGGAGGAGGTCAGGTCAGTTCTTCTATGGCTTTCCCTCTCTTCCTTTGTTGTTCACCAGCTCTTAAAAGTCACTCCTCCCCCAGGAGATTCACGGTCAGTCCATTTGCTCCGAGTTAGAGTGAAAATATCTGGAGGAGTAAGATTGAAAACATCGACTCTCTGGGCAACTAGTCTGTAGTCTGAGTTGCCTGCAAGGTTTTCTCTGTTCTCTGTGTTTCCCTTTTCTGTCAACTTCTCAGAACATACAAGTATCCAGCTGTGAGGCGGGAAGAGAGTATGTTACAGCTCACCTGACATTTTTGTGTTTGGAACCTTGTCAGAGCTGCCCTGGGAAGTAAAATGGAGACTCTAAAGCAGACCCCGAGTTCGTACTTTGCTTTGCATTCCTCCTGCCAGAGGTGGTGGAGAAGCCTGTAACAGTCACGGCTGTAAACTGGTGATGTGTGATACAACATCTCCACCACCACATCCCCCTTGCAGGAAGGTGGGCACCTTCATTGGCTGGACTTGATGATCTCAGAGGTCTTTTCCAACCTAAATGATTCTATGATCTAAAAAAAAAATCCTTCCAGAATATTCATCATTGTAGAGAAGCAGTTACGGTTGTATGAAGTAAGTTTTTCTCAGTAGAAAATGGTAATGGAGCCACTCTGCTACATGCACGAGCTGTGAAATTTCTAGACTGGAAGCGTCATTAGGTTTGATAGACGTGCTGGCAAATCTGCTGTTACATTTCTCCCCTGATGTCTGGCTTTCACTTTCGTTTGTCTGATAATCATACCAGGGAAAGGGATAGCTTTCTTCACTTCCACGTACTTTTTCAGATATTTTCCACTATTTGGGATCAAGCCTCAAAGTAAAATAAATGCTTATATTGAAATCTCAAAGTTGCTTAAAAAATACAGTATGAACAGTTTATTCTGTGAACCATGGGGTTTTTTCCTTTTCATAAAGTACGTTAATAACACTGACTTTGCGTCTTACTTGCTAGAGGCACCTGTAAGTTTCATTCATCCTCTGAAATGAAAGGCCACCCAGTAGATGAGTGCTTTGAGGTGCTGGAGCTACAGCTATAGGCATGAACAATTTGTTTTAAGGCTCGTTCTTATGTCTTACTTCTGGCACCCGTCTTTTGAGAGCAGTTAATTTCAGAAGGGTGTTTTACAAATGGATCAAGCAATAAGCTTTCTCTGCTTGTAGAGTTTGGTTGTGCCCTGTAAGCATGCTCTTCTAGTTCAGGCATATCCATCTCGCAGGCCCCGGTGGGTTGCAGAGCATGGCAACGTGCATCTCACCAGCTTATTTCTAACTTGGAGAGCTTACTGCTTTCTTGTATATGTTTGTGGTGCTCAAGTACTAGGTTAACATATGTATCTCACAAGGATGAGCACTACTGCCTTAGACTGTAGCAGCACTTCGAGCTGGTAGATCGCAACAGTTTTAAAGGAGATACCCTGGCAAAGTCAGAGGAGATGCTTATAATAATGCTTCCGGTTCAATATCGATGCCCAAAATACAAGCCTGCTGATCTTTCTAGATTTGCTGGCAATACTTCAGGAACAAGTGCACTACCAACAGCGAAGGTTTCTCAGGTGCAGGGGATTTTCTTTCTCTCCACCAGACACTACCACTGACTATAGCAGTTTCCATCTCTGGGATGTGCCGTCTTCAATGTTTGTTGCCTTACAAAGCTTCTGGGACCTTGGATTTATTTTTTCTACTAAGTGATACAGAGCTGCTTTTCTTCTGCTTTAGCATAGAAAGCAGAAGTTAATGTGCTATCATTAATGTTTTCTGATTTTTAATAATAGGATGGTGATGTGGTTGCCCCTCATCTAATTCCAATGAAGGAAAGCTGGAACAACACGACAGATGATGAACACAGGACAGCTTCAGAGCCCAGCTGCAAACAAAGGCTTCCTTTTGATAAGTAACACTCTTCCTTTTGGCACTGTTCAGTCTGCTTCTTCAGAAGATGAGTAAACCTGAGCAGCAATTCTTCTAAAGGCAGTTGGATGGAATTTATGGATCAATGCATTTCTGCATTTTACAACACAGTATGTTTTAATGTAGGTGCTTAAAAGAAGTGCATATTCCAAGTGAACGTCAGCTGTTACAGCTGAGCAAACTCAGTTCTCATTTATTTATGAAAGTATTGGCACTGTGTTGCAAAAGAAACTTTAAAAATGCCAATTAATTGTTATTACAAGAAGTTCTGAAGACATGTTACTGGTCCTTCTAGTTCTGATCCCTTCTTAAGATAGTTGTGATGTTGAATGAGCTAGCAGAAAAACTTGCAGCTCACGTTTTGGTGTGTCTTGGTTTTGGTTTTTTCCCCCAGTACCTAGGAAAGAGGGGAGTAAGTATGTTTCTGAAAATACAGTGAGGTAATCTAACTTTGAAATAACCACAGATGGCATCTTCAAGAATAACAAAGTTAACTTCATTTAAGAAAATAAAAGGAAGGGAGAGGGGAATTTTTTTTAAGAACCAAAGATTACTTTTCTGGCATTCAAAAAGCTGATGAAGATGTGGGCCTCTTGCTATAAATGTGACCACAGTTTTTATTGATGTAACAATGCATTGCAGTGACATGCAGCCTTTTATTGTTTTATAGTGTATTTTTGATACATTTAATGTTATATTTTTTTACTGACTGAACTGCAAAACGTCCATTGTTTGAGTGCTGGTAGGAAAGCAGAGTGACCCGAATGTTTGTCAAGGCAGGTGGACGTGCGCACAGGTTTCGGTGCAGTGAGTGAGTCCCTGCTGGATGCTGCACTGGCTCTTTGCACTGAGTGCACCTTGTTTTCTGCATCACACTGTAATAGGTAGACAGGCTCCTCAGGAATTCTGCCATCCTTGTATCCCTTCCCTGTTTCTCTTGGACCTCTGATGGCTGTTTCTGCGTAATTTTTCTCTCCCTTGTAGAACTATAAGGGTTCTTAGATTCTTCCCTTGCTGGCAGTACTAGTGTGAGTGTTGCTAAGTGTCTGTCCAGTTGAAAAGGTGAATGAGGAAGACCTTCCTCTCCTCTTGTACTCGGGTCTAAGAGGAAGGCTGCTTTCATTGAATAAAACCTAAAAGCTTGAAAAAGCCTGCCCAGAAAGCGAAAAATGCAAAGCAAAAGGTGCAGTAATGCTCAGAAATTGGATTGAGCTTTGGGGGTTTATATGTGGGGTGGGGAAAGAAGAGTTGGGTGTGCGGTTTTGCCAGCCAGGCATAGGTAACCACGTGAGTTCCTGGAAGCTGGCACAGCAGGAACTCCCTCTGGCCGACCTGCAGGACTCTTCATAACTGATGGCATTTCTTCTCCCTCTGTTGTGGGAACGGATAGCTATCGGGCAGAGGGAAGGAGTACACCTGTACTCGCTCAGATTTAATTTGTTGAAGTAACCAGAAGTTGTTTTGCGCTCTGCTGCTTTCTTACGTACCTGTGCTCGTGCATCTAAAGGTGATGTGGTGCAACCTCTGCTGTTCATGTCTTTAAGAGTATTTCCTATCTGCAGGTGTGCCAGGTAACTGTTAGAAGGGGTTGTGACCTCTAAAGGCTTTTGAAGAACTTATTATGCTTCAAGAAACAATATCATAGAGTGAAGGCATTTGTTTCCCTTATATGCATAAAATCAAGGATTGTTCAGAATAATTAATTTTGTTATTGTTGCTTGTGTTTTGAACTGTTATAAAAGGTGCACTTTATACTTGGGAAATATGTTTTGCTTACGTTTAAGCAAAAATTCATACTTAATGTTAAGTTCTGAGACAGAGCGTTTCTTTTTCTCAGATGTGTTAATCTGAGCCTCTCTGGACTAAGATTAAATTTATAAACAGTTATTTTACTATTCTTTTAAGGAACTGCAGTGTGTGGACTTTATTTAAAACGGTTATAAATGGCCAGATGTATTTCTAAAGGACAAACGCTGCTCTGTGGACAGAAAAGGACCTTGGCATCCTGGTGGGCACAGGAGTTGACATGAGCAGTGAAGATGGCTGGGCTGTGCCAGAAGCGTCACCAGGGGCTGGTGGGTGGCCGGGAGCGGGACCCTGAGCACAGTCACAGGAACAAATTCAGCTGCTGAAGACAGGATGGGAGCTGCTGCCAATGGCCCTGCACCTCCATCCTGCCATCTGCTTCAGCATCATCTCCCTCCTGGTGGGTGACTTTTTTCTGCTTTGTGGGAAGAGAGGGCCTGTAAAATAGATAGCCCCCCAACAGCCCCAGCTCTTTACCCTCGTACTAACTTCTAACACTGCTGCAGGGTTGAACTGTGCATAGCTGGCCTGTCTGGGGTTTCATCACACCCCAGAAATGTCGTCTGCTTTTTGGTGTGCTACAGGGCCACTTGTTTTTCCTCCCGACCCCTGTGTTTGCTTTCAGGTCCACTCACGACCCCTCTGTGTGGCTCTTGGTGCTGCCCAGAGCCCCCACTCACCCTCACCCCACCTCCAAACACAGAGCCAACAGGGGTGTTTAAAACTTGCACAGTTTATTATGCTCCTAGACATGCCACAGAGCTGGCAGCCCAGAGCAGCTGTGGCTCCATGTGCCCCTGCCATGGCTGGAGGCGCAGGGGTGCTGCAGGGCCTGCCCCAGCCGGAGTGGCTGAGTGCGGGGGGCTGAGCTGGGCTCGCATTAACGAACCCCCACCAAAGCGCTAACAGCAGTGCAGTAAGGCAAAAGTTTTAATGGTCCAGAAAGAAATAACCTGCTTACGCAGCTGCCTGGGTACATCTATCTCTCAGTTCCGCTATACCAGGTGCAGTTTGGTTTCGATGTTGCCACATTCCCAGCCCTTTGGATTTTTCCTGGGATCTGTAGGGAAGCTGGCTACCTGCTGCCCAGCACCAGTGAGAAAGCTTGCACGCTGTGGCTACCACTGCTCAGTGCCACCATACAACCAGCTGAGCAAGAAGCCAGCCTGGTGGCTTTGCCCAGGTGGGTCACATGCACGGGGGCAGCAGCTCACAGGGGAACCAAGGGCTCACGCTTTAACAGCCACACGGCCAGTGCTGTGCTTGCAAGAGGGTAACACAGGGAAAGCGTGTATCCTGTAGCCGTGTAACACTATGGAACACCTGGAGCCTGACAACTCCACAACAGTGGTGGCTGAGGCTCCTTCTGGCTTTGGTCTGGGGCCTTGAAGGGGAGATGTGGACGGATCCGGTCCCTGGCCCAGGCAGGCAGCTTGCTCCTTCCATGTCCAGGCTGCTGCCCCAAGCGATCACAACAGTATAGTGTAAGCCCTGCACTATCAAGCTTTGTTACCCTACAGAAATGAGGAGGAATGGGAGTTCTATCTCCACAGTAACATTCCTTCTGGGACCCTGTAACGCCTCTGTACTGCTCCCGACATGAAAGTGCCTGTGTTGCTTCAACAGGATACAGCAGTTACCCAGTACCCACCCTGTTGTCTTCACCCCAGTTCCAGTTCTTCCTAGTTTGAGCACAAAATTATTACCTGTGGCAGCAGCTTCCACCCTCCTCTTTCCAGCAGGTCATTCATCCGTGGTCAGCCATTTGTTTCACAGTCAGCCACTGTGCCCGAGTACATGTGATTTTTCCAGATCCCACAACAGCAGGAGAACCCAGAAGTATACCCAGAGATGCCTTGTGCTAAGCAGGAGCACTACTGGTCAAAGCAGTGAAGGGGAAATCTCCAGAGAAGCAAACATCTCCAGGAAGCAGTGACAGTAAGTTTATGGTCCGAGCTCCTTCTGGGCCAGAGATGCAGCCCTGGTATTAGCTCAGACACTTTCTTCAGTTCCTCTTGGACTGCCCAGAGCTGATGGCTGAGGTCGCAGTGAAAAGCACAGCTGAGGGAAGAAGGGAGATGCTCCAACAGAGGCACTGCAGTTCCTGCTTGTAGCTCTTAGTCTCTGCACTGAGCCTGCAGCTCAGGAGGGTATTCCCAGAAGAACCTTGGCCCTTTCTTTTAGTAGGTACTATTCCCAAAGTCAGACCTCATTCAGGGAACCTTCCCCACCCACCCCACATACACCACGCTTTGCATGTTCCTTAGCGTGGTCCATGTCCCAGGGAATGGTGGGCACAATCCTTACTTCAAAACAAGCATGGCCTCTGTCCCATCTTGCCTTGTCAAGTGGAGTCCATGAGTGAGGTAGTATTCCCGCCGGAGGAAGGCATAGAAATAATCTGAGATGAGCAGGATCTGCAGAAGTGAGATGTTCAGACACATCAGTGGTGATTCATAAAAAGGGGCATGTGTTTGTGACAGACCCTGAAGGGGTTTAAGAGGTTCTCTGAGCCTGTGAACACCCCTTGTCTACTGCCTTGTGGTGTTAAGCCAAGGGAGACTTAAACGAATCTATTTGCTGTGCTACCCATGTGATCTTGCAGACATCTCTACTAAGGAGAACTGGCCAAAATGTATGACACTGGCAGGTCCATCACTGCCACAGCTCTACAGACTCTCTCAGCCTCACCCACGGGCCTCCTCCCATGCAAGCACCGTCATGCAGTCCAACCCAAATGCTGAAGGTCTCCTACTGCTGATTGCTATTAAGCACTTTCCAATTGTGATTGTTTTCCAACTGCCATTTCTACTCAGAAGGGGTAAGCTTGCAGGCAGCAGAAGGAATACCACAGCTCCCCAGGTCAGCCTTAGCAAACAGAAGCTTTAGTGGTTTAACAAAATAATACTTACCAGGCTAAGGTGTGAAGAGAAGAGCTGAAATGTCAAGGCTGTGGCTTCACAGTAAAATGTCCAAGAGCAACACCAGCTAAAAGCACCTCTTCCACCCTCAACACTTTTGCATCTCCTTTCTGCCCCTGTGCCTGCGGTGGGGCAGCCAACCCTGTGTATACACTGTCCCCCCTTTACGTAGTGAACAGAGCCAGTTATCCCCCAGATTTTCCCCTGGTCCAGGTCAGGGCATGCTGCCACACGCACATGGATGTCGGCACCACCCTGTGCTGCCTGGGTGACAGGTGTACCTTAGGCTAGCATTGCCACCAGCTGCATTGCAGTGTGAAATCGCAACTGAAGTGCCAAAGAACTGCAGTGAACAAGGACACCTGATGTGGAAATCACACGGTCCCTCCTCTCCTCAGCCCCGCTTTGGTTGTCCTGAGGCTCCACAGCGTGACTGCTCCCTTGCCTAAAAGCACTGAGAACACAAGAGTGGGTCTCGGTGGTTTCTCTAATGCAGTCACCACAGGCAAGCTGCCTCTGCAGGGCCAGGCTGGGCTGCTGTTAAGCGCGGGCAGTGACCTGCTGGCTCAGTAAGTGCCATTTGTCATTTAGCCTCTTGTAGTGCCACCCTTCCCCAGGAATGCTGACAACCTCCATCTGAAAACAGCACCGCATAACTAGAGTGGAAAACGTTTTCAGTGCCAGACCAAGCTAGCAGTTATCGTCCCAATGTCCAGATGCTACTCAATGCATTGCTTTGGCACAGTGCCTCACCTGAAGTTTGCTGCAGTGCTAAAGGGGAGGGAGGGAGAGTCAGGCTGTCAGCCAGAGCCTGCTTGGAGTACTGTTAAATACAGCTGCTGCAAAGAAGGCTCAGTGGCAGGACGGGAGGATATGGAGGACCAGGTGGAGACTGAGGGAAAAAGAAACAGGGCTGCAGATTGCTGAGGTCAGAGGAGAAAGTGCGAAGGACAACAGACAAAGAAGCGTGGAGGTGCCCAGAAAGCATCCACTTGTTTTGCTGAACACCATGGCTGACTACTGACATGATGCATTAATATGGTTAATTTTACTTTTAACTAAACCTCCCTGCAGATATCTTAATGGGAAAAGAAAGAGTTTAGGTTAGGGGTGATAAGAGCTACTTCTTTCTCACAAGGAAATCAGAAACCAGATTTTTGCTCGGTCTGCATTTATACAGAGGACAAGACCTTGCAGGGTCTGTCATGACTTTCTCAGGCAGGAAATAAAATACTCTTAGAATATCAACATCCGCCATCTCTAATTAAAGTTTTACTATTCCTTTCATTCTAGCAAGACATGTAGTTAGAGAGCTAATGAACCACTACCAATTTCCTATAAGCCCTTCTTGGTAGTACCTCCATATCCCACTCTCATCTCACTCACTGCATGAAGCCTTTTTGCTTTTGCAGAATGGGTGTTTGCCCCTATTTATCAAGGGGGTGGGGCATCTACAAGCAGGTACTTTTTAGCCCCTGGCAAAACTGCTCCTCTAGTTTTAGGAGAAGCAGACAAACATAAATGGTTGAGGCACATTCAAAATAAAGGCAACTTTAACATGAAATGAACATTCTGCTCATCCTCATATGAAACTATCCCAGGACTTAGGGACACTAAGAAATAGCAGAGAGAAGAGGAAGGACTTAAAAAGAGTTGTAGCACTGTGTACCTTGAATCCCACCTTCCAGGGGCGATAAGCCTTGAGAGAAGCAGGGAGAGCAAGCCCTGGCAGGACTGAGACCCTGCATAAGCCCTACATTTCAGTGAGGTATAATGCTCAGAAAAATTGATGCCATGTCCCCATGTACAAGAAGTTCTCATTTGCCTGTTTTCTGGCCCCACTGCTGCTGCCCCGTATTTTCTCACCATTTTCCCTCTACCTCACCTTTTCATGTGCTTTTTAGTCCTGCCCTACTGAGATGTCAAGCAACAGACCATGTAACTTGCAGTAAAATCTAGCTGGATTGTGAAGCTGCAGCTCAAATACTACATACAAGAACTCTTTCCCATTAGTGTGCCAGAAGGCGAGGACCAGGCAGATTTCAGCAAGGAGAGGTGGGAAGCTGCTATGCAGGACTACACAGGATGCAAAGAGCCCCATACATCCTGCAGAATTTGCAGCTGCTGACAGGACACCCAATCCAGAGACCTACCCAAAGTGCAGCCTTGTTTGCCTTGCTCTACTAACCTGCCCTATGTTGAAAGTCAACGTGATGGCATAATAAAAATTGGAGTTGGCACTTCCTGCATAAATCCATAGGTGCCACAGAACGGGGAACAGGAGGGAGCAGACAATGAGCACACATGACAGGATGAAGATGTTCCGGAGGACTGCAAAAGAAAACCAAGCTGTTAAAATGATGCATTATTGAGCAGCCATGCTCACACAACCAGCAATGGTATTTAGGGTATGTGCAGGGGGCGGGGGGGGGGGCGGGGAAAGAGGCACTTGCCAACACATACTTCTCTCCAATAATCTTTCAGTTTGCTTTAATATTTTCCTGGCTAGTTTTTGTAAGAAATACACTATATTTCCCTTTAAAATCAGTACTTCTGCCTTCGCTTGAGTGTGAAATCCTCATTCGTAGCTCTTTCCTTCCAGGTCCTGCTCCCAAACTCCTGCCTTGAAGGACTCTGGTAGTGTAGACGCCAAAAAGCCAAAGCCAGCAGTTTTGAGAAGAGCCTTTCCACAAGCATCATGATTCAGAGAGCAGAGCACACCATTCCCTAGCCTCATCAAGGTGATGACAAAGGAAAAAAAAGAACCTGTGGGCCATAGGAAGAGACACTTTCTTGGGAGGTGGTAAGGAAATGAAGCGTGGCCAGAATCCCTTAGTCTGCATATGTGCCAGATGGACAAAAACAAAGCACAACTTTGTCTGAAAGAGCCAGAACTACTAGGTCAGAGGAGATTTTGTTTTCTGTGAACTACTGTCCTTTGGCACCAGTATCCTGGCACTGGTGTTGCTGTGCTTGGCCATAGCTCAGCCAATGTCCGTGAAGGTAACGGAAAGACTCCCAACAATTCTGAAGCTGAAGGGAGTTATCTGGCATTTTAAGAGCACCGTCACATCCAAACCTGTTCACGCCTCTTCTTAAACTTCTTGTTCAGCAGGTGTATGCACTCGCTGTGGGGTGGGAGCATGTGACAGATGACTGTCCCTCTCACTGGCCACAGTCCCCTTATCTGCATGCTTGGAAGGTGCAACTAAACTACGCCGAATCTGGGTTTCCCAGAATTACATCACCTGCTATGGCTGTGACATGCTCAGGGCTAGCCTGGGGCTTCCTGCCCTGTTTTATTACAGCTGCTTTGGCCTCAGCTTTCCTTAGTCTAAAACTAATAGAGCAGATGGTCTCCCAGCCTCTTGACCATCAGGCGGGCTAGCTGGGCCTGGGTTAGAGAAGACTGCAGTAAAAGGCCCAGACAACCTGGCAGCCAGACAACAAAGCAGTTGGTTTAAGCAAGAAACATCAGGAAAAGCACAGTGCTTCCAAACCTCCCCAGTGTAGCAGGAGCTACAGCCTGAGTTTGAAAATCATCAGGAAGCTCTCTGGTGATTTAAAGAGCTAAAGAGGTCCTTTACGAAGCATTTAAGAAAAAACCAACAGTTGCTTGGAGTAGTTCAGTTACTTGCACTCAAAGCAAATAAGCAGATGCAAAACAAAGAACCACTGCATGGTGCAGCATTTTAAGGCTGGGGGACTCACCGACTGCAGAAGCAGTGTTCAAATTACACATCCTTAAATGGGAGTGAAGCGTCTGAAGGATGGATGTACTTTTTAACAAGCCACATCCCTTGTGCAGGACTGAAACATTCTTACAAAAACGTTAATCTTCGGAACAACTCGGAGAGGCGGGGAAGATAAGGTATAAGTGAAAATTCCCTCCTCAATCAATTTGAACCATGGTCCTAAAGACATATTAGAGACTGTATCACCAGAAAAATCAAGCCTCCTTCCAGACACCCAAAGGAAACCACAAGAGCCTGCAGACACGGGCCTGGTTTCGTTTAGTGGTGACAGTTATTGGACAGGCCCTTCCCCACTGCATAAGGAACAATCAAACACAAAGAACTTACATCTGTAAAGGTGGCTCCAGACTGGAAGGAAGGCCATGTACAGTGCAATGTCTCCCACAGTGGGATAGGACTTGAAGATAGAAATGATTGCGATCTGGACAAACATGAAGAACACAGGGTGTTCCCTAGAAGGGAAAAGACATGAAGGATAAGAGGATGCAAGAGAGTCTCTGGAAACTGGAAATAAGTATCAGCGAGGGCACAAATGTACTGTGGGCTAGGCTGATAAAGGCTCTTGTACCCCTGTTCTCTCCACACGAGCCTCTGAGCGCCGGGTAGGGTAGTGAGAGCTGCTCTGCAGAGAAGCAGTGTAAGGGGATGCACATTTGCTCACTGCCCTCACACAGAGACATCATGCCACAGCTCACACATTTATACAGCTGGTCATCTGGGCCGCTCTTCCCCAGCTCTGTCTTACTTGCTAAAAAGCAATCAAAAAATCCTCTCTGAAGGTTATTTGGAGAAGCCCACAGTTGTCCTTCTGGTATGGCATGATATCTGTCCACTCCAAGTCAAGAGGATAAGCTCACTAAGAATCCAGGAGTGTTAACAGGTGTTTTTATCAGAAAGAAGGGTAACATTGTCAGCGCAGTCTGCTAGGAATGTCCCCAAATTTTCACTTTTTTTCTGACAATAAAAAACTTGACGGTCCATCCAAGAGTTCCTTCTTGCTTTCTGACTACAGTGGCTTACGCTGGCAGGGAACAGGCACCTCTGCAGCCTAAATTTCTGCTCTCTCTTTTGATGCCTGTAACACATTTGTTGCGTAGCAGAGCCCAACTCACTCCATTTAAGAGGAATAAAGATTGAAACTTTGCGAAATTAGGAGGATAGGCCCTGTTAAAAGAACCTATCTTTTTCAGGCTTGTAGATCCAGACATCTGATGCCAGCCTTATAAGCTTCCACCAGACAAGCAAGAGTAAAAAAACTAGCACAGAAACATACTTACTTTAGCTTTATTGCCAAGGGAATGGTGTAGAAGAACACGTTGATTTGAAACACACATACAAAGAAAAGACTGAAGTGTTCAAACATCTCTGCAAAGAAGTACCAGAAAAGGCCAATATTGGGTGTCAGATCTGGAACGGAAAGGCTGAAATTTGAAAAGAAAAGTCAAGGTAACATTTTTATATGGTTGTTTTTCACTGCCCTGCTTCTGTTGCATTAATTAAGCATTGTTTGCTTAACGGATGGAGGACCTATATTTTAAATACATGGAAGAGAAATCAAAGGGGTGAAAACCTGGAGAGAAAAGGGACTAATGTTTCCCTATGCCCCAGCAGGATTTAAACCATTCCCAAACAGACACTTCTCCAGAGATAAAAATTCCACCGCCACAGTAGCTCAACAGTCAAATCCATTTCCAATCAACTCTGTGGAAAACATCTCCTGTCTTCTCTAATTCTTGCTGTAACTTAATTAACGGAAGTTGGCTAATGCCTGCTCTTCTCCACACACTTTGTTTTCTTGCATTGCCAGTAAAATCACAGATCACATGCTTCTTGGGACAGGGAGTGATGCACAAGAAACAACACAGCAGGGCTAGACAGACAAACCAGTAAGAATCCTTATACTTACATAAACCCGTAAACAGATGGGATAAAATCCCAGGAGTTGAGGAGGAAGAAGGAGAGGCAGATGATCACCACCAGGCTGCACAGGTACAGGGCTGCATACTGCATGGTGTAGAGCCAGAAACTTTTACTTCTCAGTTTTATTGGTATGAACTGACGCTGAAAATTAAATACAAGCAGGCAGATATCCCTTATCAGGTGAAAAGCCACAAAAAACCTGAGTGTTCAGAACATGATTTTAAATTGATGAAAGAAAGCGTCAAACACTGGTACTATAGCACTGGAAGAAGTAGTGCTCAAGCACAATTTGCTTGATGTTCTTCAATCTGGCCAATTAAGTCATACACATTGCACATGATTCCCAGACCTGTGCTTGAAAATACTGTACCTAGGCTGGTAATTTCTGCTTGTGAGTCAGTTCTCGTGCACTCAGTGTAACATTCACCACCTCCGCACAGCTATACTTGTACCTTAGAGGTCTGCAATACTGTACTGCTGCTTGTGTTCTGCTGCACGAGCCCACATCATCTGGGTGACAAAGAGCCCTGCCCCACAACCCACCACCCTGTGATGCCAGGTCTCCACCACACGGACTGGCATTCGTGCTCTGCTGAAATCAGAAAAGAGGACATCCAGCAGGCTCCTAAGCACAAAGGATCCCTCTAAAAGGTTGTCTCCTCAGACAAAGACAACTGCTGCAGTCCTGCCACTGCCACATGTCCTGACAGGTCGACCACAAGCCCTTGTCACATAACATGATATATAGGTATCTCACTCCAAGAGGTCCCCTGACTGCATTTGTAAAGACAAATACACACACAGGGGCAAAAACCTTTGGGAATTGCTCAGGGTTCTGTAACTCCACATAAGTGATGTGGCTTTTCCATTTAGTACTAGGGTTTACACTGGCAGATGTACAGAGACCAGCTGTAACTGATGTGAGCCCTGTGTAAAGCACACTCTGTTTTCTCAGTCACCGCATGTTCAATACCACTTGCTGGAACAATGTAAGCAAGTTTACCAAAGATTTTTGGCAGGACAGATTGGAAAGTGCTGGAGAAAAGCTGTTTAGTTCTGTACAAAGAATGCAGTGAAGTTCATTTACAAGTCTGGATAAAAGAACACACACTAACATGATCCCCTTTAAAAGTTACAAATTAGGCATTCACATATCAAAGCACTTCTTGTTGCTTGTGAACACAGTGCTTCTACTTTTGCCACTTTACTTTAGCCAAAGTTAAAAGACAACAAATGAGACTAAAATATATAAAGTAAATGCTCCGAAAAAATAGCAAACTGAAAAAGTAACACTGACTCCACAGCAGTTCTTGTCTTGCAAAGACTAAAAATAATAAAATTTCTGAAAAAAGTAAGAGACATTCATACCAGATAGTCAGGGAAAGAAAATGGACTAGAACTGACTCTCCACTCTCTTTCGAAGCTCAGAGATTTGAGAACAGGCTGTCACAAATCTGTAGTTAAGATTAGCTATACAAGTCATGAGGGAGATAGGACAGAAGCAACCAAGAAAAGCTGGCAAAATACTCCAATGGCAGAAATTTCAGAGTGGCAAACACAATAAAAAAGATCACCAAATGATCTGTGAATTGGGTAAGAGCCCTCTGCTAGTGGTCACAGCCTCACGTTGCTCCCACATCACAGCAAGACTAGAAAATGATCAGTTTTCCTTAAGTGCATTATAATTTGGACTCTCAGTTAAGTCACTGTGTACAGTATCAGCACAAGAGCTAAGAGAGAGACCAGTGGGAAGCATGCAGGCAAACCAGTGATGAACCCGATCACTAGGAAAGAGCTGCCTCGGCTTTAAACCCTACCCCTGCCTGCCGATGTGCCTACCACCCTACAGCGGGGCTAGTTTTGCCCGGAGCAGTGTCTGTCTGTTGAGGCATTGTTTACTGGTTAATGTGCAAGGTCAGTCCCGTTGGAATTCAGGGGCCTTGTTACTGGGGAGGGATAAAGGACAAGGGAAACCAGGCACTTTCACAAGCACACACCTTTTGCCATTAAACTCCAGATCAGCATTTCCGAGCTTGAGTGATTCAAACACAGTGCTCCTCACTCAAACACAGCTCAGTGATCTATGTCGGTGCAAAGGAATTCTCCAGGTCTAAAATCCCCATTGCTATTCACATGACACAAAGAATAGCACTTATTTCAAGCAAGCCGAACACCCGCCAGTTCTGTATATGACTTTCTGGCTTCCTTCTCTCTACGCACAGGCATCCCCATTAAGGCTTCAAACTTTCCATAGCCTGAGGAGAGCCACTTTTTCTGAAACCCAGGACTTGCTTGACTCCCCTCTCAATAGCTAAGTACTGTCCCTGCACAGCTACAAGATGACGACAGGTGCCAACAGTTAGAAATCACGTACCTGTAGAAGGTAAAGGAGTGCTGGAGCAAACAATGTGAGAGGGTAGAGTGACTGGTATGTAGCTAAGGCCAGGAACACAGCACTGAGGAAGGCACTACCTGCAAAGAAAAAAAACCCCAACTGTTCATTTGTAAGGAACATTTAATATAACAGCCTTACAAACAAATGGGAATAAATGCATAACCCCCTTCAGGGGCTTTACAAATACCAAAACACCCCTTAAAGGTGTTTTTAGCAGAACGTGTCCTGGGCTGTGTCCTTTTCTTAACTACATTTTGAACAGAGAATGACTCGTACCAAGGTGATTCTCCCACAAGAAAGAACCACTGACTGGTTTATATCTTCTTTCATTCATGTATAGAAAGAGATTCATGTAATTCAGTCTATATGCAGGCCATGCCAGCTGCTGTTTATGCATGGGAATGCATTCACTTAAGTCATACCCGCATGAAACAGCTGTTACACTCATACTGGACATGCTGGATAATGTCGTCACCAGAATATGTCGGGGCCCTCAGCAAAGCTCTGTGAAAGAGAGCAAGAGAAAGTCTGCAGCTGAAGGAATAAAGTGGCATCAGCCCTACTTTACAGATACTAAAACTGAGGCACAGAGAGGATTAGCACAGCTTTTTCCATGTGGTCTTAAAAATATGAATCCCTTTATTAAGGAAGCTTTACTTGAGGTGCCTCAGGTTGGGCTGTGCTGAATACTCACACGGCCCAACTACCAATACCAGAAATCAAGTCCAAAAGGTCCCAGGTTAAACAATAAAAATACAAGCACCCAGTGCGGTAGTCTGGTTATAGCTTTCAGTCTTATGTCACTTGATGGAAGTCACCCGTAAAAAAGCTTAGACAGCAAGCATCCTGACTCAGTGCACTGGACTAATTGTCAGCCTACTGACATCAAACACTTTGTAAGCTTCAATCTGCTTCCACCATTTGAAAGTGAAAATACAGCGTTACCCGGTGATAAGCCTTCTCCATTCTTCAACTACACTCTCCTAGACAAAAAATCCCTATCCCCTATCTTACCATGTGTTCAATTCTGCACAGATATAAGGAATTGGTACCCAGAAATCACAGTCATAATCTGACTTCATCTCTTTGCCCACTTGAAAACCTAGGGGCTGCCACACTCCCAGTCAGGAAAAAACCTCAGGGGACAGCCAGTACAGTTTTGTCTATGACTGAACTATTTGTCTTATGGTAACAGTGAACAGCTACAAATCGTTTAATTAAATGGACCCTCACTGGTTGGCTTTTGCAAATGCTTCTAAATCAAAACCCCTCCCGCCTCAATTAGTCAACAAGTAGAAGAAAGCTTTCTTTTGGAGACACTAATAAAAACAATCTATATCAGCTTTATTTGCAAGGTCTGGGTCTGGACACTGCTGGAGAAGAGATCAGACTGACCTTTCCCCTGACCCAGCAGAGATCTCCTAAAACTCATGTGACTAGTACAAATCACATATGCTAAAAGACTTTAGCACTGGGGAGTCATAAAAGAAACAGAAACCTGGCATTACGCACAAGATGAATGAAACAGCTATTTGGCCATAATCTAGTCAACCGTGCTGGTATGGGTCTTTAGCTACTGTTTCTGCTTCCCCAAAGCTCAGTTAGCTGATTTCAAACCAAGTTTACAACTGTGAGTGAAAGCCAAAAAAGAGCTGCAGGCAACTGCTTGCTTTTGAATAAAAGTTCAAAGAATACACTTTGAAAATAAATTGCATATTCAAGTGCATATTCACATACAAAAGAAAGAGCAGCAGAGCATCATGTCCTCCTACACACAGACATGCATTTCTGCACAAACAGAAAACTATTTGAAGTCATCCAGGAAAAGGAGTCAGTTTTTATAGATGAAACTCCTAGTTACACTGAGGTGAAAGTTTTGACTTGACTATAAAATCTCTTGATCTTGTGATTTCAGGTAGAACTTTGGCCTTGTTCCAGTCCTGTTTCTGCTGTGTTTCACCGAGATCTTTGTAACAACCCTATCTGAAAAGTCCCTTGGTTTAATTTCTACTACTTTTCTAATATTTATAGAAAGTCATAAAGAACCATTTTTTCTTCATTGTGTTACCTTTTATTGTAGCTAAAATGAAGAATGCAATGACAGTATTGTTGATGGCGCAGGTAGACTTTGCCACACAAGACATCACAGTGTAGGGGTTTAACAGATAGCTGAAAAACATAAAAGCTCGAGTTATATTCAGAGGAGACAGCATCTAATAAAGCGATGTTCAAAGGAAAAACAGATGCATTTTGCCATTTACTTATTCACATTTGATGGGGTCCTCTCATCAAATTAACTCAGCTGAACAGGTTCCTCAGTCTGGAGCAAAACCCACATCTTTGGATTGTGGTCTTGGACACAGTGGCCACAGAGAGCACACTGCAGAAAAGGAGACAGTTGGGAAGATGTCTAAAATGCAAGTTCTATCCTAGAAAATGACAACCATAAACGTTTCTTGCTTTGCAGAAACATTGTGCATTTATTCCGTCAGACCTAGGGTTATTGGGTCCAAAGTAAACACTTTCTGCTACTCACATTTATTGGCTCTGAAGAATAAAAATAAGAAGACAGCAGGATGGAACCAAATCCTGACTTTGCCATGGCAATGTGCAACAATGTTAAATACAAAACAGTCTGCAATGTATACAAACTACCTTTCTCAGCCTGGTGAACATACCATTTTACAAAATCATATGAAAATAAGAAAAAATAACAACATATCTAATGGAAAACTCTCTCTGACACAGAATAATTCAGATAATAATCTATTAATGTCAAAACTCCAAAGAAAAAAATAGTTCTTTGACATTAAGTACCTTGCTTGTAGAGTATTTGTTTTAGTTGAAGCTTTCAGAAATTAAAAAAATGCTTAGCATACAGAGGAACAGCAAGACACAACATTACTAAGATGACCAACTGAATGTATCTTTGAATTGTTATAAACAATTCTGGGATCTTCAAGTTGTGATATTCAGCAAACACTTTCTCCAATTGCTCAAAAATTCTCCTAACTTTTCTGAAAAGACACTCAAACATTTTGGAGGCATAGAACCAATTTTGATAACATTTGTGTACTGGCAAGATAAATGGGAATATGAACTGTGCAGACACAACATTCTGGCTACCAAATTAATGACCTTATGCTGTTGAGCCGGCCTCAGAGGGTGTGAGCGAATTTATTTGTTGGCAACAAACATTTGCAAAAGCATCTGCTTTTTACTTTTAAACCGAGTACTAGGGCTGGGGGGATTTTTACATATAATATTCAATTCAGAATTCTGGGGGGGGTGAATCTTCTAACAAACACTGAATCAGACAAATAAAACCAAAGGGAGCTGAGGGACCAAAGCAGCCTACTGCAGCCTACAAGCAGCAATACTTACAATAATGCTACCTTGAGGGGGATGTAGTGCATTTCCATAGGCGTCTGGATGAGTTCAGCCACATCTGGTGCATATTTATCCAGCTCGATTAGGAGCTTTTGCTTTTTGAACTGAAGAAGAGAGAATGACCAAAGACTGTCAGGTGAGGAAAGTCATTATTTCTTACTACTCAGGATTTTCATTACATGTAGCCCCAGGCATGAGCCAAACTCCCTCTCTTTTCCCACATACTTAACAACTGAAGTGGAAGTCAGGAGAAAGAAGATAATCTCTACTTACTTGAACTTCCTTAATTACCTGCGTCTAGCTCTTGACGCAGCTGACAGGGAATTCAACACACTAGAGTTTAATACTTTCAATCTTCCTAAAGCCTGCTTGGATCTCCAATGAAAAGCTGACTTTATAAATTCACCGTTCAACATACAAGCCCTGAGAAACCAAGTCACAGAAGCATGCATTCTTTGTTATTTTGAAGATGGACACTGCTATGCCAAATCCCCTTTAGGGACCCAGTATCTGCTGTGCCAAATTCTCTTTTGGGACCCAAAATGTCTCTCTTTAATCTATCTTGTTCTATGATGCTCCCTATGGAGACAAGAAAGAAATCAGAATTACGAACCCAGTGAACTATGTCATGGTGAGACAGAAGGAGAGATGCTGACAATAAATTCCCAACAAGCAAATTAACTCACATGCAGAATTTTTACACGTCTGCAGTTCTGTCATTGAACAGAGTTACTGAGTTATTTCTTCAACCTCGAAGTCAGAGGACAAGGAAGAAGCACATAGCTGGATGGGAGCCATACAGATTCTGTAGAAAATGCAGCCTCCCTGTTCACGTTGATACCGAATCACTGCCCCTCTTGGATTGCAGAGAGCACAGCATTGCTTATACCAAACGTTCTTTGAGCTACTTATGAGAGAGAGATGGGAGGAATCACTCACGACCAACTTGTAGTTTGAAGAGATCAAGTAATATTTGGTGTCAGACTTCTACCTTGCTCACCAGAATTATTTATGTCACCTCAGCATCATTGCAAGGTTTTATTCCTTCCTTTATACATTTCCAGCCTGTGTATTAACCCATGCCATGTGCAAACACAAACTCTGTTCAAGGTAAAACATTCCAGGCTCTAGCTACAAAACGTACAGAAGACTGCAGCAGGAGCAGAGGTGAGAAAAGGGAGTGCTCAAGTCTTGCCAGATCCATAGACCAGTAATTAAATTCTGCATACTGCAAACTGCCACAACAACTGAAGTTTTCAGTTTTTCAGGTTTTCAGTACACACTCCCAAATCTCACATCTCCTCTCGTGTACTGTGACCCTGGACTTGTCTGCATTTCATTGGCTATTGCATTCTCACAGATTTCTCAAATTCTTTATACTCCTTTCAGATCAAATAATCTACACTGTTGTGATCATCATTCAAGTGCAGTATGGTAGCTACAGTCACTAATTTGATTCCTACTGTAATACTGCCACAAAAAACCCTAAAATACCTCACTTGTTTACCACATTCAGTCCCCATGTTTATTGATCACTGAGATATGCTCAGATTTATTGCCACAAGGACTGGTTGACACTGCATCTTCTGGCAAGTGTTTTCTTTGGTACAAGACAATTATACTTGCTGGGAGAAGAGGACCAGCAACGCTGGCAAGTCAGCTTACCACAACTTTGTTGAAGTCTTGGATGGCCAAGTAAAGGGCAACAGCAGTTAGCACATCAGTTATCTAAAAAAGCAAGGCATAAACAGTGACAGTAAGCAAAATAAACAAATGGAGAAAGATATTGGACAGTACTGCAATGCTGAACAAGGATTCTGATCTGAATCAGCTCACAAAAAGAAAAAACAAGCTTTAAAAACACTAGATGGCAGATTTGTACGCTGTGCTCACACACCACTGCTTAACCTTGAAGCCACGAGCTGTATCAGAGATATTAATATTTACAAAACAAGAGAATAGGGAATTAAGGGCAAAAAAAATTATTCACGGAAAGAAGTATGCGAGGGTAATAGAGAGAAACACTGGTCTAATTAGAGCACAGGCAACACTGCGGCAGTGCCCAGCTGGCTAAATCCACCTGTCCATTAATCCAGCACAACAGTGCCTTGAGCTGTCCCAAACTTACCAGGCAGTGGTACAGTCATCTGAACAATCAGCACAAGCACAACACAGATGGCCGTTAGCTCTGCGTGAGACCTGCCCAGCAGGGATCTGGGGAGAGAGGCTCCACCAGGCGGCATGTGCAGCCAGCTATATGATTTCTGTCCTTCTGAATTATGTAGAACTGAAGAGAATAGTTTACAAGAGGCATTTGGAGGACTAACTCATTTGTGCTCTCTTTGCAGGCCTGGGGTTTGGCAGCAGGTTTTAGTGAAAAATGCTGCAGCGTAGGCATTAAGGCGGGGGGACAAAATATTGTGACCTGTTAAGAAGTAACCTTTGAAAACAAATGCCAACTTCCCATCCCTCTGTGGGGATACTTATCTAACCAAGAACTCACAGAAAAGGAGGAGTATGTACAACAAGGAAGAAGCCCGAACGTGCGTTTGTACAGGCAAAGCTGCCTTTCTAATTAAACCGTGAGCTCAGCAGGAATCTGAACGACAGGGAGGCTGAAGGTCCTTTATTCTTACAGGAGCAAAAGGAAAGTCATACATCAGCATTTCACAGAATGGGACCTTTCAAGAGGAGCTTTCCAGGAGCGCTTACCATGAACACCAATTCAGCATATTCGATCAGGAAGTGAAAGAGATATATTATCAGTGGGGTCTAAAAGAGAGCAGAAGGGAAACCCATGTCAAATACTGTCCAGATAAAACAACTGGCGATTTGATGAGAAAAAAGCAGTAGTACTATGAGAGACTGCAAAAGGTCATTTTCCTTAGTCTCTCCTACAATGCTTTTACTGCAGGGTAAAGTGAATAATCCAATCACACTTACTGGTCTTTCTCCTTGCAAAGTTCTCAATACACTTTATAAAAGACACCGACAACTTTGAAAATTATATTCTATTCCAACTTTTCACTTCTACCAGTATGGTGGTAGAGTTACAATAGAAAGCATTTACAGAACAGCTTTAGAAAATATTTCTCCTAGAGAATCTATTTTTTCAGGATGTTTGCGGGTACTTTTGAATGTAGTTCCCACATAGCCTGTTGTTTAGGTGAGTCTTTTATAAAGCAAAAAGAAGTAAGCATGTTAGAAACAAAGCAGCAGAACTACAGCCCAATCATCCTCTTACTCCCACAGCTTTTTCGTTCTAGGGTAAGAGGAAGAGCATGCTTCTGAATTATTCCTGTGACAGAAAAGCTTAATCTGGAAGTACTGTATTTGCAAGGTGTAAATTCAGTCTTCACCGTGAAAAAATAAATTTCTTTTAAAATATTTTTTAAATAATGTGATGGTATAAATAAGCATGGATTTCACAGTCTGGGAGAAAACTGTGCTTAAAGAAGGAGAATTTATCGGAGAGAAACAGGTTTTCAAAGGAATACAAAGTATATGTCTCACCCCTAGGTAACACTATGTATGGACATACCCTCCATGTCATTAAGACCACTTGAGGCCACAAAACCCCACAGGTGCTTAAGTGTTTGGAAGAATGAGGCGTTTTCAAAATGAGGAATAGATGTACTGCATGCTTGTGCTAATGTTAGTATTTTTGCAAATGCAGAAACTCAAGATGCTGCTATCCAGTAAAATTGTGTTCAGATTCACAGCGATACTGTCTCTCCCTGCTCTGGCTTCTGCCGAGAGAAACATCTGGATGTGAACAGACTATTTTCTTTATTACAAATCTCCCCTCTTTCAGACTCTCCTTGTGCAGTAACAAATATTATGATGCTGATCATCTGCACGGAGAGTTATTCTGTGATGAACTGTATCTCCTCATTGTGCTAGACACTACATATACAGCTACTGCACAGACAGTTACATGGCTCCAAGTTCTCTGAAGTCTTTGGGGCAAGACAGGTCCCCAGCCTTTGCCAGCCCGTGAGCAGCAAGACTAAGCAATGGGCCACGTGAATACCACGTTTAAAATGAAGCGTGCATACCCACCTCATGAAAAATAGCTCCAGAATATGGCGAGACCCCTAAATCCAGCAGAGCTAATCCTTCGACCACTGAAACATACAAAACGCCTGCATTAAAATCCTGTAATGTGGGAAGAGAAAGATCTCCTAACAGTAAAACTATAGTTTTTAAAACACCCACACTTGTAAGAATCTCACATTGAACTGCCATCTGAATGGGTAACACAAAAATTACACAAAGCCAACAACCAGCTAGACTTGATCACTTTCTTACTTCTGCCATGCAAATTTCTTCAGTAACTGAATGGTCAGTTGTTAATATATTTATTTGTTTCAGCTAAAAATGTTATAGCTGAAATGCTTTACATTTAACTATATATAAATCACATGTATAATATTTACTGATTTTAAGTCACCTATTATGTGATACATGATATCTATGCTGGAGAAATAGTTAACTGGGGACAAATCACAACATAATATGGGATTTGAACTATTTTGCCTAATTAGATGTAGAGAGACCTGAAATGTCCAAAACCACAATAAAAGAGCAGAAATTAATACATATCATCAGGCAAAGCTAAAAGCTTTATCCATTGTTGAAACTTCCTGACATTTTGCAGCCTGAATTCAGATCTTCTGCAATCATGCAATTGCAGCTTGCACTGCAACACATGCACGTTTTTCCATAGAATCTCCACCTTATGGAGCACAAAGGTTCCCTGGGGACCGAGCAGTGCATGCAGTGAGAGAAGCCATGGGAAACAGGCCCACGTGTTCCGAGGTACAAGGCCACATGAAGCAACAAGAGGTTCCCAGTTCAGCGATATGCTGGCGAAGCAGATTCTGTCTCTGCCACAAAGTTCCTGCATGATGACAGCCCAGACTTTTCAAGACTGATGCTAACTGTGCTCCTTACTATCTAGATGCTTACCTTGACGCTCTAATGTAAGATTGAGAAGGCAGCCATTGCTGCAAGGGAATTTCTGGGAGCTGTATTTTGAAACTGTAAGGTGTGAAGTGCTACAGTCTGTGCAGCAGAGGCCTCAGGTCATCAAGTGCATTCACACTTTTCACCTTTATTACACTGTGCCATTATTTTCCACCCCAAAACTGAAAATAATTTTATGCATAATAAAATAATGCATAATAGCTGGATATTATTTTCCTAAAAGGCTATCTTTAAAATAAATTAAGGTTCCAACCAGGCTCAGACGCTATTGACATGAATGCCACCGAAAAGCCCCGATTAACCTGAACCTCAGTCTTCAGAAGAGACTTTGAATCGTGTCGGTAACAACGTGTGGGGCCAGAAACCCAACAAGGAAAACGAACCCGCGCACAGCCCTGCAGGAACGGGGAACCAGGCGGAACCAGGCGGCCGCGGCCGCTCCGCGGGGCCGGGCCCGGGGCCGTGCAGCCCCGGGGCGGCCCGCGGGAAGCGCGCCCGGGCCAGGCGCTGCCGGGCCGCCGCTGTACGCGCACCTCGGCGCCACCGCTCGCATCAGCGCACGCAGGCTGGTGGCACACCGCGGCCGAAGCCCTGCCCCGCTGCGGCCAAGCGCCCGCACCTCCCCCGGGACAGCGGCCGCGGACGGGCTCACGCGGCTTTCGGGAGAGCCGGGGCCCGGCCCCGAGACTGCGGCCCGGGCCTCTCCCCAGGCTGGCGCAGGGCCGGGGCCGGGGCCCTGCCCGCCTGCAGCTGCGCTCCCCGCCCCGGGGACCCCCAGCCCCGGGGACCCCCAGCCCCGGGCAGCCACCGCCCCGGAGCCCCTCACCGACACCCCCCGCAGGCCGCGGCTCGTTCAGCCGCGCTGGCGACGCGGCGCCCCGGCCCGGGCTCGCCGGGCCTCACCTCGCTTCCAGGCGTTTAGTGGGGACGCCACCTCCACCCGCTCGGAGATGAAGGCGGCGAGGCTGGAGCGGTAGAGCGCGGCCCGCACCGTCACGGCCACCAGCACCACCAGCACCAGGGGCGCCGCCATCCTCGCGGCACGCACCGGCGGCCGCCGGCTGTAGCTCCCGGGCGGGGCCGCAGAGCGCGGCGGCAATGCCCCGCCGGCCGGGAACACTACAGCTCCCGGGAGGCGCCGCGCCGCCCCGCCGCCTCCCGAACGCTACGGCCCGCGCGGCGGCGCAAACTTCGCGGGAGCGCGAAGGCCGCGTCCCGGCCCGCCCGGCGGGGGCGGCCGCTGCAGGGGGCCGGGCGCCCCTGCTCTGCCCGCGCTGCGGGGCGGCCGGGCCTGGGGCGCACGTCCCGCTTCCGCCTGCCCCGCTGTCTGTCGGCGGCCGGGGCCGGGGGCCGGGCCGCGTCGCTCCAGGGCCCACGCCGCCACCCGTGCGGGCGCGGCCCCGTGGCCCCGCCACCCCTCCGGCGGGCGGCCCCGCAGCCCTCGCCCTGCCCGGAGCCGGCCCGGTGCCTCGGCCGTGCCCCAGCAGCCCGCCGGCCTCGCAGCAAGCTTGGGCGGGCCGCTGCCAGGGGCGCTGCTTCCCGGCTGCCGGGCGCGGGCTGCGGCCGGTGTTCCCAGCGGCCCCTCCCGACCCACTCCTCCAGCCGGCGGGGGGGGGGGGCTCGGGGCAGTGCAGTGCCTGCCCAGGACCGGCGGGCCAAGTGCCCTCGGGGCGCTGAGTGGCAGCGGGTACCCGCCGCCCCGCAGCCTTGCCGTGCCCGCAGCTCCCCCGGCTGTCACGCAGCCGAGCGCCGCCGCCCTGCTGAGCCCGTCGGCCCGTCCGGTCTCAACGGCGCCATCGGCGTGCAGGGCCTATGGCTGCCCGGGAGGCCCCGCGCCCCGCTGCCGCCACACGCCTCCCTTCTGGCTCCGCCGCCCCCGGCGCCCTGCAGCCCCCGCCGAGCGCTCACACAAGCGGCCTTTGCAGCACTCGGTCCGGGTGGAGAGAAATGGCAGGAAGACCCCGGCAGTCTTAAAAAATCGCGGGATGGGATGAAAGCACACGTTTCATATGGTGCTTACTTTCATGTAAGAAACCGACAGGGTTTGCTGACTGCGCTGGGGTTGCTGTTTAGAAGAGGTGGATAATGTCCCAAGTCCCAACACTTACACTGGATTTACGCAGCTTCAGAGCCGCAGTGCAAACTGCGTGCTGCCGGGGCACGGCTGGCACTCTCCCTGGCACTGGGGGATTTACACGGTATATCACAGGCACTTTCTGGACCAAGGCCACAGCTACTCAGAACAGCACTGATCCCTTCACGACACAAAACCACCTTCAGGTGGTGGGAGGGGAGTTTCCTGCCGTGCTGGCTCCCTTGCCGGGGGAGGCAGCGTACCTGTTCAGCCCTGCTTTTGCAGGGCTTCCCTCAGCCGTGGTCCTATCCACCGCCACAGGGCAACAAACCTGGTCCCCAGGCAGAAAGGGGAGCTTCGGTGCCCAGGCTGTGGTGTGCCAGCTCTGCCGCCGCTGGGCCACTGGCACGAGGGCGCTGGCTGGGCTCTGGCAGATTTCCCAGTAGCACAGGCAGTAGCTGGCCGTGGGACTTGATGGCCCCAGGACTGACCGGGCTTGGCACATCCTCTGATTAATCAGAGTCGATTTGTTCAAATAAATTTATTTGTGCAGGCATCTGTAAATAAGAAGCCAGAAATGCTGATGATTCTTCTTTGTGCTGCTAACAATGCTCTTTTCAGTTTTCTGATCAGAAATGCTTTTTTCCCAGCACTGATGGCTGCCCAAGTGACAGTTCTGATCCACAGTAATTGACAGCAGTTGCCTGAGAGTGCTACTTAGCTGAATAATTGGAATACAGTCATGTGGTTAAAGCTGCACTGCTCCAAGATGCTGGTTTTGCTAGTCTGAGCTGCGCCATATGCTTTCCAGCACCACCTGACACAGCACAGGGAAATGGAAGCCCTGGAGAAATTCAGATAACCTCCGAGGGCACCAGGAATCAGATGTGAAATCATGTCGCTGCAGTTCTGTGTTTAACTGGAGTGCAAAAGCCAACTAAAATGAAACATCAGAATAATAAAAAATCACGACAAATGCAGCAATTATTTCTGGAGCATAGGTTTGCTCAAATGCTTTTCCAAGTAGGAGATCCTGAGGCTAGCAATAGGGTGATGTTCATAAGCGAAGTTCACATGTTTAGCCCCCTCAAAGCATCAGATACACAAGGCAAACATGAGTGGGTTAAGTGCTAGAGTCTTAGTATCTGCCTACAGACTGACAATAATTTGGGAGGTTGGACCTGGGTCTTTAGGGAGTTGTGATAAGCACACACTCACTGTGTGGTTCTGCCGTTTGGCAGTAAACTTGTGAACTTACTTTCAGCCAAATGAGACACGGGAGCAGACCTCTAAAAACCTCAGGGTTCCTACAAAGCTTTGTGGAAATCAGGAAGAGGTTAGAGACCCAAACTGGTATGGGTTTGGGAAAGGCAATAGTCTGAGATCACCTGGCAGCGTGTGCTGTGTAGCTCAAAGGCAGCGCAGCACAGATGGCCGCTTTCCCAGGCGGCAGTGAAGAGGCAGGGGGGGACGATGGCAGAAACAATAGGGAAGAGCTCTCAGGGACTGTCAGAGACTGATACTGAGCGTTGAACGGAGATGTGCAGCAAAGAACTGTAAAGATGCAAACCAGAAAGCCCCGAGAAATAAGGGCTTGCTTGGTTTTTTTTCAGCAGGGGTATAATCCTGATCTCCTGTGTCCTGGTGTTTACCCCAAACAGATGGTAGTTTTTGCAGCATTGGGGGTTTTACCTGCTATCCTTTCTTCCTGAAATTCCTTGCTGTAGAAGTGAGCTGGTACCAACATGCACAGAGGGCTTGGTATAGTGAAGCATGGGAGCAGTTTAACCATCTGAAGTTTGAAGTATCTCCTACCGTGGTACCACTAGCAGTACTGCAGTGGGATGGGGAAGTGGTTGTTGGTCCACACAGGCAGCAGCAAATGCAGCTCTGAAGGGGATTTACTCTCACTGCCTACCCTGAAGCCTCCAGGTTTTGTTGCCTAACAAAAAAATGCATATACAGATGGAGCCATAAGATGCCTGAGAGCTGCTGTTGGAAGCTTCTTCGCTTCATTGAGTGCATTGCCTGTGTGGGGCACCCACACAGATAATTTAGGTGATGAGTACAACCTGGTGATGTTTCATCACAGAACTTTCATAAAACACTGTTTAAGACTGAGCCAATTCAGGGATGATTCATCTTTGTTCCTGCAAACAGATGCTGGTTTGGGCACTTTTTATGTGCCCTGTTGGAATTATGCAATGGTGACATTTTTCTGGGTAAACAAAACACTCCTTTTCACTGTACAAAATAGGTGTTCTGATTCCTTAGGCTCCCTACAGTCCTTCCTAACAGCTCTTCCAATCTAAGTCAATCTTTTTGCACTCGGGAGACTACAACTATATGTATTATTGTAGCTAAGATCTGATCAGGGCCCAGTGCAGTGGTGTTTGTAGTTCGAGATGCTTTCTCTTCCTATGGGATCTATTCCACCCCATCCCCATGTCCCCAAGGGATAATTTTCACCCACCATTTATTTTGGCCAAGCTGTCATGTTTTATTTCCTTGCAGTCAACCACTTCAGCGCTACACTCTGTTCTCTGCTTCTGCCTTTCCTACCACAGATCTTACACAGCAATAGCTGCAACATAGTCATTATCATTTCTCAGTGGTTTCACTTTTCCTGTGAAGTCTGCTTTTATGTAGTCTATTTTACATACCAGGATCCTTTATTGATAAAACACTTCAGCTGCTTTTTCCAAGTTGTCTCCTGTTGGGGTTTATTGGCTAGAACACCTGCCAGCTTTTGGTTTTGCCAATGAGAAAATACCCACTCCCAGGCCAAATGCATTTGTGTGGGCTACATTACTTCTTTTCTTCGGCATTCTTGGGTAAAAACTGCTGTTAAATTGAAGGGTATTGCTGTTTTTATAAATTGCTGGGAGAAAGGTGCTTGCCTTTTATTTACTAACTTGGAAAACAAGAGGTTTTCCTAGCAGGCTGGAATAGCAGTACTGTAGGTATCTTCCAATCTTCTGCTGATTGACAGAAGACAGTGTGAGCTTTATGGTCTTTTACGGAGGTTAGCAGTGGTTTGTATCAAAAATAGAGTCTGGGTGATCAGCTGTTCTTCTTTGGCTTCAGAGAGGCAAGCGAATAAATGGCACTGCAGATTTCTCTGTGTGGCTTCATACCCCAGAAACTTCCTTTAAATGAAAGACGGATCTTTTTATAAGAAAGGAAATCAGCTTTTCTCGGCCCCCAGAAAGATTGTATTTGTGGTGCCACGCTAAACATTTTCCAGAGTGAGTTTTAAATCGCAACATTAAAAAAATAAAAATAACCAAAGAGGAAATCTGTAATTCCTGGCAGCTAACTTTAGCCAACTAATCATCTAGTGGAAGCTCATCATCTACACGAGGGAGAGATGGGCTTGTCCAGAGAGCTAAAAACTTAGTTCAGACATAGGTGGGGAAGGGCCAAGCTGATTACGTCAGCTGGACATTGAAACTCTGGACAGCTGAAATTAGGCAAGATTAATCTAAAAGGTCTGACAAACAGCACTGTTCAGCTTTTGGGCATTGTCTAAACAATTACAAACTACTCACCTTGACAGCAGCATCTTAAAAAATGAGCTGTCTCACCAGCTGGTGTTGGCTTTGCCGTCATTCCATGCAGCCTACTCAGCTGTACCGCCTGGGCATGTGATCAGTTCCCAGTAATAACATTGTCATGCACCTGGCACCCTTCTTCTGGGAAGGTCCCCAGTTAAAATCCCTTGCCGGGCTGCAGTGATGATTGCTCATATCAGACTTGTGAAGGTTTATGGATTTGGTTGTCAGTATCACACTTCCCATTGCAGTAGCTGCCTGGCAGAGCCACCTGCTTTGCACCTTTCTTGGCAAGTCTGAGAAAAAAACAGAGTAAACAAGAAAAAACTTGCAGGCCAGTGGGTGTCTTAGGTCTTTTTTCATACTATGAGAAGCACTTCAGGTGTAATGGGTTCATAGGTCACTGGTTTAACAGTTCAGAGTAGTTCTGTACCGTATTTCAGCAGTGCTTTACTTTTCCACAGTATTGCCCGCTTGGAGGGTTTGAGAACCGTCTGCGACAGCCGCTGGCCAAGTGGCTGAGGGCTACCTAGAGTTTGGGACAACCTGCCTCGTGGTCTGTTACACGTCCTGTGTTCACCAAGGGCACAGGCCCATGTGCAGAGGTCCGCCCTGTTGTGGAAGCACGTCCACCAGCTGGGCTAAAGAAAGGAAGCAGAAAGAGGAGGGGAGGGAACATGCAGGATGTGTGCACTGCTGGGCTGACATGACAGATTTCCAAGGCAACATGATTTGCTTCATTGGTGAGGAACTCGGGAAAAGAATTGAAGCCAACAGGGTGTGATGGATGGAAAAGCAATTGTTAAAACTAGCTGTTCTTTTTGCTTTGCCTTGTTCACTTGACATGGCAAATGGAAACAGGCAGATGAGGGAACTCAGAAAACGTGCTGGGCACTTGGAAGCTTGTCAGCTTTTCCCAGATAGACCTAACCCAACTTGTTTACCTCCATCTGGGATCTGCCACACAGATGGGAAAGAAGTATCTATCTGTGCATTACCAAGACTCTTGGCAAACCAGCCCTTGCCCAGGTCACTCCTCTCCACCCTCCTCTGAATTTCTCTTGTGTCCTCACTGGATTGTTCCCAGGGTGTGTTGCTAGCTGCAGGAGCAGCGTCTCCTCCCCTACCAGACCTTTGCCGTGGTACCTAGTTCACCTTTTCCAACTGCAGTAGTCTGCTGGAGCACAAACGTCCCCGCTGCAACAGGGAATCACAGGTAGGGTATTTGCTGCTGTCAGCAAGGTTTGGAGAGATTATTTGTAGTTCTGTCTTTTTTCAGCTTTGGGAACAGTCTGGCCAGAAGAAAGTCGTTAAGTGTTGGGAAAGAGAAAGCAAGTGTTTAAAATTTGGCTGTTTGCTACAATGGGCTGTCTGCAACATTAACCAGAGAGGCTGGTGGCTTATGCCAGTGGCACTGGAGCTCTGCCTTCCTAGAGAGGTGTGTTCATGGAAAGCTGCTCGAGAACCATGTGCTTCAGCAGTGACCTGTCACAGAGGTAGGGGACAACATGTGAGCCATCACAGAGAGCAGTGTGTTGGAGTGAGTCCAGGGCAGCTGGCTCTCTGCTCCCAGGCTGTGGGTCTGGAGCAGTGTCACATCCTCTGTTTTGTGCAGAGCCATCCAAGGCCTTGAGAAATCAGCAGCTCGTCTAGATACAGTGTGTATGACTGCTACTCCAGAGGTCGTGTGACTGTGAAGCTGAGGCATTCAAACAATTACATTTGTACAAAAATCCCAGGAATTAAAGATTTTCTTTTAAACAAGCAGTGTAAAAGTGCTGAGTCCACAAACCTCACTTCTTTTATCTCCCTTAGCTGGCAAAAATCTCACTATGCAGGGGCCCATTTTAAATAGCACCTCTCAAATCCTTCATTTAACCTCAGCCTCAGTCTTGAAGCCTAGAGGACTGTAACAGGGGCAGGCCAGGGCTCCTAGACCAGCAGTGAGGATACTGAGCGTTCCCCCTTGAACTTTGGGATTCTAGAAAAAAGATGGATACTTCTCTAGTGGTGAATTTTAGTGGGCAAAGTTACCATGTTATCAAGACATGCACACTGTCCAGGCTGTGGGAGTACGGTTAGCAGTCAGAAACACATCTGTGAATGGAATTATTTCTCTCTCCCTTTCTTTGTACAGCGGCACTGACTAAGAAGTTAATAAAGATGGTATAAAACATTTCTACCTCCAGCTGCCCACCAGTTACTGACGTAAGTCCAGGTCATCCACTCACCAGTCAACAGATCAGAACCACACAACCACCTTCACTGATCAGTCCTTCAAAGATGGAAGAGGCTCAGGCTCTGCAAATTCTCAGACTGTAGACAAAAATAAATGTAAGTTAAACTTTGTCATCCAGTCTTGACAAAGCTGTATTTGAAACAAGGCTTGGTTAATATGTTGTTGCCGTAATAACAACCTGGAGCTGAGGCCAACCGAAGCACTTGATACAGAGGGATTAGTCCAAACACAACTGCCACATGCTATCAGGAGCTTGAAATTCAAAGTTAATCTAGCCAAGGACAGCTCAAAACTTTTCTTTCAAGATTTAAGACAAATTCTGTCTAGAACTGCCCGTTCAGAGAGGAGTGAGGAGCTGAGCTGCCTCAAGATGAATAACATCTTGTCATTTGGAAAAAAAAAAAACCAAAAACCCAACCCCAAATATGTACAAAGGAATAAAAGGAGTATGACTGCTGTGGATGTAGGTGACTGTTGGAGCCAGCGATGAGGCTTTTCAGCAAGGCAGGGGCTCAGCGCGGTCCCAGCCCCTTTTCCATCACTAGAGGTCCCCTCGCTCTCGGAGCCAGGAGCGCTGCAGCAACTGAGCCAAGACCTTTGAGAGCTCTCTGGGTTTCACAGATTTCACGATTAACTGTCACTCCAGTGGTTTTTTAGGTTGCTGCTCTAATTCTTGTATCTAGCTAGGCCCTGAGGCCGTTAATGCTTTCCTGGACAACGGGATCGCGCATCTGGACATGGCATTACTTGCATCCTGGTGGCAGATTAACCTGGCTAATAAAACACATTGCTATTGATCCCCTCCCCTCTCCTTGCTGAAGGCAATCACGTTGTCTTTGCTCTAAGTACATCCAGCGCTTTGACTTCTGCATACCTCTGTGATTTTAATACATCAAAGAGCCTAACAGCAATTTTAATGTGGCAGCAAATTTGCAGCCAGTTCTGCAGTACTCTAGACAATATTTTTGCAACTGAATGGACTTGTGGATCTTCTAGATTCACTCATAACAAATACATGGGGTTTGTTCTGGTCAAGTAAAACATCGGCTTTCAAGGCCTTTATACCAAAAGGTTGGGTCTGATCCAGGATCCCAAGGACACAGGCTGAGCATTCGCAGCTGGCAGCCCTGTTTCCTTCCTCCTTTTCAAGCAAAAGAAAACAAGGCAGGTCTGTAACAGCTGGAGCAAGGGAAGGCTGGAAAAGCAAAGTGGTTATGAAAAGCAGCTCTGTATATCACACTCTCTTTTATTGTCCATATTTTCCTCTGTGGAGGGCCAGTGGGACAAGGTCTCTAAGGAAAACAGGTCTGTGCGTTCAGCTTGGGTCTGGCCCACCTGCCTTTGCAAAGAGCAGTGAGGGGGTGCGTTACCGAGCTCAGCCCTGTCCCAGCCGGGGAGGTCCTAGATGGCTAAAATGGACTTTACATCTCTCCCATTATACAGAAGTTATCAATTCTATATAGTCTATATATTCATTCTGAAGCCCAAGTACACCTGTGTCCTACTAGCAAATACTCTAGGTCAGACCTTTTAAACCACAAATTGGTTTTTATTTGCATACCTATTACCGTGAAAAGCCTGGCTATAGAAAACACTACCAGGTGTGCGGGATTTGGGAGCTCAAATCTGGTTGCCTGTCAGCTTGATGGTTTCTGTGACCACTGTGATCTGGGGAACAAAAGCCAAGCAAAAACAGGGGTTTCTTCTTGCTCTCTCATAACCTGAAGTACAACAGTGCTTTCCACACAGGATGCGCTGTGCTGCTGAGGAGGGGATGGGGACACACTTGTCCTCCCCTGGCTGGGGTTGGAGCTTGCTCCCCCATAGTGACACCCTCTTGCAGGTGTTGCTTTGCCTCTGCCAGGCTGCAGACTGAACATTTGCTTTATGCTAGAATTAGTTTGTTCCTCTTGATGCTAAAGCTGGAGTTCGCAGCGAGTTGAGTCGGGGCTGAGAGCTGCCTCTGCAGTGGGGGTGCAGCAACCTGACCCACGGTGTGGGCACTCTGCTGTGGCCCCAGGTGGGTGCAGGATGTCCAGCATCTTACTGGGACCATTGGCTGGGGCACTGCATGGACCTCATAGCTACTCCAGCTCTCTGAGACTCCCCCACGCACAGCCACACTGCTGCGAATCTGCACAAAAGTGCTGCTGCCCACAACTGCAGCTGCCCCCACTCCGCACCATTTCTGTCTTCGCTGGGATGAGGAGCAAAGGAGCTGCCCCAAAACCGTGTTCCCACGTAAATGGTCCTTCACTGGAGACTTTTCCCTTGCACACACTGCCTCCTCCCTCATGGATAAGGGGCTGCCCACAGCTTGAAAATATGCTGTATTTTCTAATTACAAAAGTTTGCACATCAGGGTACAGCTGGGACTGTCCTTCTCTCACCCACACCACCCTGATCCCAAAGCCCTGGTGGCCCCAGCCGCCCCAGGTGATGGGTGATGCCGGTGGGCTGTGAAGTGCTCCTGGGCTGCCAGGAGCTCCCTTCCTGCTGGCACCGTTGTATCAGCTGGGCTTCCCTGGGTGACCACATGACCCCGGGGGGGGGGCAAACATCCACCCCACCTGACAAACCCCACTGGACCCCACAGGCAGGGCCAGAGCCACATGCTCGTGTTTTCTGCCCCAGCAGCAGGTGCAACTCAGGATGTTCCTACCTCACCCCATGGCCTCATCCAGCTGCTTCCAGGCTTAGGGTGAAAAAAAGGACCTCTGTCCTCCTCCAGCCCTGGTGCGAGGTGGTGACCATGAGCAACCAGCTGCGGGAGCTGCCTGGGATTGTTCTGCCCAGCACAGCCCGTGCAGAGGTGCCAGCATCACCGTGCCTTATGCCAGCCCTGGCATGCCCGCGGGAGCCGGTGGGCTGGGCAGGCAGACAGCAGCCTGGGTGAGGTGGGCACTCCCAGGAGAGGAGTCTCCGCTCCCTCTCCTTGTGCCAGGCAAGCACTGAGGGCTGGCTCCTTGCCGGGCTTAGGGTGAGCCTGCCCGGCACAGGTCACCCCAACCCTGGGCACTCCTAGAGGTCTCCCCATGGCACCAGCATGGTGGGGATAGAGCCTCCTGTTCCAGACGGGGTGTCTGGATGAAAAGAAGGGGGACAGGTGTTGGCAGGGAGGGGGTAGAAGTTTGATCAAGGCAGGATGGTGCTGGCAGGACGCACTGGACAATACTTCGGGGAGAAGGGCTGGAGGGGAGCCAATGACTGGTGCTGAGGACTGGGGTGCTTAGACTTGCCAGTGACTCAGCTGGTGACCTCTGGGCCTCCTGCCTCCCCAGGCCTGAACCTGGGGCCATTCCTGGTCACACATGAAGCCTTCGTGGTGCGTAACTTGTCTGGCCGCGACTCTGTCAGACACTCAGCATGGCTGCTGGGGTGCTCAGCCTTGTGACCAGCTTGCCAAGAGGAGTCACCCCTCAGCTGCTTTGTCCTGTGGGACCTGGGGCTCTTTGAAGTCCACACCTAGCCTGTCCTGTGGTGTGTGACTCAGCTGCCCTGGAGACCCTTCCATCATGCCCATCACATGTTGTTCTGAGCTTCTAACCACAGCTCCCACCCTGTGGCTGGGCAGCGGGCACAGGGCCTGGGGGGCTCAGCAGGGCAGAAGGTTTTGCTGCTGCCTCTCAAGAAGAGGTTGATGACCCTGAGGGCAAGGTCCTGCCATTGTGTGCTGATTAAAGGGAGCGTTAGGGGTCTCTGACTATGTCAGGGCCTCCCCACCCCTGAGCTGTGAGCTCTGGGGAAGCAGTGGGGCATTTGTGGCCAACATCTGGAGAACTATGTCCTCCCCATGGCTGCCACACCAGAGCATCCCTGCACCCCGAGATGCCATGCCCCAGCCCTGCCCTGAATCCCTGCCCTGCCCCCACCAAACCCAACCCTGTGTCCTGCCTGGTGAAGGATAAGAGCACTGGGGTGCACCTTGTCCTGTTGGGATGCACCCTGTCCCATCAGGGTGCTCCCACTGCCCACATCTACCTGTGATGGCTCTTCCAGCCCCCACAGGGAGGGACCCCAGGGCACAGGGGACAGCAGAGCATCAGCCCCCATGGGGCTGAGGCTTGCATCCCTCCCTAGGTCAGGAGGGTGTTCCAGACCGAGTTAGTGCCATAGCAGCACCTCTGCTGTCTGTGTGCTGGCATGCTGTGCTGTGCTCCAGTGCTGCCCGCCCGTCTGCCACAGAAGCCGCCATGGTGTGCAGGTGTTATAGAACAAGCAAGCTATCGGGCTGCAACAAGGCTTTACCCTGAAGCAAGCCCACAGCTGCATATTATCAATGTTAATTAACCCACTGCCTTCATTCCTCTACATGCAGGGGTCCAGGGGAGAAGGGTGCAAGCTGGGCACTGTCCTCACCAGCCCAGCACCCATGCTACATCTTCCCGTCCACCACCAACAGGCTCTTCCCACCTACTGCAGAGAGCAGGCTGGGGCTGTGATGGGTCACCTGGCAGGGAGGGCAGATGGACAGACCCTGGGGGTCACCCCCATGGCACCCCTCGCTTTGCTGCTCCCCTGGGCAGCTGCAGGGCACCAGTGGGTTCGATGGCCACAGCAGGGACATATGTCTGGGTGATGGGGCCATGGAGGGGCCAGCCCAGGCTGTGTCTGCAGTGTTTGGAGGAAGCTCTAAGGAGGTGCTGTCCCTGTTCCAAACCTGTCTCTCCAGCTCCTCGCCACCCCTGGCTCCACTCACCCAGACCAGCTCTCCCCAGTTTTTGTTCCCAGGGTGATCCCTGGTGTTTTGGTCAGTGCCTGCCCGGGCTTGTCTGCCTGCATCATGGTGGCAGGAGGCAGCAGGAAGGTCTGCTGGACACGCTCCTCCTGCTGCATGGCCTCAGCACAGCCCCAGCCACGCCGGGGCCACCCGCTGTGCCTGCGGCAGGTGGGCACGGAGGGGATCCTGGCTTGAGCACCGAGCTGCTCTCTCACCTCTGCCAGACCTCAGGGGAGCAGGGCGCGGGGGTGTGCGGCCCTCCTTGATGTGTCAGTCAAATTAACTCATCTTCATTCTGCTCTGGCTTTATTTCTTCAGATTGCTGACAGAAAGAGGTGGCGATAACAACACTACCTTTAGCTTCCTGGTTGAAGGGCAGCACAGGAGCAGGTGGAGACCCACTGACTGTGGAAGCATCTGTCTAAAGGGGAGCATGTGAGTGCTCCTCTGGAATGGCAACCTCTCAAACTGGCCCTGCTGAGACCAGCCCCGGGGGCGAGGAACTGCAGTATTCTGGCTCCATCCCAATTGATGCATTTGGGATGCTGAACCAGGCACATAGAAAATACTTCATCATAACAAAAAGCATGGTTTCTATCCTCTCTGTTGCTTTTCCACACCCTCCCCCCACCACAGGGGAGTCCAGGTGTGGCATTTGGCTCTGTCTCCACTTCACCTTCAAACCAGTTCAGTAAATCCCCCCTTGCACAACACCCTGTGTACCTGGGGCTGGAGACGGGAGCTGGCACCAGTGCCTGTACCTACTTGGGCTGCAATCGCAGTGGCCTCTTGCATCACCTCACCACCAGCCTTCAGCTGCAGAACAGGAAGGAAAAAAATTTTTTAATGACCCAAGTTACACACACACTAATTATCCAACTGGGGCAAAATGGAATTTGCAGGAGAAGCAGTTCTGCAGGAGCCTTTCGTCTAAATTGTGATGGTACAAGGGGTGAAGATGTTTGTAGCCAGAAGAGCAGAAGTGCTCCTAAACATGCTCCTTCTGTCGCTGCCTTGGTGCCATTGCTTTCCTTCAGATGAGACCAGGGAAAGAGCTTATTGAAATAAAGTTCCTGTCTACAGCCTGCCTGGGAAAGGATGATGCAGAGCTGCCTACGGGGTTGTTGTGGGGACTTGGGGTTGTTGATGCAGACAGGAGCTGGGGTGAAGGATACAGGGTGATTTTTCCCACCAGGCTTTGGTCCCCCTTGTTTTGCATCAGCCCTTAACAACCACACTGGTGTCTGTCTTTGCTTAGGGGAGCATTTGCCTAAGATTAACCTTGCCCTGGACACACGGGCAGGGTCCCACCCTGGTGCTGCTGCCCAGGTGGCGGCACAGGAGAGAAGCTAGCTAGCTCCGAACACCCACCGTGCACGTGCTTTGCTGGATGGAGGTCACGGTGCCCTCAGTGAGGCAGGATCAAGCCCCATGACTTTGAGAAGCGGATGTCTCAAGGCACGGGCAGAGCTCTGGGCTCTGGTCCCTGGTGCCTCCGCCTGCCCAGGTCACAGCTAGCAGGTAGGCGGGCAGAGCCTTCCATGCCTGCTGAAGCACTGCCAGCTCTGCCCTGCATCTCACCAAGTGCGTTTCTCCTTGGTCCGTCTCCAGTTGCACTTCCTGCAGTGGGTGACCCCACTCCCAGGGCAGAAGGGAGAGTGCTTGCAGGGGCCACGAGCCCCCAGGGCTACCGACTCGCATGGCTGCAGCAGTTCCCCATCCCATTCCTCCTGCATGCTGTGGGTTCTCCTCAGGCACCAGCGAGCAACCTGCCCCCAACACCTGCAGGGGCATTCCCAGTGCTGACCTCACCTTTCCAGCCCCTTCCTGGTCTCAGCTATAATGACGGGGTGTCATGGTCCCGTGAAGGACAGGTGAGGATTGGCATGCCTGACACTGTTTGTGAGAGCTTATCTGTACCATACCATGACACAGTTTTTATGAAAGAAGTCATGAAGGAGGAGTGGAGCATCAGTGAAGATCCGGTCACAGATCTTGGAGGTGTGTTTGGGTTTCTGGTGTTGCAAAACCAGCTTCCTCGGCAGCTGAGACAGGGTTGCTGCAGCTGGCAGCCGGGAAGGGCTGATGTGTGCTGGGAGCAGATGCCAGGGAAGCGCCTTGGCTCCTGTGGGATGTGCCACGGGGTGCTGTGCCTCTTCCCGCACCCACATGCAGAGTCAGCTGCATCAGACGTGCCTAGCGAAGTGCGTATTTACCAAAAAATTCATTAATAAAGTGCATCTAAGAGCATCAGCTGATGAAGCTAGCCTCATGCTCCAGGTGTGACTTTGTTCCCAAAAGAGACCCTGCTGCTGCAGGTGAGGCTCACTCTTGGCATCTTGGTTCTGCCGCTGGCACGAGCAGAGGAAGGTGCTGGGCTGCCAGGGTGCTCTCAGGCTGCAGTTTATGAGCTGTAAGGACTTCAAAGGATCTTGGACCTTTTTCAAGGAGACTTTCCTAACTTATTTCAAAAAGTTAGCAAGGCTTGGCCCTATTAGGCACATTTTATAAACTTATTTCTGCCTTTGTCTCAGTCAAGGAAGGGGTTTTTTTAATCCCAGGAGCTGGTGAGAAAAAATCACTGAACCTCAGAAATACACAGAGCTGCTGGATCCACTTTGGTGCCTGTCCAGAGCTCTGAAGACCTCCTGGGAAGAGCGGTCCTCTGGTGTCGGGGCACTGCATGGGCAAAATTCCCTTCCTTCTGCCCACTGATGTTCAGCTCTGCTCCCTCTGGCCAGGCTCGTCCCCCTTGGCAACTTCTGTGCCCGGGTGGTTCGGTCACTCCTACGCCTCAGTGGGCCATGGGGTGGGGAAGTGGCGTGTTTATCAGAGCAAGATGCTGGCAGGGGTCTGCCAGGCTGCAGGAGGAAAAAGCCCACCTAGACGGGCTTTAAAGCCCCAACCTGGGCAAGCAGAGACCCACTGGGGACAACTCAACCACAAAGCGCTGAAGACAGAAATGCCTGCTCGAACCAGTGGGTGCTGCTGGGCTCGGCTGCCTGGACCCCCCTGCCCCGAAAGCTCTTGCAGCATGTCACCATTTCATGCCATGCAGGGAAGAGGGCAGGGTTAGGCTTTTGCTGTAAAGGGGGTAAAGTGCCAGAAAACTGGAAGGTTTCCCAGTCTATGCTGTAAACGGAGCTGAATGACCTGCCTTGGATGAAAGGAGCTCCTGCCTGCACCTTCCCCTCTGGGTTAAATCAACAGCAAACCCATTCCTGAAGATCAAGGTGATTTGAGCAATCTGGTGGCCAGGGGTGATGATTCTAGTGCAAACTGCTGTCACACTGCGGTGGCAGCAGTGGTGTCTGGTTGATATCACTCCCAGCAGGATCACCTAGTGCCTATGCCTTCAAAAAGCCTGCCGATCCGCTACGGAAATCTCTCACGTAAGGGAGGTGTGCCCCTGTGACCAGGGTTGTACAGACCCTGGGCTTGCCGCCTGTCCTCCCGGGTGGGATGCTCACCCTGGGGGTATCTGCAGGGATGACAGTCTTGGTCACTCACTTTCCGAGTGCCCTGGGAGCCATGGCCAAGTGACGTAGGGTTGTATCCAACTGAGGTATGGCATGAACCCGCTCTAAGCCCATCAGCTGGGATGGACGCGGACCTTTAAAAAGGCCTGTCTGTCTGCCAGTGACGCCTAGCTATGTGCCAGGCTGCCCAGCACTGCAGCTGGGGGCCAAAACCTTTTGTCTATATTTAGTGCATTTTTCAGATAACCCTCTTGTTCTATTTTTGGGCCATGTGCTGACTTGGGGCCCCTTTTTGCGCTTGTGCTCAGCCATATCACAGGTTCAAAGCCTTTCTGTTATCAGGGTCCTCGAATACCCAGATGTTTAGAAGGTGTTTGAGGAGGCAGGCAGGTGGGCTTTTTGTCTTCTTTATTAATATTCAAAAAAAGGTGAGAAAATTTTTTTTTAAGCATTTTGGTGGAGCAGCTAAGCCTGGAAGCTGTGAAAGGCCTTTGCCACCTCTCCCTCCTTCCAACGAGACCTTCAGAGGAACAGAAACCTGGGCTTCATGCGTGAGAGAAGGGGAGAAGGTGCCGGGACATCTTGTGCCTCGGGTGGGTGTTGAAGGTTTCATCTCCACATGCATCACAGGCAGAGCAGGGGGGTCCAAGAGCAGTTTCAGTGATGGGTCCTTATAAGGCTGCTGTGGGCAGGCTCGGTGAGAGCCACCCTCCCGGTGGGAGAGCTTGGCCAGCAGGACCAGGGTGCCTGCCAAGACCCAGTAGAAACGCCCGAGAGCAGAAACCTTCAAAGCAGCCTGTGTTTTGCTCTTTTTAAGGTCAGCTCCTTGGAAGGTGCTGTGCTCGGGCAGGAGCAAACTGACAGGCACACGTGTCCCCAGCAGCGCTGTGGCCTGCTCCTGTGACAGGCTCGAGCAGCATGTCAACCCGAGTGCTGAGGGAGCTTCACCCCCTCAAGGGCTTGCTGTGTGCTCCCCATTATGTCAGGGCTCTCTGAAGTTTCCAAGAGCAGCTACAGCTCCTGAGGTCATGGGAGCAGAGCCACCACACATGGACCAGTCTCGCACCATGCCTGATGCAGGGCGGGTGAACACTGCAATGCCGTGTGCCCCTGCATCTCCCACCTTGCTCTGCACTTCATCTGCAACCAGGACCCAGACAGGGGCACCCAGCGGCCCAGGGTGTCCGGGGACCATGTGTATTTTAAAACTTGTGTATGTGTCAAAGGTGTTGGGATGGTGCTCAAAGAGCAAAGGAAAAACTTTCCCCTTGTCTTGTCCTCTCCTCAAATTTGGAGTCCCATCTCCAGTGTCACTGCCATCCTACCTCCTCTCACAGCTTCTGGGGAGGGTGACACGGTCCTTCAGCGAGGTGCCAAGGAACACACAGCGAGACTTTGCCTTGCATCAGTCATCTAAGGGAGGATTTCCAAAATGCCACAGAGTCCTTGAGGGTTTTCAGTCCCCTGTCATCGAGCTGTGCAGTGTTTACTGCCACCCCAGCCTGCATGTGGCGAGACTGGCTGCATGCAGCCAAGGACAGCTCAGGGCTCACGGAAGGGCAGAGCTGCTGTCTCTCATCTGGCTTGGGGGTGACCTCAGCACCCAACTAGCATTGGCAGAGCCCAGCTCACCCAGCACCCAACCACGGCAGGACCCCCCCAAACCCCTATGCTGGGCTGCCAGCACATCCAGATGTTTGTCAGCACCTGGAGCAGTGGTGGCCATCAATGCTGCCCACCCATGACTGCAGGCAAAGGGAGATGACTTGTCCTCAGGCTGTTGGGATTCTGCTGTGCATGAAGCACAGCCCCATGTGGAGGTGCTCGCTCCTGGCCATGCAGAAGGCAGCACGGCTGCAAGGTGGTGGTGGTTTGGTGCCTGGGCACAGCCCAACTGTGGGAGAGGTGCAGCAGGATGAGAGCCAGAGCCAGGGTGAGACCAGGACTCAGTCCTTCAGGCCCTGAACGCCCTTTACTTGTCCCGGTTCATCTGGGACCTAGAGGCACTGCAGCCAATGCCTATCAACTCGTCTCATGTCAGGCACCAGATGCACAGTGGTGGGGTAGGGAGTTTCCCTACAATGTCCTAATGTGCCTGTGCACCCATGGTGCTGCCTCCCCGATTCTACACATGTGGCTGTGGCTCATGTTCCCATGCACACGGCTGTAGCTCAGCCCAAGGGACTAACCAGAATCTCTGAACAGCCCCAGGAGCACAGAAAACGAGAGCATGCATGTTTGCAGCCCCTCTCTCCAGCTGCCCATCCCATGCCTGGTTGTCTTGAGCCTTGGTCCCAAACTTCACACCACTTCCATGTGGGAGCTGTGCTCGGGCCATGGCAGTGGCTCAGCCAGCCATGATGCTGGTGTTGCCGCCAAGCAATGTTGCTGTCCTGGCTGAAAATAGCCCACAGCTAATTTTAACCTTGGTCGTGTTATATTTTTCAGGTCATTGGGGTGGGTGACAGGGAGGATGGGGTGGGGGCATGCTAGGGGCACAGTGCATGCAAGGATGTGCGCGCACAGGCATCAAAACTTGGGGAAGGCACCCTGCGTATAGCAATGGGGAATCTGTTCTTATCGCCTCAGCACAAAACCAGACAGTGGATTAAGAGAAGACTTCCCTTCATTCCCTCAATATAGCCAAACCTACACAGGGCAGGACATTTATAGCTGCCCTCCTTTATCGGGGGTTCTCTTAGGTTTCAGTCCTGGATGACACCTGTGAGTGTGCTTTGGTGCTGCTGTAGGCAGCTGAGAGGAGGTTGCAGAGCCTTCCTGCCCTGCACATGCTGCACAGCCCTCGGGTCCCTGTGGTCTGGAGCTGGTGTGGTGCAAAGCAGCAGGTGTAGCCATGGTGCCAGGAACCTGCAGTACCCACCTCATGCTCCTCAGAGTCACCCTGTTTCTCTGTGAGCAGTGAGCAGGCAGGGGAGGTGTCTTGGCCCGGTATCATGCTGCTTCTGTCAGTGTCTGTGCTGTAAGACTCCAAAGACTTTGCTCAGTGCTACTGGAGTCACAGGAATTCATCAAGGAGGAAAGGCCCTCCTTTAGAGAGATGTCACATACAAATGTGCACTTGTGCCAGGCTCTCCAACAGCTCTCTGGGTCCCTCTTCTCCAAATAGAGCCACCTGGCTTTAAGATCTTGCTTCAAGCAGCTCTTTGTCTCCTTAACAGGGTCCTGAGAGCACGGGACATTCCAGGGAGAGACTCTGAGCCAAAGTGCCAAATGAGCAGGGAGATCCCAGGGCAGACAAGAACCCTCTCAGTATCATGGACCAACGCATGGGCAGCCATTGGGAAAAACTGCAGGCAGCCAGTCCCTGTCCCCCAGGAAGAGCCAAGTCAGGGCTCCAGGCTGCAGCAACAGCAAAGTCCTTTCTTGCCCAGGGGCAGCTGCAGAGAGCAGGTCCCCTCCTGGCTGCCCTTTAACCTCCTGAGGACAGGGAGTCAGGGGGCTGAGACACCACGGTGGGAGCTGCCCCCTCTCCTGACTGGCACATTGTAGTCTGAAGACACCATAAAGAGTCAAGGTGACTCGCCACAAGGACAGTCACCAACACAGCTGAGACACTGCCCGAACAGACCCTCCAAGACTGTTGTTTAAGGCTGAGGGTCACAATCAGTGCTGCATAAACCCATCCTTGTCCCAGGGCTCCTACTCTAGCACGTACTCCTTTAGATTGTAGAAAACTCACTAATGAGGAAAGAGCAAGTAGAGCAGAGCTGGTGCCCAGGCCAGGGCAGCTGAGTGCAGCGTGGCCACCCCAAAGCTGCTCCGGCTAGCCGCTGCTGGCATGAGGACCCGGCGCCTTCCCAGGAAGCCTTTTCTCCCCACACTGGGACAAAACCAAACTGCAGGACAGAACACACCTCCAGAGAGGTTTTGACCATGCAGTTTGGGAGCATGGACATACAGAGGAAAGCCCAAGGGAGCAGCTCTGTCTACACCAGAACCAAACCATGTTACCACATCACCACGGTGGTGGCCAGCAGCAGCGTCCCCTGCAGACACCAGCTGATAGGGAAGGTGTGAAGTGACCCTCTGTCATGAGGTACAGGGACCAAAGGGAAGGGACATGTTTGGATGACACCAGCAAGGTGCAGGAGAACCAGTCTGCCTGGGACATACCACCCTAACCACTCCCCAGAAAGCTTTAGCCTTGCCTCCCATGCACCCACAGGAGAGGGATTTTCTCCCCTATAATTTCACCATCCCCTGAAACCCAGGTTTCAGTTTATTTACTTATAATTGTCCTGCATGCCTGTTGTCCTAGGGAGCAATTTAAAATAAATTGATACAAATGAATGGGACCGTGAGCAGACAAAGCCGATGCAGGACCAGCTGCGGGCTGGAAGCATGTGAGGGTGCTGCTGTCACACTGTGTGCTCCATGCTCATTGCTGCTGTGTGCACTCACAGGGCTCCAGCTTGAACAGGCAAGTCATATGCAAATCCATACTGAACTATGGGGCAGCCTGAACAGTTGCTCTTATTCAGCTGCAACCCAGCATGATTTTTCCCCCTTGCCATGGGAAGATTGAGCCTCCCCTGTCTGGATGGATCCCCAGAGCTCAGCACTGTTCTCCAGCAGGACTGACAGCCAAGACCTTATTTTGTAAAAGACAAATATGTGGCCTGAGTCAAAAGAGCCAGAAACCCTCCCATGTGAGGGCTGACAGGTTGCTTAATTCACCCAGCCTGGATGCACACAGGGTCCCAGCAGCATCCTGGCGTGACCCAGTGGGCTGCAGCACCTCCAGGCATCAAGGCACAGCCAGGCTTGAACTTCCACTGACCCAGGGTCAGCTTAGGCAGGATTTAACCCTGACCTTAAAGATGCTCTGAATGCTGACTCAAATGCTTATCATCCTTTTGGGACATATGGCTGAGCTCAAGGACTTGAGGGCAACTCAGGAGCGCTCTTGAGTAAAGCATCACTGGGCAGAGCACTGGCCACCTCATGACACCTATCTGGAGGAGGTCACTTCCAACCCACGAGCAGGGAGAAGAGCCAGATGTGCACGATTCAACCCCTGGGAAGTCCAGCTGTCCTGATTAAGAAAAACTACAAGCCCATGTCATTGCTGAAACCACTCAGGGGACATCAGAGGTCTGGTAGGACTCCATAGCCCTGAAGCTCCCAAGGGCCACCAGTGTTCTTGTTCAGACTGACTAGAGTCAGTAGGACCATGGGAAGAGCAAGCCTTGAGCCAGGGTCCATTCCTTGCCTCTGCACCACAACATGCCTTCTGAGACACCACCCACAGTGCACACTCACCCTATGGCAAACTGTTGCAGCACTAGCAAAACTATCAAGCTGCAATAAAGCTTTTGCCATCCCATACCAGGTTAACTTCAGTAAGTAGCTCCCACACCTTGCCCCAGCACAGCCACCAATCCCCCACAAGGTTTCAAGGGTTCACCTACCGTTCATGCTGGTTCCTCGTACTCTTCAGACCAGTCCACCCCACTTCTTGCCTCTGCTGTGTCCTTCTCCTTAGCTCTCCTCCCTGTGCTTCTTCCAGGTCCCTCTTCACCCAGTGCTCCTCTCCCATCCCCCTTAGAGCCATTTAACTACTCAGCAGGAACCAGCCACAGCTGCACCTTATCCAGTCAGCCAACCCACCGCCCCTGAAGCCAGCCCACAGCTGTATAGTATCAATTTCAATTAACCTGCCTTCATTCCTCTACAATTCCTCTGCAGAGAACAGTTGACCCCTATGGAGCACAGCCCACCCCTGTGGAGTAGCCCCCAACCGGAGCAGCCCACCTCCATGGCTCCTGCCACGAGCCCACCCGGGGGCGAGGCCGGGGGAGCCCGGCAGGGAACCGCTGCTGTGGGCCCACAGGACCAGCCGCACGGGGAAGGACCAGCCTTGGGGGATGCACAGGCGGAACTAAGCAGGAGCGAGGGAGGACTGGCCTTTCCTCCAGCAGTGGAGGGCAAGCTCCTCCTCTCAGCACCGTGGGGGAGGTGGAAGCTGGGTCAGCCACGTTCGAGGGGCCCATCACCAAGAAACCACTAAGGACGAGATGACCCATGACCAGTGGCTGTTAATGGGGCAGCAGCCAGGTTCCCCCCTTCCTTTTTCTGCAGTGCAGGCAGGGAGACAGCAAACCTCTGCTCACCTTGCCGGCAGCTCCCGCCACTAGGCTCTGGCAGAAGTGCTGAGGCTGCCGGGGAGGGGGCAGCGGGGGTTATGGGGCACTGCGGTGCCCGGTCCCATGCCAGGCTCTCGCTGCATGGGCAATGACCCAGGCAAGGTTACTCCATGCTGAGACATGCACCTCAAAATCGCCCTGGGTCTAATTACTGGGCTCGTCTCACCAGCTGCTATTTCCTTCTGTCCCAAAGCCAAGGGAGAAGCTTGTAGAAAACAAGAACATGTCAGTCAAAGGGCACACTGAGTCAGAGCTCCCGGGCTCGGGTCACCCGGGGCTGCTCATGGCAATGGGCTCCCTGCAGCGTCCCCAGCCAGGAGGGACACCCTACCCTGGCCGGGTGCTGCTGTGGAAGGCAGCCAGCTTCGCCCCTGATGGCTCCCCCAAAGTATCTGCCTCCCCGGGCAGCCTTCCTAACAGGACACGGCTGCCTGGCCAAACACTGGTTTGCAGCCCTGTTTTCAAAAGATGTTTTGGTGTCTCCTGGCAGAAAGCTGCTGGTGACCCAAATTCTAAATATAGAAGCAAGTCCATTTTTTTGTAACAAATGCAAAATGTCTGTACCACATTCATCTTTGGGAAATAGGTCTTCTTGTCAGAGAAATGTAAATATAACACCCAGATTTCTTTCAGGTGAGGTCACCTCCTGGCTGTGGTCATTCTCAGAGTACTCTCACAGTTGTTTGCTCCAGGTGAACTCCCCTGTGCTCCACTGCTGGGAAGCCATGCTGAGGGCCTCTGGCAAATCCCAGGCCTGGAGCTGCAGCCCTTCATGTGATGGACCATCCCCATCTCTGGCGATGGGCAGTTCCTCTGGGACAAAGGTGCAGCATGAAACAGCAGACTGAGGAGCTGAATTGTGGCAGACACACGGACACTGGAGATGCGGGTTATTGGTGGCACCTCCCAGTCCACTTGACTGGGGCTGGACGGGTGTCAGGGTTTCTGGGCACATCCTCAGGTCCTGGAGTCAGTGCCCTGTGAGCTGGCAGGGGGACAGGGGTGCGCAGGACAGGGTGTCCTGCCGGGAAGGAGAAAGATCAGCTTCTGCTCATTTCATTATCCTGTTCCCTATTGTTTTGTGCAGTGTGTTTAAGGACTGTCTCTGTACATTGCACACATACTTCATCATTAACTGCTTTCCCCCAGCCCCAACTGATGAGCACCCAGCTCACTGACATCTCTGCTCAGTCCATCCCAAATGCTTGGGTCATGTCCTTGGAGGGCTTTGCAAAGATCCAATCATGCTATTATTTCCTGATCTCTTATTTTTTTAGAAGTTTTGGGTAGCTGGAGCCAGCATCCTTTTTATTTTAATAAAGGATGGGTGAATAATAAGAGGCCTGACTGATTTGCATGCCATTTGTTGGGTGAAACAAAGCACATGCATTACGTGCCAGCCCTGCGCCTTGCCAGGAGCTATCAGCACTGCTTCCCAAAACCTCTTGGGTGAAGCAGAAGCCAACGTGATCACCACTCTGTTGTCAGCAGTCACGCAGATACAGAGTGCTGCCGGTTACACATCTGAGTAGCAGAGCCCAAGGCTGGTGCAGACTCGTGCCGTGACATACCAAGGCTACAGGTAACTCTGCATTACCTGCGGGCAGGTGATGTGCAGTCAGCTGCCCGCTTGCCCTCTCCAGGCACAGCCGCCCTGGGCCTCGCAGGTCAACTCACTGCAGCGTGACTTTCCTCAGCGACCCACCAGGGGCCAAAGCCGGGCCATGCCCATCCCCTTTGCTAGGTCGGATGTCCCTGCATCCTACCCCAGCACACCACAGAGAAGTCACTGGTTTTCTTTATTCAGCGTCAACATGCACTGCTGTCCCTGGGGACTGAAGAGGGGGCTGCTCCCACACCTGCAGGCTCCCCTTGCTAGCCCTGTAGCCCAGCCAGCAGGCAGAGACGTGGACCCTAGCTCAGAGTGGCAACTGGGTCAGTGCAGGCTCGTGGGCACATCCACCGCAGGCTGGGCGACCGCAGCCTCCTGCCCGCTCTCCCTGGCACCGGCAAGGTCCAGATCGTTCCCTGTTGCCACGTGGACACAGCTGCCAGCCATCACTTGAGCCCACCGACCACAGCGCCCAGCGCCAAGCCCGGCAGCTGCCAGCCGCCTCTGCTGATGGCAGCCGGCTGGCACAAAGCTCGCTCCTCTGCTTCATTTGCAGCAGCTCCTGCCAGCAATACACCACTGTGGCTAAAACTGCCATGGGAGGGGAGGCTGCCTCCTTTTTTTTTTTTGCAGTGAAAGACCAGGGCAGGGTGCAGTGGAGACCAAAGCATTTCCTATCCCAATGGGGAGAGTCAGTTATACCATGAAATCAGCCCTTTAGCGAGCATGCCAGTGCAAATGGGACAGTTTAACCCGGGATAAGTTTAACCCTAGCAAGATTTGTTCTGATGAGTTCATTTATATCCACTCCTGTTTGGCAGTGGGATTAAAGGTTAATTTTTGTACTGGAGCAGCCAGCAAGAGCCACATTGTAATCACTCTGTGCAACACAAGTCCTAAGAAAAGCAGCAAAACAAAGTTCCACTGGCAGCATGAGCTGTTGCCTTCAAGCAGGGCCCAGACCGGGGGTCAGGTGTGAGTGGTGCTGGTACTTCTGGGTGTCTCCTGGGGATGCTTCCACCTCCCTGCCCAGCAGGTGCTGAGCACCTGCAGCTCATTGTGGCATTAATTGAAACGGCCGTTACCAGCTGGAAACGACCTCCGTAGGCATACCCAAATGGATTTTCTGCTTAGAAATGTTTTAAGCTTCACAGGCTTCTGCTCCCCTCTCAGCAACGCAGGGCAAGAGCTCTGTCTGGTGGCAGCTCTCCTCCTGAAACAGTTTACACCCTTCCACAAGATCCTTCAATTACACAAGACTTAACGTTATTTAATATGTGACTGCGGGTTGAATAAGACTCAATTAAATTCTGCCTCCTGTGAATTTGCGATGGGGAATTCACCTGTGATGCCAGACGAGCCCCAGCTGCACCACGCGTGACTCGGGCGCACAGCGCTGTCCCCGGCTGCTGTCACACACGTGCCATCCCCGCGCGGGCGCTTCCCGCGTGTGACCGGCCCGGCCTCCGCCCCTCGGCCCCCCGCAGCAGCCGCGCCGAGGGCGACGGCCCGGGCGAACCCCGCACCCCGGGGGCTCCTCCCGGTCACGGCCCGCGGGCACAGCCGCCCCGCCGAGCCCTCGCCTGCCTGGGAGGCCGCCGAGTGGTTGGGCGCCGTGGCCGGGGGGTCTCAGGGCCCCTCCTCCGTGCCCCCCCGGGTCTCTGTAGAGGCCTCGGGCCCCCAGCCCGCTGGGTCACCCGACGCGGGACCCCGGCCGGAGCCAGCGCCCGCCCGCCCGCCCGCTCGCTGGCACCGTCCCGGCTCCGGGCCGAAACCACTCCCCGTTCCGCAGCCCCCGGCGCGGGACCCCGCGCTCACGTGGGCGGTGCCCGCCCCCCGCACCGACCCCGCCCTCCCGGCGCCGCCTCCCATTGGCCGTTTACCAGTGGGCGGGCGGGTCGCTTTGTGACGCCACGATCAGCTGTCGGAAGGTCCCGATTTGTGCGGGGGAGCGGCGGGCGCTCGGCAGAACCGCGCGATCGCCACCGGCCCCGGCCCCGGCCCCGGCCCCGGCCCTACCTCAGCGCCCGCCGCCCGCCCCGCCGCCCGCACGGCAGGTGAGTGTCCCGCCGACCGGCGCCTGGCTGCTGCGGGGGGGCGGCGGGCGGGGCTGAGCGGGCTCGCGCCGCCCGCTATCCTCCGGGGGGCCCCGGGGAGCCGCCGCCCGGGACCCCCCCGCGCCTGTTGTTTGTTTCTTCATCACCGGATTAAGATTCGAGGTTGGGCTGCGCTCCCATTGGCCCCGCTGCAGTGACGTATGCGTCATTTGCATATGACATTGGGACGTCATAAGGCGGCCCCCCCCGGCCCCCCCTGCGTCCCGGGCGCGCTGTCCTGCCGTGACCCCGCGGAGCGCAGTCGCCTCCGCTGCCGGGGGGGGTGGCCGGGGGCCAGCGCGTGGCCAGAACCGCGTGGGCGTCCCCCGCCCCGCGCGTCTCCGCGGCGGCTTCCCCGGGCCAGCGGCGGAGCCGGTGTCAGTGGCGCCCTGGGAGGGGCTGCTGGCCGTTGTGCGCGGTCCACGTACCGTGCGAGCACCCGCGGTTTGCGTGAGACCGGGCCTCCTGTTCAGGCTTTTTCGTGGAGTTGAACCGTGGTGCCCGGGAGAGAGCCGTGGGGCCACGCGTGGCGCGGGAAGGGTCCTGGCAGCACCAGGCAGAGGTCTGTGCCGTAGCATCCCGGCGTGCCACCGCCGCGTCCCGGGATGCTGAGCCTGCGAGTAAGTTGGGGACCACGCGTGGTGGCTGCTTTTGTTATTACTGCTCTAAGGGCATCTGCTTTGGGACAGCTCAGAGATGTCCTAAGTCCTGAAAGGGCAACTCTCCTACGGATTTCATGCCTCTCGCCTCGGGACCCCCAGCAGCCTGGCTGAGCCTGGGAGGCCCCAGGCACTGACTTGCTCCCATCTGACGGGGCTCGTCAGCTGAAAGGCTTGGGCTCCATGGAGCGTGACTGTAGGAACATCTTACAAAGGGCATTATTGCTTTTGTAATCTCCTTTATATGTATGCCTATATCTGTAAATTTATGTTGCTTCTGTGTAGAGGAGCTACAACCCTGCCTAGAGAGCCTGAGCAAAGGCACTGGGACTCCCTGGGGTCCCAAAGCACTGGCTTAAAGTGCCTCTGCTGGGACCAGCAGCACCCTCCACTGACAGGGCACCAGCGAGGGCTGTGCTGGGCAGGTGCCAGGTGCTGTCACTGATTTGGCCAGGGCTTTGCTGGGGTAGCAAACCATCCCAGAAACAGGTGTTGGGCTCTGGTACAGGACTGTGCTGTACCTTCTTTCCCATTGGGCGTAGTCTACAAAGTGCCGAGAACAAATTTTTTTCCCTCTAAAATAAGTCTTTTCTTGCCTTTTATGTCTGCCCAAAAAAAGACAAAAGCTGTCTGCTGCAGCTCACTGTCACCATTGAGAACCTGCTGCATCCAACTGGTGCTTATCTGGCTGAACACAAAAGGGAAGACATAATGGATGTTTTTCCCCTGGAGAATAAACCGATATCACCTGCTTGTAGCAAGACTGGAAAAACCTGAGATGCAAACTCTTATCTAAGAGCTTTTTTCAGTGCTAACTGCACAGCAAACCCTGCATGGCCAAATCTTGCCCCAGCTCATATGTGGCTCCAGGTGGGCTCAGCGGGAGCTGGTGGGGAGCTCAGGGTTCCTGTGGTATCAAAGTCCGATTTGCCAGTTAGTATCCAGCCTCCTGTGATTTACAGAGGGTGTAACACTGGTGCTGCTCCACTGTTGCGTATGCTCCTAGGGATGTTTCCTCACCTGGCATGTCCCAGAGAGGAAACTTCTAAAATTTCATAGGACAGCTCATGGTAAATCTAAAAATTTCATGGTTGCTGGCCACTGGCAGACTTTCCAGGGCTCTGTGCAATGACATAAAATAGCAGATGGTCGGGTTTGTCCTTGGGGCAAGGACCTTCCTGCAGCAGTTACACAAGGGAGCTGGTGCAGGTGGGGACACCAGCTCCAGGCAAATGCCCTCTTTCTGCGACCCTGAGTCCCCCTCCTTCAGGTGGGATCTGGAGGAGCACGTGGGGACTTCAGTCCACCTGAGCTCCTGGACTGGCCGAGGAGAGCCCTCCCACGTGCTGGCTTTGTCTGCCACTGAGAATGAGAGTCTCATGATAAAGAGGTTTTGGGGGGATTTTTAAAATACTCTCTGCCTTCTTGCCCCCCTCTGCTTCCCTGCTCTGCAGTAGGAAGATGGGTCTGGCTGTGAATCAGCCTCCGGCTTGCTGCAGTCACTCTGTCCGTGCCAGCAGCAGCCTCGGGGCCCTGCTCCACCTGTGAGGCCAGTGCTCCCCCAGGCCAACCCCACAGATGAGCCTGCTGGCAAAGTAAAGGGATCAGCAGGAGCCGTAGCGCAGTTGTTGAGTGACCGAATGCATTAATCCAGCCCTGCCAAACTGTCCTGGGCAAGACCCTGCCGGCTCTGGTCCCTTCCTCGATGGGGACAGAGAGAGGTCAGCGCCGCGATGCTTCACTGGTCGTTTCTGGGGTGGTAAGCAGGGCACCCCTGAGCTGCCCAGCTGCCAGACCCCCTTCTCCCTCGCTCTGTGTTTCTGTGCCAGGTTTAAGATTTTGGTGCATACAGCACAGTGACAGCAGCCTGTGAAACGCTTGTCTAATTTAGGTAAAATGAATTCAAAATAACATTTCCCAAGTGGGTTGGAGGAAGGCACCTGATTTATACCTCCAACGCCTGCCATGATGACTGCGCGGGGTATTCTTAGCTCTGCCAAGGAAGGACCGCTTCTGCCACTTGTCAGCAGCATCCCTCCTGCCGCCAAGTATTTATGGAAAGTTTCAGGGAGCCTGTTGCCATTTCCAAGCAGAGTTGCTGTTGTTCTTGCAGGCTGTGACTTTCGGGAGCTGCCAGCCCTGCGAAGCTGTGGCTGCCACCCCAGCGAGCTCCTGGCGCACCCTGGGGCTTTGCTGCCTATTCTTAGCTCCTGGGCTTATTTGCAGTGATGGTGACTCAGAAAACTAATTATTACATTGAAGTTTCTGAAGGGGAAACACCCCACCCCCCCTCCCCCAACAAACCTCAATGCATTATGGTTTCCTTACTCCTGCCTTTTTATATTAACTACCCTCTAGCTAGTTTTAAAAGGCTGTTGGACTTCCTGGAAAGATTCTGCTAAACTTCTTCATTCATTAAGGAACTCATCTGTCCCTGAGTATGTCACCTGTGGCCTGTCCCCTCATGCTGAGTACAGGGGCTTGCAGAAGCCCGAGAAGGATGGCAGCTGTCCCACAGTGATGGCCCTGGCTCTGGCAGGGGATGGCTATGTGGTTTCTGGGGCAGCTCAGCCTCAGGGACGTGGTGCACAGGCAATCCCTTGTGCCCCAGTGCTGGCCATACCTTCTGCACAGATCTGGGATTTCTAGCAGACACCGGTGGGCTGGAAGAAGGCACCAGGGCTCTGACCAGCCCTGGCCACTGGAGGGGCAGAGGAGCAACCTCCTGGTCCAAACTGCTTCTGTGGGCACCTTCTCTGCCTGGTGCCAAGGCACGGTTTGGGCAGCACCAACTGAAATCCCCTGGCAGGGGTGCATTCGGGTCCCTCCCGCACCCCAGTTCCCCTGGTGTAAATGGGACAAACATTGCTGCAGGGATGCAATGATGGCCAGGAGCTGCTTCTAGGGTGGGTGGGAGCCCCCTGCGCCTGCCACCCTCTGCTGCATTCTTACTGCCCCTCTACCCCTGCCTGGGGACCTGCAGAAGGGTAAGAAGCAGGACCCCCTGAGACATCACCAGCAGGTACCTGGGAGCAGTGGGGTTTCTGCTGCAATTAAGAGATTTAATCAATTTATGAAATTTATGATATTAAAATATCTTTAATAAAAAGGAAAGTGCTCCAGGCAGATGCCAGATTTCAGCCTGCAGGCAGGGAGAACTGTCATGCAATGAAGCCATGGCTGTGTACCACAGCTGTCGGGGCTGTTCCAGGCACCCTTTGCCAGCCTGGTCTGGGGGAGGATGGATACACACATAGGTCCCATGGGAGGGAAATCCCCACCGTGCTCAGCACAGAGCACACAGAGCCCGATGGGCCAGTTCCCATTCATGGCCCAGCTGGATACCAGCCCTTTTCATGTTGTTTCTCTAACTTACATTATTCCACTTTAATGTTTCCACTGCTGTCTGTCTGCACATGTTAGAGAGATTTGCAGTCATTAATAAAATGAGTGAGTCCTGCCCTCCCCTGGAGCTGGGAGGCATGTGTTTCCCCAGGGGTAAAACCATGACAAGCGTAGATGGAGCAGAGACTCACTCAGGACTGGGATGTCATCCCTGCCCCGCTGCGAGGGGGTGACAAGCCTGCTGCCGCTTGCTCCTGCACATCCATGCCTGAGCACCTGGGGCCAAGACACAGCCCATAGCCAAGCACTTTGTCCCATGGCTCCTTGTAAGGTTCTTGTAAAGGAGCAGTGGTGGCACATGCAACAGTGTCCTCTTTTGGGGCTGGAGGGTGGCAAGGTTACACAGCTGCATGAGAAGAGCATCCTTGCAGATACACACACACAGCACAACACCGACAGTAACAACTTTCAAAATTAAACCAACCTCAAGCAGGTATTGGCCCAGGCAGAGCTGGAGCAAAACACTAGCAAGGGCTTCTTGGGACCCAGCTTAAGGAGGGGAGGGCAGCCACGCTGCTGGGGCTGTCAGTGGGTTGGTGGTGGGTTTTAGGGTCATCTGGTGCCATAGATCCTCAGATAGGACAGCAGCGTTGCACCCTTTGCCCTGCTCTAACAGCAAAGCTGGGTGCCACCAACCATGCTCAGTGCCCGTTCAGTGCTGGGGGAGGCAGGTCCCAGTCTGATTTTAGGACAGGGTTTGGCTCTGCCCCTGCCAGCTCCAGTGGATGGGACCCCTGGGACACACCACCCATGAGGAAGGGGACACAATGTGGGGCCTGGTGCAGGTTGGGGGCTGCAGGGCATGGGCAGCCAGCCCTTCACTGGGACACAGTGCATGATGCCCTTGGAGATGCCAGCAGCTGGGACGGCACACAGCTCAGTGCCAGAGCCACCTTTTCACCACCACCCCTGACCCGCCTGAGCCCCTGGCTTGCAGAAGGGCCAGCACTGCCAGCCAGTCCAAATGCGTTATTCTCTTTTCTTTCCCTTTTACAGGCCTTTGCACTGAAGCCAAGTGAAGAACCTCAGAATTGCACTACACGCCATTTAACTCAGCTACAATTTTGCTAGCAGCAAAGCATCTCCACCACTGCCGAGACCTCGAGTGCTGTTTTTTTCTGCTCCCTGCCCATTGCTCCCACCTCTGCACCTGGAAGCTGGTGCTCAGCCATAGCTCTAACTCACCGATCCTCCCGCTGGACCGCTCCCCACCATGTTTCAGCGTCTCACCAGCCTTTTCTTCAGTGACAGCAACACGCCAGAAGGCCTAGAGGAGCCCAAACCCTTTGTCGAGGAGGAGGAGGAAGAGGATGGCTGGCTCATAATTGATCTTGCAGGTGAGAAAAGCAATGGGGACCGGCTTCCTACAACCTCTGCTGCACCTTGTCTTTCTGGGGCTGGGCAAACCCCTTGAGATGACAGCAGATAAGCTTCCACCAAGTGCAGTCAGCTCTGCCCTTCATCCCTCCTCCCCTGGTCCCCCCACCCTGCCCACAGCACCCAGCACTGTGGTCACAGCAGCAGCACCCCACCCGCTCCTCCTTTTTCCCTCTCCTCTCTTGATGGTGGTTCACGACTTCCCACCAGCATGGGAGCGGGAGCAGGAGCAGTGTCCCCAGCTGGGGCTGCTGCTGCCAGGAGCATCCAGATGCCTCCACACCAGGACGGGACCCTGGCACAGCACCAGCCCGGGGAGAGCACCCAGGGTTTCGGTGTGATCCTGCCTGCTAGGGCAGCGGGGTGGGGGACACCAACCCATGCGGGCTGTCTGCCTGTGGGCTGCAGTGGCACCATGGCTAGGCAGCGCCACAAGCAGCGCTTTGCCAGGAGGGTCTGGGCTTGGTTGTCCCCCGTGGCACCCCTGCCATAAGCAAACAGGGAGCATGTTCCCCTGGGGGAGCTGGTCCCGAGCATAGGGGGAGGCCAGGGTTTTCCCCACATAAGGGCAGGCAGCGGCGGTCCTGCCTGTCCCCCCACCAGCGATCTGGCCACTTTTGGGTCATTTGAGTCCATCGGGGGAGTAAATCTCAGCTAAAGGGCTTATCATCCCAAATCATATCCAGTGCCCATGCCAACAGCACTCAGACAAGGGATGTTTGCCACAAGGACCCTGTACCTAGAGAGCCCTCAAAGGCTCCCAGTTCCCATGGATGGCAACAACCATCCAGAACCCTGTTTAACAGCAACCAGGTGGATCAAATTCCTTGTGTGTCAAGAGCTTCTCTAGCTCTGTTAAGACCTTGGAGTTTCTATTGTGGGGTCAATGACTCAACCAATTACAACGATAATTTTATGACCTTTTGCTTGCAGATCCAGCAGCAAACTTAGGCAGACAAGCTTGCCTGTGCAGGGGCTCATTGATGGCCATGGCCTGCTCCTGCAGTCTCTGGTCAGTTGTGGTGCCCCAGCCCAGGGGACCACGAACATATCCTGCAGGTTTAGGAGGGTTTCGTCCTCCCTCTTGCAGGCATCTGTTCTCCAAGCAGATACCCCCTGCCTGTCCCCCCTGCACCGAACAGAGCTCATTTTCATGATGCAAGTCATTCATTAGGGTTCCCCACCCGGCGAGCTGGAGAGGGGATGGGAGCATGGACGAGCCTGGGGTGAGGGAACAGGGTCAGCCCTGTCTGTGCCTGGCAGGAGCACTAGGGAGAGCTGGCAGAGGTGGGTGGGTGGCATGGGCAGCCATGGAGGATTCCCTGTCCTCTGAGCTTTGGTGACTGTCCCGTGGGGGTGGTGACAGCAGTGACGCAGGAGGCAGCTGGTTGCAGGGAGGTCCCGTTAGGTCCCTGGAGCAATGGGCACACAGCTGCCACATGTCTGGGACAGCTGGCAGCAGCTGCAGCATGCCAGAAGGAGCCAGGAGTTTCCCCAGATAGAAACGCTGGGCTGTGCCTTCATCCCCTGGGTCTGAGGCTGTGGCTGGCTCAGCGGGGACCCAGGGATGACCTTGATACAAAAGGCTCCTGTTTTTTCCAATCAAGTGGCCAGGCTTTGGTGCAGAGCTGGCTTTCAGCAGTGTCTGCCTGGGACGTGCAACCCCACTGCTAATCCCCACCGGCCCTGCCTCTGCCTTTTCCCATAGCATTCCCTGGCCAGCGAGGGACCTATTTATTTCCACCCTGATCTCTGAGGCTGGAGTTATGCGAAGCACTTCAAAACCCAAACCTGCTGGCTCCAGCCTCCATCATTTACCTTCCAGCCACAGCAGCTGGCAAGCGTCTCACAGCCTGGCTTCCCCCCAGTAGCAGGGACAGTTTAATGAGCCTGTGAATTAGTTTCCTCTCAGCCAGATCTTTGACCCGCGTTGCAAAATGCACCCAAGTTAACCAGATCTCCCAGGAGCATTTCAGACACCCCTCTCACCCCATTTCCCAGCCTGACTCTGCTCAGCACACAGGGAAGGAGCAAAGAGCATTTCCTGGTGCTTAGCGGTATGGCAGCAAGTCTCCCAGGGATTTGTGGACCCCGAAATACTCCTTGTAACGTTTGAGCTCAACTTGGCAAAGGATGGGGACAGGCAGCCATGGATGTCTGGAGCAGGGTTCCATGATGCTGGGTGCCCGCAGGCTGCAGCCCTGCTGGACCGGGAATGCTCCAGCCAGGTTCAATGGCTGTCTCCAGGCTGACAAATAATCTCCAGCCCGATATGCTAACAGCTATTAATAACTTGATATCCACTGACCTGAAGAAAGACACTCTCATCTTCACAAGGCTAATTGTGGCCAGCCCTAAGCCTGGGCATCATCTGCAGGAAGAGCTGGGGACATGCTGGGTGGTGAATGCCAGCCTTGTGCTTCATGTGCTGTATTTCTCCACCACAAGAACATGTTCACCTCTGATCTCTCCTGCACCCTCACCCAGTTGCAGGGTTGCACATGTGCTGCATCTCCCCCTGAGGCTAGTTCCCTCCACCCCCTGATGAAGCTGGTAACAGGTCTGAATTTCCTCGATGAGCCTGACAGTAGGCACAGCCTCCCCTCCCTTAACCTGGCCAGTAAGTCCAAGCAAGAGCAGCCCAGAAAAGCACCAGTTCAAGTGCTTTTGCCAGGCAGAGGTGAGGAAAGGAAGACAAGGAAGGCTGAGGTGTTGGGGGGGGGGGGGGGGGAGGCAGGGGGCAGCTTGTGGATCAACCACCCAGGACTCAGCCTCTAATGGACTGAAGCTGAAAGCATGGTGAAAACCTTTGCTGAAGAATTTATATATTCCCTGGTTTCTTCCAGACAAAAAGGAGTGAACTGTTTTGTTGTTGGGTTTGGGTTTTTTTTCTCCTCTGTATGTGCTTGGTTTCAATGTTTGCAGAGTGCTGGGGAGTGTTTACAAGTATAGGCAGGCCAGTGCTCCTCTGGAGCAGCACAGCTCAGGTGCCATAAGAACAGGCAACAGCAGCATTTCTTGCTGCTGAATTTCTTCCTTTGCTTCGAGAAGGAAAAAATCAAGATCTCTGCAGTAGGTCCTGTTGCAGCACCATCAAAACTAGCCAGCTGCAGCAAGGCTTTTACCATCCCATACCAAGTTAACTTCAGCAAGTAGTTCCCACACCTTGCCCCAGCACAGCCACTGATCCCCCACAGGGTTTCACAAGTTCATCTACTGTCTGTGCTGTTCCTTCATCCTCTACAGACCAGTTCACCCTGCTTCTTACCTCTGCTGTGTCCAGCCTCTTCCTTCTCCGTGCTTCTCTTCCAGCCAGCCTCTACTCAGCCAACCCCCTTCCTTCCCCCAGGGCCTCTCCTCCATCCAGGGCACTTGCTCTCCTCCCTGTGCTTCTTCCAGGTCCCTCTTCACCCAGTGCTCCTCTCCCATCCCCCTTAGAGCCATTTAACTACTCAGCAGGAACCAGCCACAGCTGCACCTTATCCAGTCAGCCAACCCACCGCCCCTGAAGCCAGCCCACAGCTGTATAGTATCAATTTCAATTAACCTGCCTTCATTCCTCTACAGTTTCCCCCCAACTTTTTCGTTAAACTCCCTAATCAGAACCATTCTGTTGCTTGCTCGCCTAGTGAAGCCGGGCCCTGCGGCACCAGTAGCTGCCCGGTATGGAGGATGCTGGTCAGGGCACGGTGCAGGGCATTGCTGGCGTCTGACCCCGTGAGGTCCCGTCGATGCCGTGCCCATCTCTAGCAGTGGCGATGGCGGTGGCGGTGTCTCTTGCACTAACGATGCCCCTTTCTCTCCCCCCTCCCCTCCCCACTGTACATGGTATGTGTGTGTGTCCCTGCTGCGCCCCGCATGGCTCTGCACCCCCACCACCCCCAGGCAGCCGTGCCCGCCCTGGCGCAGCCCAGCGAGTGGCTGCTGGTGGTACCGGGCGCCCGGTGCGATCCCACCTGGCACCCACTGGTTCACCGCCACCACCGGCCGCTTCCCCAGCTCCAGCTGGTCCCTGCTTGATGGACGAGAGTTGGTTTGTCACCCCTCCCCCCTGTTTTACTGCAGAGGGGCCCGGCCCCAACGGCGTGGGGAGCAGCCCCATGGAGGACCTGCTCATCGAGCACCCCAGCATGTCTGTCTATGTCACCAGCACCCTCGAGGTGGATGGGGAGGGCCCCGAAGACAATGCTGCTGGGTGAGTGTGGCTTGAGGATGCCCACAGGGGCTGCTGGCCCAGCACCGGCTGCGGGACCGGGGCGGATGGTCAGTGCTGGCATCCCAAATGGCTGTGTACACCCGAGAGCGTTTCGCCTGCAGGTGGAATGGGGCTGTGGGGGGACCTTGGTGTCCCCGCATCCCACCTCGGGGAGCACCCTGCACCCTGGCTGGTGCTGCACAAGGGTGGCAGCCTCTATGTCCCAAAATATTCTGCTAACAGGATCTTGATGCCATGTTGAGATGGCTGTGGGTGCAGGACCATGAGCCTGCTGCAGGGCTGCGGCGGGAGAGGGCTGCGTCCCCCTCCCCTGCCCTGAGCAGAGTCTCCTGGCATGGCCACCTGTCACCCCACCGCCTGTCCGGGGGTTTGCCAGGCTGGGCTTAAACACAGGGCTTTGCACAAGTATGGCGCAAGCAACGCAAACCCAGCAGGACAAGGTGACCTTCAGGCACAGGGGTTCCCCCAAGACCCCCAGCTCCCCCAGGCACAGGGTGCTGTGGCCTCCCAGATCCCTGTCGTGCCCAGTGCAGGGGTGTCCCGCAGCCGCTGGGAGCAGGGTGCCACCAGCCCTGGATGTAGACGTTTCTCCCTGCCCCAAAGTCCAGCTTAGCAGGGGGAGGAGGTTAAACAGAAGTGCCCCAGATGCCCCCCCGCCCTCTGCCAGGAGCTGCGGGCTGGAGCCCCCTGCCATCCTTCCCCAGGGCCACAGCCTCGCTGCAGCCGTGGGGGCTCTGTCCTCTCTCCATGGCTGCCGGTGGCACCGGCAACACACCGATCATCTGCACGAGCAGCCCTGCCACTGTCGGCCAAGCCCTGGGTCCCCTCGTGCTGCGAGGTGCCTGCCGCCCCCCCCGTCCCAGCCCTCCAGCGTGTCCCCCAGCAGCCCCTTGGCGATGCAGGGGGGAGGAAGAATTTGGGGTGACCCCTGCCCAGGCTGGGGGGTGCCGTTCCCACAGAGCTTCTCTCAGTGCACAGTCAGGCCGCAGCTTGGCCTCGGAGCTCCAGCGGCCCCTCGGTGCCGGGGCAAAGGGAAACGCGCCGGGGGACCGCATGGGTGGCGAGCGGGGTGGCGACGGGGCTGCGCTTGGCTTTGCCCTGCTGGGCGCAAGGGACTTGGCTGCCGCAGGTTCTGCGGGGACAGCCCCGCTCCTGGTGGCATCGGCATTGGTCTCCCAGCTTCTGGGGCGGGGGGGGGGCTGGACCCTGCCGGGGCACAGCGCGAGGGGCAGGAGGCTGGAGACCCGGGCGCCTTCCCCCTGGGGTGGGCGAGGCTGGGCGCCGGGGTCGCTGACAGCCCCTTTCTCCTCAGGGAGCTGCCGGAGCCCCGGCTGGAGCGGCAGGTGCCGCACCACAGCCGGTCCCTCGCGGCGAGGGCCGCCGTCCTGGGGCAGGCCGGGCAGGCGCGGCGGGCGCAGCGCGCCCAGCAGCGGGCAGCGGGGCGCTGCCTCGGCCAGAAGGCGCTGCAGCGGCAGAACCGGGCCCGCCAGCGCCCGCCGCGCCGAGCCAAGCAGCACGCCGGCACCTTCGTCCACCAGCCCTGCCAGCGCCACTGCAACTACTGACCTCACCGGGCCACCGGCAGCCGCTCCCCTGCCCGGCGGAGCGGGGCTCGCCCCGGCCCCGGCACCAGCTGCCCCAGGGAGCACCAGCGACGAACACTGCTGACGCCGGGCTGCGGTTTCGCTCCACACCCCCCCACCGGCACGCCCGGCCCCCCGCTCCTCAGTCTTCCTCCCCACACCCTCCGTCGCTCCTCTCACCCCCGACACCGGCCGGGCCCGCAACCCCCGGCGCCGCTGCCATGCTGGGCCACCACCCCCTGCCTCACAGCCACGCCAGCCTTTGCGCAGGAACATCAGCATTCCCGGTGAGATCTCCCATTTCCGAAACCAGGGCAAAGCCTGTTTGTCCTGATGAGCCTGTGACATCAGTGCCTTTCTTCATGACGTTGTGACTCCACAGCCAGACCAGGATGTCACAAGCAGAGACACCGAGCAGAAGTGAAAAGGGCAACGGAGCGACAAGGTTTGGGATCTGTGGGAAAACCTCATCCATGACACTAAATAATGCTTCCTTCTCCCAAAACCAACAACTACCCCCCTCCCTCCTTGATTTCTTGATCACATTTTTGCTGTGATAAGGCAAATACCCCACTGCCAGTCCTGGAAGGGCTCGTCACGGGAGAGAGTGCGTGGAAACCTTGACGGCAGGGTCAGCCGGGCAGCTCGCGGTGCCTCGGGGTGTTTTTTTAAAGACAACTTTAAAAGCAATCTCAGGAAAAAGAGCACTGTCCCTGCGCCTCGCCAGAGCCCTGGCCACCACGCCGGGAGGAGACGGCCAGCTGGGGGTCAGTGGTAGCATCACCGTGACTGGTGATCCCGCCGAGCTGCTGGCTGCCTTGCCCGAGCAAGCCCCCTCCTCCTGGAGCCACCCATCTGCCCAAGCCACGCATATATACATGTATACGCATATGTGTATTTCTCTGTGTACCCATATACTTGGAAGAGGCACCAAGAAGCCAAGAGCGTTGGCTGCCCAGCGTTTATCCCTGGGAGGGGAGCAGAGGCAGGGACCTGCGCAGCTTCCCCGAGGTGGCAAAAGCATGTCGAAGCTGGTGGTGAAGGGATGCCGCAGAGGAGGCTGGAGGGAAGAGGCTGAAATAAGGGCAAAGGTGGACTTGGGAGTTGCTGCAAAGGGACAGGACCGGACAGGGCAGGCTTGGGTAGCTGGGCCAGGTGAGAGGGTTGCTGCAGTGGAGCCGGAATGAGAACGCCTTCTTCCCCCGCTAAAAATTGCATCCTTTCCCATGAAGGGCCAAATTCTGTCGTGAGCAATGTTGGTTTGTGAAACAAATCCCTCCCCTCCCCATGATGGACTCACTCTGCCTTTTGAAGGACATGGTCCAGACTTCTCACCAGCTCCAGCACCAGCTGAGATGGCTCCAAACCCAGCAGAAATGTGTTGATCCCCCCTCCCCCCCCTCCCTTTAGGGACTGGTTTAGCACCCTGTGCCCCAGGGAAGGTCTGGCTGTCGTGTCCTGCTTGTGGCCAGCTCACAGCCTGGATTCCCACCTCTGAGACAAGAAAAAACCACACACACACCCAAAATGCTGATTTCACAGGAATTTCTTCCATTCACCATGTTACATCCCTTAATATCGGCTTGGGACCTAGGCTGAAGGAATTATGGTAAGCCCAGCCTCAGACAGTTGATATTTATTAGTTTTTAAAATGAAATTAAAAACAAACCAAACCCTCTTATGAGCACCAGTCCCCAGCTCTGCCTGGGAGCCTGGGCCGCGGGAGACCCAGCTGGTTGATGCTCACCTGCATTATTCATCTTTCTCTCCAATGATGCAGTGTTCCCAAACGCACAGAAAGAGTGAAAAACTGATTTCAAACATCTCTTGCCAGCCTTTCCCTTTTGATTCTTCCAGGCCAGTTTCTTGTTTCAAGTCCTCCTGAGACCCAGCGCCTCATCACACACGTGATGTGGTGCCTCCTGCCCCTCCGGGTGCCCAGTGCTCACCAGGGTGAGCGGGGCACTGGTGGCTGTGCCGGCGGAGATGCTGGGCTGTATCCTGCACGCACCCCACTGGTTTGTTCTGCCGCTTTTTCAGCCCTTTGGGTAAGCGTGGCGGCACCGGAGCTGTTTTTTCACAGCCAGTGGTTTATCAGCAGAGAAAGAGCGAGCTGGGGAGCTTGGTGTTCCCTCCATCCCTCGCCATCGCCTGCTGCTCCCGGGCCCTTGCCACAGTCACCGTCCCTTGTGGCCGAACCTAAGACCATGCTGGAGATAATCCTGTTCCACCTCTGATGTCTTCTCGGTGAAGAGTCTGAGGACTTCTTGACTCGAGGGGAACATTTACACCTTTTGGCTTCCTGGGCTTCACATTAAATGCCTTCCCGCCCCGCCCCTGAAGTGATGCCTGCTATGAACCGGGAACATGGCATTTGTAGGGATGCTGGCACAAGCACTTGTGAAGACAAGCAGGGGCTGAGCCCGAGCTTTTGGGTGCCTGATGGATGTCCGATGAGGTAGCACCTGCCCTGTGCTTCTGTCTCCTGTGTCACTGGGTGATATGCTCTGTGGCCACCAGGCAACAGCATTAGAGGAAGCATTTTCTCTCTAGCCCAAATATACGTCAAGAAGTGGATGAGCCAAGCAACACCCTGCCTCTCAGCCCATTCCCCACTGCAGATTCTCCTCCTGTGCATCCGAGATGCTGCCAGTCCCTCCAGATTGCTGCTGTCGTCAGAGCTGGCTGCGACACCGTCACCCCCTCTGGTGGCTCCCAGGGGAAGACAGGCTGTGGGGCAGCAAGGCTGGCTGGGGACCGTGTCCCCGGGGCAGATCCTGCCACATCTCACCTACCAGGCCATTCTGTGCCCAATCTGCTTGCAGATGGTACCCCAGCAGGAGAAACCCCTTGTCAAAATGTTCCTCCGCGTCCCACTCATCCATCGTGAGCCAGAAGCCCCTGGCCATGCTGCCGGGGTGCTCAGCACAGCCGTGGCTGCTGACAGCCAGCACCCAGCACCTGTTCCAAAAGGCTGTTGCTGTTACTCCGTCCCGGGTTTCAGAGGCGAAAGCAAACTGTTTTCCTTTCTTCTTTCCGTGCCAGTCTGAGACACCTTTCATCACGCTGTGCCCACCCAGCACAGGACATGAAGCAGAACTATTATCACACTTTATATCAAAAGTATGTTTATAAAGGGTTAATAAATTATTAATAATGTTTTCATGAAGAGGTTAATCCTGAGTCCTGGCATCCTGCAAGTCAACAGAGCGTGCTTACCACAGCATATATGGGCTCCTGCGATCCCCCCTCTGTTGTCTGCACACTTGCTCATGTATTAACATCTAATAATCTCCTGTTAACTCCTGCAGAGTGACTGTCAATCCACCAGTGTGACCAACCCTTCTTATGCTGTGGCAAAGGTGTGTTCAGACCGTGCTTTGCAGAAGCTCTGCATTGCTCCTCTCCTGCCCAAGTGAGCACAAGACCTGGCCTGATACCAAATCTCCTGCCAGTGTTTCCAGAGCAAGAAAACCCTTTTACACTGGGGTTATGAGTCTCCTCAAATCTTAAAACAAATGAAAGGTGCTTAAAAACTGAGAACTTTTTCTGTGTATGCACATGTGTGCATGTGTAGGTATTTCACAATGCAGCGTGGGTGGTTGGTAGGTTGTTCTGGGGCACGTGATTTAGGTTTTTAGGGGGTTGTTTGGGGCGGGGGTGGGTTTGCACCCGCTGTTTTTCAAGTTGTGACTAGCTGTGCAATGCTCCTGATGGGAAGGTGAAGCAAACACTGTGCTGGCTGGCAAGGAGGCCCTTGGGCTGGTGTCCTGCTCCAATGGCTAGGATGAATCTTGCTTTCTTTTCTTTACTTGCATGGGGGGGGGGGGGGGGGGGGGGGAACTACAAGCATGGACTCAGGGACAGACAAATATGCTGAGGTCTTTAAAAACGTGTTTTTTTCTGGGCTTCTTTTTGGCTGTGGTGTTCGTTTCTGTCCGTGAGGCCTTTGGCTGCATAGGGTGCTGCAGGGACATGGCTGGAGCCGCTGGCAGCACGTGTCAGTGAGAGCAGCACAGGTGGCTGCACCTTGGAGGAGCTGCAGGGCTTGATGCTTAGACAGAGCTCCAGTATGGAAAAAGGAGCTGTGCCCGCTTTTGGTGAAACCATCCCTGAGCAGCAGCTCCTCTTGGTTTGCCCACATCCTGAAAATTTACCGTACAGCTGCTAGATTGCAGCTGGTCCCTCCTTGGGCTTGTTTGTGAGCAACTGGGTACAGATTTTAAACAATAAGCCCCAAGGATCTGGGAAATGGAGCTGTGCTTTCTGCAGCAGCCACAGCTGGCCTGGCTCCCACCATGGCCCTGGGGTCAGAAGGCAGCCAGGGTAGGGAAAGCCATCAGAGCAATCCCATGGAGAAATGCTGATGCAGGTGACAGGCAGATTTGTGGGAGGAAGATTTTGTATTTCTTGCAATGAAAGCATAAAGAAAAAAAGAAAGAAAAAAAAGGGGAAATTCCCCAGAGGAGAGGCCTGGGCAAACCTCTGCCCAGTAAATGCCAGCTCTGCCCGGGCAGCTGGCAGTGCCACAGCCGCTGGGGCTTGGGGGTGGTGAGCTGGCTCCAGCCTGGCTGCCCAGCCCCGCAGCGAGGAGCGGGCACAGGTGAAACCGCCGGAGCCAGAGGCGAGGTGCTCCCCGCCATGGGGAGAGGCAGCTCCCCTGGAGAAGTACGCCTCTTGGGATGAAAGCAGGATCACGATAGGACATGGCTGCTCCCGCACACCCCCAGGGACCCACCTCCCGGGGCAGCTCCGGCGTGGTGTCCCCCAGCACAGCGAGGGGCTGCTACCGAGCTGTGGATCTTGCCTGCCCTGAGGGGAGCTGCCGGGGAGGTGGGGCAAAAGTCCTTGTCACCCCACGCTCTGAAAGTTGCACTCACAAACACGCTTCCCAGAAAAACTCTGCTGTGAAACCTTGATCCGGAAAGAAAATGATTCTTTCCATAGGAGTCTGTTTCTTTTTCATTGTGGCTAACATGAACACATGGCTCACCCCAAAGATCACCACTGTGAGAGTCTTTGCTTTTCCTTTAGGCACGTTTCTAATCAATAGACAGTTTTACAGTGACATCTTACTGAGACCTTTTCCTCTTTCATCCAGCCCCACTGGGGAGAAAAACCACACTAACTGTCTTATCATAGCAGTCAGAACAACAACAAAATTTAAAAACGCCCCGTTGTCACAGCACTAGCAAGCTGCAACAAGGCTTTTACCATCAGTCAGATCCTGCTCTCCATGTTGTTTCTCCTTCCTCCAGAGGCCAGACCACACTGCTCCATCACCTCCTCCATCCAGCCCCTCCTCCCGTGCTCCTCAGGGCTATTTAACCACTTTGCAGGAACGAGCTACAGCTGCACATCATCCATGTTAATCAACCCACCGCCCTCACTCCTCTACACCCCATGTTCTAGCCTTGTATCACACAATTTTGCAATTGCTGCTGTGGAGAATAAATACCAGTTTCAGTGCCCTGCATAAAGTGAAAATTAAATTTCAGGTGAATTTATTGAAAAACAAGTGAGTCCTCAAAGATTAAACCATATAATAATTAGAAAACGCCCAGTAAAAAGCAACAGGACACCTAAAGTCAAGGAAAATGGTTCTCAGCTCTGCCTGTTGCTGCCTGCCTGAAGGCAGCGCTGAGCCCTGCTCCCCGGGGATGGGGATGGGATGATGGCAGCGCCTGAGTCTTCCCTGAGCATCTGGGTTTCAAACAAGAGGCCATCCATGTCCAGCTGGTGGCCACCGCGACCTTAGCCACCAGGGGCTGTCAGCTGCTGTCCCTGTGCCTCCAGCTCCCTGCGCCTCCTTCGCTGCCTGCACTCAGAAACAGCGGCTGGTGGTGGGAGGGATGCACCAGTGCCCCAGCAACACCCCCCAGCCCTCAGAGCTTCCCCAAGTCCTTCTCCAGCACAGGACTGTGTCCAGTGACTGCCTCGGTGCAGCTGCTGGCAGGGACCAGAGCCTGAGGAGAGACACCCACCAGGCTCGAAGCTTCTCCATCCCAGGGGACATTGAAGGGCCTTAAATGGGGCTGGTCGCCTCAGGGTTTGTCTTCATCAAGGTGGAGCTCTCCACCTCCACCCATTTCTCTCAGATCTGCTCCACACAATGTCAAAGTCATGAATAATTTCCCAGCATCCTCAAGGGCTCAGTCCTCCTCTCCTTACCATGACCAGAGCTTCTGTCATGGGTCGCGTGAATGTGGCCACAGAAGATGGATGAAGTGGTGGGAGAGGCTCTGCGTGGCTGGCAAGCTCCTTGGTCAGTGACAGGTGTTCTCGAGCCCATCGGAGATGCTGCCTTCTCCGCCACTGGACTCCGGGATGGCAGCGGTGGGAGCGCTCGCCAGCCATGGGCAGCTACAGCCCGGGCAGGAGGACCCCTGCGGCCATTCATCGATGCATCTTCAACCGTCTGTCAGTAACTGAACCCACAACGCCTTCCCCAAGGGGAGAAGGGTGGCAAAGATGAGCAGCTCCATTTAACAGCAAAGGTGGCACTTACATGTGGTCCTTTTTTGAATTCTTTTGTACGGAGAGGTGACACGCAGGTGTCCCTCCCTTACAGTCACTCTCAGCTAAATCCTCCTGGGCTGGCTGGGGGCTTGGGGCGCTGCCTTGCCAGCCCTGTACCCAGAGCAAGCACAAAGCTCTGGTAGAGGGCTGCTGCCGCGTGCTCTGGAGCACGGAAACACTGCTGCAAAGCTTTGGCACTGTTACAGCAAACCACAAAAATCCCTCTACCTTCCACACTGATCATATTTGATCACCTGTGAGTGGGGAAGATTTTATTCCTTGCAGTTGCAGCGGGAAGCAGCATGGTACATTCTAAGTGTTGCTTGAGGATGGGTCACACAGGGGAGCCCAAAGCTCCTCCACTCTCTCACATCCACCTTGCCCGTCCGTGTCGGGGAAGCCAGGAGCAGCTACACCCACATCCCACTGAAATCTTATCCTCAGCTTTACATTGACACAGTTATGCTTTGGGAAATCTAGGGAGGAGAGCACAGCACAAGGCCTAACAGTAAAACAGTAATATTTTCTCTTGTATCATAAATGTATCTGTACAGAGCCACTGAGCACTGCAACACGTTATTTGTACGTATCAGCCCTAGGTATTCTGCTTGTAAAACTCATCCATGCGCATTGTTGATCTCCTGGACCGACTGTACATGTGCCTTTCACCCTTTATCATAGTTTGTCATCTTTTTATAACACAACTGCAGAACTTGAATAACTCAGTGAACTATAGTTAGAAGTCCTATGCAAGAGACAACTGGGGAGTCAGTTTTCGATATTTCTGTGTTTTTATGTTGTTTTAAAAGTAGGCACTAGGATTTTCAGAGAAGCTTAACAGAATTATAAAAGCATTTAGCTTTTTTTTTTTTTTTTTTTTTTACCTAAAAATCATTTAGCATTTCAGATGCTAAATCTCTTAGGCAGCTTTGAAAAGCTCAGCCTAAACCCCAGCTCCTCGCTGGTTTGTGCACGGAGAGCGAGCAGCAGCAGCAGGACGAGCGCCAGCACTTGGCCAGGACAGACGCCTGTTCAGTAGCCAGCGTCTCCTTTCAAGCGAAACGAGAAGAACGTGCTGTTCAGTCAGAAGTTGCCTTTAAGCCTTCCCTAACCTGTGCTGGAGAATGCCGGTGTGCCCGGCGCCAACCCGGCCCACCACGGCCCCGCCGGGTACCGGCAGCCCCCGCGCCGCGGGCAGGTGCTCACGCAGCAGCTGTCAGCCCAGCTCTGCCCAACGCCTTACAACAACGGGCAACTTCACCCGGGATCCTGAGAAGAGGGAAATAAAAGCGCCCCACATTTTTCTACATCACCTGTGCTGTAGGACTGAAACCTCATCCCAAACTCAAAGCTAACAAAGTACAGCCCTTTTGTGTGTTACGTGTTAAATTGGTGTAGGCAAGGTTAGCAGAGAAAGGTGTCTCCTTGTAGGACACTGTTTAAACACTTGCTGCGTGTCAACAGACTGAAGGACACGACTGCCTGGAATACGTTACGTGGTGTGCCTGTGTGTATGTAACATGGTTTTGGTTGTTAAGTTGTAACGCCGTCTTCTGACTGAAAAAAATCTAATATAAAGAAACCCCACAAGAAATAAAAAAATAATATATATTTAAATTCTATTTTGTGTGCATTCCTCTCAAGCCTGCAAGTAAACCTGTTTGCAAAAAGCTTTTGTTTTTAACATAAACGTTTAAAAGTCAGTGCTGTAACTGCCAGTCGGTAGCGAGGAGTCCCCTTTGAAGACACGGGTGCACAGGGGAGGGGCTGGTGCAGGCCGAGTCACTGGAAGGGATTTTTTTTGCCCTCCCTGTTACTAAACCCTAAAACTGAGCAGGTGAATGCAAGAGCTGAAGCAGGTGCTGACTGCCCGGAGAAAGAAAAGTCCCACAGCAGCCGATGTCTACAGCATCAGCTGTTCCTCCAAGCACATACACAACAGCCCAATATGATCTCACCACCCACCTCGTGGCCGAGAGGCAGAGGGATGCCTCTGAGGTGATGAAGGGCTCAGAGCATCCTACGGATGAGCTGGGGCCAAGGGCTGGGATGTCTCAAACAGGTAACTTCTGCCATTAAAAGGTGACAATTTATATTTAATGACAACTTAAGTATATCAAAAGACTGATTAAATATAAATGTATTTTAAAAATTCCTGAAGAGAAGAAAAAAGGTGAAAGTATCTATTTGTGCACAAAGCAACAAGCAATCTGAAAAGACCGGCTCCTCAGCTCCTGGCGGTGAGAACTTCCCGAACAAAGAGGCTGACCTACTTTCTGCTGCAGTACACACGAACTGGCCCCGCCAATGGCAGTACTGGTATCCAGACAAATACACTTCAGGCTGCTGCATTTCAGAAATTCTTCAAACCATTTATCACGGCATTTTTCTGTGCTGTGTCTCCCTGCTGAGCAGCTTTGTTTGTGCGGAGTGCTGCCTCCTGGGCCTCCTCCCCGCGCACTCATTGCACAGATCCTGAGGGCAGGAGGGTGGCCTCTGCATTTTTTTCTTGCTTTGCAAAAACAGCTGCATCAGTCGGTTGGTTTGTGGTTAAACAAATTCCTTTCTAAAGCTCCATATAAGGAGCTTGCAGGCCTAGAGCTCTAAATAATCCCTTCAATCTTCCTGTTTGGAATGATGCTGTTGTAGCTGCTAATAATAATACAACCCAAATTATAGGACAATAACATTTATTTAGAGCATGAGGGATTCCACATTATACAAACCCTTAAATTTATTTATTTATTGTTTCACTGGTCCATTTCTACAACAAATACATCAGATCTACTATATAATAAAATTATTTACATTTCCAAACAAGATTGGGTTTGTTTATAAACGCCCTTACTGCTATTCACATACAGTACTTAAACAACAGCACAATACATTACTTTAATACCTAAAAATGACAACCCTGTATTCTAATTTGTTTATGAAAAGTGGAAACAAATACATTTACAATTGTCTTCCTCTCCCCTTCCATTTCATACAAACACATTAACCTAATGTGCTAACCCTGGACTTCACTTTGTAAATCCAGGGGGTTTTAAAAGAACCCAGTTTTTATATCTATTTATCTGTTTCTTAGAAAAAAATCATTTATTGGGAACAGTATAATATTAAAATGACTTACTGTACAGAATTTTATTTAAAAAAAGAAAAATCACAGCTCAAAATTGCTATTGGTAAATTCACACTTATTTACAAGTTTCATGTTTCCATGCAGTAATTTACTTGGATTTTCTTCTTTTTGACTGCATTGCACTGGCACTCGTTTCTGAAAGCAAGAGAAGAAAAAAAGCGTGGATACGAAGTCGGTAAGCCATTCACCAGAGGTGCACAGACTGCCCTTTTATTTTTCCAACGTCACACCAGAGTGGAAACCTCTGAAGATCAGGATTTCCACAGACCTGGGAGTGACTCTTCACAAGACGTAACCCAAATGGACCCTCTCCCCTGACGACAGCTGTCGGCAGCGATACAGCACGAAGTTCCCCCTAGCTTCTGTCAGGGCACTATCTCCCAGAGCTGTGAGTTTAACATTTACGAAGTCCTAATATAACTGCCTTAAAAATAAGAGCGGTGCATTTTCAACTGCTCTTTAACTTTCGTTTCCCACATTCCCACTTGCTCAGCCATACCACAGAAGGAAGCCTCCGTGCAACAGCGGGACAGCTCAGGGCACAAACTACGTCAGTCAGACCCAAGCGTCACAGAGACGGCGTTATAAAAAAAAAAAAAAATTAGGAAGATACTTTGGAGGCTTCCATGCAAGTTAAGAATCTAGTTGTTTGAGTCCTTGGAAATTCAGGTCATTAGAAAACAAGTCTCTTCGGTGTACGTTACGATTCACAGAAAAACAGCTTATGCAGAAAGATACAAAATACTATACAGCACTGCAGCAGAACAACCAGAAGCACTTGCAGAATCGACAGCAAAAGCAGATGACATTTTCAGTGCACTTACCAAGGCACTAAGCTTCCATTTCAAAACAAAAAAGGAAAAGAATAAGTACCAAGGGTATTTGCATCTTCAGATTTTTTAAAAATGTGATTTTAAATGTTGGCAATGTATCTTTGGCTCTTCACAATATTTTCCAAAAGCTATTAGAGCTGTGTGTATTTTAAGAATCAAAAGGGAAAAAATTTCCGTGACATCCAAAACTAGAAAAGCAACAGTACAACTCCATGGCTGTGAAATGTCGTATTTTTTTAAAAAAATATTAAAAAAATCAACATTTCAAATTTTAACATACTCAAAGCTGCAGTAAATGCTGAAACAGCCCTTGCTGGAAAAATACTCCAAAAAGTGAAAATCCAATACAGTACCAGTTTTCAGAAGTGAAACACCTTAACAGGCATGACTTCCAGTCACCCGAGCTCCCTCCAAGCAGCAACGCCACTTTAGGTAGCTTGGTCAGCAGCAGCATTAGCTGGAGCCATCCCTGCTGCTGCTGCTGAAGTCTCCGTGTTTGGGAGAATGAACATGTCAGTGGTCAGCACCTGTCCCAGTCCCCAGCACCTTGTGAGCATCACCAGTACCCCCCTTGCCTGCTTCTACCCAAACCTTGCACGCTGCAGCATGCTGCGTACATGTGGACGAGGGCTGGCTTTCAGCGTGTCCTCCCCTCTCACGGTTATCCTTCTGCCTCCTCCCTCCTGACGCTTAGCAAAGGAATTACTACATAAACTGGCCAAAGTCTCTTTCTCTCTCCTTGCTATATTTAGGTTTTTCCTAATTGCTGTTTTTATAACAACCTTAATCAGCCTCCACCTCAAAAGGTAATTCCCCCCAGTTCCACATTCTCTTTAACATGGATTAGCAAGTTTTTCAAGACACAGATAACATAACCGTAGATGTCTACAAGGAGGCCAGGACACACAAAACAAATGTGCTTTCTTATGCTATGATTCACTAATGAAAATGTAGAACAGAGTAGGCACAAGTGGCAGACCTCGTTACACTCCTTCAGCTGCCTCACTAATCCTCCAGCCTGCCCTCTTCCGTACGAAAGCCTTGTTTTGCTCATTTTCTCTACAACTCAGAAGTAGGCAGTTGCTTGCATGGAGATAAGGTAACCGAAGCCCAGGGCACTACACGGTAAGCTGGACCCATGTTTTCAAGCAAAACCCTTAGATGCTGTGGCAGTTTCAGTTGCATGTTTTAAAAACAATGATTTTACTTACAGAGGTAAACAATACAGTCAATACAAAAGCCCTAAGTGAGTTCTGGTATCATTTCAATTTGATGCACTTCCATGTTCCCGCATATTCAGAATTTGACGTGCCACTGGTTGTCATCTTTAGGTTTATTCATCACAGTATGTGGGGCAGGTCATACGTTTCAGAGTCCCTCAAACTCAGGACAGTATCACCAAATCAACTTTACATTGGCTTCACATTTTTCAAACTTTTCTTCACAATCATGAAAGATAATTTATTTTTACAATACAGACTTAGATTCTTCTGCACAATCCTGCCACAAGAAGTAAATTTAACTAAATTCAGCAGCCGCAAAAGTGCAGAACATATAGGTCCCTTTGTGTAATCTTTAAGAGTCATCGCACAATTACATATAGCTGGAAGTCTTCTCTGAAACTCTTAAAATGCAAATATTCTTACCATCAAAGTTTAGTATCTTCAGTATGGAAAATGGGTGCTGAATTCAACTGGACTTCCTTTTGTAATAATTCTATATTAATATATCTCTTTGTTCTCTATGTTATCTTTAAAATATTGGTTGAATGTTGCCTCTTGACGATCTCTCTCTACCCTCTCGCACAACTTTCGTCCATCAGAATTTTTCTGACCCTTAAACATAAGGAGCTGACACAGTTAGCTTCAGAAATGCAGATTGGCACCACAGATCGTGCATTCCGGTAACGATTACATGTATCACACAAATGCTGAATACTTTGTTAAAGATTGTAACCTGCGTAGAAATAAGGCACATCAGCAGCTGCTAATGCCATGGGTTAATATCTGTAACTTTAGGATTTCATGCGTTCTCGGAAAGAACAGCCAAGGCTCTGCGCGCTAGCACACAGCACTCCTCGATGCTCCAGGCTGCCATCCAGACAGCGTTCTGAGCATGCCTGAACCACAGCATTTGGCTTCGCAAGAGCTGACCGTGCACTTGAGAAGACTTAAGCATTTGTCTTGTGTCTTTCAGGCTTCAGGGGAATAAAAAAAAAGTCACTTTTTTACTTGAGTACAGTCCTTTTAATGGCAAAATGTTTCTGCCAAGAGAATTCAACTTCAACTAGGCAAGCTCGCTGAACACTATGTGACTGAGTACTGCAGAAAACAAGTTCCACAAATTTAACAACGGGAAATTCATACAAGCTTTACCGCCAGCACAGACGTCGGTAAATAATTCAACACCAACCTGTGTCTAAATCATTGAAACTAGAGTTAAAAGCACACAACATTTACAAGCTGTAAACCATGGTTATGAGCCAGTTATTGAAAGGGTTATTATGTGGGGAAGTGTGTTACTTCCTGCCCTCTCCAGAGAAATGATGGCTGTGCATTTTACCTTTTGCAGTGCTGGATGCAGATGCTGGCCTGGAGGACCTCTTGCGCTGTCCATTCTCTACAGTTTCCTGTGAAGCGGCAGAATCCTCTGTTCTTGAATTTCTTCTATTTGAAGTTTTAGACTTTTCACAATTCTCTTTTGCCTCATTACTAATAAAGTGGGACAAAATATTTCTGATGAAGTGTAAGAAGAATTATGTTTTTCTATGCAACTCAGACAAGCTGGAGGATGGACCGACACAGGTACCAGTTCCGGACTATTAGCACTGAAGATATGAAATGCTAGAGATACCAGAAGTTTTATCAGATGAAGAATGACCTGAGTAAGCCAGAGTATAGTCCATCTCTATTAAAAATTATCAGAGGATACAAAACTGAGAAGTCCTCAAAGAGAATATTTTCAACATTAGAAGACCAAGAAATTAGATGCATTATAAATTGTCTGCTCTGCTTTCCACAGGTGCCACCATTACTGAAGTCTAGGAAAAGCAAACAAGTTACATTAGAGACTGCTACGATACGGGAACACAGAGTTGAAATTGCAGATGAACATAAGGAGGAATTATGAACTCTTCAGGTAGCATGCCAGCTTTTGTTTTTGCGAAGAAGACTCACTCCATTGATCCAAGTGATTTCTTCACATATTAAAAAGCTTAAGGCTTATTTAAAACTTCCTTTAAGCTGTAAAGCTTGAAGTTAGAAATCTTGGTTTTTTTTTATAACAGAAAGCTTTTTCTGTTACAAAAAATAATTTTAGGTAGTATGGAAATCTGTGTTGCTTGTCACTGAGGCAACACATGGAAAGCTACGTTTTGTAATTAAACTCTTCCTTTATTTTATCACTCTTAAACTCATCTCGAGGTCTGGATGTTTTCGCCTTAATGCATTAATTCCAGACAATTTTTAATGACTAAGTGGTTTCTGAAGAATATGCTAAAATTATCTCCTGTGAACTCAAAGGTAATTAATCAAATAAATTATTCTGCTGATAACAGAAAAGGAGAAAGAAAACGTCATTCATGCCCTATGGGTGATACTTGCAAGATTTCAAGAAAGGCTGCCTTAATCGGAGAACAGACTGAGAACACACAGAGCAGCCCTGTGCGTTACAGAGGTTCCGTAACAGTGTCCCTGTTTTGGAGGAAGTTCTGCTCTGAGGGGAAAAACTACTACAAATACTTGTATTTTTAACGTAACGGTCATCTGAAATAAAACACAGTTTGTCAATGAGAGACAAACATTCTCAAGCAAGGAAACACATGGTAGAGGAGAATATGGAAGCACATGGATTGTCTCAGATACAAAATAAATATTGAAATCTATTTCCCTGAAAGTCAGTACTACAGGGCAATCTGTAACTGAATCCTCCGAACAGGTCCCAGACTGGTCTTCTGCTAAGTAACCCAGGCAGCTGAAACAGCAGCCACCTGCTTCAGATACCTGGAGGTAAACAAACAGGTCTCATCACCCAAAGTTCAGTAATTTTTCTACAGATTCTAGTGACTAATCCATAGCTTGGGTTGTCTCATAGGAGCCAACACATCCTTCCTTTTACAGGAGGAAATCAAGTTGGCCCAAGTAAAAGTATTTCTAGTGCTTTGTAGGCTGTGAGTACAAACTCTAAGGTTTGTACTGTAAGGCATTTTAACTCCAGGAGCTCAAAGTTGACTGCTGAGTACCAGCCATCACTAGATTAAGTTTGCCTGAAAACTTTCCTTCTTTTCTGGTCTTGCTCAGAGAAGCATCAGTCCAGAAAAAAACAAACAGAAATGCACTTGCAGTAATTTGATGTGCTGAATGAGTCTGGGGAATAGTCATGCAAGGACATTTCAATTGGAGATTCCGCTAATCTGCCAAGCATCGCACCTTCAGCTTTTTAGAAGAATTCTACCCTGAAGAAAACTTGTGAAATTTCAGTTTCTTTGATACAACTAGAAAAATCCCAATCCATGTGAAGGTAAATACAGTTAAATATTAATTTCAGAGTCATTCCTGATCTGAGAAAGTGTATTGCCTTCCCTCCCCTACAAAAGACAACTGCCTCATTCCCTGATGAACAGAATGAGCAAACTGCACCTCTTGCCCTGGCTTAGGGGGTCACTCCACTGACGAGGGCAGCATCAGAAACCTGACCAGTTGTGCCAGCTCAGTTATATAAAAACCTTACAAAGGTCTGTCATTACAGCTGCCTAGAGTGAGTTTAAGAGCCTGGTGGGGTTAGAATCTAACAGAAATAGATCTTGGAAACTGTATTTGCTTCTGGCAGATCAAAGTGATTTGAAATACGATGTTTTAATTAAAGAATGTCTTAATTGGGACAAGATGAAGTTTCTATCTGGTTTCCTATCAGGTTTCGGCAAAGTGTCAACACGCAAACACTGAGGAAACCTGGAGAAAAGAGTCATGAAGGCAGAGGAAGAACAAACCTTAAAAGACTTACTTTCAGAAAATAAAAATTCACATGACGGCTAAGCTGCAGGCTTTTGGGGTTTTAGTTTTGATTTGTTTTTAGAAAATATCGAACAGTGGAACCATCAAGACCCTTCCAAAATGTGAAACGTTCAGGCCTGAAGGGATAAGAGGAAACACTGCCCAGAAGACAGACTTGGGAAAAAATTACCTTACATTCTGCATTTCAGCTATGTTTTGAAACATTCAGGTAGCCCAATTTCTTAGCAGGACAGAAAGAGTATGGACAAGAAAATGAAAAGCAGTGGCAGAAGTTGTGCAATTGCAGCAAAGAGAAAGGGGACTTCTTCCCATGAAAGCTATATCTACTCTGAATCTACGCAAGCTATCTCCTTACCTTTGACCAGCAACTACTGGAGCATTTGTTTCAAGTTCTACAAGAGAAAAAGATAATTTTAAAGTCTGCTGTAGAAGTACATACCTGCTGACAAGGCATGGCTATCTCACATTTTTCTCAGTAAATACTGGGTCCGAAGAATAAAATTCTCTCATGTACCGTCTGTCTCAATGCACAGCATGCTAACATACCAAAGCACCACATCAGCCAAGTGCTCTTTCTGATTATGGCCTGCACCAGCTAAGACAGAGGGAAGTTAAAAAGAAACCCTGCAGAAGAAAAGTGTAGAGAAACTTCCTGACAAGGGCTAGAGTCCTCTCACTTTTTCAACTTCCATTTTAGACAATTTACTACTTTTAAATCTTCTAGGTTTTATTAATTCTAAACCTTAAAAATACTAATCTGGACCTATTATGCATGTAAAATTTTGCCTTAACCCAACCACCTCTCACAGCAATATCTTCTAATGCAAAGGAAGACAATGTTGTGAAGCCCAGTTACACCTCTACTGAATTGGAAAAAAAAAAATCTCTGGGGAGATGATGTAAAGAGAAGTCTGACTTGCCTTCTTTCTCTCTCATAGTGATTTTACACATACAAATCGGGTGCTCTTTTGAGTCTTCACCGCAATAAACAGCTCTCCTTCTCATATACGATACCTAATCTTTTGACTATCCATTTTTTACCCTCCCCACATCCACCTTTGTTGAGAGGGAGTATCTACACCTCAACACAACACCTCTCACGAGAAACTGCCACTGGTTTAGGGATTACCATTACAACGCAACGTATGAACTCACTGTCTGTCACGTTGCCTGTACTCCAACCAGCCCTTAAACACCCTACAGCCTTTGGGATGGTGGCACACAAAACTGTGGCTTTGCTTTAACATCAGTTTAGTACCTGAATATTGCTATAGTGTCCACAAGGAATAAATGTATAAAAAGTAAGAAAACAGGTAATATCTGTGTCATTATGGTAAATCCCCTTAAAATTTGTATTGTTAGAAGATCAGACTCTTCAGTGTAAATGCACATAGCACTGTCTTGGAAAAACAGATGTCTTGATAACAAAAGAAAAACAGACTAAGCAACACAAGGCAAGAGTTACTGTTCTTCCTACCCAAAATTTAAACTGGGAGAATATCCAACAGTAAAAATCAGTAATGTCGGTGTCTCCCCCGCAGCAGGAACTCCCCAACACAGCTACATCAGCACTGGGGCAATGAGGCGGATATAAAACAACAGGGTGCATGAACGCCTTTAAGTGGCAGTTCAAAGAAAGCAATTTAGTACAATTTTTGCTTTCTGAAAGCTCTACTACTAATCATATTAGAGATGCCAAATTGCTGGAGAGGGACACTTCCCACGTGCAAGTCCATGTCTATCCGCTTTCCCTACTCATCTGGGAAATTACATTTTTAAAACACCACAGAATTGATGGTGAAACACCATGATAATAGATGGCAACAACAAAAAGTCATTTGCCAGGGCTCCACCCCTGAAGCACTGCTGAGGGTTCGTTAAAAGCTGAACAGGAAAAAAAAGGATTGCAACTCTAAAATGTACGTTCCCAGCCCAGCTTTTGAAAATATTTTCACAAGTGTCCCATATAAAAGAAAAACTCCTATTTGCTCTTCACAAAACTGCAAACTCAAACACAACGTATCATTACAAATCCAGTCCTTATGCCTGAATATCTAAAAACTGCCTTGGTGGTTTTTTTCATTTGTTTTACTTGACCCCAATACTGAATCTCCAACAAGGCTTTGGAGACTTCTAAAGCACGATGTATCTAACAAAGAAAAGCAATCCCAAAAGCACAAATGATAATTAAAAAACCCCAAACCAACCCCAAACTACCAAGCATATTAGTGACCATTAAATATGCATTAAAATAAATGCATTTTCAGTTACAAACATAAAGAGCTTAGTTCACCTATGTTCTGCTTTTCCAAAGTAAAGATTTACCTGTTCTTTGAACAGTACTTTCTGATGTTGCAACTGAACTTTTTTTCTGTGTTAAATGTTGAGAGGATGCTAGAATAAAAGTGGAGGGAAAAAGCATTATTTTCAAAGGGAGTCACAAGAATTTTCTGTTGTGTGATTGGGCTGCTTTTACAAAATGCTGTATCTTCCAGCTTACCGCATTTTTTCCATTTACAGACAAAATCTTTTCAGCTTACTCTCTACTTTCCCACCATCACATATACCTCCCCAGTCTTACAAAAAACTCCGGCAAAACTATCCCAAGCAAGTTTTCTCAGACTAGAGTAAGTGATGAAATTAAGTATCATAAACCACATTTTTAAAGTTAATGGTTTTTCACCAGACTGAGAAATTAAAGAAAATCCTAGAAATTAAAGAGTTTAGTCTCCCTCAGTTTAATGCTCATTTCAACAGAAGTTCTGGGGAAAAATAGCATCTTTGTTAATGAATCAATGCCCTCACTCTTTCAATTAAATTGCGAGAGTGCAAATACGCTCCAGAAGTTCCCTTGAAGTCCTTTGTCAGTAAGATGATGTGACTTAACACAGCTTAGGTTGCCAAGCTAAAACATAAGATGGAAAAACAGTTCTTGTTGAGCTAATGCCTAATAGTCTTCTATGTGATATAATGAATGTGAAGAGAAAAAGTAAAACATTCCTGTTTTTTTAAAAAATATTCACTTCATTTTTCTCTGAACAAACCAGAATTCCTTCTATGAAGCTCAAAGTAAACATTTCCATTTTCTAGTGGCATACAGCTATGACATACATCTAACAGCCACAAGGAAAGTCACATTCAAGCTGAAATTCTCAGTTCCACTAAATTCTATGGATTTTATCTTCCATGACTTTATCTTCTGTGTCTAAATCCATGATGTAAAGCACAACAGATAATCAGACAGCTTACTTCAAGAGTGATGGTTTATTTCCACACCATTTTCAATAGATTAAAAATGGCATCAAGAAATAGCTGCAGTGTCATAAAAAAAGTCTGTCATGCTCAAATCAAAATAGCGAAGAAGAAAACAGTTCAGATATGAAGGTATTTTATGTTTTTGAATTGGGTGAAATTCACTTATAATCACTTTTTCAGCTATTTCTCTGAAATGAGCATTTTAATTTTTCCCTAGACAGAAGGGGTTTTGGTGTTGTTCTTTTCTTTCTTCTGGAGGTTACCCAGCTGTTCCCCTAGAGGGTTAAGGCTATTCAAAGAGGGAACTAGTATTATTAGGATTAACTCAAAATAGCGTAATTAGAGTCAATAAATTGAAATTAGTTACAAAACTAAAAAGTCTCCGGCAAGACTAAGCAGAACACCAGTGTACAAGGCACCTTAAGTATTACTTCTGTCATTACTGATACACCCAGTTTTCCTCCTCTCACTTCTAACAGTTACATGAAGTCACTCCTGTTATTCCATCACAGGTTCGTGACAAATACCCCATTTAAGCAATAAATGGAAACTGAAATAAAACACCTGAAAGGTGAATCTCAGTGAAATACAAGCCTGTGTGTCATTCAGCTATTGGAAACAAAAAAGCAGACGTCAGCCTTTGCTACAGTGTCTAACTGCTATTATGCTGATGGAAAAGCACCTCGGAAGTTTACAAAAGCCATCTTATTTCTTCCACTTATGCAGGGCTGCACTGCACTTACCTGCACTTTGTAGCACTTCCTGATGTGCTCCTGCTTTTTCCTCCAGCACACCACCCCCGGTTTGCTCAGCCGGCAAACCGCCGTGATTGCTGCCATTAGAGCTTGGTGCCATGGGGGCAAGGTCCGGCATGGCAGGGGGGGGTCCCGGCCGACAGCATGCTGGCAGGAGGAGTGCTGGCTGCCACACTTGGCGATGCGGAGGCAGGAGCAGCAGTCATGGTGCTGACACTCGAACTGCCAGGCCCAGAAGTGCTCTGTTTTGTAACACTGGGTGCTGGAGGTGTCACAGTTTTATTATCTAGTTCTGCTGGTGATTGCTCGGTTCCCAAACTATTTGGGACCAGCGTTTCTAGTCCCTGACCTTCTACTTCTCCATCCATAGCGTACTGCTCTTCCCCTTTCTCAAGGGAGCCAGTGACTTTCTTGCATGCTTTAGTCAGCAAGAGTTGGCCGATCTTGTCTACTTTTCCCTTCCCCTTACTTGATGAAACAGGGCTGCGTCTGTTCCCAGACCCTGGACTACTCGTAAGCAGAGGTGACACAACAGGTCCGGGCTGCGCTGCTGTAACGGAGCACTGGTCACCGGAGCCACCGCTTTGAGAAGTCTCCTCCGGGCTGAAGTCTTTGACTTGCTGAGCAGGAAGATGCAAAGGAGCACTGGAAGAAGTTGCAGCAGGAGAAGGCAGCTGAATAGGAGATGCCAGCGGGTTAAGAACCAGCGGCCTGCTGGTGGGAATACTAGACACAGGACTGCTGGACGACGTGCTGGGAGGAGCAGGCCCAGAGGAGAACTTTATATTCTGTGGTATATGCAAAGGACCAACAACCGCAACCGACTGAGGCATTAGACTCGAGTTAGAGGTCATCGGGGCTGCTGGAATTGTACTTGATTGAGAGCCCTTCATAACCTGAATTAACGACGATGAGTTTATAAAAACAGGAGTAATAAACTGCGGCCGGGCGTTAGACTGAGCTGCTGACTGTCCCTCAGAAACCATAACTTTGTTCCCTACATTGGGCATTGTGACAACAGTTGACACTAATGTGGGTTGCAAGTGAGATGGCAATGGCGTTGACGTATTAGCAGAAGATGTAATAGGGTTTGAAGTTACAAAAACTGTTATCTGGTTGGGGGGTAAAGGACCTGAAATAGAAGAAGAGCTAACAGGCCTTTGCATTACTGGAGGAACACTCTGTGCAGCGTTTGAGTTTATTTCTCCCAGTTCCTGGTGCCCGGGATTTGAGCAGGGCTCATTATTTTGAGGCAAGCTAAGTGAATTAGATGGCTCTTTGCTTGAGGATGAATCTTGCATCGGAGGAATGACAGCTACCTTTTTTAGCTCCTCACCAGTGGTGACTATCGGTGCCATTTCAAGACCAGGGGGCTTAATGGTTACATTAGGAGCTCCAGAATTATCAAGAAGTTGACTTAAAGAAGTTGGTGCCTCCCTCATAGCAGGAGATACCATAGATTTACTTTCCTCCAAGACTGGAAGCTTACTGGTCTCTGAGGCCTGCCCATCTTTTTTTGACTGTTCTTCTGGAACCAACATTTTCATTTCTGGAGCAGGGATACCTTTTAATTCAATACCAGGCTGGTCTTTGTTACCTTGGACACCTTGTACACTTTGACACTCGTTATCCTGAGGCATGCTAAGGCTCTCTTTATTGTCCTCAGGAATGCCAGTCATAGCAGGTGCAGAAATTGCAGGATTCTGATTACTTAGCATATTGTTTTGAAAGCTTGTAGTCACAGGCGTTGACAAAGAAGAGGGACCAGCCATCATATTTCTTTGTAATTCCATGTTCTGCAAGAGAGATGGATTCTGCTGAGCTGTCAGTGATAATTTAGCTGCTTTTGAATTCTGTCTGCCAGGGCTTGGTGTAGTTTTCCTGCTGGATCCAGGACTGGACCTTCGACTATTGCTTGGACTTGCTCTCTTTGTTCCTCCAGTGTTGGTTTGTTTTGCTGAATTAACGACCACACCTTCCAATTTGTGTGACTGTGGTGCAGCAAAACTAGACTGATTGTTAAGTGTGAGATTTGATGGGGCCTGTCCAATGGCCTTCAAAGTAGTGGGATTAAGACCCTGCTGATCAAATCCTCTATTGATATTAGGCCTGGGAGGTAAAGGAATATTAATCTGGGGAGGGAACAGACCAGCTATAGAAGCATTGAGTCTTTCTGGAGACAAGCTAATTTCTGATGGTTCCGTGCTAGGTGGACGGTTATTAGGAGTCTGAGGGTAGTATGGCCTTGGGCTTGCTCTGTTTGGGGTTTTAGGCCTTGAAGTTTGTGATGGGGTGGCAACATTTGGAAAATGGTGTGTAAGAGTGCTAGGCAGAGAATTAGACTGCTGCTGGGGACTTGCACCTTGAGCAGTTGAAAGTGGGGATGGGCCAGGTTTGGGTCCAGTCATCATTAACTGGTTCTGTGAAACCACTAAATGAGATGTCAAATTATTCTGAGCTCCTGATGCTGGGGGGCCTTCAGCTCCACCTCCTTCTGGAAGGGAGGATACTGATGAAACCTCTCCAAGGGGTGAGCTGGAAGGATTCTGTACATTATCTTGATAAACCATTTTTCTTGCGTTATTTCCCAGGGGAGGATTGCCTGGCAAGGATATTCTTTGTTTATCAGGAGATGGAGGCACTGATCCAGGACCTTGGAGGTTAACCATTACTGGTATGTTACCACTCTGCTGCAGGGGCATTCGCTGAGCATCTGGATTCAGAGGCCCTCTAGGTGGGTGAACTCCCTGTGGTACGGGGAGTCTGACCGATTTGGGATCCTGCTGCATCATAAGCATCATCATCATCTGCTGCTGCTGCTGCGGTGTCTGTGGTGGTGCCTGGGCTTGCTGGGGTGGTGGCTGTGGCTGCTGCGGCTGCTGTTGCGGCTGCTGGGTATGTGGCATTAGTTGAGGTGGCATCTGCTGAAGTGGTCTTTGTTCCACTGCCTGAGATGGATAACCTAAGACAACAAGATGATACACTCATTACATCTAAGGGAAGATCAGAGAAAGCAGAATTTCTGTAACCAACAGGATCAGACAGAAAGTATAGCCAGGAGCCTGTTTATCTTATATGCATGAGCCACATTAATGAAATAGGCTTTACAAATAAGGACAAAGATTTTAAGTAAAAGTATTTTTAACAAGTAACGCATAAATGACTTGCATGACATTTAGTTGGAGATCTCTTAGTATATTGAATCAGCCACTAGGTATTACTCCAGATTCATGCCACTTGTAAAGTCTTTGCAACTGGTCCATGGGCTTGTTTCACTTAAAATGTAGACTTGGACTTTAACTGATTAATACTCCTTAAAATGGATTTGTATGACAGACCCTGTGGAACATGGACTAGCATACCTGCTACAGATCTGACATTTTCCGGTGTACAAAGCAGAATCTGTCACATATTACTTGGACAAAAACAGTGCTAAGAACCACCGTGTGGCTTATAATATAAATTCCTTTGTGGACTTTGGATTTAATCCCCTACATGCAAAGGATAATTCCAACCGCAACCTTTATTTCTTAGTTCTCAAAACTCAGCTGTTGGTTAATGCTAAATTTTTAAGGCATCAGTCTGTGCTAAAGCTAGAAATACAGAATTATTGACCCATTATATTATGGCTTTGTAACTCAACAGTATTCAGTATGACACCTGCAGTATGATACATGACAGTGTGTCCACCTCTTCATTTTGAGTTAATTCAAAGAAAACACAAAATGGTACCAATTAGTTACTAGGAGGAAAAAAAGCTTTGGACTTTGAATGTGCGATAACACTAATAAAATAAAACTGTCACAAAGATCAATTAAAATCTTTCCTATAGTTAATTATACATTTAGATAATCCACAGAAAAATCCCACTACCTGGTGGCCTACTTGCAAAATCTGAAAGTTTAGGGCCTGAATTATCTAAATTCACTCCTTGTTCTCCAGACATTGATGACTGATCACTCTCCTCCAGGCCAGCTGGACGCGGTTCTGAAGAACTGAAAGAAAAATAACTGCAATTAAGATCCAGTCCTCACATCAGTGTTTGACTTCTGCTTTTATAAGCATTCAAGTAATTAATTCCTAGCACTTTTCACAGACCTGCAAGTAACTCACAAATATGCACCACCACCTCTGGTATGACATGACAAAGTTGAACACAGAGCACCAGAGTGTCTGCTGACAGGCACTCCTGTGCCTTAAATACTACCAAAAAGGAAATAAGTTGCCTGGCACTCAATTGATCTTAAGCATTTATTTTCTTTGTTTCTACTTTGAATCTGTGTTTTATAACTAAGAGAATGTCAACGGACATTCCAAATGAAATAAGATATATAAATTAAATAGGCTTCACTCTAATACTGCTGCAACATCTGTATAGATAAGTAAGTATCATGGGTAGATGTGTAGAAATTTAATTTAATGATGGCACCATTTCTTCCAGTATTGTACCCAGAAATGATGAGCTCAGGGTATCAGAGACCTTTGTTAACATCACACCAAAAATGCACTGACATTATACAGTCACTTGCCAGAGCACAGACCTTTGTGGGGTACTGATGCTCTGCAAGTGACCACAGAATCACAGAATGCTCTGGGTTGGAAGTGACCTTAAAGACCATCTAGTTCCCACCCCCTGCCGTGGGCAGGGACACCTCCCACTAGACCAGGCTGCTCCAAGCCCCGTCCAGCCTGGCCTTGGATGCTGCCAGGGATGGGGCACCCACAGCTGCTCTCGGCAGCCTGTGCCAGCACCTCGCCGCCCTCACAGCGAAGAATTTCTTACTAACATCTAATCTACACATACCCTCTTTCAGTTTAAAGCCCCCCCCCTTGCCCTATCGCTACATGCCCCTGTAAAAAGCCCCTCTCCAGCTTTCTTGTCGGCCCCCTTTAGGCACTGGAATGTGCTGTAAGATCTCCCTGGAGCCTTCTCTTCTCCAGGCTGAACCGCCCCAACTCTCAGCCTGTCTTCAGCAGAGAGGTGCTCCAGCCCCCTCAGCATCTTCGTGGCCTCCTGTGGACCTGCTCAAGGAGCCCATGTCCTTGCTACGTTGGGGGCCCCAGAGCCGAACACAGCGCTGCAGGAAGGGTCTCACCAGGGCAGAGCAGGGGCAGAATCCCCTCACTCATCCTGCTGGCCCCACAGCCGGTGATGCTGCCCAGGGTACGGCTGGCTTTCTGGGCTGTGAGTGCACGCTGCCAGCTCATATTCAGTCTTTCACCCACCAGTACCCCTGAGTCCTTCTCCAGGGGTACCTGACACTCCAGGAGACTCTCTAAGACATTTTTAAATCATCCAGATTCAATGCCCAGTACTTCCACTGAATCAGGACAGCTTTTGCAGACTTACAAAAAAAGCAGGTTTCTATAGCTGTCAATATACATGCCCAGGGGATGTAAGATAGAGAGGGCTGAAGAGTAAAAGACCTTAACTGCTTATCACAACTATGTGAAGGCTGTACGGAAATCTACATAATAAAAGCTCTGAGCTAAAATTAATGACAGCAAAATAAACCCACTTCCAAAAAAGATGCAGAATCATGCAGAAATGCCAAGGACAAAAGAAATTTTCAGCAAAGTAAGAATTCAAGGTACATAAAGCCATAGAGATCTATCTTATTCAATTTTCCTTGAGTGTAACTGTTTCTGGCATCTGTACAGCTGACATGGAGAGAGCCAAGCCTGTCTAATATCCTATTAGCTACCTAACCAACACTCAGAAAGCAGTGTGTGACCTGAAAGTCCCTGAACTTTCATGAGTCAAAACTGAGGAGAACATAAATCAAGAGAGAAGAAAGGAAAGAAATGGGGCAAACACAGAACCGTTCCAAGCACTGCTGCTGAGCACACAAAGACTGCCAGGGAAAGCATCTGGAGTTAAACCTTTTGCCTAATCCAGCACACCACCAATTTTTGTAATAGTGTTGTTATAGGCTTACATGCCTCCGCCAATAAATTTGATTAAAACTGGCAAAATACATACACATGCCCCAGAAGCATTATAATAGCAGCCATAAATGAAGAAACGTTCTGGCAGCAAAATCACCCAGAGGACCTGCAACCTTTAACGTAGGTGCCAGCAACGTGAACTGGAATAACTGCCTAAAATTGTGAATACAATCTTGAATTTGTCATTTTGCCATTAATGATTTCTTTATAATAGTGGGAGATTAAAAATGCTACAGTTAAAGATTAGATAAAGCTGATGCAAAGCATCACTGCACAAACAGGTTTAACCTAGAAAACAATCATGGTGCAAAATCAATTCTTAGAAAACATCTTGTGCCAGATGGGTCTAATCAGGCAAGCTGTACAAACCCTGCAAAACAGACACTAGTTGGCTAGCAAAGTAGAGCAGTTATTGTATGAAACACTGCTACTGTAATTGCTGGAAAATTGAAACATAACTTCAATTTTGAATGTTGCTGAAATTCACTGGGCATATTTAGCAACCAGCACTCATAAAAAACCCCCCCAAATTCTGAATACGAATAGCAAGCAAGATGACAAATTTGTGTAAGAGGGACAAATATTCCCTATTTGTTCTTCTTTCCTATTGCTCTGGGTGTAAAAAAAAAAACAAACCAATTAACAAACCCAAAAACACCACACAAAAAAATCCAACTGCCTATCAGGTACAGCATGGACTGTCATAAGGGAACAACACCAGCTGCATTCCCAAGCACGACCTTCAGATACAAAATCCTTCATCAGAGTGGAGAGAACACTCCAGGAGACAAATTAAAACCCCAAACAAACTCAACCCCCAAAAGGGCTGCAGATATGAAATAAGGTGTGCAGAAATAAAATTACAGTACGGATGCAAGCAGAACCAGCCCTGCTGACAATGCTCTACACTTTTACAGAAAAGCAGTCGTCCTATGACACTACCTAAGTTTCATTTCCCATGTGTACACAGGGGGACTGCCACCTCCGGACCTACGGTTATAAGCTCTCTGAAGCTGGCTGAGAAAAATTTCTTAGGCTGCAGTGCTGTTCACCATCCACACATTATTTCTGCACATCACACTTCGCACTGGAGACTGCAAATCTGACCGCTAGCAGTTATTTCAGAGTGTAAACCGGTAAATTGTTTCTGTCCTACCAGTACACATGATGTTTATGATCTGTGCACAGGGGAACATTAAACAACTGTATGTTTCTGCATGTGTTTAACAGAATTAACTAACATGTTTTATCTATAATCCCATTTAATCTAGCATCTTTTTCCTCAGTTTACATCCCATTACCTACAGTCTTCAGGTCCAGAAAACAGGTACAATCACTTTTAAACAACCTACTTTTCCAAAATACCTTGGTTTTCATTCCAATGCTGAGTTGCTCAATTAAGCAAACCCTTAAAACTATTTTAGATTCAGCTGAATAAATTCAGTAGCTCACTTATCCTACTTACATTCCAATATGGCTCAGTCTACAAACCATATTACTAGTGGTACTTTTGTTACTATATTATATCTCAGCAATTATTTCCAAGAAAAAAACCAGAATAATGTTAATGTGTTTATCAAATTAACTGCATTTCCACACAAGGTTTGCTGCTCTAAATTCTAAAATTTCTAAGGAAGAATGACAGAGAAGCCGAGATGAAAAGCATCCCACTTACTTCTGACACAAAAGAAAGTGAGCTGAATCAGATTTAAAAGAATCAGCAATTCCAAGACAGGAAAACACTGAGCTTGCCTAACGATGCTAGGGAAGCCGAGGGCCAATGAGGCAGGAAGGTACTACAGCCAGCTCTCACTGCAGTCACCCTCCTTTTGCTGGAGAATGATCTCAAAAACATTTATAAGGGTATCTCCCTTTTAAATGCTCCTGCAAGGATAAAGTGATTAATATATAGCCCATTAAGAAACAAAATGCTGATTCATATCAGGTGTCAAAACATCATTCTGCAGGTAGCAATAGCGAGAGAACGTTCAGTGAAAATTTAAGAGACAGAATAAGTACGAAGTGGGATTTCCTTTGTTAAGGCTTTTAATCTGATTGTGGTGTATTTATTTAAGAGCTAGGAACTCTTTTGAGTTATCATAGCTCAATAGAAAAGCTGCAATTTAAGTTTCCTTTATTGTGAAAGCTTTTTAACAAGTAAATAGTCTTGTAGGACTTTGTAAACTCAGAAGAGCTTTATATATCCACTTACTGATACTCTCAGGCCACAATGAAGCTGGGTGATCATCAGCAAGACCAATGAAAACAAAATCATAACAAGGCTTTTCTTTAATGATTAACAGATTTTTTTTCAGAAGAGAGTGCCCACTCATCTGCTCCCTCTGAATCCTCTGTCATTTCCATGGCAAGACAGCTTGCTACCAGTACTGGTTACTATTATTTTATTGGAATCTATTTAGAATCGAAGCATTTTATTTTTTTTACAGATAGCACCAGATCTTTCCTACCTAGAAATACAAGGCCATCTTTGTCTTTGATTTGGGGCAGGAAAAAAAAAAGAACCAAACAAAAACTTTCCATGAAAGATGCAGATGACTAACAGTGATGCAAGGTTTGCATGTTTTACTTTGCTGCAAATTATCAGCAGTGTCTGCCAGCACTATACAGATTGCTGTTGGGTAGCAGCTATGCAACATGAATGTTTTTGATACAAAGAAAAGACAGTTACCGTTTGAAAGACATCTGCATAGCTTTGAATGTCAGGTGAACAACAAACAGGAATGTATCTGCTTGCTATTTATTTGAGACTCTCTGTGGGATCAAATGTATCAAAAGCAGGAAGATGCACATCCTACTGTTATGCTACTTTTCTTTACAACTGGACCACAGGACACTACCTTGTGCAGCGCACTGTTACAACTCACTCTTGCCAAATTACTTGCTCTTAAAATTTCTGGAATGCAAAATGAAGACACCTACATGCCCTCATATACCTCCCTTTCATGTAGCCAAAGACTATCAAAGCTAGAAAGCCCAGCACATCATCACCTACAGCCTTCCCTACCAGCCTGCCCTGCTCCTTGCGGCAGCACTGCAGCAGGATGGGTCGTGGCTGTCTGCGACCGCCTCCCTGGCCACGAAGGAGCCCTGCCCTACACATTTCAGAAGTGGAGGCATAATGAGTTAGGCACTGAAAGAGATGAGCTGGTATCTCAGTTTCCAGGGTTTCCAAGTCACCCTGAAGCTGCACTCTATCTGCACGCTGGCCACTTGGCTCTAGCCGAGTTACTTTGAGCAGGTTTCCACAGCTGGCTGTAGAGTGTGTACTCCTTCAGATTTAATCTGAAATCACATGGCCTGTTTGCAGCTGTGTTGAGCTGAGAGGCCATACCATGACCATATATCATTATACAGCAGGTATTTGAAATACTTTTTTCAAGGTCTATTAAATTAGCATGCTTTCTTTTATTTTGGCCATGCAGCATTTCTGCACCTGTAAAATGCACATAACAGCTCCTGAATTTTATTTTAGTACTAGATACACCAATTAACAATTGTCACTAAGGACCGCTTGCTATAGATGATGTGAGTCATCTCAGTCCCAAACTACAATGTCCATAGGAAAATTAATTCCATTCCCATGAAGGAATCTTGACACTATACAGAAAACGCAGGTTGGGGCTACACACTGAATAACCAAGAGAGAAAAATAAAATAATGAACAGTTGCTTAGTACTTGTATGCCAACAACTGTGCACTGAACTGGACATCTGCCTCTGGAAAAGTGTAAACTTCAGGTTAAAGACTTAAAATGATTATTCAAAGGAATGGGACTGGTGGAACCAGAGCCACACCAGTAGCTTAATGTGCCACTGCTACATTTTGTTTGCTTCTTTTTAAGAATTTAACTTTGAAATTTGGATAGCCCTGTGCTGGAATTCTCTGTGCAGTTTTTCCATTTTTTTTTCTAAAGCAGACTGGAAACAATCCTCAGAAGTTCCATCAGGTGGATTCTTGTCAATGTCCCTGAATAATGCTACAGCAGCAGTAGTCTACCACCTGTGCTGGTATGAGTAAACTGTCAACAGCAAACGGTGACAGGACAGCTGGCCAATAAAGAATATGCTGGCCAAAGAGGAATGAAGAAATTCAGCAATCTCGTATTTCCACTAAGCAGGTACATTCATTCCTTATCTCTCAATATTACTCATTTGCCTCTTTCCTCTCAAAAGCTTTGGATATTTCTCCTTCCTAATCTCTCCTAGGCAAAAGAAGATCAGCACTGCTTGGGCCTGTTATCATCAGACCCAGAAAGTACCAGATTCCTCCCTCTAAATTCTAGCTGCAGCTTCAAGAGAGAAGTCCAGCACAACTCCAGGCAGAAACATGTCAGGATATACATATAATTAGAGAAACAACCCCCCAGCAAATATCTACTGCACATGTTATACGGATGCTTTTAATTCTTCTGAAAGTACTTCCCAACCTCTGATCACAACTGTCAGACTGCTTAAAAAAGGCAGCGTCCCCTTCCAAGGGCTGTGGCAAACTCTATGCTTCCTTTACCCAGTAAAGGTGAAAACCAGTACTGCTATAATTGGGTTTATAACTGAGCTGGGATGTTTGCATGGGGTTTTTTTAGTCTTGAACAAACTTTCTGTGGCAGACTTGTCAGTGGGCTATCATTTAACTCTTGAGAGAAATCACCAGAATATGAAACAATGCAGGTCCTTTCTCACCCCATACTTCCTGAAAAAATATTGACAGGCTGCCTGTGGAGCTTCCCCATGCCCCTTATAAAAGCAATGTAATACTAAACCTACGCTGTTTGTTCTAGTTGTTGATTATTTTTCTTCTTCCTTGGAGGCTTCTTCTTCTTCGGCTTGTTGGCATTCTGATTATTTTGTTTGTTGTTCACACCGAAGTGTCCTGCCGATATATCGCTTTGTAGAAGGTTAACCAAGAGCGGACTTGTGAGTGTAACATCTTTATTGACAGGAAAAACAGGATTCTGCCCACAGGAAATCTGATTCCCATTTGGCGTTCCACTAAACCCTGTACTGAAAGGGAGCCCATGACCAGAGAAATGACTCCCTGAAGCATTGTTGTTTCCTTGCATTGCTTGCATATGAGAAGGCACCATGTTTGGCTGCTGCACAGAAACATCGGGCAACATCTGTGTCAAGTTCACATCGTTACTTGTTGTAGTAGTAGTGTCCCCAAGTTGCTGAGAAATGTGAGGACCAGGTCCAGTGGGTCTTAAAACCTGCCCTTGAATTCCCATAACCTGAGAAGGATTACCATTCACAGGGCCTTGCTGTGCCATCATCTGCCCAGTGAACTGCACCATGTTTCCTTGCATGTTTGGGGTTGGTCCTCTCATCAGTTGAGCTGGCCCCGTCATAACATTGGACTGATTTTGAGTACTAAAAGGTTGTTTATTTCCTTGCATCTGAGTGGTCATCATCTGTTCCATCATTGAGTTTTGCTGTAACAAGACCTGGCCCTGAGGTCCCATCATCTGACTGTGTGTAGACATCATCTGTTGTCCCTGCTGGGGAATCATCTGTTTGGGTGGGGTCATCCTTTGGGGAGAAGGACCAAGATTTTGGTTTTGTGGTGTCACCATCATTTGGCCTTGCGGCATGAGCTGAGTTCGAGAAAGTATCATCTGGTTTTGAGGGTTCAGCGATCCCTGAGCCTGAATATTTACCATCTGTCCTTGAGAGGATACAATTTGCTGATGCATTCCCATAAGCTGAGACTGTGGTCCTTGCTGAGGCTGCCCCTGTATGTTGCCCATGTTAACTTGTGGCACCCCACTAGCACCAGCCTGCTGGTTGTTCATATTTCCATGAAGTCCCATTAGATTGGTCTGCATCATATTAGGTGGGCCATGTGGTGCTTGCATCTGATTTTGAGGAGGTCCAGACCCTTGGCCACCTTAAAAAAAAAAAAAAAAAATATCCAGTAAGAAACTAATTGGAGTGGTATAAGTTTTTACAACTTTTGATGTTGAGTAAGTACTTCAAAATTGTTTTCCTCCCTTTTCCAATGAACTTGAATATCTGACGTGTTTGCAGTCCTGTGATGCAATGTTTGATGCTACAGATACATGTTAGTTGTCAAAACAGAACATCATACATCTCAAAATTAACACTTAGACTGGTAGTTCCGGTGCACCTCACTGCAGAAGACATAACAGAAATTTAATTTCAGTTGTTATCTGTACATAAGTTTGAAAATCTTCCATAATACCACCTAACTCAACAGAATAATTTCTAACCAAAATAAGCTTCAAACCTTGAGGTTTATTTTATAATGGGTTAAAAGAATAAATACACATGGGGTACTGATGAAATGACTTGATCAGGTTATCTATAATCCAGACAACAGACAAATCATTGAATTCTTAAATGGAGACATTTGTGAACTAAAGATTTAATTTTTACAGGAGTGACTCTAAGTAGACTTCCAAAGCTTTCAAAGGAACTAATAAACAATCTTTTCAAAGCAGAACAAGATTCTAACACCACTTTTTTTTCTGCAGAAATTCCTTTTGTGTTGTATCTTTATTACCCATAGCCTTCAAATTTCAGTGCTACTTCCATTTGATTTCTTAACAGATACTATTTAGTACCCAGCCCAAATCCACAACAGTTAGGTTGATTGAAAAACATGATCAGCCTCATGCTTTTCTTTTCCTCCTTTAGCAATACACACAGAATGCCCCTGCAGACCCTGCTAGCTAACTCCCTGTTCACGACAAGAGTTTAATGTTTTAGTATCTGTGTTACACAAGTAAAGGTGTAATTTTCTACCAAAAGAATGGAAAAAACTGAGGAACACCACATTCCAAACAAACCTGTGTGCTGCACATTTTGGCTAGTTTGCAGCTGCGGTGCTCCGCTGCTCACCGGTGTTCCTGGAGCTGTGGAAGGCACCTGACCTTGCATGAAGCTCTGGTTAGCCTGGCCTGCAGGGAACCCTGGGGGGAGGCGCTTAGGCATTCCTGAACACAAGAATTTTCTTATTAGTAAGTATGAACAACAGGAAGCAAAAAAAGAAAAAAAATCTACAATTGGGAGTATGAGAGGAAGAATCTTATCTTTGAGTCACATTACAGGTTTAGGCAGAAAGCGTTTTTTGTCAATATACACTTTGTGTGTTTTGTCAATAACCCACTGAAGACATTTATAGTTCTTATCTGTGCAAAAATTCTGCCTAACAAGCTACTATGACTCAGTTCAAACTATAATCTACGTACAAAACTTACCCCACAGAGAAGGCAAAAAGTCCATGTTAGACTTCTTAGAAACTAGAAATTAAAGTAACATAGTTTGTTGTTTTCTTCTCTACTGCATCTCAACTCTGATCAGGCCCTTAACTTAATCCATGCATGCAAACACAAGTAATGCACATTTTTGTTACAGATGTGTTCCTCTCAGCAACAACTCTCACTGTAACACACCAGGTACACACTCCTTCGCACTCCTTTGCGTATGCACATTCAAAATAACTTCTCAGACCAGAGCGGGCCGAGTAACCTCATGAGACAGCATGTCCAGAGTCCACGATGGCTGCTCATTCAAGTAATCCTGCGATTCCTACTGCAAGAGCAAGTAATTTATCAGGCCCCTATCTGGCACAACACTCACACTGTGACATACCAAAACAGCACCGCTGCCCTGGGACAGAAAGTAAAACCTTCCCTCTACCTATCAACGTGAGCAGCAGCATAAATGGATTTAACAGAACCCATTTCTTTTTAACTCACTGCCAAATAGATGATGCCACAGACCTAGAAACAACCCTGCCCTCCCTTTTTTTCTGACCCACGATACACTGCCAGAATTTGATTTTGGTTCCTTCTACAGTGACAGCTTTCTTGCACACTTAATTGTATTGCTTGTGTTAATTAATGTGGTCTTAGTTTTGTAATTAATATTTCAAGACAGTCAAGTTTACAGGTCAAATGACACACCTGCAAACATGGAACATACACCCCGAAACATCACATCACTGGACTCTCCAGTTTTAGGTCTGCTAAACTTTCCCAAAAGTTTTGCACATAGAAATGCCTGAACTAAGAAAAAAAACAGTGTTAACTTGGCCTACTCCAAATCTCATACAAATTCTGATTTGCTAAATTAACTCAGTGAAATGGAAAGCATTTGAATGTATTCATGTACACCAAACCTTTAAATGTTAGATGGCTTAAAAATTAAAAAATATGTAATTACAACTTAATTAACATAGAAATTGCAGCAAGGAATGAGCATGCACAGAAGCCAGGCAAAAAATCTCAGCAAGTGGAAGCAACACAGCTTTGCTGAAACCAACAGAAACTTGTCTTTTTAAATCAGCTGAGGATGTAACTCACAGCAGTATCACTGATTTTAGCGGTAAGGTCTACAGTGAGGCCAAATAATATATTCTGATAGCTTATTTGGAGTAACATTTTTGACTCACAAAAAGTAGCGTTTTGTTTGTAGTAGGTTGATTTAGAAAGGAAGGAGAATACAGAGGTTATACTATCAAGAGGTCATGGCTATGCTACCTAGAGGAAATGATTCCTGACGGGGACACATGACTGGTCAGACAATACTGTAGGGAAATACGACTATAATAAACAATAAGTAACTGCTTCCAGATGGAGACAAGATAAGGTATACCAAGTATAGGGCACTGGCAGATCCTAAGAGCAGTCTGAAAGAGCAGAACCTCGCAACTGAGACAATTCACCTGGATCCAAATGAGACCCATGGTACAAACAGTGAAACCAAGAACCTTGTCCAGGTCAGCAGACTTAAGAAATGGGTATTCCTTACAGCTTTTTGGACAGATTTCAGACTACAATGTGAGAACGCAAGAAACTAGAATATATGTGTGTGTGTAGGTGGCTCATATTTTGAGCATGTGGCTCATTGTGTAAGCACAGAAAGAAAATACTTCAAAGGCTTAAGCAGGAGCTTGTGTATGGGTACCTGAGAGCAGCCATTCAAGAGAAAGATGAACAAACAAGTGAACAGAAAGAAGTGCTACAAGTCTGGCACAGAACTACAAAGGCTCAAGGGGAAAAAACCACCAAGGACACGAAAGAGATCTTGGGACTGACAAATTAAATTCCTTTACTGTTAAAGAAGAATTCTAGGAGTATTAAGTAAAAGATGCGAGTGCCAAGGTCCAAGAAAAAAAACCCTAAAGACAACACAGCCAAAGGCACAGTTAAAACATCCCTTGACCTCTTAAATTTTAGAATAGGGAGTACAACAGCATGGCAGTAATAGCTCTTTCCTCTTTCGTATGGAAAGAAATCAATGACAAATAAAGACAGGGTCAAGAAGAGACATCCACAACTTAGAAAGGAAGATGCAAAATAATGCCTCACTTCTGTAGCAGAAAATGTACATGGTGGAAGAGGAAGCTGAAGAGAGAAAGAAAATGTTCGTTTGTTCTTAACATGCTCTGTCTCTCTCTCTTTCTCAAAATAAAAAATATCCACCATCACCAATCCTCCCCACCCCCAAAAAAAGAACAACCCGAAAACAAAAAACCCACGCCATCTCCGAATAACCTGCTTAAAGGTAACAGAAGAATCGTGAAGAGTACGACTGGCAGACCTAAGGAGCAATTGCATACAGCAATTTCTTTCTGTGGTGGCCCTGTGTCTACCCTTAGGTTATCACTGTGACACTGCAGGACAGAGATAGCTAGTAGAAATGAAGTGACACTGATGCTAAAATTCACCCATATCCACTTTATACTGTATCTATGCCTTTATCCTGTCTTTCAAAGGATCTTTTCAAAACAACATTAGTTCTAGCCATTTTATGTTTCTTCTCTTTTTAAAATAAAAGGTCTCAGTACTTCTTACCTCCTAAACCAGGATGTAAACCTTGTGGACCTTGGTTTTGCTGCTGCATCACCATGAAGTTGGGGGGTACATTCCCCTGTTGCACCATAGGATTACGACTAGGAGAACTAACAGGCTGCTGAAATCCCTGGGGAAGTGTGCTACTCTGGGGAGGCCTTGGTCCCATCTGCTGCTGCGTCTGGTTAACTGTTGGAGATGATGCAGGAGATCCCTGCTGGAAGGAGGAGGGAGAGGAAGCAGGAGACTTGCTGGTCAGGTGGGGTTGTTGTAGTGGTGTAGGAACCCGTGAGGGCCCCCCCTGAAGGCTTTTCATTTGAGGAGCAGTAAACTGGCCAGGATTGCTCATTTGGGGAAAGTTTGAGTGAGCCTGGGAAGCTTGCTGGCTTCCAAAAGGATATGGAGGTGGAGGATGAGTAGGAGTTTGTACTGTTGCTAGAGGTGGTCTTGCTTGAAGTTGCTGCTGCATTTGTCCAGGCAACGGGGCCTTTTTCCAACCCTGGTTTACTGTCAATGTACCCAGCGCTCCCTGGGTTGGAGGAGGCTGAATTGCTCCAGAAGGAAGCTGGTTCCAGCCAGGGGGAACTGGAACTTGTGCTGGTGAAGTAAATGAAGGTCGAATACCCTGCTGTGGCTGCTGATGTGGCTGGGGAGGACGTGTCTGCAACTGCGTCTGCTGCTGTAGCTGCTGAAAGTTGGCTGAGTTCATCTGCCTGTTTACAGGAACTGACTGCATTGAATGGAGCTGGGGAGCTAAAGATCCAGATGGATGATTTTGCTGCTGGATATTTAGCCCAGATAAAAGTGGGTCCATTGCATCTATTAAAACAGCAAAGAAAAGTAAAAAAAAAAAAATATAATAACCTCCTGTAGACAAAACCCACCCCAAAACAAGAAAGGGTAAATTGCTTGCTTGCATTTGCTTACTCTGCACAAAAATTCACATTCCTGTATTCCAATTTCTCCGACAGACAGAACAGGCGATGCTCTAAAAGTTTTCAAAATGTTTGAGAATCCTGAGAAGCCAGGTCTTGCCAATTTATAACCTCTACAATAAAGCACGACAGCTCCGCAGCGCTTGTTGCTACAGACTAAAGTCTTCTAGACACTTAGAATCACAGAATATCTCAGGTTGGAAGGGATCAATAAGGATCACTGACACAACTCCCTGCTCATTGCAGTACCTAAAACTAAACCATATGACTAAAAGCGTCATCCAGACACTCCTTGAACTCTGTCAGGCTTGGTGCCATGACCACTTCCCTGGGGAGCCTGTTCCAGGGACCGACCACCCTCCCAGTGAAGAGAACCTTTTCCTAACGTCCAGTCTGAACTTCCCCTGACACAGCTTCATTCAGTTTCCTCGTGTCCTATCGCTGGTCACCAGAGAGTGGAGAACAGCACCTCCCCTCCTCTGCCCACCTTGAGGAAGGTGCAGACGGTGATGAGAGCACCCCTCAGCCTCCTCTTCTCCAAGCTGAACAAGCCAAGTGACCTCAGCCACTCCTCCTAAGTCTTGCCCTTGAGACCTTTCACCATCTTGGTCACCCTCCTCCGGACACACTCTCGTAGCCCGATGTCGTCCTCCGCTTGCGGTGCCACAGCTGCGCACAGAACCCGCGGAGGGACCGCACCAGTGCAGCACGGGGTGGCCAGCCGCCTCACTGGGGCACCTCGCTGTGCCATGCCCGGCGCACCCCAGGACACAGCTGGCCTTTGGGCTGCGGACGCACGCTGCCCACTCGTGTTCCACTTGCCACCGGCCCAGACCCCCAGAGCTCTTTCCGCAGGGCTGCTCGCCAGCCTCTCATCCCCCTGTTCGTATGTATAACCCACTTGTTGGGGCTATTGTCCCTACCAGTTAAAAAAAGTGGCAGAACAAGGAAGTAAGGTAGTATCATAAACTAATATTCCCAGAATATTTAAAACATTTATGAAAAATGCTGTCTGTAAGAATAAACACTGCAGAGGTCCACTGAAGCTGACAAGTACTGCCAACATTTTATGGACGGACAAATAACTCCCTTTCTTTTTCTGTAGCCCCAAAATGTAAATAACTTGTACTGGCAGAATTGTGAAGAATAAACCCTAAACATTCACACATCCCAGATCCCCAGTTCTCAAACTTCCAGTCTACCTACCCCTCCTGAAAAGCACTTGTGCTCAGTCTGGTGTATTTGCTTCCTACCAGAGACATCTGCCTCATTCAGCCGATCCTTCTCTTACCTTTATCAAAAGGCAAAGTTCAGTCACAACAGTTCTACTGCACAAACATCACTGCTGCTGCTCAATGCATTTGAACAAAATACCAAGCAAGCTGGTGACAGGCATCCAAATTATTTGAAAAGTTTTACCAGATTAATAGAAGCAGGGAGGCGTCACAGAAGGAGTAATTTCCAGAAAGGGCAGAGGAAATACTCCAGGACAGTTCTGGAATACTCTTATGATTACATGCTCAAGCCCGTGTTCTGAAGAATCAAAATTCAAGAACACTTTCAGGTCAGTATTGTGACTAAATTTTTACCACCTGGCTGTGAGGAAGGCCGAGGTGTTCTTGGCTGCAGCTCAGTACTAGCACCACTTGCCACCATAGAGGAGGGCACACTTCCACTCTGGGACATCATGACAGCTGCAGCATTGCTCATTCTTATTAAACCTTGAGAAATAAAAATAGAAATTAACAAGTCTTGCAGTTTTTACATAGAATTTTTTAACAATAGATACTTTTTTAACAAGAAAAAAATTGTATTTGTTAATAAAACACTTCTTTAGACTTAAAGAGTTCTTTGTCCAAAATAACCTGAGGACACATATCTCTGTCTGAAAGTTTAGATTCCCTGGTATAAAACAAACAAGTTAAGGTCATGCTGAAGCTTTTCCTTTAGCACCAAACCTTTAAAAAGGCATCAGAAGGAAACACTACCAACTCTTGAATTATTTGAGCATGACTTGCCTCCGGAGTTACCAAGTGACAAGACAGTATTAAAGTTGTACATGTACTAAGGTTTTTGCAAAATCTGAAGCTAGAAAGTAACTGAGGTGTTGTAAGAGAAGAATTTCAATGTTTCACTTCCAGAGGCTACTTTTTTATAAAATGGTTTATATTGTTGACCTATTGGTTATATTATTGTTACATTTATACCGTTGACCTGCAGGAAATGAAGCTCATGATCATCACAGGGAAGATCAGAGCAGCCACTTTCAGAGTAAACCTTCCTTCACATGTTTCACATTCCTTGTCAAGCACAATGATTTAACTACTCTTTAATCAGGTTTCTACAGAGTTGAAATGTTCTTTCCATTCCTTCTCCTCAACAGCCATACAAGCATCTTACAATACCACTGATGAAAAACACTCCCAGGTTTTATTAATTGCTTTAAATTAATTACCAAGATACTAATTAGTTTATTTTGCCTGACGATTCAGCTATTAAAATAAATTACGCAGTAGCCTTCTTTTAACTTTTCACCAAAAAATGACTCTTGTAGTTAACGATTTATCATGCATATACATGTTAGAGACTAACAATGACAGTTTCTTGCCCTTCCCATAATTATAATGGATTTAATCTAAAATAGTTTATTATTATACACTGAATAAAGGATTATGCTCATCTTCATTAAAGGTAGCCAAACAAAACTGTGATAACTTGTGTGCAATTCAAAGTGAATTCACTATACTAGACTCATGTACTTTAATAGTTTATACGTAAAACAAAAAACAACAAAACCCAAACCACCAAAACCAAAACAAAACAATCTGCCCCACCTAAATCACTCCAATGTTTGTGGGACAAAACAGCCAACTATTTAGATTACACAATATGGGATGTGGTTTGACAGTACAGAAACAAGAACAGACCTTAATTAAAATGGCAATTAAAATTCTGCAAACAATAGTTGCTATAATCAGTGAAATGTTATGATTAGCTTAGTAACAGATTTCAAAGTGTATAAAGCTAAGCAAATAAACACCGGGGAAATTTACCTTGTCCCCCTTGCATGGGAAACCCTGTTTCCATTCGCATGGAGTTGCTCGCTCCCAGGGGCCCGTTGATCCGGACATCTTGGCTTCTGTTTTGAGCTAAAGCTAAATTGATAGCACCTTCCCCTAAAAGTAAGGCACAACTGGCGTGAATTGAATGATACACAGAAAAGCAGAACACAGATGCTTTCAAAAGGACATTTAAAAGGTGTCAAGGAAAGAAGAACAAACTGCACCTATATTGCATGCTTTAGGACAGTTATGCATTGCACTACCCTTATTTTCTGGATTTCAATTTTAACAAAAACAAACACCATGACAAGCATTAAATGCCCTTGGTTTCATCCTGAGAGTGCTCTTGGACAACCGTCAGAATGGGTATTTTAACTGCAAAATCCACTGAAAACTTGTTTTTAAGAAAGCCGCATAAGAAACAATTAGGGGGGAAAAATGAGGGCACACTTTGCTAGCTAACACTGATAATTTTTTCAGATTTCCTAATGCTCAGAGGATTTTCAGCTGTTGTATTTATTATTAAACCTATTCTTGAAAGAACAGAGGTCTTAAGCTATATTTCCACAGACGTCATTCTCCAAATTACAGAATTAGAAGTACTGAAACAAAGTACACAAAATCGCTGGTTGAGTATACTTAAATTTTAGCTTAATGCCTTTGGAAGCAAATTAGGTGTGAAATACCTTCAATTTGAACCGAGAGTATTCCCAGGTCACGGAGCTGTTGGTTATTATTTTGAGCCAGAATTCGCAACCGCTCAGCAGCTTCACGGGGTATATTGAAGGTAACGCGGACACTGTTCCAAGGCTCTATCTTCTGCAGTTTTAACTGGTTGGATTCTTAAAAGAAAAACAGTCAAGAGTCAGTGCAAAGGCAGCTTTCAAACATGTGTGATGAAATAACTTGGTAAAAAAGCACAGCTGAAAAAACTGAAATAATTACTTGGCTTTGAACATTATCAGTGGTTAGTTTCAGGTACAGAAGATCTCTCCAGCACAGGTGTTCAGTGACTGATCCTGCCAAACCACTTCAGGTATTTTCCAAAAATTAGCAATTTTTCTGCTGCTACAGTAATGGTATTATTAAACTCGTCCTCTTTCTACCTATAAACAGTTTTTTCCTGGAAACATGACAGGAGTAGTTTTAAAAAATCTCCTTTTGAGGAGTTTTGAGCAGTCCTATTCTTTTATTAATGTTCCAATATTTTACATATAAAAAAATGCATTATCAGTTTCAGTATTTCTAGGTATTAGTACCAAAGTTTCTCATTTTTCAAACGTGACATCTGTTAAGTCTAAACCAATTTTATTTACTAACTTGACAATCAAGTCGAGTCAATTGAGTGCAGACAATTGAAAAAACAAGCAAGGCAATGAACATTTTAAAACGTAATCTAGAAAACTAGTTTTGCTTAAACATAAAGACCGCCTGCCTGAAGAAGAAAGGTGCATTCTTCCTTGTACAGTTTTTTGTATTGTACAGGGGTTTCTTTGTACAGCAACATTGTACAGTTGATTTCAAAAGACCATGGAACAGAAGAGCAGCATGCTGGGAGGGCAACCTGTAGTTATCAGGAAAGGCTTGGTTCACAAACAGCAGGGAGAGGGAGTGTGTACGGGCAATTCCCTGGCTTCTAGACCGCGATTATATGACATCATGCCAAGTCAGATCAGTGCTGCTGTGGTCCCAGTCCCCAAGGCTCTTCTAGTTACGTGTTCCTGTCACTGCACTTCAGGCAACCCACCTGTCTTTATTTGTTTCTATAGCGAACTATACTAATGACAAGAAATTAAGCTGTTAACCTGACCATTCAAGTAATAACAGATGAGGGGCATTTCGGGGGAAACTGGTGGTGAGGAGGAAACATATCGTTGATCCAAGCACAGTGACCCACAGACATCACAACACTGCACCCCCTACCAAGGGAGAGCTGTCTACAAAAAAAAGGTTTTACTTATAGCTGCTCAGTTACATAGCCTTGCTTGTACAAGCAATCATCATATGACCCTTCGCAAAGATGCTCAGACAGCGGACAGACATCTTTTTCCAGATCTAAAGGTGCTGGTAAAAGATGTCATTGTTCAAAAAGCCTGTTACCATTCACTAGCTACACAGCTGTCCCCAGACCTCGGTGGGCATACAGCAGTATGTGAGAGTACTCCACAGCCCCCATCAGTGAAAAAAAAAATAATCATCAGGTAGAGTAGGTCAATGTAGCAGCAAAAGGGCAGTAAGGTCTTGACTTGACACAATTACTCGAGAGTGAAGCTATTCTCAGATGAAGTGCGGTGGTTTGCATTGGATGGTTTTGGTAGCAAAAAACCACCTCTTGTGTGGACAAGCCTGGTTTCACTTTCATATAACACAGCAATGTGTAATGGAGATGAATGAAAGAGGGGAAAAAACCCAAGTAAAACATGGGAACTGAATAAGAATAAATGAACTCACTAATGAAATCAGTTTTAAACAATAAAACAACTGGAGAGACAACTCTATGTCTCTCAGAAGAACAGCTCCCAAATTCACCAAGAATAACCCTAACAAATCTTATTACAAACTAATGACCTTGAAAACTATGTAATCTACTTCTTTGTACAAGCACCCTAGGTAAATGAGTATTTTAAGGACAGATGAAAAAAGACAAGAAGGTACGTTACCCATGTGTAAAAGGCCAGGGACGTTCTCCAATATAATCTCTAGTTTCTGCTCAAAATCTCTGTCACCTATATTTCCTTTAAAAGCTACAAAGATCGTAGAATCCTCAGGAGCAGCCTTCTGCTTCAGTTCATCTTCCTCCAGTCCTGAATCAAAATCCACTTCTAAGTCTTCCATAGCGGAGGAGTACAAGGGGGCATATGTATCCTTTAAGTTTGGTAGATCATCCAAAACCATTGTTTCCAACAATGGTAGCCTGTCAGACGTTAAGATGATGCTTGGAGGGGAAAAAAAATTATAATAAGTGTAATAGTAAGTGTGTAAAGATAGTAACAACTATTTCAACAGCACATAAGACCACTAACAGAAAAACCTACCAGGTGACTCAGTGTTAGGGTCTGCGAGACAAACTGTGCGGCTTTGAAAACAGTGGCCATTGCAGTATCCAAGCTGTTCGTCTACCAGAACAAACAGAAGTGGTTTCCTGACAGAACCCTGCTGCACATGACTTGAGAAGGATTCCAGTTGACCTAAATGATAGTCAGGTAGAAAGGAAGGTAGAGGGAAAAAGAAAAGAATAAGAAAATCAATTACATTCGTCTCCATATAGTACAGAGGACAAGCAAACACCCAGTATCAATTCTGCAGTGCCTGACAGCCAGGAAATGCGATACTTTAATTATAGAAACATAGGAAAAAGCCACCAGATTTAGTTTTAGGGACTGCAGATGCAATAGGCTCAGCAGTAGGAAAGCCATAGCATATTTTTACTAGGAGAAATTTAGCATTTGACAAGTATTTTACATCCAGGGAAATCTCAGGCATACTATGCCTTCTTTCTAAAAGTTTATGAAGATTTAGGTGTTTTCAGCTGGTTATGCACATTACAACCTCAAATTTGTCCCTCCTGTGCTAGCCTACAACTCCCCCCATGCCCCTATTGAGCTTGGATAAGAATGAATTCAGAAAATCAAGCCACACACCTGACGTTCTTTAATTTATAAAATGTCTAGACTTTGCAATAAATTTTACTTGACATTATGATAGTAATCTAAGCTGTTATGTGTACAGAAGTACAACCTACGATCAAAGTTATCCCTACATCTACAGTGAACAATACCGACGTTTAGTTAAAATACACGGTTTTCCACTGCAACACAAGCCATTACAAGGGCTATGGCACTAACTCCTCCAGGCAAGACCTCTCTTCTCACACTCAACACTTTGCAAGTGTTGCTAGCAGATCAAAACCATCTACATCAACAGCCAAAGCTGATGTCAAAACCAAAAACGGTACCCATTCCTGACCACCACTGTCAAAAGCAAATCAATTCAAAGGCCAGGACTGTCAAGACCTCGTAACTCCAAAGCTGTCAGTATTCAGCAGAACCCACCCAAAACATTTCGTTTGGGATGATATACCCTTGAATAGGATACAGATTGGGTTTCTGGCAGTGGTTCAAGTTCCCAACACAAATGAAAACCACAGCTCTTGAGATTAAAGGTGAGCTGCAGATACGGGCCAGAAAACCACCTTTTCTAATAAAAAAAACCCCAAACAACAACTATGTTAGACAAGCTTTAGATTCAGCTCTACATTGTTCTCACACTCACAATAAGTTGCTGAAGGGACAATATTACAAGTGAAAAAACAAAGACTTGAAAGTCCAAAATACCCTTAGCTTTTGGTGATGTCTCTATGCACAAACTTACTGTGATTTTACAAAATATTTTTTTTTCTCCTTTGCCACCCTAACACCACACTAGGCACGAGGCTAAATGGCATTAATGAATAATCACCTATATTACATATAGTTACACTCTTCATACTGCAGCACCAGGCCTTCCTTCTCACATATGACGCAAACTTCAGATTAAAAACAAAGCTAATTTTGTCTCACAAGCTCTTCTGCAGTCCTGCAACAGAAAGTAAGTAAAAATATTTCACAGTCATTGATCTATTTCTATAGTGCTTTCATAAATGACTTACTATTACCAGGGAAATTTTAAACATGGGGAACAGAGACACAGATTTTTAAAATTCATTACCAGGAGAACATGGAGACAATTATATCTTCTTTTCTTTCCCCAGACTCCTTGCAGCTCAGCTCTGTACCTAAACTACAGATATAGTTTAAAGGTCCGAGTGTCTGGCAACTCCACTAAGTTAAACTACTCAGTTTCACATAAGCTGCCCAGAAAATTAGAATGAAAATTAATAAGCATCTGTGAAAAGCTGTTTTAATTGATTTTCACACATAATTTATTGAACAGGGAACTTCCTTGCCAGAGCTGGCTTTACACCAGTCAGGAGAGAATTCCTTCTCCTTCTGCATTCCTGCATCACTCATTACACTCACACACCGACTTTGGGAGGAAAGGAGCTGGGAGTCCTACACAAATAACCTTTTTAAAGACCAAGCACAGTCATTCTGTGCACCAAACGTGGCAAGCATCTTGTGAAATATAAGCACTGTATTTTGAAGAAAATTACATAGAAAAATATTTATCTGAAAACCTTGAGTAAGTTTTTCAGGGAGAGAAAAGCTCAGCTCAACATACAGGCTCTTACATGTTGAAAAAGCACAACTATTTGGAGGGGATGGGGGGTTCCATTTGCGGCAAGAAACACGAGTACTTCTGACAGTCCCTGACACCAAAGTAGTAAATATTTCTCTGTAAGAACACAAACATTTCTTTTTTTGAATAGAAGCGTTTAAAGCATCCATCTTCTCTGTGGAAGAGCAGAAGACTTCCAGATTGTTTAAACCATGGCGTAAAGGCTTCATGAAAGTGCTGCAGCTTAAATCAGATTCCACCAGCCTCACCTCAACGTGCCAAAATCTGACAGAATTTGCTGAAATTACAGTCCTTCCTGAACACTACTAAAATATAGCTTGCTAAATCCCAAAGGGCCACAGACCTTGTTTCATGTGACGCAGAAAATCATAGGACTGCAGGGAAAGCTCGAGTTAAGAAAAAAAAAAACAACCAAGATTGAGCTTTAAATTTTACTTTCTGGATAAGAACATGTAGCTACAGCTCTCTTTGCATTTTTTGTTCACATTACGTGCCTCAAGGATCTCTGCTACATCCATCTTCCCTCTCAAAAACACAGTTTAGTCTGTTCCTATCTTCAGGTATAATTTATCTCAAATATGACAGGAGAAAGTAATGACTTGCAAAACCTTCCTCTTCAGGCAGAACACAGCACGCCATCCATCTCAAACTAAATGAATCCCAGCTGCATCCCTCATCCTAACAAATTCTGTAATCTCCTGGTTATAGGGTTGACTTCCATAAATCACAAGCCAGCACATGACCATAATTAGCACATACCTTTGCTCAACGCTCTTCCACATAAGCACAAAAAGCCTTTAGCATAAGCACACACAGGTGAAACTCTGGTCATTCAACAATTCCTATAAGCTAGATGAACTCCCAGCAGACCACAGAGTATCTCTGATGAGTAAGAACCATACCTGAACTGATCTGCATAACCACAGCACATTTCATAAACTTGAGCATTCGTGTTCAAGTGACAGCATAAAAAGGACTCTGAATATCATTTTCCATTCAAAGAACATGCATGGCTTCCTTCCTGCCCCTGCACTCTGTTGTTTTAGAGTTTCCAATTTAATACTTCCCATTAGACAACTGTCTCTGGAAACTCAGAGCAAGTCCAGTGCTACCATGTGGCAACCACCTACCGTCAACCTGGCCTGGGACAGGCTGCAGCAGCATAAAGTGTTATGCCTGCTTATTATAAAGTTGGTCTTACTCAGCATAGTCTAATTATTAAAAAGATGTCACTGAAGTAAGAGTTGGGGATAAACAGCCAGGTAATAGACTGAACGCACCTGCAGCAGGTATGGGGGTAGGGGGCAGCAGCCTGACCAGAGGGTCCGAGCTGGGCACAGGGCACACCCTGGGCTGCTGGAGGCTGGAGCTCCTGGGCACACTTAGCACAGGGATAATACAGCTGATAGACTACAATGTACAAGACCGACTCTCCAGCAGAAGAATTCATGTGGGATACAGCTACGCCGCAGCCCAGATCTGGGTCGCACCGCACCCCACAGAAGGCAGTTTGTCATGCCATGTGTCCCCCCACCAACAGCCCTGTTAGTAAAAGGAGCCTGCATGACAAACCCAGTGCCACGTGACTGGGCAGTGCTTCGAAAATCCCATCCACTCCCTGGGAGAGATGGGATTAGAACAAACCTGAAACAGCCAGTAATCACTAACTGGGAAGCAGCTGAACACTGGAAAGCCAGCAGGGTCTGGAGTGCCAGCACCACCAAACGGGAGTGCGGGTGGTCTCCAGAGTCTGAAAAAAATCAAAGAAAGGGGAGAAAAAAACCAACATCCTGGTATGTTAGTATTCTCATCCTAAGACCCGGTCAATTGATCCAAACTTCAAGTTATGTCCATTTGTTTCTTAAACAGAACTTGAAAGCTCTTGTGTTGCTTTCTTCTAACCACTGCACCACACAAAGCAAATAAATCAGAACAAGGCTTTATCTAATAACTTGTCTGAGGTTTTCTGCCACACAGTCTATTGATTTACAAGCTGTTTGTACATTTCAACCAACTCAGAATAAACACTTTCACAGCTGATGTCACACCAGAACATGCACCCTCTCAAAACAAATATGTAGGGAGCCCGATTAAATAAAAAGTACTAAAATCCTGCTCTACACCTGAAAAAGTACTCTTCCAAATAACACAAAGGACTGGAAAGGGTGACAGCAGAAAGAAGGATGGACTGATGTCCTTCACTAGCAGATGGCAGAAGGCAGAACTGAGCAGGGTCCTCATTCTCACACTGACCATTATTTAAAGCTGCAACAGGGAAGAGGAAGAAAAGTCAGTCCAGAAATGAGACTGCAGTCAAGTCTGTTATAATAAAAAAAGAATACCTAAAACTAAAGTGAAATATGTAGTAAAATTTCCTCTTACATAACTTAGCTAGGGGTAGTTCCAGTAATTTGGAACATCAGACTTTGACATGAAAGAGGGATAACACCACAAAAGCGTCTCAACTGTCCTCTTCGGAAGGAAGGTCTGACAACAGCTACAAACCTGATGGCAAATGTCGCAGCCCTCTACAGCAGGCTGAAAAGTCAGCTCCAGGGACCACCCAGCCCTCCAAATACACTTAAAGATTACGAGCAAGGACCTGTCAGCGGGACAGTTAGCAGGAGAATATATAAGAACGAGAGATACTTAGATGCATCATATGCTTATTTTACCTACCAAACCAAATTCCACGACTTCAGTATTTTGCAGCATGCAACAGGCCTTCAGGTAATTCCAGACTGGCAAACATGGTTAAACAGCAACTCCCAAAAATGTAATCCTGAAAGAAAACCATCGCATTTCATCGTACAATGATGCAAAAAAACCAAAAAATACTGAATGTAACAGTGAATACTTTGATTTTTAACATGCAGTTTTGCACCAAATCCAACTCTCTCCTTCGTAATGTAAAAAGCATGTGTTACTATATTAAAATATTAACAGCAAAACCCAAGGATCTGGAAAAATCAACCTTTTATTTTAGGCAAAAAACTGAATACTCCCTTTGGCTGGAAATAACATTTTATTCTTCTAAATAGGGCAAGTTTTATCAAGAATAATATATTTAAGTCTTAAGATAAACTCTTCTAGATTAAATTCACCTTCAGAAGACAAACTGGCACAACTAGGATACGCTTCAGCTTATCCTAAGGAGGCGCCTAAAGTGGCTCAGGTTAAGCTCATTGCAGGAACACGCTATGATCCCACAACCACCTCAGACAGACATTTTTATTGCAGATGGCCAACAAAGCAAGGTGAATCCAATCCCAAAACCTAGTCCTGTTCATAGTCTCATCAAGCTGCACTCAAACCTCTCAGGGTAATGAAAAAGCAGCAGTAAAGCTAATGGCTTCAGCAAAAACAAAACACTGCCCCTCAAATCAAGATGATTTATATTAACAACCCAGTGCTGTTTTTCAAGCAGATTTTCTGCTTACATACCAGCCTGCTCATCAGTGGGGAAGGGGACTACCCAAAAGCAAACTGGGGAAGCAGAAGAGGGAAGATGACTCAGAAAGACAAAGCAGAAATTTGCTATCTTCTATCTAGATGACAAGGTAAAATCGCTTTTAAAAGCCTTAGTACTGTGCCATAGCCTTTGCACTTCTGCCAGTCCAGCAATTCCAAGGGAAGGAAACAGCGTTCACATTAAAACAGACTATGCATGCTTTGTAGCTCTTCCAGTCAACCTCTGGCATCTTCTTATATTTCTAAACAAGCACTGTAATTCAAGAAGCAGTACAGTACCAAGTAGAACACCTGAATGTCTAAATCATAAGCAGTAACTTTGCTCTTTCCATCCCTTTGTAGACTTGCCTAAATACCGTGACCTGACACCAAGTTGACAAGCAAAACCAAAATCTAAAATATGAAATTTTACTATCATTTATTAAGTGTAAGCCAAATATAAAAAAGCTTTCCAGGTTCTATAGCAGATACTGCATCAATTCTATTTTTTCCGTGCTTTTTATAAAATTATGTTCCACAGGCTACTTTAGATGGCCTACAACCGAGTCATGTAAGAAACTGGCTGGTTATCTCCAAAGCTAAGCATTCACATGAAAGGACAGTCCTTACTTGCCCAGTAAAAGCCGTTTTTAAGGTGCCCTCAAAGCTTACCAAAGTCAGCTTCCAGTCAAACCATCCATGCCTTAGCATGACAAGGTAAGAGCTGACATCTGGCTGAAGGGTGCTGGGCCAGAGGGAAAATCATCTGAACTCCTTAGTACAAGGAACAGAGGGGCTTTCTGTTCCTCCAGTTCTCCCTTCTGAGGGAAAGGGTGGCCCTCCCTCACCACAGGCAGGGGTATGAGACGGTCTGTGGGCACCCAGCTGCTCCAGAGAAGAGAGGACTGAAAGATGGGCTGTCCTAGCAAGCTCCAGTAAGAAACTGAGCATGGCCAGCCCAGGCTATGGGAAGAAGAACAATTAACTGCTGTGGTCTTCATTCCCATTGTACGGGAGACAATTCCAATTTGGTTAAGGAAAATAACCAACTGACATTCGTTCATTAACTTCAGCTTTCACTGCAATAAGCTACCTGACAGGGACCTTTGAAACACCCAGGGACTGAACACAGACCTTAGCAGCCACCAAAGAATCTGCAAGAACAGCCCTGGGAAGCATTCCATCTACAGAAAAGGGTCTTCAGAGCCTGTGCTTTCCCAAACATCAAGAAAACAAAACAAGTCTAGAGGAAGGCAGGCTTCATTCACTCCTGCTGATAGAGAGCTACGTGCCCCTGCTCATACCGCTCTGCTGCGCTCCTACAGCCCTCAAGCATAAAACACCTAAACCCAAATGCTTCCGACAAGGAGAAAATTACAGCTTGTTGTAACGCATATGACCTTTCACAGTGTACTTTGATGTATTTTGACAGCAGATTTAGTGGAACATTGGTTTGTTAGTTTCATAAAGTTTGTTGAAACCCCACAGCTCATGCCAAGCTGCAATGGACATGTCTAACTGAGCTATTAATTTTTATTTCAACAGAATTTGACCGATGAGATCATTGGGGTTGCTTTAAAAAGCAACATAACAACTCCAGAATGAATTTCAACTACAGCTAAGTTAGCCATGTAGAAATTCCCACTTTCGGCAGCTGAGATTCCAACACAAGAAGGCTGCCAGTCCTCTTCCTAAGCCACAAGTTAACTCAATCACCAGTTTTCTTGGAAGCCACAGTCTACACAGCGTAATATTTGATCAATCAATTCCCATAGCTGAATTATTAATTTCATGTTAAGGATACTTCCATTTGAGAGACATACACTATAGCCTGTAACAGATAAATACTAGACGGAGATTTGCAGTACATAACTTTTCACAGAGATCCATCAATACAATCAGCAAACAAATAAAATGAGATACTATTTAAAATCAGATGTATCTTGACAAGAAAGTGTATTTTATCTTGCCTTCCACAGGCTACGAGAAAACTCCTCAAGTAGCAATCTATTCACTGTTTGTGTTGTGACAAGCTTTTTCTTTGAAGTTGAATGTAACCACTACCAAACCTTTCTGGGCTGACGTGCCCCACAGGTAGTCCTTTGTCACCAAACTCTCACTGAGCTTCACAAACATCAATGTAACCAGCCCAGGTGTTCTAGTGATTACAAGCCCGGTACTAAGGTTTGACTGAAAACTGCACCTCTTGTTTATTGCAATATTCTTCCTTCTTACATGTAATAAAAGTCTAGGAAATTTCACTACAATTTTTAAAATTCTGAAATGTTATAAAGTGTGGAGAAAAGATTTAAACAAACAGCTTAAAAGTAATTCCTCTGATATGAGGCACTCAGTAATGAAGAGACTGTTTTCCCTGACCCAAAAACCAAGAAAAAAAAATCTTAACATAACAGAAGTAGGTACAGCTTTTGTTGTTAAAGTCCAGATTGTTCTGAGAGTTTCCTGACTCTATAAAAACTTGCAGCTTAACTTTGTGCTGCTCTGGGCTTTTGGAAGAATCACATTTCAAAAGCATTACTAATTACTGTCACTTACTGCTGTTGTGAACCACGTAATCACTGGCCGACTTTGCACCTTGCGGTAAAACTAGGATGCAACAGAACTAAACAGCAATGTGTTCTTGCAGGGATGGGAAAAGTTCCCCAAAAAGCCCTTGCAAAGGAACACTTTCCCATGCTGCAACCCGAAGATGAGGTGCTCTTTCTTGTCCAGTATTACTCTTAACTGAGCCTCACTAAAAAAACTGGCAATGTTTTTGCCTTGCGAGGTTCAGCTCCTACAGCCACAGTCCCAAGACCGCAACTGCTAACTCCTCAGCTTCTCCGCGAAAAAGACCCCCTCAGAACTGCTAATATGAGCCTTGCATCTCATCTCTCACGTGCTCTCCACTCGCTGCCGTGAAAAACAACATTACTACAGACACCAAAACTTCCAATTTACCAGGAAGCAAGGCAGAAATAATGCCTCACATTTTCCTTGTGCCATCCAGCAAGGAGGGAGGCTTGTGAAAGCATGTCTGCGCACATGTATGCGGAACACAGAGGCTTACTTCAATCTCTGCAAGCACTGCCCAGAAACCATGACGAGAAACACCATCTCCTACCAGCTGCACAGTCTTGGTAGATCATTTGATTTTTAAAAAAATCAAAACTGTAAAATTAAAATGACGTGCACAGGACTTGGGAGAATTTAATAGCATGCATCTTTTGGTGCGAGTAACTAGATCGTTCCCTTTCATGCAACAAACCTAACGCACAGGCTCCCATATGCAACTCCGTACAACCAGCTCCCTGTCCCAAATCACCGGTTTACACGAAGACAAACGAATTTAGACAAGGCATCATGCATCTCCTATACTTTTCAATTTTCATACAAATCTGATCCAAACCCCTGTGCAGGGCTGTTTCAAGACTACTCACTCAAGCTGGAGAAGTAGGCCGCTGTCCTCTCAGTTCCAGAAATATGATGGCTCTCAGAGCTATGGAGTCCCCTGCACACCCCCTCCTTCACCCCAGCTCCCAAACTGGCTACACCGTGACGTGCACTGGTCACCTTTCTTTTTTCCCAAATACATAAAGAAGTTATTTACTGTGACACAACCTCAAGGCTGCAACATATACCTGACAGAACTCACTTCTTGTTTCTGTTTTTAATCACAACAATAGCAATTCTTGATGTGCTACTCAGAGTGCAGGAGGATGGCGTTAATAACATCCTTATGGCAGAGGACACACTGGATGGAAAATGACCCCCAATGCCCAATAGTCTAAAGAAAAATCCCAGTCTCCTGGACCTCTGGAAAACTTCCACTACTATCTTTCTGTGTAATGTAAAGCTTAGATGAACGTTCAACTCCAGCAGCATCACTGAAAAGATGATTTCTTCCTTCCTTCCAATTAGCCAGGGCACTAGGCAATCCAAGCTTCGTACACCATCTTGAGCCAAACCTTGAGCTACCACCACATACAAACTAAGGTACATGCTGACTACATGGCAGAAATTCTCAGTTATCTGCAAAGGGCAGTTCCTGCTGAAGAACGTCACTGATCCGCTCAGAGGGGGACAGCAGAGCTCGTAACAGCATCAAGAGAAAACACAAAATACCCAGGGCTTCAGTAAAGCAAAGGTGGATCGGTCATCCGGCTAACAGATGGAGAACACCTCACCTGGAGTCTGACAATGCATCTTCCCTGCCTCTGCTCCATGTCAGCTAGGATTAGCTCTCCTTCCACTTCTGCCCCTTAACTCTTCCCAACCCTACGCATTCTCTCCCATTACTTCTTCTCTAGTCCAGCGTTAAGGAACAAGTTTACACTTGAACACAGGTCCTGCAGTACACAGGTTTAAGTCTTGCTGTTCGATGGTCTACACACCAACAGGCGCTCTGCTCGCTCTATTCTCTCCACGCCACAGCATCTGTATTTCTCAATAGAGACCACATGATTTTGAAACAGACACCACCATCGTGCCTTCTCTTCAGAGGTACACTAATGACCTAAAAAATTTCACTATTCCCTATGCAATCAAACTGTTACTGCCACGTTAACTGTTCAATATGTTCAGTAGCAAACCCTTTGCCACTGCAAATCTATGACATTTAGTATGTCTGTGTAACTCAGTTGTAGCTCCATCCAAGAGCAATCAATATGGTATTAGAAAATAAAAGTATACTACAAATCTGTTCAGCAGTTACGTTTGAAATATCTAATATCTACTACAAAGGCACGTCATCTTTGACAGTACCATACTTAAAACAAAACAGTGGCATTATGATCGTGCAGCAGAATTTACTTCTACACCCTCATATTTTCAAGTATTTAAGCCAGTGAAAAATGAAAACACTAACACTTAGTTTAGAGATGCATGGGGCAGGGCTGGATTTCTCAGGTTTCCCCACACAGTCGGTTTTGATTTTAAGGAAGCACCTATTTTTTTTACTAGAATCACGGAACATTATTGCATCAATTGGAAGCCTGTTGCAAAAACTCCTCCCTCCAAGTCCTATAGAAAGAACAGGCTTTCCAGAGAGAATGACTGGAGAGTGCTGCTGGGAGTTTCTCCAGCCAAAATCCAAAGCCTAACAGAACACCTTCCTGTAGGTTTAAAATACTAAGAAATGTCATTTCCCAACAGAAGATCAGGTCTGTGCGCAGCTCCCCCTGTGCTGATTTCAATTTTTTCTCATAGGAGAGTCAGAATACAGTATTACTAGGAAAATTTTTCTGATACAGCCAGTTAGCTTTCAAAGGAAGCCGTACAGCTCAGCAAATATTTGAAGAGCGTAGCAAACACCTTGATGTCTTGCTGCAGGTAGCGCATTTACAGGCCTGGCCATTTTGGATATGGGCCTCAAGACCTTTGTTTCTCTCTCCATGAGATGCACAGAAAAGCTAGAAACACCTGCTATAACTGGAAAAGAGCTGCTGAACCCAAAAGTCATGGTTATGACACTGGCCAACCCTTTGCAAGACCACCATCTGCTCTCTGTGGCCACTTTCACGTGTGGGAAGTTCTGAAAGATGCTTTAGCTAAAGAACCAGCCAGAAAGGCTACAATGCGCAGTAATTACAAATACCAACAAAAGGCACTGTTTGTCCTCTAGTAAAACTGGCACGAGAGAGCTTTTACCCGGCTCAGCCTGGGGAAGGCGTGGAGCCGCGTGCCGGGGGTCGGGGCAGACAAAGCCCACGGAGCTGCAGCACGCTGCCCTCGGGGGGCGGCGGGCACGGGACCCCCGGCCTGCTGCGACGGCCGAAAGGGGGTGAGATTCAGCGAAAAGCAGGAACCAGACCCAGGGACGGCGCTGAAGCCTTTCCCCGGCCGCGTTCCAGAGTTGCCGAGACAGTCAGACAAAAGCTCGGGCTCGAAGAAACGTCAACGCGTCCCAGCTGCCACCCCACGGAGCCGCCACCGCCCGCGCGGGGCAAGGGCCGAGGCTCCGGGCGCGGGGGCGGCGTCCCGGGGCCGCGGGGCTCCCGCGGCTGTGGCGCCCGGCCGGGAGGCGCTGCCCCGGGCACGGCGTGGCACCGCTGGGCCGCCCCCCCATCCCGCTCCCGGGCCGCCCGCCGGCTGCCACAGGGCGCGGCGGAAGGGCGAGACACGAGCGCCCACAGAGGACCGGGGCCGGCCCGGCGGGGCAGCGCGGCACGGGCAGCCCCGGCCCGGCGAGGCGGCGCGGCAGGCCGCGGCCGAGCGGGCTCAGCCCAGGCCGGGGCGCCAGGCCGCGGCCCCCCGCACCCGGCTGACAGGCGCCCGCCCAGGAGCCCTCCGGCGCCCCGCGGCCTGGGCACCCCGCGCCGGGCCCGCGCCCCGCTCCGCGCCCCGCCAGCCCCGGCTGCCCCCTCCCGCCGCGCCGCCCGCCCGGCCCGCGGGCCCGGCCTGCCCGCCGCCCGCCTGACACCGCGGGGCGCCGCTTCCGCCGCGCGCTGCTCGCTCCCCGCCGGGAGGCCCCGCCGCGGGCCCGCCCCGCCCTCACCTGCCGCCACCGCCGCCGCCACGAGCGCGCGCGGGAGGGCGGGGGCCGCCGGGGCGCACGGGGCCCGCGGGGGCGGGGGGCGGACGGGCGCGGGCCGGGGGGGGGTCGCCCGGGACACCGAGCGCAGGCCAGCGCCGCGCCGCCGCCACCGCCTCCCTCCGCCGCCGCGGCACGTGACCCGGCCCGCCCCGCGCGCGCCTGCGTCCGAGCGCGCGGGCCCGAGCGGGAGCTGCGCCCCCACGCGTGGCGCCGGGGCGCGGGGCGGCCTTGCGGAGCGGGGACCCCCGCCGGGGCGCCCGCACCCCCCGGAGCGGGGGAGGGGCGCCGAGCCCGCAGCCCCGCGCGGTAGCCTTCCTCGCGGCAGCGTAGGCCCGGCCCCCCCCGGCGCCGCCGCGGAGCCTTCCCCGCCGGCGGCGGGAGGGGCCGTGCCCGGCCCGCGGGCAGCGCGGCCGCCTGGGCGGCTCGGGGGAGGGGGGCGCGGCGGGGTCCCCAGCAGCTGGGACACGCTCCCGCCGGCCCCCGGCCCGCCCCACGCGGGGGCTGCCGGCCGCGTCCCCCCGCCCCCCGGGGCCGCGGCGCTGGCTGTCACCAGAGCCCGGTTACCGGCCCCGCGCCCCTCTCCGGCTCTCTCCAAAGCCCCGTTCTCGCGCGGCCGATGTACGGGAGGGAGGTGGCTGTCGCAGACCGGGCCAGTAGCGGATCCGCCGCGGGAGCAGCGCGGGGGTGGCACGCAGGGTACGGGGGGGCGGGCGGGGGCCACGGCGTCGGGTCCCGCGGGCTCCAGGCCGGTGGCACAGGGAGCTCCCGGGGGGTGGCACAGGCCCGCACACCACGCCAGCCCTCGCACCACCCCCCCCGGCATTGCCTTTAGGCAGATCACTGCATTTTAAATGACAAGAGGAATATGGGGGGGGGTTATTTTGCAAAAGCTTTTAAATACAGCAATCTCATCTGCTATAGCTCACAACACAGAAGAAAATCCCTTTTTTTTTAAGTTGGCTTATAAATGCATTCCATTAAAAAAAAAATAAACAACGAACACCATGGTTAGTGTATGACTTATCTTAATAACTAAATGCTGTTGTGCGTGGAAAGCTGCGAACAGATGGCACTGGCCGCAGCGTCGAGGCTCCCCGCCAGCAGACCAGCACCCAGTGCTTCACCAACGTGTTGCTCCGTTCGTGCCTTTTCTGTTTGTGCCTCCTCCAGCCCCTGGGGCAGGGACCCCACCGCCAGCACCTCTGCGGTGCACTGCAGCCAGGTGAAAAGCCCCTGCCCAGGCCCCTGGTGACTGAGGTGCCCATCAGCCCCGGGGTGACGAGGGGGAGCACTGCACTGGTGCCCATCAGGGAGCTGGCTGGCAGCAGCGTGGATGTGCCCCGCCATTGCCTCCCACTGTGGCTGGAGGCAGGCTGGGGCCGCACAGCTGAGGGGAGAACCCCTGCAACACCCAAGAACCACCTTTCCTCCCCACTTGCCATCATGTATTCTGCTACTTCAGCAGACACTTCTTAAACCCAGGGGCATTTAATTTCTCTCTTCTGCAGCCTGACCTTCCCCAAAAGGCTGCGCCAGGACAATGTGCACCTGCTGGAGGCCCCTTGGGCAGCGCTTTTCGGTGCGTGACTGCTCCTAATCCCCCAGCTCCTCTGCCCTCCCCACGGAGGGGTTTCATTCTTAGACAGGGCCCTGCCCTCCTGAACACCAGCTCTGCCTGTCAGCGCTCTCCTTTCCTTGGGAACGTGCAGATGTCCGACACTGAAGTGTGGAAGATCTTTCCAAAACTGCTGTGATGGGAATACCCGGGCGCTACAGGAGCCCTTCCCGCTCCACCTGACTTTTTGCAAAACCTTATAAAATCTTCAGTGGTTTTGCTGTGTTCGTGAAAGAGCTGCAGGGTTCATCTCAGTGCTTCCCAAGGCCCGGCTCCTCTTCCTCTCCACGTCCATGTATGGGATCAGTCCATGGAAGCCTCCCAAGCTGTGCAGCAGGTGGGGGAGGCTCCGAGATGCCCTGGCCCGAGGGACCCAGCAGCCACCCAGATGGCCATGCCCAGCTGGCACCGAGCGGGTGCTCTCGGACGTGCCTGAGTCGAGAAGCCCCTGAGAGAGACACCGGCAGAGCTGCAGCAGAGCTGCAGGGCACCCGCCATCATCCCTGGAGACCAGACCTGCGCCTGCTGCCCCGGCTGCTCTGCCCTCGCCTGCCTCGGGCAGCCCCCAGCCCCCTACAGCACCGAGCGGGGCACGCTGGCCAAGCGGCTCGCTGGCGTGTAGGAATGCCCGGCGTGCCCAGGGCTGCTCTTCGGCTAGCCTCACACTGTGCCCACGGGCAGCAGGACCCCCAGCCCTTCCCTAACCACCCCAGCACCCCCAGCAGCACCTGCCCCTGCCCAGAGCGGGGGAGGCGAGGCAGGTGCCAGCCCCTCTCAGCGCCTGGGCACTGAGCAGGACAGCAATGGCAACAGAATGGCACAGCCGAGGGGCCAGGGCACCTTTGTCCCCCAGCTGCAGGACAGTGGCACCTCCTGCCCTGTCCCCCCTCCAGGCTTTTCCACACAGCCATCAGTGCCATCAGCACACAGGTGAACAGCAGTACCTATCGCTAGGGAAGTGCTGCCCATGTCTGGGTGCATGAATGCCAACAAGCCTTTGTGAGAAATATGATTAACTGAGCTATAGCTTACTGGCAGAGCCTGTCTCCACTGTAAAAAACAGTGGACATCAATGGGGAGCAATGCAAACATGGGCAAAGACAAGCCGATTGCCCTACAGATCACAATAGTCACATGTGGAAAAGGCATCTTTTTTCCCCCCTCCCTTTATTTTGCTTGGATTTATTTTATTCCTTCATGGTTTTTCTCAGCCACTTTGTTTTGTATTTTGTGTTCTAAGCTCCTCACTGACACTTTCATGTAAAAGCTTCAGAACAAACTCTGCTTCAGAACTCTTGGACATCTGCAGTAGCTGGGCTGAAATCAACGCGATTACTCTGCACACACACATCTCCAGAATATGGCCCTTTATTTTACAATGTGTCTCTCAGCTGTACAGAAGGGAGCACTGGGTATTTCTTGGTACCTTACATTAGATTAATCAGATCTCATCACAACAGATGGACTCAAAAGTATCAGAGACACTGGGCCAATTAGCAGGTTAAAGGTTTCCATATTGAACACACCTGTGTTATACTGATGCAGTTTTTAAACAGAGAAATAGGAAATCATTCAAAATATCTTTACTTCTCTTCGCCATGACTGAGGGGCCTAAGTCCCACCTTCCAATTGTTCTAAATTTTCCCTTTTTTGCAACACTGGCCACGACCCAGCAGAGCACTTAGGAACATGCTTTATTTTAAGATTCTGAATAACTGCTGTGGAATTGTACCTTGGGGCACGTAGGTGCCCTTTCGAATCAAACCCAGTCTTTAACTCCCAAATGAATGCAGTCTCCAGCATCAGAAGTGAGTCGGTGAATTCAGTTAATAAGGAGTAATTTTATCTTTCAAAGTGTTTTGTGATATTCCATGCAAAGTACTGAAGTGACAATGGCTTGACCACTTACTTTGCAGCTCTGCACAGTAAACCTCTGTGCCCAAGGGATGGATCAATACTGTCCCACACCAGAAAGTCCCAGATTTCCACCAGTGAGATCCAATGCACAGAACTGCATCATTCCCTTCCTGAAAAGGTCTGCTCCAAGACATGTAAAATTTTATGAATGCTCTGACTCTGGGAAGTGACCAACTCTAGTGCTGATGACAGAAAAATAAATAATAAATAGATTTTACGTCCCTATGGTGAAGGTCTCTTCTTGCCCTGCAGGCAGTATGGTGGCATAGAAGACAGCTTCTCAAAGACAACGTTGTACCTCCCCCGTCTCTCAGCTGATGCATTTGTAACAGACAATACCACTGATGCTCCCATCTGCCAGGTAGCTGCCCTGCTCTTCTCCTGGGTGGCTGTGCTTCAGCGGAGCATAAAAGCATCTCTGTCCTTCCTCGGTGCGGTCTGCAAGGCTTCACGTAAATGCTTTGAGATCCTCAGCTGGCAGGTGGTAGGAACAATTAGTCCAATTATCTGCTATAGCACCCCGACTGCCCCAAAATGACCCGCAGGCTCCCTGTGTCAAATGGCAAGGAGCGTCAGAGGGTGACTGGTGTAATCATCAAATGAAAGACCAAGACAACCATAAGCAGGCATACATATATAATATGTACAGTGGCCATAGATGCATTTGCATCATGAAAGAAATAATCAAATTTTAAACAGGAGAAAATTATCAAATTCCAGATTTTTTTAGTGCCAGGTATCTCTAACTTGTTAGTAAAAAAAAGAAGGAAATGTCCAAACATGGATTGAATGAAGTGGTGCAGCTGTCAGATGTGGTATTCTCTTTCTTCATTATTTCAGACAAGAAATACAGAAGTATTCTTGTATTTTGCACTACATGCTGCAGACAGAAAACTATCTCAGTAGTGTTTGGTTCACTTCGTAGCTCTTCTTTCACTCTCTTCAGCTTTTCCAGTAGAGCCACCCCTATTAAAATACGGAGCTGAAGGACTCGCATGAATTTAGTAAGCAGAAAATCCCAAGCCTCTCTGTAGGGATTACACGACTCAGGCTTTCAGAGCAGGCTGAGATAAGGCAGTGTAAGGAAAGCCCTGAACCTACCCAAACGCTCTCGATGTGGTTTTCAGTCCATAGTCTGTGGATTTTTACGAGTCTGCGGAGTACTACTAAGATATCTCCAAAAAACATCTAAGAAAATTAAGCCCATTACCACTAAACTTAAATTCACCATGGAGGATGCTCTGTAGGAAAACTATTGGGGGGTCCACAAGTTGTTAGAAGTTAAAAACTGTTGCTCCATTTACAAAATCAGACTGCGCAGCAACTTGATTCAAAATATTTACTCCCGAAATTCAAGGTATGTTGTGATATGAGAAAAGGAACTAGCCCAGGAGGCTGCATGCTGCTAAACATCAGCTGGCCCATACAGAGTATTAAAGGACTCCCTGATACTCCAGCTACAGGCACCTACAAACACTACATTAGGCTGCATGAATTATTGGCTCACACAAGAGGCAAAGAATGAGTTTGGGAACGATAGGGAGATGAAGATGACCAGCAGCAGCAGCTGGTTTTTCCTTTGCTAATGTTCCTGCTCACTAAAATTAGGATGCTGGCTAGAACTGGGCTTCTGAAAGACTGAAATTATTAGCAAACCTCTGCCAAAAGAAAAGTGTGCTCCCTGCATTCCTGTAACAAGGACCAGGCTGCTTGCAATTCAAATAGTTTAAAAATGAAACAAAAAAAATCAGAGAGCTGTATACTGGCGCTGTTAACCCCTCTGGTGTCATCCCGGGTGGGGAATGCAGAAAGGCTACTCAGCAGTGTATATGTGGAGCTCCCGCCCGGGGGATGGAGAAGGAGCTGTTTCAGAACATGCACGTTACTTGGGTCGATTTGTCTAAGCCTGGTTCAGTGAACACGTCATCCGGGAGGCGCTACAATATTGTGGCTCCAGCAGCATCCACGCTCCTGGGGTCCTTCAGGCCAATGACAAAACTGTTGGTTCTCCTGGCCCCGTGAACTAAGGAGACCACTTTGACTTTATCCACTTGATGGCCCCTGGCTACAAGATATTCAACATCTTCTTCAGGGAACTCACCTGTAAGGGTTTTAAAAGAGGAGTTTGTAACTGAAACCACCGCTGGCTTTGACGCAAAGCTCTGCTCTAGCCCCGCTGGGACCTGCAGCATGCAGGAAGCTGCCCGCAGCGCTCGGAAGGTGCCCAGCCGGGAAGAGCCGAGTGGGCAAGGGGTGCTGAGGCAGCAGTCCTCCGGTCCTCAGCACAGCTGGGCAGCGCTCTGTGCCACGGGGGAGCTGAGGGCATCCAGGAGACCACTTAAAGATGTGGAAGGTCCTTCTCTTTGGAAAAATATGTTGTTGGTACCTATTGTAGTTACTCTTGTTACAGAACATGAGACAGTCCCTGCTCTTAAGAGCTTCATTACAAATAACAGTGTTAACAGTTATTAGTGAAAATAAGATGCAAGGCAGCTCAAAACAAACGCTAGCAAAACAAGTTCTCAAATGACATACTTTGTGATAAGCCTCCCAACTTCCCCTTTGCGTACTCCTTAAACTTCCAGCCTTAGTTTGCTTGCTCTTCTGCCTTTGTTTATTTGATGTTTTGTGATTTCTGTATGAATAGAAGTGCCTGAGGACACAAAGCTGGGGATGCAGCTGGACAAACCAAGCAGGCACACAGAAACCCCACAGTTATTTAAGCTACATACATTGCAGAAGTATCTTAACATATATCTTGTTGATGCCAAATGTCCAAACCCAAAAATCAGGACCTTTTGAAGTTTTGGATTTGTTTTAATTACACTCAAGTTTCCAAGTCTGTGGTCACACCTGACAAACACTTTTAGATTTTCCTCTGAAATGGGAAGGCCTAGAAACTGTGGCTACTCTGGGTGAAATGACAATCAAATTTCATTTATGGTTCACTCCGGTAAGGCACGGAGCTTTGTGAAAAACACCAGAGAGACCAAGTCTTGTAATAACAAGGACAAGAGCTGGCAGTACAGTCTCCAGAGTGTCAGCACTGATGCTGCATTCCAAGTTGCAAGCCTTGCCATAAGCCTTGTCTTCTCCCAGATGCTGGTGTTAAGGGACACAGACTGGAAAGTGAGAGAATATAATTTATGGCAGTGGTAGTAAAGTGTAAGAAGATCTGCTAGCTTTCAGGACCTGTCTGGATGAAGCTGTGGTTGTGATCTTTTTTAATTTGGATATCCTCAATGGCATCAGATTGTCAAAAGATTTTAAGGACAGGATGTGGCTGCTATGGGAAGGTGAGCTGGGGCAGAGGGAGGGTTGGGGAGAAGCACCAGAAAGTTTGGATAGGTGGTGTTGGGAGGGGTCAGGGAGCATTCTCAAGACAAGAGGGAGAGGGCATGGCTCAGCAAGGGCTCCAGGCTTTGAAGAAGCTAGGTTGCTGCTTTTTGTCTTCCCTCAAACCCTACGCACTCGCTGGGGACCCTAGAACACAGTGAGCTGTGCACCAGGCTGTCACACTTCCACACCTCCATGTGCTAAGAAAATCCTGCCCCTCTTCTAAATCTGTGAGGTGTGTAGGCTGCACCATACCCAGTGTCCATACTCACTGTCAACTTGCAAGATGTTGGACTCAAGCTGTGGGTGAAGTCGACCAAGTGACAAACTTTCACTCAGATTCTTGTTTAATGTTAAAACATTTACCAAAACCTGCAAGAGAACAGAAGAACCTCAATAATAAAAAAATGTAATGTGAATAGAAGGCAACTTCCCGAGCATTCCCCTAACTGGTGTCTCCAACATCTGCAGATGCTGCAGGCAAAGAAGATCTGGAACTATTTACCGAACAGCATATGAAGGAGGCCCTTAAATCATGGCCTGTATATGGCTGGTGAAACAGCGGTACCTTTTCAGGATTGCACGGGCTTTTTGCCAGAGTTCCTGCTCAATTAGGAGCGTTGTATGTCTGGAATGTGATGTAATCTCTAAATAAGTGTTTGTTACAGCTAAAAGCTCAGCACGTGACTTCTCCAAACAAAGCATTAGGAAGCAATGGCTGGCTTTAGTTTCACTCTGAATGGTGCCTTCCAAAAGGTAAGGAAAATGGGAGCCATTCTTGTTGCGCCTTTCTTTTAGCAATCCGTTGCCACTGTGCATGCGACCGAGCTATTGGCAAGTACTTCACCTCACTACAAACCATAAGTTAGGAGGAGCTGCCCAATTTATAGCAAATGCTGAGTAGGGAGGAATTCATTCGGGAACGCACTAAAAGGAGCTTTTCATAGGGAAAAGGGCCAAAGGCCTGCCAGCCTCCTACAATTCTCTCAATACAAAATGCTCCTTTTTTTCCCTAATGATCCTTAAGATGAGCTCTGAACAGGTATTGGAATAACACAAAACCATTATAGGCTTTGCCAAGATGCTTTTCCTCTACAGTTATGAGTGGTGCCACCAGGGAAGGTGCAAAAGAAGTAAACCCAAGGCTCTTAAGAGAACTGGAAAACCAAACGTGTGGAATTGGTGACACCAAAGACTGAACTGGTAAACCTGTGCCCACCAGTTTCAGCCTGGGACATTAGGAAGGGAAAGCCTGTACTGCAGGAGGGGACCCTGCTCAGTGTTGAGCTCAACCACTGTGCTGAGAGGGCGGGTGCCTGGACACAGCACTGACCTGCACAATGCTGCTCAAGGCTCTGTCCCCGTTGTTAGCTCCCAGACACAGGTATGTCCCACACATCCCCTCGGATGGTCTCACAATGGTGGGCAACAGGAAAGACAGGGGCCGTCTCCGAGGCTGAATGAGATTTTGCTGCAGTTGAAGAAAAGACACACCAAAAAAATTCAGCAAACTGACTAAAGCTTTGCTGGTGCTCAAGTTGTGCAAGTTAATTTCTTAATCTTTATGCTTCAGCTAGCGATTGCACTTGTGTAGTTTTACAAGTCTGACACCCTCACTGCTATGATAAAGCTCTCTGTTGTTAACAGGATCTGTCCTGTTTCATGCTGTGGCTCTTTTACAGAAGGTCTTTGGAGCCATTCACATACTTCTGCAGTACCAGCCCAACAAAGTGGAATGCATTTACAATACATGGCAAGAAGGAACAACAGGGCAACACTGGGAGCCACCACTACTAGTCTGGAATTGTTCCTTTGCAAGACCTGAAGATTTTTTTTCTGCTACCTGCTACTTTTAGAAGTGCAGAGCAGCAATTCATAGAGATAGTTCTTAATTCAAGTCACAGAAAAGGACGGTTGCTTTACAGTGCATCTGGACTGCAGGGAAAATAGGTAGCTGAGATATGCAGCACTGACTGATAAAACTGCATTATAATGATGACTGATATGTATGAAGCCTTCTGTTTCAGTGGCTCATATAATGAAAAAATACAAGCTTTCTACAGACTGTTGTCTCTCAGTTATTAATAAGGCACTAAATAGGCCTCCCTGCTGTGGAGATGAGAATAAAATTGAAAAAAATGGTACAGACAGTTCAAATAAAGAATTTTCCATGTCATCCATTACCAGCCTGGGAATTGAGTGGTTCATTGTTTTATTTTGCCAGGAGAAGTCCAACATCTGGCTGTTCAGGAGGACTCCAGAGGGTGTTATTATTCCACTGCCAAAGGGACGATTCAAAGAACTGAAAAGAAACATAAAGAAATCTTGTAAAAATCCTCCCAGAGATTTTTGCACACTTGGAGGCTTTTCAGGGCTCCAGTTTTCTGTCCCCTCTTGGCCCGATAAGAGACTCTTCGGTAGTTCTTCAGGGCTGGTTAGATGTGAGGAGTGAAAGTATCCATGCACTTAGGAGCAGGAACCTGTGTGGGCGACAGCAGCTCTGTCCCTCCCTGTGTTTAAGGATTCCCCTCTAGGTGATGGATCTGTCTCCATGCCCGCATCAGTCCTCAGATTTGGCCATCAGCTCTTCTCCAGGGAGCAGATTCAGGCCCATCCAGACATGTTTCACTGTGAGAGGGCTGCAGGAGGCCACAGGGCAGAGCAGCACCAGCTCACACATCACCTGCCTTCCCGCTGCTCCTGTTGCAGTGCTCACTGGGACAGAGTAGCCCAGCTGCCCCAGGTCTGGTCCCACCCCATCCTGCCAAACCTGCTTTCTGCTCCCCACTCCCACACTCTGAGTACATGACGGAGGGAAGAAGTGAATCCTTTACCTTACAACTGCAACAATGAAGTCATCAGGTCCCATGACGAGGACCTGGCTAGCAGCGGGTCCACTCTCCACTGAGAAGTGAGGCACACGGAGATCAGATGAGAAGGACTGGGAGTCATTAATCAGCTGGCGCAGGGAATCAGCTTCTGATTTACTTCAGCCATGAGGGAGGGAAGAGGAAAGAAAGCCCTGAACCTAGGAAGTTGAACATCTCTTTGTCTCTCTGTGGGAGCACATCTGCACAGCCACAGGTGGTGTCTCCCCGAGGGGGCTGGCACTGAGGGCAGGGAGCTCCTTCAGTTCACTCCATGGAAGGAGAAAAGATGGCTTGGTCCACACAGAGAGGCAATGCCATGGACCTCCCAGGCCCCGCCTACAGTGGTGAACTCAGCCCCACCGGACAACGGTGGACCACCCCGCAGAATGCGAGCTCTCCAGCAGGCGGGCAAGTCAGGTCCAGCCCTGGCCACCAGCCATGGCTAAGCCTGGCTCTGAGGTGGGAGGTTGGGCTGAATCCCTGTGTCTGGCCTCTCCCGCACGTCTGGGTGTTCTGTGAAGGCACTGAGCCCTGTGCTGGGGAAGGGAGAGTCAGAAACCGCATGTGTGGTCATGACCACATGAATGGCCATTTGTCTGACTGGCCAAGAAGGAATATTTAGAGGGGTGGGAAAGTGGGAGGAACCCTGAAGATCAAGCTGGCTCCAGGAAATTTGTGTGAGGACATCCCACAACCCATCCCCAGAGCCCCATCGTATCGGCTGTGATCCTTGTGGAAGAGTGAGCCCTAGGAAGACACTCAAGGACTGACCTTTCCTCAGTAAAACAGAGGTAGAAAACCCCCCTTAGGTTTCCCCGTGCACTGAAAGGAGCAAATCCAGGACTGACATCCAAACCACACATCTTGCAACTGTGCCCATGCCTGTAAGCCTCAGACCTACCTCACCATGCCTTCTGCTATGTGAGTGACGGACACATCATCAGACGGGTCTCCCAGGTTGGTAGCTAGACTCAGGGCTATTTTCAATGTCTAAATAGAACACAGAAAGAAAGAAAGAAAAATATTTAGTTGGCCCTGGAAATACAACTTGTGAAACTCTAAACAGGAAGAGGTATCTGGTCTCCTGGCATGTTGACTAAAGCCTACAAAAAAAACCATCCAAAAGCCTGGTCCTGGGAATACCTCAGTGCAAAGGGCTGCCGCACGTGGGTTTGGGGACCAAGGGGCATCATTTTGGCACAACAAACTGTGTGCTGGGGGAGCCGAGCTTATCCAGCAGTGTTTGCACAAGGTAGAACGCGCCTGGCAGGAGCTGGCCAGCTGGCTCAGCTCAGTGGTTCATCTGCACTGCCAGCTGGCAGACAGGGTCACCAGGATGCCAGCTACCTTCTGTTTCCATTCATGAGTGGTCACCACAACAGCAGAGATCACACAGATCACACTGAATCCTTGTGGGACAGTGGGTCCTGGGCTCACCATTGCCTCTGGATGGCGGCTCCATTGGCACTGCATCGCTGCTGAGCAGAAATGAGCTATTTCGCTCACCAGCTGCTACGCACCTTCCTAGTTATAAGTCATCCGAAGTGTCTGAACAGAAAGCATTAGTCCCAGCACACTTGAGGGAATGATAACGTAAAAAGAGGAAGGGATTTGGTTTTTTATACATGCAGAATCCTGCATAAGCCAGTCTATTAAAACTAGGAAGATGCAATTTCAAAAGACACAGTTTTTCTCTAGCCTCGGTTTTACACGGCGTAGCCAGGGGACAGCCACAAGGAGAAATGTGCATTTCAATCAAGCCAGCCTGTGCCTAGCAGAAACGCACTAGACTTTCAGCTTGCAGGTCACGCCATTTTCGTTCAAGATTCAAGACAGTACATTTACCCTGCAGGTTAGACAGCTAGATGTGACTTCTGTTTTGGTACGTGCCATGCATCAACAACTTCTCCTGAAGTGTCATCATTTATCTTCTGATGTACAGGGTAGAACATGATTAACTTCTGGAGAAGGTGGCACTTCCATGGAACAGTCTCCTGACCACCATACCATATGGTGGATGTACAAGAGGCTTGGTAGTCAAGGAAGAGCTCCACTGACACAAGAAGACCACGTCCACCCCACAGGCACAGGTTAAGGACAACTTGGTCATTACTGTCCCAGGGCTGGACTAGCTGGTGCTGACGTAGCACTGAATCTCAGCCATGTGTTCAGCTGTGTGGTCCCCAGTAATCAGGGCTGCACAACTTCTCAAGTGTCTGTCCTTTATCTGGAGCTGGGACATGATAACCAATGGGTGAAACTCTTGGCCTGGTGCAAACACAGAGCAAATAGATTCATCCAAAGCTTCCTGAAGAGAGCCCAAAAATTACTTAGGTGAGTCAATCTTCTCTGCCTCTGCACAGCCCCAGCACTGTGTAACACCTCCAGTTGCTGCATTTTTGCTGAGGGGCACTAACTTCCAAGCACCCACTCTCCTGCCTGCTACAAGGATGTGGTTTCATCCTTGCTTAAAATTCCCAACTTTTATAACCCAGCTGTGGATCTGTTACGCATCTAAGAACATAACTCTGCTTACAGAGCAGGAAACAGAGCACCTGCCTGACTTCCTGGGAAGCTGCAATGTTTTAGTAGGGCTGACAGCCCTAAATACCTGAAAAATCATGATCTGGGCCGCTGAGATCATGAGGTGGGCTAAAATGTAAAGATTTTAAAAAAATTATATAAGGTGTTGGGTCAGTTTCCCTTGTCATCGCCATGTACAGGTTTTTGCTTGCTGACTCCCCTTACGGTGCCCTGGCAGGGGTCTGGAATGGCCAGGGCCACTGCAGCACAAGAGGTAGAGGAAATAGCTGGGACCACCCTCAGCTGAGTCATTCTGAAGACACAATTGCATACAAGAAATGGGTAAAAGCCGCAGCCTGTTTGTTTGAAAAAGCTCTGGGCTAAGCAAGAAAGAGCTCAGCTGAGCAGGAGGCTCCAGCATCTGCACCTGCCTGAGGCAGCAGCATAGCTCAGATCTACACCTTAGCAGTCTATTTGCTCATTCTCGTCTGGGAATTACCCACAAACATTTTTGTACAACCAAGGAATAAACAAATACATAATTCTCTAGCAGCACAGGAAATTCAGCCAAATGTTGAGCCTCTTACCTCTGCTATCCAGTGCAAGATATTCCCCCTGGATACTTGATTTGTGATGTTAAAGCCCTCGAGGATGTTCAGGGCTGTGATCAGTGCAGGACCTGCATGTGGAGGTGGGGGACTGAAAACAAGATGACCTGTGAAGGAAAGAAGAGAGGAATGAAGCTGCTTTTGTCAGATACTGTCCAGTTACAGTACTCTCCCATAAGCTAGCGTCCTAGAGGGCAGGGAAGCCTTTCCAGATCTGAAGGGAAATAATGGAAAGCAACAAGATTTGAAAAGGATTTCCCAAAACATTCCTGTTGTATCTTTCTGTTTCTTTATGATGGATGAAGGAAGCCCAAATAGGGATGCTTTTTTTACATCTGAAATTCAGTGGTTGTTGGTTGGCTGGTTGGTTTCTGGACTGCAGTATGGAACAACAGAGAAAAAAATTGGTTTGCAACACTACAAATATAAGGAGAGTAAATACAGGGATTTCTAGAAAAGAATGACATTTTAGAAACTTTCTGCACAAAGTAAGTTTTTCTTCCTTGTAGATCAACTTGGGGAACTGTCTTCAGACATCGGTGCTAGCCTACGGTCCAGCTTCTACCTAGACACTGCATCAGTATGTGATTGTGTTGCATTTTTACACTCTAAGACTATCAAAATGCCACTGGTCACTATCAAGGAAAAAGCAGGCCGCTTTCAAAGTGCTGAAAACCTCCTGAACTGCCTGCAGCACATCAGTGTCAGCAGGCAATAGCAGGAAACTCCCTGGGGATGCCTCTGCGCAGCTTTGACTTCAACTCTTGTTAAATAGTGCCGCCACCTCTTGACAGGTGAAGCACACTTTTAATTGGAGTTGCATGGCAATGGGTCAGGCGTTCACCTCGATAGACTGTGTGCACAGGATTCTCCACCGTGACACTATAATTGCTGAAGTCTTCCTCCACCAAGACTCCTCCATAGTTGTGGACCTGTGTAGAAAAGCAAAGCAGTGCACACTGAGAAAGCTGGGTCAAGGCCAGCTGTGTTCCTCATGCTAGCCCAGGTGACCACAGACCATACTGTCAAACAAGCACCACTGAGAATCCCGAGCCAAGTGCCAGGTTCCTCAGGACCCTGAAGTTCTGTGCTTTCATGGTTGTGGTGGCCTGGCTCACTGTTCACCACTGCTGCAAGGCTCTGCAGCTCACCTCCAAAAGCCCCAAATGGGGACTGGCACTGCCTCACCGTCTTCGCTCCCCTGGGTGGCAAGCATGAGGATGTTAAAGGTTAGCAAGCATCTCAACATTGCCGGGATAAAAGACAAAGAGAAGGAACCTGTGTGTAGCAGGTCGCTGACACTGGAAATCTGTAGCATACAATTCCCACCCTGGTTTTAATTATTTCAGATGATAGTGAGTCTGCTGAACCCTTGCTCTTTCTATAAGGCTCTCCTAGAAGTACAATTTACTGGGCTTGGTAATTTTTGTGAACACAGTCAAGATCGGTAATTCCCTCCACTGCGTGTGTTCTGTGGTTGTGTCATGACGGAGATGAGGAAGGACCATCATAACTGCACTCTGCTGATCTTAAAATCCCCTGAAGTATGTAATGCTCTCAGTCAACATACAGGTGCTACTGTGCTCATGGGCCAACTCTTTCCTTCCACCCAGGAGAAGCCACACAACCTGCTGAGAGGTTCTGCTGGGGTGAGTTGCTGCTATGAGTCCTCTGGATTTCCATCCAAAAATGGACAAGAACGAATAACCTGTGCATGCTCTGATTTCTAAACTAGCCAGCTAACTTGGCTAGTTCAGAAAACTCCTCTTCTCTGGTGGAACCAGATGAATCACTGCAGCAGGAAAGCTGATGCAGGGCACGATACGGGGGGCAGCATGTCAAACCACCCCAAAGCTGCAAAAGAAGATATATCCCCTACTGGGATCCCTGCCCCCCTCCCAGAGCAGTCCCAGAGAACAGGCCAGGTTGAACCCAACAGATGAGATGGGCAGGCAGGTGCCTGTGCCAGGGGCAGCCTTCCTGGAGCCTGGCCAGTGGAAAGCCCAGGCAAAGCACCGCAGAGTGGGGCAGAAGGAGCGAGATGGCACAGAAAGGCAAGATGTCCTGGTCAGCCCCACACTGCAGGCACTATCTCAAATTCCCCAGAGAGCATTTTTTTGCACCTGTGCCTTCCCTCTGCAGGATGTTTTGGAGCTCTACTTGACTTCACCACACCGATGCCCTCCCTTTGCTGGAAGAATAAACACTGCAGGAAGCCAGCACTTTGCTCTGCTCTGCAACCGAAGCTGCAAGTGCACGCTTGATCCCAGAGCTTGCCAGGGTCTTTGGTGCTGCAGCCCTGGGCCTTGCTCCTCTGCAGAGTTTGTGCTTCCCTGCAGCAGCCCTCAGGTGGGGTGACTGGGGTGATAAAGCTGTGAAACTACACCACAAGCTTGGGACTTTTCCTGTTCCTTGTTCACCTTGTGGTCCAGGTGAACCACAGCAGATTTCCAAACACAGAGCTCACAAATGTCTAAAGCTTGAGCTGAAAGAACCCATTCCAAACTACTGATGACACATGAACCACAGTGGTAGGGAGAAATGGTGCCACCAACCACCCTGACTGCACATACAGAGATATAAATGTTGTTTGGGGTTTTTTTTACCATAATAGCTACTTTGTTGTTGTTACTTTTTTTTCCAGAGCACCTCTACCAAGAGGAGTTAAGATAGAGCAACCCTAAGTGGGACTAAGCCTGTCTGATTCTCTGCTCACAAGGCTCACAGTTTTTATTTTTAAACCATCTTCCTAGTGTCTATATCTTACAGTTCCCTTAACAACAAAAATTTGCTTCTCAACAGTGGGGCACCTCCCGTTATGGGGGAAAAGGGGATGTCACTAATGGTAACTCAGCATAGAGCTGGTCTTGAAATGGAGATATTTTTTTTTCCCTTTGAAAAAAGTCTGTCCTGGTTATAGAGGAAATGGAGTTTTTACTTCTCTAGGCTGTGTAATTGACCCATGTGTCACTTACACCACTGCTGTGACAGGGACAGGAAAGAAAAAGGAGGCTGCATGCATTTTTCCCCCAATTGTGCTGGCACATTGGCTATGGCTTATCTCCAGGCTGTCACCTTAAGCAGGTGACATGGCAGGTGGCACCCCCAGCCCGGACTGTGCTGTGTGGTCTGGGACAGAGACAGGGACAGACGTGACTCACCTCGGAGATTATCTCCTGGGTTAAGTTTCCGCGGTAGAAAGCTGACGACCCTTCTGCCCCCACCAGCTCCAGGACAGCTGCGAGGTCCAGGCGCCTGACGAACATGCCAGGCAGCAAGGGCTGGCCATCTGGTAGGAAGATCTCCCGAAATTTGTCAGAGTAGTTCAGGTCCTTCAGTTCACTTATGGCTTTGGCTGTGGGTGAGAAGGGGAAGGACGTCCAGAAAAGCCAGGGTGCAGGAACTCGGGAGTCACTGTGTACCTGACGGGGATTTTGGAGGCATGCCGCTCCCTCTCACCCATTTCAAAACTAGAGGGTGGCTGGATCATGCACGCATTAGCTGGGAAGGAAACCCAACAAAACCCCAGTGCTCTTCCCTGGCTGGCCCTGGGGGGCTGCCCAGCGTGGGCTGCTCTTCCCTTTCCCTGACCAGCCCTGGGAAAGGGCACCAGTTTTGCTGCGACCATGCTCTCCCCTTGCAGACCATGGCTCACGTGTTGCTCAGCTCCCAACACCATCCACCTCTAGGTCCAAAGAGCCTGAATTTCCCATGAATAACCATCTACATCCCCAGCTGCCTCACACTCGAGCAGTGGCCAACGTGCTCCTCCACGCTAAGCAGCCACCCTTGGCTACTCATCGGGTACTTACCCAAATCGTGTGTGACATTAAACCCATCCTGGGCAACACTGGCCACGAGGCCCAGCAGCTCAGACCATGGGAGTCTGCAAAGGAGAAAGGACAAGGAGAAATGTGCATTGGAGGGCTGCAGCAGGGCAGGGTGGTGGGGAGCAAGTGCAGGAGTCGGCTCTGTGGTCAGGCGGCTCCTGAAGGACCAGGCTGTGGGGCCAGTGGTGGCCCAAAGGAGCACTGAGCTTTCAGTGGGTTTAGCAGGATCACCTCAGTGCTCCACAACGTGCATCAGAGAGGAATGCCGGTGTAAGGATGGGGAATGGGCATCTGTGGAGCAAAATCTCAAGCCAGGCTCCAGCCCTGAGCAAGTCATTGAGATCCCTCCCTCCCAGTCCCAACAGAGCATCAAGGACAGCCACACTCCTTAGGGTCCAGCTAAAGAGAATGAAAATACAGACATGCATGAAAACATTATGCACCTACTTCTAAAAGAATGTTTATTATCCGTCTTGTTAGCCACAATTTTGCTTTGCAGAAAACCTGACCAAGCTGAATTGAATTCTTTCTTTTGTTAAATGAAGTACCAATAAATTAACATATTTTTCAACACCATCCTCCAAGTACCCCTTAGCTAATGGCTTTGACTGGCGACTGAGAACGTGGTCTGATGGCAAGGGCTCGTGTGCTCCCAGCTCCCCCACAGGGACCCCAGGGCACAGCCTGTGCAGCATGAGGACAGCCCACCTGTGCCAGCCTTGTGTCTTACCTCCCGTGTAACTGGTGCGCCTGCTGCATTCCCTGTATCATGCCTGGCACCCCCACGAGCAGACCTGGCTGTAACACAGGAAGGACAAAAAGGAAGAGTAGGCTCCTGCCCATGAGGACACAGGATATAATCCCCAACTGCAAGTCAAGGAGAGGCAAGTCACGTTCACATTGGAAGTGCCCGCATGGCTTTTAGGAGAGGGATGAGGTCTGCATTAACATGCTAAATTAGGAAATAAATTTTTTTCGAAGGAAATAGGCAAATTCAATCATGATCTCAACCCAGTTTGATCAGGAGAAATAACTCAGCAGAACGACATGGGATTGTGCTCCTTCCCAGGGCTCTTGTTCTCCTGGCTCCCCACTGCCAGAGAGACATGCCCCTTTACTCCCCAAACCCTGTAAGGCTTCAAGCATTTTGGGGCTGCCAGAGAAGCATTTTCCCTGGACTCCCCATGTCTGTAAGGGCCCAGGATTGCCCATGGTGGGAGAGGTCTCCTGTCACTTCACCAGGCATCTCCCCCTTGGCCCGAGAGCTGTGGGAAGAGGAGAGCTGGAGACATCAGCCAGCTACAGCCCTGGAGGGGTCAGCCGCAGGCACTGGTCCTCACCTTGGTGTCCTTCTGCAGGTCCCCCTCCAGTGGGATGCCCAGAGGAGCCACCTCACGGAAGTCGATCACCCAGCTCCTGTTCTTCCGGATGTCGTGGACCAGCATCACCCCACCCCTGCAACGAGACGGGGGTCACAGCATGGCACTGGTTGTACCTCCAACAGCTGCTGCCATAAAGCCAAAATGAAAAGTGTGGGTGCCACTGGGGCTGGGGCCAGTCCTAGCATGACAGGGCAATCATAGCAGGTCACCAGCCCCAGCAGCGACCCCAGGCTGGCCAGCGGTACAGGGGAACGCTGCTGCCCTTCCCCTGAGAGCAGTCTGGGACCACCGAGCCAGGGCTAGTGCGGGACGCAGGCAGCCCCTGTGCTGAGGCTGCAGTGAGGCTGGATCAGTCCCTGCCAGCCTGGCCAGGGGGCCACTGGCTCTGTTCCGCTGCCAGGCTGGGACTATCTGGGATTTTCTTTCTAATCTGAGCAGTTTTGCAACAAAAGAGGGGTTTTGCTTACAACGGCAATCTGTGGCAGTCTGGAGAAGCTATCAGGTGGTGTTTTACGCAATGCCCCCAAGACCTCCCTCAGAGCCAACAGCACCAGGCTCACGTGGATGCGACCCTGGGGATGTGGATGGGGAGGAGGCCACCCCTCACTGCTGTGCCTTCCCTGGCAGCTGCCCAAAGCCGGGCTTGGACCTCAGGCTCCTGCTGCAGCAGAAGCCGAGCTAATGGAGGGAAGCACTCAATCTCTGAAAGCACTGGGACTGAGCCCAGGGTGTTGCAAGCTCCTGGCACACTCATGGAGGGGCTTGGCAGCCTGTGGTCACGTTTTCAACCCTCGTGAGCCTGAGGCTTGGACCTTCCTGGCAGCCACTATAGCAGATGCAGCTTTTCCCTCCCTGGGGGTCTCTGTCCCTCGCTGTCAACTTGGTGCACAGGAGGGTTCCCTGCCCCTGTGCAGATGTGGACACATCCACCGCCTGGTGTCAGAGACCTGGTACCACGTGCTGGGACTAGGGCTACCACAAAGGCACGTCTCAGCTGGTGGGGATATCACCTGCTTGAGGACAACTGCAGACAACAGCATGGGGGTGAGTGATCAACACTTACCCGCCAATCCCTGATGTGTGGGGGTTGACGATTCCCGCGCAGAGGGCTGAGGCGATGGCTGCATCTACGGAGGAGCCCTGCTTGTTGAGCACCTCTATGCCCAGCGCCGTGCAGCAGGCAGCGTCTGTGACCACAGCACCGTGGTGGAAGATCTGCCAGAAGAGGAGAGGCGTTGTGCCCAGGGAGGGGTGCTGGGGCTGCCTTCTGCCAGCTCTGTGGGACCTGAAGGCTGAGGCCACTGCCAAGGCTGTGGCCAATCTGCATTTTTAGATTCCTCCAAATGCTGGTGGGAGTAATATGTCCCTTGGCACATCCCTGCACCAGGGCAGCTGTGGCTACTCTGCATGTAGCCATGGCCATCGCTCAGCCAGCTTTCGGCAGCAGACATGCTAAGCTGGTGGGCCACCCCAGAGCAGCGTCAGACTAACCCTCAAGAGCAATGGGCGATGGCATGCCGTCACTGTGCTGCAGCAATGCAGTCACTGGAAATGGGAATACAGCAGCATCCGCCCCAGTTCCATGGCTTGTTCTCATCCCTCCCTGGCGCCGGTGCTACGGCAGCCACAGGAAGTTTGCAAAGGTTCATTTTAATCCTGTGGTGCAAATTGCAGCATCTCGGCACGAGCCAGAACAGCCCCAAGAAGTGCAACGACAGAAGGGCCATGGCAGGCTGGCGGGCAGGACTGGCCCTTCCAGCAGTGCCGTGAAAGGCTGTGCAGCCTCATTCCAGTGCTGCACCCCAGCCAGCCATGGAGCCAAGCCACTCCACTCCCAATGGCTGCATTCTGCATGCCAGTGAGAGAGCAATAAATTAAAAAAAAAAAAAAAAAAAAGGCAAATCTCTTCCACATGGACTTGTAGGCGCTCTGCCCTGCTGGGCAGCATATAAAGAAGATGATGGTGACTACTGACTGTTCCTTGGCCTTTCTCAGGCTGCAGTACCTGGCAGGAGATGTTCTGCAGGAAGTTATGACCCCATGGCCATGCTGCCTTTGCTCTGCAGTTTAGCACTGGTCTGTGGGACAGATCAGCAGGAGGTTCAGCCCTGTTTTCAGCTATTTCCCTGCTTGGTCCTGGGACGCATCCTTTGAGAGGTGAGCCTGGGCATACAGATCCATAAAACTCTCTCCAAGTGGAGATGTACAAAAGATGCCTACTGCTTAACTAAGGATTGCTCTCTGAAAGCATTCACAACTGGCTCAAACTGCAACTGGAGTTACAGCAGCAGGGCTGCCCACTTCCCCCCAACAGCACCCCCAAACCTGCCAGGCACAGCCACCCACGCCGCAGGGCAGGCACCGAGAGCTCAGCCCACCCCTCTGAGCACGACTCCCAGACATGAAAAACCTTTTGAGACAATTTGGGATGGAATTGCCAAGAGAGACTCAGCACCCAGGATCTCACTGACACTGGCTGGGGTTCACCAGCACTTATCCCACTGAACTGTTGGCAAGGAGGAAAGCTAGGGAGCTTCTCCTATTTTTGGAGCCAAAGCCTGACTGCAAAAGCCACTGTTTCATCTTACCTGAGGGTCTCCAAAATAGATCTGCATGATCAGGGCCACCGTGACCCCGGTGGCAAAGGTCAGGCAGGCAGTGATGATGACAGTCAGCCCATCCTGTCGGCAGCTGCAGTCTCCGGAAAAAGGGTCCTTGCTGGTCTCCCGGAGAGGGGACACGTCCTGGCTTCCCATCTCTGATGAGGACGAGGGCAGGCGCTGGAGACGTGCTGACTTCAGGAAGGAGTCTGGGTCTTTGTGGACAGCGGTGAAAAAACAAGTGTTAGTTATTGAGCAACACAGGGCTCTTATTGCAGTGTTTACCCAGTGCTAACATTACACCGTGCCCCTTTCAGCAAGGCTATTACCTTCCCTATTGATCCCAGCTCTCAACAGACTTTCTGGTTCAGATGCTGCTTTAGGTCATTTTACTGATCCCTTCCTTTAGCTCTACTTATTCCAAACTGAATTCCCTGGAGATTACGAGGGGCAAACCCCCCTGAATTTTGCTCCATTTCAATCCATTCATCAGTCTTCAGTGATGGGCCCACAGTTACTGCTCCATTTGGAGGGGTTCTTAACACAGCACTGACTTGAAAACACATCTCTCAAATGCAGCAGGACTGAAGAAGAGGAAATTAAGATAGATAGATATATAAAAATAGAGTCGAGCAGCCTTGTTTGGAGCTATGCTTGAGCTAAAGCACCTGAGCAAAACAGAGGCGAAGCAAAATGAGTGGCCTGGGCACAGAAAATACCTCTACAGAAGCATGGCAAAGTGAGGGCAGAGAGGAGCAAACCTGCAAACCAGAGGGCCGAGGGGCGTCCACCCGCTCCGACGGCAGGAAAGGCTCTGCTTTCATTTCTTGCTTCCTCCAGCTGACGAGGCCCACTGTGAAATCAAGCTGCTCGCCGAACGCCCAGCTCCAAAATGGCAAATGCAACAGGGCAGGGTTTTGCTGGGCATCCACCAGACAGCAAACAATGCTCAGCAGGATGAAAAAGTCTCTTTTGCTCTAAAAGATGCCTTGAATTTCTGCCTGCATCAGCTGCCTTCGCGGCAGGGAGGACGCTGGCTGAGCGTGCCCTGCCTCTGCACTGGCACTGCTGGGCACATGGAGCTGCTGGTGCAGCCGTGGGGACATACCCATCCCTGCCAGGCACCAAATGGGACCAAGCGGCTTGGGGCAGCACCCACAGCTCCTGGATGAATATTTTTCAGGGAGCTGCCAAGAGCCATTGGGAGCTGCAGTGCCCCACACATCTGTGGTGGGAAGAAGAGGAGCATCGAGTAGAAAAGACAAGATGAGAAGCTTGTCTCTCCACAGAGGGGACATTTCCCAGGTTTGGGGTAAGGGAGAAGGGAATGAGCAGGAAACTGTGCATCCCCCATCATCCCACCATGCTTCTCCATCTGCTCTGGCAGGAAGCATCTCCTGGGGACCACCAGCCCTGTCCTTGGCATGACATTAAAGACCCCTTGACTGCAGCTCTCCTGGGGCCAGGCAGGGTGTTAGTTTTAATTTCAGTGACGCTGCAACCAGCAGTAACCCCACTGCAGCCACGGAATGCCCTTAGGGTGAATTTAATCTCCTTCACATTGCGGTGACTTAGGAGCATGACTGGGAAAGGCTCAACTCTCCCAGCCCACACCTCTGAGCGCACACAGGGTCCCTCCCCAGCACGCCTGGTCTGTGAGCTGAGCCTGCAGTGTGTGGGCAGAGGGAAGCCTGGCTGGGGCGGGCGATGGGCTGGGGCGCCACCGGTGGGGGCCATGACTGTCCTGGTGGGGGATGCCGTTGTGGAGGGATGTCCCATACAGCCCCCTGCACACCCAGTGGGGTACCAGCCCCACCGGTGGGAAACAGTGAGCTGGGCTCCTCTGCCCAACCGCTCTGGGACTGTGTCCCTCTGCTCTGCTCCCATAGTGCTGGTGACAGGACAGCCCAGGACCAGGGGACACAAACATCCCAGGGAGCAACCATGGGAGAGGACGAGCCACGGCCCTCCAGGGTGGCCTCTCCCACCCATGCAGAAGTCCCTTTGGTCTCCACCACTGACATCCCGCGTGGCCTCTGGCAAGTCACTTGGCCTCTGCAACTGCTGGTGCTGTCTGGGGACAGCAGGGCCGTGGTGTGGGGACAGGAGTGGCTGAAAGGGCTCAGCAGGGAGCATGGAGGGCAAGGAGCAGCCTGAGAGGCCAACACACAGGTGCCCGTCCCACCACCGACGTTCACACTAGAAAGAGAAGCCAATGAGCCCTACATGGCTTCCGTGGGGGCCATGAAGGAGACGCGGCTCCCCGGGGAACCAGGGCCACCCCAGCTCTGGAGCTGCTGCCGAGGGGACAGCTGAGGCCAGAAATGCTGGTGGGCTCTGGCAGGCGCTGCAGTGTGGGACCGCTCAGTCCTTGGGGGTCTGTCCCCAGCACCGACAGCACGACAGGGGCTTCCCCCTTTTACCGAGACCTCCTGGGCAGCAGGGACCGGAGGCCTGAGCTCCCTCCCCGCCGGCCCGGCCGGTAACGCGGCACGCAGCTCCCACCCAGCCCCTGAGGCGCCCGGGGAGGCTCCAAGGGGCCGGTGAGAGCCTTTCGGGAGAGCGGCGCCCGCAGGCCCGGCGCCTCCGCCACAACCGCGCGGGGCGAGACCGGGCGGGGGAACCGGCAGGGGACAGCGCGGGGGGCGGGGGGGCACGGGAGCCCTGTGCCCTGGAGAGGCGCGATGCGGCGGGGCAGGAGCGCTCTGTGACACCTGGGAGGGCCGGCCGGTCACCGACCGGCGAAGGGCCGTCCCCAGGGCCGGGGCCCCGCGTCTGACAGCCGCCCCGCTGGCGGCACCGCGCCGCGCCCCCCGCTGCCCCGGCCTCCCCCGCGCGTCCCCGCAAGGCAGGCGGCGGGGCCGGCGCCGGCAGCCGCGGAGGGCGGCCCGCAGGGCGGGCGGTGGCCGCAGCGGGAGGGAGCCGGGGGCACCGGGGGCTCGGCCGCCGCCCCTCACCCGTGTCCTGCTCGCCCAGGAACGCGTCCTCCTCCTTCCGGGCGCGGAGGCCGCCCTCGCCCGCGCCGCCCGCCTCCTCCTCGGGCAGCCGGGGGAAGCTGGTGATGCTCATGTAGTCCACCGGCGAGGCCGCGGCCAGGGCCCGCTGCCGGCCTGCCCCTGCCCCCGCCTCCGCCGGCACCGGCACCGCCATCGCCGCCGCAGCCGCCGCAGCCGGAAGGGGCCGGGCCGGGCCCGGTGGCCTCGCGGCTCCTCCCCGCGGGGGGGGCGGCCGGGGCGGGGGGAGGCCCAGCCCGCCGCAGGCGCCTGCGGTGGCCCGAGCGCCGCCCGGCCCCGACGCGGGCCAGGCCTGCGTACCCGGTCCCCGGGCGGCTGCGGGAGACTCCGGGGAGCGGTCTCGTGCGTTGTGTCGCCGCACATTCAGGTGAACTCGCCAAGGGAGGCTCAAGCCATTGTGCCAGCCACCGCCACGGCGGCCAGGGGCGGCCGGCACCCCGCGGGTGGCGCTGCACGGCGCGGCCTGCGCGCCCCCGCGGCCTCTCACGCCCGGTGCTCTGGGGGCCGGGCCCGGCGGGGCGGCCGGCGCCGGTGGGTGCCTGCGGGCGAGGCCGGCCGGGCTCAGCGCTGGCACCGGCGGCTCCCGCTGCTGCCAGCCCCAGCAGCACCGTGTGCCCGGGCAGGCTGCGGCTGCCGGGCAGCTCAGGCCAGCACGGGGCCAGTGGCCGCGGGCGGGACCCCCAGCCTGGGCGAGGGTCACCAACAGCTCCCGCTTGGCAGAGTTTTGACCAAAAAGACGTAACAGTGGGGGAGGCCTGGTTTGCCATGGATATATCTGAAATCAAACTGGCTGAAACATTTAGGTTCTTTCTCCCTACGCTACTTTCAGAGGTTGAGCTAAAAAACACCAGTAAAATAAATGGAAGTTGGAAGAGGTTGTTTCATTCTGGGCTGAACAAAATGCTTCAGGTTTGTGCAAATTACTTCCCCCTGCAACAACATCAGCCTCTGCTTCTTGGCTTGGCGCACGTGCTTGGCTGTTTGGCTGCCAGATCTGAAAAATTCATCCTCTGCCCTGATCTATCCTGGACGTCTGTTGTTTTGGGAGACAGAGTGTGTTGAGTGCTGGGCTGTTTGGACCTGGGGAAGTCAGCTGAGGTGTGTCCTACTTTCTCATCCTTCAAAGAACCATCTAATCCCCCCAGCTCTTCCCAGCGTGCGCAGCTCCACTAGCTCACTCAGTGCTCCTTAACACAGCGAGATGTAAACCCTCCTTTGCTGTGGCAGTGGCAATGTTTCGCTAGTGCCCTCCGACAGCCTGAGGGTATAATGGGCATTGCCTGTTATTAACAAAATACTCGTAGGAGGATAGTTCAGCTTTTGCAAGACAGTCTCAGCCTGCTCCATTTTCAGACCTCTCTCCAGACTTCCCATCCCCAGCAGCTGGAGGTGGTTCCTTCCCCGCCAAAGCAGCTTCTCCAAGGCCAGGAGCTTTGTGCATCCTGCATCCTCCTCCACTCATTTGCCTGGCAGAGTATGAACGGACATCTTTGACATGAAACACCCTAGGAAGTGTGGGCAGGGACACTGCTGTCCCAAAAGGTCTCAGCAAACACTATACCCAGTGGTCAGATAGAAGTGTGACTTAACAGTGCTTGAAGACAAAGCTCTACATTCCGCTGCTTCGGTTTTTGAGACCCTGCTTGCCCCAGACCAGACCAGCCTCTGCTGCTTTTGTGTTTCTGACAAACCAAAACAGCCGTCACCTGTGGGCAGCTAAATCCCAGCAGCTGTGAGCACAGCCTTTGCAAGCTTGGAAATGAAGCTGGGGAAACGCAGAGAGGATGACACCTCCACGGAGGGGACAGAGGCTCCTCAAAAGCATGCTCCCAGCTCCAACAGGCACCACTTGGCTTTAAGGACATCCCAAGCACTGTTAAAGACAAGTGATGTCAGCAACATCCCCTTGCTGGACCAAAACCACAGGTAACAAGTTCACATCTTGCTGTGTGCTCAGCCATTGCCGCTGCAAAGTTACCCTGTGGTAGCAACTGTTTTACCTGGGGCCTGACAACTGAGGTTGCCAACACACAAGACACCCAGCTGCACAGCCACCTCTTAACACCTGCCAGCACATCTTTACACCCACACCATTTCTCTCTTTAACACCAAAAAAACCTTGCATTAAAGTTTTAACAGATACTATGCTTGAAGCCCAAGAAAGATCACAAATTTCTCTGCCAATTCCACACCAAAACACGGTTGCTCCTCTCCTCACAACGAGGTTAGGCCATGGAATCTCTCACTCTCCTTCCTGCCAGGGACTGGCTTCTTTTTCTGAGATCCAAAGTGATATTCCTCCAGGTCTGCAGCTAGTAAAGAGCTTCACAAAACTGCTGAGGACAGAGGTGCCGCCGCAGCCCCTGTGCCCCCTACTGCAGTCCTTACTCCTGTCAGCTGCTGCTCTTTCATCCTAGCATTCTACTTCGTGTTCTCTGCTAGACCATCCCTGTGTCAATCTCTCAAGTATCTGAAAAAAACCCCCTTGTTTTTACAGTGCTCATCACTGTAGGATGCTCAGCTCCATTCTACAGGCTGCCACATCCCCTTGAGCTTCTTAAAATTAACCTCATTTCTTTGGGGGATGAAGACACAGCTTTAGCTTTGTTGGTGATCAGCACTGGGGATACCTGCTTCTAGCCATTGAGGCACCCCTTAAAGCAGAAACCTTAAGAGATTAAAAGCTTGCAACTGAGCAACTGCAATCATTAACTTACCAGGAGCCTTGAGGAGATGCAGAGACCAATGTCTCTTCTGCATGGTCATGATAACCCACCCACAGTACTGTGTTCAGCTCTGGAGACCCAAACATAAGGACATGAACATGTTGGAGCAGGGAGGCCACGAAGATGCTGAGGGGGCTGGAGCACCTCTCTGCTGAAGAGAGGCTGAGAGAGTTGGGGCGGTTCAGCCTGGAGAAGAGAAGGCTCCAGGGAGATCTTACAGCACATTCCAGTGCCTAAAGGGGGCCGACAAGAAAGCTGGAGAGGGGCTTTTTACAGGGGCATGTAGCGATAGGGCAAGGGGGGGGGCTTTAAACTGAAAGAGGTATGTGTAGATTAGATGTTAGTAAGAAATTCTTTGCTGTGAGGGTGGTGATGCATTGGCACAGGCTGCCAAGAGCAGCTGGGGGTGCCCCATCCCTGGCAGCATCCAACCCTTGGACAGGGCTTGGAGCAACCTGGTCTCATGGGAGGTGTCCCTGTCCACAGCAGGGGGTGGGAACTAGATGGTCTTTAAGGTCCCTTCAGACCCAGAGCATTCCTCAAAAGCAGATCCTCCTCAGGTTCTGCCTCAGCTTCCAACCACTAGAACTGTAGAGAACTGCAAAGACCAAGAAATTTGGCTGGTAGGACTGTAGGTAAGCAAGAAATAAAGCAGAGGGGCAGGTAAGCAACTCTCCAGCTCTGTGCATTTTACAGCAGTGCTTCAGGCCCTGCTCTGGAACAGACTCAGGCACTGTGCAACACAGCAGTGGCTCTGCCATGTCACAGGGCAGGCAGGGACAGTTGCTGAAGGAGCAGAACAGCTTAAATAGAGGCAACAGTTAGCTTAATCTGCTTAATCACCCATTAAAGCATGGATCTAAACATTAGCTACTACTTCCACTACAAATGCTTCTGGCCCCTTCAGAAGTGCAGGACCAAAGCCTGCAGCACAAGAGACCTAAGAATCCCAAAGAGCTTACTTAGGTATTTACCAAAAATCAGAACTCTTAAAGGAATCCCACACTCACACCATTTTACAAAACTTCAAAGACCAGAGGATACGGAAGCTGCACAGTGGATTATCCAGGCGACGTTTATTAGAGCATTTCAAGTATACAATGATTTTACTGACGGCTGTGAGCAGCTAAGATGCAAACAGATGCCAGTAGACAGGGCAACCTAGAACTAGCAGGCTATGCAATTCTTGTGGAAAACTAATGCTTTCAGCTGAAAGAAGAGGAAAAGGAAGTATCAGACTAAAAGACTGAGCAAGTTTGGGGATGGGGAGGAGAAAATGTAGAAGTTTTTATCTGAGATTACTTACTTAAATTGGCAACTCACAAGTAGCAGAAGCCGTCTGCTATTGCACTCTTCCCTTGGCATCCCAAGGACCTAAAATAGCCAGGTGTGAGGTTTTGTTCCACCAAGAACAGACAGTGTTTTCCCTGGTAAGAATGGAGACCTGCACCAGTGGGCGAATCTGGAGCCATAGCTCAGCACTTAAGAGATTTAGAACACTGGCTTTGCATACTCATATGTGAGAACCAGGCTGTTGGACTTCCATCAGCAAGGAAGCAATGCAGACTTTCAGCAAGAGCATCCTAAAACTATCAGCTCCTCACTATAAGGCAGCTTTAGGTCAGGACTCTTTTTTGGGTGCCTGAGCTGTTGTTTATAAAAGCAAGGACCACATGGCAACAAGACTACAAGGTCCTCTGACAATAACAAGGATTGTGCGTGTTCCCCAAGAACTATTTCTTAAAGACATATCCTTAAAAATACCTTAAAGCAGACTTCCCCATTGATGCACAAAAAGGGCATGACTAGGGAGGAACTGAACTATGAAGTGATCAGCTCACAAAAAGCACCTCACAAACCAGAGGCTATGTACTTTGCCTGATTTGCAAGTTACTAATTCTGCATTTTAAGGTAATAGCTGCCTCAATTGCATCTTAGTCTCCTGCACTCATTGACAAGGAGAAGCTGAATTCAAGAGCTTAAATAAAAAAGAATTTAAATGCTTGACATTCAAAAAGGTATCTCCAGAATAACTGTCCTTCAAAGACTACTAAGCTCTGAGATATTCAATGGTAACTTAGTAGTCAGTCTAGCAGAGTGCAGTGGAGTTTCTAAGCCTCCTGAATACACCTTTGTTAACCAGATTTATCACAATTCTATCTAGCAAAATTGCTTAAAAATTTGTCTTCGTCAAAGACCATTTGAAAGCTCTGGTCAACAACTGATTTGCAAGTAAAACAAAAAATATTAGAAATGGTAACAACACAGTCTGTTTAATCAAATCTGATCCGATTGCTAGAAAAACAGGCTAAGGACAGCCACTCAACTCATATCCTGGATGCTGCAGTGCCTTCCTCCCATGTACCCTACAACTGCTTTTTAGAAACTGTTTGTCTAAAGGACAACAATGGAAGACAAGTCAGGATTTAATGACAGATTTCAAACAAAAGGGCATACACACATTAAATTAACAAGATTCAATCTTCAGCACAGAGGAGTATGACAGAGTTACTGGCTAGAGTCACAGAAAGTTCCAAATTTGAACGGTCTTGAACCACTTCCAAAAATTCCAATGGCTTTTTAATAGTTCCAACAATTAACAGGTATATAAAACGGAGACGGACTTCTCCAGCAGAAGAGTCGGGGCTCTTCCAGGCTAATCAAACTGCTGGTACAGAAGGGAGTTGATTTGACTTTCCCCACCTTCCCACCAGTCCACTAAAGACTATGATTTATTAAAACCTTCTTGATTTACTGACGACTAATTTAACAGGAAAAAGCCGCAGACTGTGTCAATCATAGTGGATGGCAGTATAGAAGATTATCCAAACAACCTGTGGAGAGGAAAGGAAGTGAAGGTTATCTCAATGCCTCTGGGGAGGGTTCAGAGAGAAAACAAGCCTCACACCCTGCTCTCAACAGAGGACTGGGGACTGAACTGCAGCTTTGAGATGGTCTTGAAGAGATGCTGGGATCATGATGTGCCACAAACGGCATTCAGCTTGCTTGCCTTCTGGGGTGATTAGCTCTCCACATTAAAATCCCACCATAGTCCTTCTAGCGATTAAGAAACACCACCACATCGAGCGCTGAGCATGTTCAGAGATGTGGGGGGAAGGAAGTAAGGGAAAAACAAAGACACCCAACACAAAAGGTTGGGTGTAACTAGTTCTAGATGAAATTCCACCAGGATATCTAGGACAGAGGATGGGGAGACATAAAAGTTAAGGGTTGATGCAGAAGTATAGCTGCCTGTATTTACATCCTTTCCTACAGAGAAATCCCAGGCACCTAATACTGTATTTCAAAACCAGTAGCCATCAGATTTTTGGGCTTTCTTTCCCAGTCAACTCCACTTATTAGACGACGTTAACATGTCTCTATTCTATCTGTGCACCACCTCACCTGATTTTCTCCCAGGTCTTTTCCCTCAGAAAGTGTATCAACTTAAGCAAGAGGCATTACCAGAAACAGTGCAAAAGATGTCATGAATCCTTCTTTTGTTAGCTCCCACGTCCCGCCATACTCCTCCTCATCTATCTGCTGGAAGCTACTGAAGTAGAGGTATAGAACACCAGCATTGATCAGGCAGAATCTGGAAGAGATAAGGAAGCGTCATTTTGGTGATAAAGGGTGCAGGTATCCAATATGCCATACTGCAATGTAGCAGTGAAACATCTTTCATCTGCAGCAGAGAGGAAGCAAAGAGGAATGCTGTTCCTGCAGCGCTTCCCAGGCAGCTCAGTCACTTCTGTAGAAGAGCACCTCCAGGTCAGCTTGCCGTAGCATGCTAGGTTCAGATGAAGTTCAGCTCACAAGGCACAACCTACTCCTAGTAAGGCTCAATAGACAGTGGTCAAGCTGGAGGTATCAGCAGATCTGCAAACCCTGCAAGTTTTCCTATCCTGTAGATCAGCAGCAGTCCTGCTCCCACACAGAATCCAATTTCCTTGTGTGTACTACTTGATTTTGAGGCTGCCAAGAGGGAGGGCTGTTAGACTTCACACTCAGTGTTACATCTCTGTTAGCATCCCATGACCAAACGCAGTGGCTCGAGACGAAAGCCGGAGAAGACTCCACAGCACCCTCTGAGCCATAGCTCTGGGGTTCAACCTGAGACAACTCGGCAGTCCCCAGTCTGTGCCAACAGTTACACTGCAATGGGGAGAAAAAAAAAAAAGAGACCTCCTGTTTGTCCATAGATGCATTTGGCTTTACACCACCCCAACTTAGGGCTGGGGCAACCTGGGAAGTTACAGGTATGTTTCTGGAAAGAAAGCTGTGTAGAAAGGGCAATGCAGGAAGACATACAAGTTCAGCGACTGGCAGCAAGCTGTGAGCAGCTGTGTGACTGCATACCACAGAGAAACCACGCGCACAGTTCTAGAAGCTTTTAGCGTTTCCACTGTACACCAAATCACTTTTTCTTATTAACATTTATCACAGGAATTGGCTTAGGTGCCTTGTGAATTAATGGATGACTAAGTAAGAACAATACTTCTCAGCTACTGCACATCTGTTACTGGGGGCACTTTAGATTTAACTGTTTGCATGTAGCTATTGAGTTCCTGTTGGAGCATCACTGCTTTACAGCCCCTTTTCCCTAAATTTCAACCTTTTTTTTTTTTTCTTCTTAGAGACACTTGCAGCTGCTCCCTCCACTTGCTTGCCACAGCCAGGATGCTCAGGAGTAGGGACAAGATAAGTCAATTTTGCCTAAGAAAAGCCGTGAGGTTGTGTGCTTGACTAGGAGACCTTGACTAGGCAGAGACATTTGCAAATGTAGATTCCCCAGAGCAGACACAGTGACTTCCCACAGCTGGTGTTGAGAAAGCAGGTGTCTCTCCCGTGTCCCCTGCAGAAACTTTCAGGCACTTGTCAGGGCCAAAGAAATTTTCATTGCGTAACTCAGAGCACTCACTGCAGCCTTTGGACACCTGCTAGGAGGTAACCTGAATCCTATGTCCCAGTGGGGATCTGATGCATATATACCCTTCTAAGGCACTGCCTTCCCACCACACCATGGCTGAAAGAACAACCTCAGCAAGCTGGGAGCACCACGGGAGCACTGCCAATGGTGCCACTTTGCCTGCTTGTTACCTACGGTCTTTGGTGTTTTGAAGAAACCTTTTCTTTTTCAAAGAGAAGCGGCCCCTCTCGTCTACTAACAAAACCTCTTCTCCAAGGAGGTCTCCTGACTCAAAGAGAAGGACTACCACACCTTCCCCTCTATGGGCCTTACTTCTTAGGTAGCCACACTAGGCACCATACTCATAGCCTAGTATTCACACGTGCAGGAAACAGGTCACTTCACAAGTCAACTGAACCTCTCATTCCCTCCTTCTACCCCTGCCCCCTTTAATAATAATAAAACAAGTCATTTTAAAAAAAAGCATTAATCAGGCTGAGAAGAGAGAAAGAGGCTGATGAAGACACGTTATGATTTGTATGAATTCCATGACAAATAACAGTCTGGCTTTAAACAACATTGGCTTTAAGACACACAGCAGACAGAGACTGTGCTTGGCCAGCCCAATGTTTTTAGCCCAGCTTTAAACCAGACACCAAGCCAAATCCAAATGTGGGAAAGTACATGAGATAGAAAAGGAAATAAACCTTACACTGCTATTCCCACGAATCCCTTCAGTGGAACTACTCCCCAGATGATTCCCAAAATAACTGCAATGATCTGCCGGAACCAGTAGATCACATCTAAAAACTCGTCCTGAGGAGATAAAGCACAAGAAAGATTTTGGCATTTACTTTTTCCTTTTTGTAAAGCATCACACAATTAACAGGTGAAAATTTAACACATTGAATGCTTAATTTTCCATTCCAAGTATAAGATACCGTACTCAGAGCAGATGAAAGCAGCTTGTGGCTTCATGTACTCTGGACTTCTCTGCTTCCAAATTAAATACATGGCTTTGTCCTCCAATGGGCTAACAGCAGAGGTGAACAAGTATCTAGTCCCCTTGTTTACTAAAGATTCACTTATATAAAAATTCACTGGAATAAAGTTTTAATGCTTTAAGACTATTATAGCCACTCTCAGTGGCCCAGGCCCTCCCCTACCCAGAAACAAGAGGTACCAGTAGCCAGTTCTCATGCCAACTCCAGACCACAAACCCTGTCTTGCACATTCTTTCAGAGCAGCAGTGAAGTGGCCATTCCTGTTTGCCCACAGGGTCAATACAACCGTAAGCATTCCAGCTGGACAACGCTGACTTGTGCTTTACATAAAAAGCACTTCTGCTTGCATCTTCTTCTCTAGCCTCCCCAAGGCTGGGATTGCCCCAGCATACCCCATAATACCAACAGCCTTTATGATTTTACTGTAGGATGTGCAAACTTGTTCGGCTCTATGCAGAAGACTAGAATCCACACCAGATATGGTCACAATTCTCAGTCATTTTAGCCTTCAGTTCACATCCTGTTGCATCAAACCAGCCTGCCATTGCTCCCCTCACTAACTCTGACATTCCTGCCCAGTTTGTCAGAGGGGGAAGAGGTAGAGTATGGGAGAGCTCCACCAGCTCTGTAAGCAACAGCAACTGCTAAGAACAAAGTGACACAGATTCATGTCTGTCCCCCAAGGAAAAGCAAGGCAGAGTCTGCACCTTCTCCATGCTGGCAAAGCCAAGAAACCAGGGAGTAGATGTCCCCAGCAGGTGGGCCACAGGCCCAGGCCATGCTAGGGGTATGGCAGGACCTGGGACGCTGCAGGAGCACCGAGCTCCTTGCAGGCATGTTGCTGGGGGGCACAGGAAGCAGCAGGAAGAGGCACTGACATAGAGGAAGGAGCATTACAGAACACGGGAAATACACAGAGGAAAAACAGCTTCACTAGTGCTAAAAACACTGGGAGGTCTGTGGGTGACATGTTTTTACTCACGCTTGGAAGGTCTGCTGACAAACATGAGCAAAATGTACAAGCTGAGCACATGCATGGGATTTTGTAGAAACCAAATCTCTTTTTGCACATGGGATGGCAGGGCTTGGTGCAGCAAAGCAGACTGCAAACGGCTGAACAACTGCCATGACCTTACTCTTCTGTGAGAACATCCCCACGCTGTGACACTGAAACGGAGAAACTCTCACAAGCCTGTTCCTGCTGCTGCCCTTTCCCTTCAGACCTGAACTGGTCAGATGGATTTGCAAATATATTTATCCCCAACTTCTTAAAGTAAATTCCATTTCTAGCTTTCTTTTACTTACACGAAGTAATGTTTTATTTAAACCTAGAAGAGTTTAATCCAAAAGCGAAATTTAACTGAGATACCAGCATCAGCGCAGCTTGTTTCCTTTGGCTGCGGGCCCGGGAGCAGTGAAGGACGGCCTCTGCCGTGGGGCACGGCGCAGCAGCGGGGCCGCCCGGTCCCAGGACACACGCAGAACGAGCCCTCCGCTAAGCGAGGCGCCGGACCACGGCGCGCCGGCCCCCAGCGTGGGAGTCCCGCGGGGTTAACGCGGCCCCGGGCCCCTCCACGGGGGCTGCGGGCTCGGCCCCCCGGCGGCGGGGGCGCGCACCCGGGGAGCGAAGCACGGTACAACGCGGCGCTGCCGGCGAGATGCACTTCGGCAAGCTTCGGAGCCGCCTGGCCGGCACCGGGGGCACTACCCGCCGCCCCCGCGTCCGCAGCCGCCGTGCCGGGCACTGCCGAGCCTGCTGCGGCCCGGGCCCGCCCCCGCGCCACCACCTCCTCGCCCAACGGCGGCTCCGACGCCGCCGGGCACGGCCGGGCGAGAGCCCTGGACAGGTCGCGGCCGCGCCAGGCTGGGCAGCAGCACCGGCTACCGGCCCCGATACCGCCAGAAGGGAGCCGCGCCCCGCCCCCAACCCCCGCCAGCGGGCCGAAGGCTGGCAGCGGGACACCCCGGCCCTACCCGGGCCCAGGCCCGCGCCCGCACCCCGTGAGCGACCCCCGCCGCGGCCCCACCTTGTCGTGCCAGGCGGAGTCGCTGCGCAGGGCCTTGCCCCACACGGAGCCGCGCCCGGCCGCGCCACCGTTGGCCACCGTGTGCTGCTGCGCGTGCGGCGGCTCCTCCCTGCGCCGCGCGCCGCTCATCCTCCTGCGCGCCCCGGCCCCGGCCCCGCCGCCGGCCCGGAAGCGGCCGCCGCGCACCGTCACCCGCCCGCGCCCCCGCTCCGCCAATCCCGGCGCCGCCGCGCATTACACGTGACCGGAGAGCGCCCGCCCCCTACGGCAGCGCAGAGGGGCCAAGTAGAAGCGCGGCGCGTGTTGCGCTCGGGGAGCCGGGCAGGGTGGAGGCGGAGCCTAGGCGTGGAGTAGGCGGGACTTGAGCGCGGGCGGGCGGGGCCTGGCGGGGCCTGGCGCGGGAGCGCGGTGCTTGGGGGGGCGGCCCGGCGCCCAGGGGAGGCCGAGGAGGGACCCCCGGCCCGTGCAGCGGCCCTTCGGCCAGACCTGTGGCCCCCACGCCCCGCCCCGTGAGGGCAGCGGCCCAGCGGCGAAGCAGGCGGGGACGGGGAGGGCCGGCCGGCTCGGTGCTGCTGGGGCCACGCGAGGCGTTGCTGGACGACCTCGACCTTGCGGTGGCCCTCGCTGGGCGTGCTGAGCCCCGGCCCTGTCAAGGTCCCTCCTGTGGCGTTACTCCTTCCCCGCCTGCTCCCGCACAGCCCTGGGTGCTGGCAGGCTGTCAGGGCTGCGGTTCCGTTTCCCCATTAACGCGCGCTGGGCCGAGGCTCTGCGTTTCTGTCTGCGGCACAAACCAGCCAAGGCGTGAGGTGCTGAGCTGCTGGGGAGCCCAACTGCCCTGCCTGTGGTGCTCAGTGCTTCAGCTGCTGCGCGTTTCAGCAGGGCCTGGGAACCTGCAGGAGCAGGCTGGACCCACCTGAGCCACACGCGGTTAGCACAGCGCGGAGCAGGCAGATGCGTCCTTGTCCCAGACTGCTGATGGCTTCCAGCTGAGGCCGTGTGCTTTAGATACAGATTATGCAAGATACATTGGGACTTGAAAAGTATCTTGCCCCGCTCCAGCTGTCAGGCCCCCGAACATGTCCAGCCGCTTGGGCATTTGCCACCAGCCCAAGGCTGGTCCAAGCCAACGGACCCACGCTGCGTTAGCAGGGAGGGGATGCACAGTGCAGGGTCATCCCATGTTGCCGGCGAGACCTTTGCCCCTCACACCCCCACCATGACTGGGCCCTTTGCCGAGTGGCCAGGTCTCATGTGGTCCGGCTCCAGTCGTGCCCCTGGGGTGCTCCTCAGGTGCTTGGGAAACAGCAGCCCCCCTCCTGCTCTGCACCCTCCCCTCTGCGATGGGCACAGTCACTGCAGGACCCCAGGGCTGATCTCTTCCAGGACTTCAGGCACGTGAGGAGTTTCACTGTCCCCAGCTCCACGCTCCTGCTCCACGCCATCTTTCAGGGCAGGAAGCACTTGCACAGCAATGAGACACCTGGGTCAGGGAACTGATCTAAAATTCACTTGCCAAAAAAAAAAATAAATGGTTTGTTTTACTCCATCTCCACTGCCTGATCGACTGCCCAGAGGGAAAAGCAAATTAAACTATTAAACTGAGGTTTGAAAGTACAAGGAGGAGGAAGAAGTGCCAGAGGATGTCACAGGGGTACAAGCAGGCCCCCAGTAAGGGATGCGTGTTGGCAGGCTTGTGGAAGTAGGGCAGGATTATGTGGGGAGCCCTGGGCACAGGCAGGAAAGGTGGGAAGGGCTGGATGAGGCTCAGGGCAGAGCCCCAGGGGCTGTGCAAGGTGGCCTAGCGCAGCCCCTAACATGCACACAGCTTCAGAGGCTGCAAAGCACGTGAGGAGCTGCCACATCTGTGCTGCCCCTATTCACCAGTTACCCCCACCCCGGGCCCAGCCTGACAACTGCCCAGTGGCGAGGAAATGGGGCTCAGTGAGGGGGGGCCCTGCCTCCTGTCAGGCTCCTGGGGACCACTTGGGCACAGCTGAGGGCGGGTCTTTCCTCCAGCACAGAAAAACCTGGGACCAGCCATGGGGTGGCAGCTTGAGCTGTCTGATTCCTGGGATTTGTTCTCTTTTTCTTTTTTTTTTTTTTTCTCTTTCGTTATATTTTAGCTAAAAAGTTGAACCTTCTTGGGACCCTGTGGCCAGATCACAGGCATGGCAAAAGTTCTGCACTCTCCCTGGGTCGCCTCTGCCCTGGCATGGCACTCAGCAGCATTTCCAAACCCATCTCTGCGTTTCACCGCCTCCTGATTACTCCCCCAGCACAGCCTGTCCTTTGGAGGGGAAACAGGCAGGGCACCTGCCACCAATGACCTCCGCGGCTCCCCCGCTCCCCAAAGCAGGCGGTGCCCTGGCAGATTTCATCCAAGCAGCACAGGGGCATGGTTAGGGTGCCCCCAAGTCTGGCAGGTTGTTGGCAGAGCAGGTCACTGGTCTTCTGAACCAGCAGGAACAAAATCCATTCCCTGGGCAGGGTCTGGCTGGGCTGCTGGAGGGCATACCCATTGCTTCTGCATCAGTGATGAAACAGGTGGGATTTTTGGCTTTTTAATTGTTGTCTGTAGTGATGGCCCACAGGAGAATGGCAGCTGAAGATCGATCGATTTGTGTCACTGCTCATTTCTGCTCTTCGCTGGTGTCACTGTGAGTGCAGCCTGTGTGCTCCATGCCATTCCGTTGGTGCGGCTCTGCTATGCTGGGAAGTGCCCAGGCGTGATGGCAGGGTACGGTCCTTGTCCTCGAGCTCCCACCTCTCTGTGGGCAGCGACAGAGCTGCTGGCAGTGCCTGGGCAAAGCAGCCCTGCTCCAGCTGCCCGCTCCAGGGTTGGGTGAATCCCTCTCAGAAATGCTCCCTCTTCCACTTGCCTGCTCCTCGGCAGGCTGAATTCCAGCCCCGGTGTCATGGAGCCCTGCAAATCAACGCAAAATCACCCCTAGGATGATGCTGGGGGGGGGCATCACCCTCCCAAAGGGGAGACCCCCGGATCGGGCACTCCTCTTGGTGACTGCAGGACCAGGCTGGGGCACAGGGCTGCTGATGGAAAGCACGAGTGAGCGAGACCTGCCGCCCTGCAGGGCGCCCTGGGCCCGACGCTGCCCTGCCTCGGGTGAAGGGTGGGAGCTCCGCATTCCTCCGGGCTCCAGCCCCGCTGTGGGAGTCGGGCAGGCCCCCAGCTGTTCTCCCGTCCAGGCCGCTCTGCAGAGGACCCTCGAGGGGCTGTGCAGCGGGTCCTGCTGCCGGCCTACCGCCCGGGGCCAGCAGGGCTCGGCACTGACTGGCCACCGGCCCCTTGGCAGCTTGGCCCCTCTGGGCCATTCCGGGACCCTCCAGCCCGCCTCGGCGCAGCCTTCGGATGCCCCAGCCCCCCCCCGCCCCGTACCCACGCGGACGGGCCAAGGGGCTGCAGGCCGGGCTGGTGGCCACGGGGGCGCCCGCGGTTCCGCGGAGCACGGCACCCCGTGCCAGCGGGCCGGGGGGCGCAGGGGCGCGCTGGCCCGCAGCCGCCGGCGCCACCCCGAGCCGCGAGTCCCCCCGCGGGCAGGCGGACACGCGTGGGCCGCTCCCGCCGTCCTTTCGTCTATATTAGGCCGGGAGCGCCGACCCGCCGCCCCGGCCCCGCCACATTCTTCTGCCTTGTATGGGCCGCGTCGGGCCGTGCCGCGCCGGGCGGTACCGCCCCGGGGCCCCGCTGCCCGCCCCGAGCGCCGCGCCCCGGCAGAGCAGCGCCGGCCGCCCGCAGCTCCCGCCGGTGCAGGTGAGACGGCTCCGCCGGGCGGGACGGGACGGGACGGGGGCCGGGCGGCACTGGGGAGCGGCGGCGCCGCAGGGAGCGGGGCAGCGGGGATGGATGGAGCCGGGGCTGCCCCGGCGGGATGAGGCCGGGAGCAGCGCGGAGGGGAAGCGGCAGGACGGGAGCGGGCGCCTGCCCTGCGGAGCGCCGGGGGAGGGGGGGGGGGGGGGGGAGAGCAGCCCCGGGTGCCCCACCGCTGCGGTGCTGGAGCTGGTGCCGGGGCCAGCCCGGGGCAGCGGGTGCCGCAGCGGTAGAAGCAGCCCCGGTGCGCCCCTGCGAGGGACCCCTCCACACGGGCAGAGCTCCCCCCGGGCGCCGGCGGGGATGTCCCAGGCGCGGGAAGGGGAAAGGCCGCGGATCGATCGGTCTTGAGCAAAGCTCTCGGTAACTGTCTGCAACGACTTGGAGCTGGGACATCCCTCCTGGCTTCCCCAGCTCACCCAGCTGCAAGAGCAGATCCTGCCGCCCATGGCTTCACCCACCGCCCGGTCTGTGAGAGCTGTTCCTGCCTGGAACAGCTGTTTTTCCTGCAAGTCTTGTTGCTGATGGTCAGAGCCAAGATCCAGATGCATATGTGATGCTCTAGGGACCTCCCCAGTGACCCGTGAGAAGCTTCAGGCAATAAACTTGTAAGGCAGAAAAAGCTTTATTTAGCTCATTTCCCTCAGTCTTAAGCACAGAGGTACATTGTGTTCTATTTAGCCTTGTCCATGAAAACTTGAGATTCTCTTGGCTTCCCTTCCTGCATACCCTTTTGGTACCAAACACTACAACTGTGATAAAAGCCAGGGATACTCTAAAACATGGATGCATAGGAGAAAGCAGCGGCCGAAGCAGCATTCTTTGGAGCAGAACATCCCCAAGCATCAACAACCACTGCAGCTGACCAAAGATGGTTGGGTTTCTTCAGTCACTTGAAATTTTTTCCCCTCTTTTCACTGGCAGGCTGCCTGCGGCTGTAGGAGGAGTTTGCGGTCACCTCCCCCTCTGAGGCTCTGCCACCAGATTCCCCCACTGAGGTGAGCCCCTGACTTCTCCTGTGAAAATGTCAAACCCAGTCCAGGGCATGTTATGCTGGTAGCCTGAGGCCATGAAGACCTTCTGCCCCATGGCCTCCCCAGGCATCAGAAGGGTGCTGGACGCTGGGTCTTTTGCATGGTGATGGTGTTTGTGCATGCCTTCTCGGGGTGGCCCCAGAAGATGTGCTTTAGGAGGGTTTGTATGTGCCACATGGGCACAGTGAGGTCCTTGTTGCCTAAACTTGGTGGGATGATGCTAGCCCAGAAACCGTCTGCCAAACCTGCAGTCAAGCCCCACAGCCATGTATGGGCCTGGCCAGGTCTGCAGTGTGAGGTGGGAGCTGGGGGAGGGCTGGAATGAACTTTCCCTCCTGGTGCTCACTGCACACTTAGCTCTGGCTCTCTGATGCTGCCCAGCTCCTTCCAGTCTCCACATGAAACCTGCTCGCTGGCTGGTGAGCAGGAGCTGGTGTCCCTCTCCAGCTGTGCTGGAGGCTGCAGGGCAGCCCCATGCAGTGCCGCAGCCTTGTCAGCACTTTTAGAGGTGGCTCCTGCAGCTGCACAGCCAGCTTTCGAGGAGCAACCCCTTGGGAAATCCTGAGCGGTGTATCATGGGTGATGGCAGCTTCCGAATACATGGGAACACCCTGGGACATGGGGACAGGCTGCTGCTACTGCAAGGGCAGCTGTCCCATCCCCTCCATCGCACACCCCTCCTGCATGCCAGCCAGACCTGCTATGAGGCTCCCTGCTGGGATAGTGAGCTGGAGCAGCGCAGGAGATGCTGAGTAGGGAAGGGTGGAAGCGAGCAGAAGGGAAGAGGATGGGGATGGGACAGGGCCTGGCTGCCCCAGTGGCACACAATGTCCCTTTGGCTTATCCCGCCCTCCCTAGCACGGCCAGGAAGCAGCACCGGGATTGGGTTGTTCCTTTGGTTTTTACCAAGGAGGAAACACGTGGCAGTTGCCAGCCCCATGGCCCCTCGTGTCTGACTCGGGTGGGGTTTCACCCCAGCGCCGAGCTCCTCAGCTCTGCTGTCTGAGGTCAGTGGCTGGAGCAGTGCTGGGATGGGGCTTTCAGCCGGGGATGGCAGGAACAGGACCAGTCTCCATACGGTTTTTTTTGGTTTTTTTTTTTTTCTTGCGGAGTAGGAGGTCGGGGGGTTGGTGGCTACACCAACTGGCTTGGCCAAATCTACCCCAGCATGCAGGGCATCATGACCTGATCTGGGCATCCAGGGAATGCAGCCAGCAAGCCCTTGTGCAGAGCGCGGGTTGCCCCTGCTGAACCAGGCCTTGCTGCAAGTCACTTCTGTCACACGCAAGAGGCACCCTTCCCCACACTGACCCCCCCAAAAAAAAAAGTCTCTTCCCAAGTCCCAGCCAGCCCAAAGAGGACTACTAACAGCAGAAATAGGATGATTAGGAGATGACCAGGTCGAGCTGGAACTTGGGACCAAGCATCTCTCCAGGGCATGTTTTGGATCAAACAGCAAAACCATGTGCTGTCAAAATCATGCTTAATCCCCCTAACAAGAACCATCTCTCTGGAGAGGGTGCCAAGCTGCGCTTCTGCTGCTGGTCACAGCTGGGGCAGGGTAAATATTTGGATAATATTAATTCATGTGGTGGGAGCAAAACTCCTGCTAATTTCTCTAGTCTTTTGCTAATAATTCTGTGTGTTTTGAAAGCTGAGCCCTGCGCCGGCTGGCTCAGACCTGGCACAGCAAAGCTGTGGCATTCTGCTGAGCTTCCCCAAGCCGCTGCCTGGGGCGGTTACGGGCCAGGAGGTGGCCGTCCTGGGGCGGTTACGGGCCAGGAGGTGGCCGTCCTGGGGCGGTTACGGGCCAGGAGGTGGCCGTCCTGGGGCGGTTACGGGCCAGGAGGTGGCCGTCCTGCCGCAGGGAGCGCAGCAGCAGTGCTGGAGGGAGCAGCGGGCAAGAAGTGGGCTGTGGGGGTCAAGATCTGCCCACCCCACTGCAGGCATGGCAGGGCTTTCCAGTCCTGCTGCTCTCCTCAGCTGGCTGGTGATAAACACCTCTTTCCTGGTGGGCACGGGGAAAGAACTGAGCATCTGGGGGATGACGGGGTCGCTGCTGTCTGGCACCCGGTGTGGCCAGGTCAGCTTGGGGCAGCGCAAAGGATGGGGCTGAGGACACTGCAGCTACAGGGGCTCATGGGGACGAGGGGGGGAACTGTCTCCCAGGGGACACGGAGCATGTTCCCTGCAGATGAAGGGCACAGCTTGGGCTTGGTGGGTGCTGCCAGGCTCTGTGGTACGGAGCACTGCTCCTGCAGTAGGATGGGAGTGGGTGTCAGGGTGGGGGGAGAGTCCCCAGCCCCTTCAGAGCTTGGCTGGGCACCATGGTCCTGGGCAGCCCTGTTGGCACTGACACCGTAGCGGGATCTTGGCACCTAACGCAGCCCCCAGGATGCCCTGCCAGCACAGCCCAGCTAAGGGAGCCTGGGGACTGCAGCAGGGTGGGGACCAGGCTGGTGCCTGCTCCAGCTCCTACCTCCGCAGCCCCTTGAAAGAGGAACAGCAAGAGGGGAGGGAAAGAGCTGGAAAGCAGGTATGGTCTGGGGAGGGCTGGCAGGAGCTAGGTGGGTGCAGAAGAAGGCTGTTTGCTCTGCCCTAGTCCATGCCAGCACTGGGGTCCCACTGGGCAGGGATGCTCCCCGAGGTCCTGTGGTTCCCCTGGGTGCATCAATGTCAAGGACCCAGGTGGGAAGCAGATCCTGGAGCAGCACACACAGGTGGCCAGACCCAGGCATGGCTGAAGGTGTGCAGCTTGCTGGCAGTGTTGCTTTATGCAACACAATGCGGCTCCTTAACTGCCAGAGGGCAGGAACCCAGGCAGCATGGGCACAGGGCACACAGCGTAATACTCTGCTCTTCCCCCTGAGAATTCATTCATAACCTGTTACAGCACCATCAAACCTAGCCAGCTGCAACAAGGCTTTTACCATCCCATACCAGGTTAACTTCAGTAAGTAGCTCCCACACCTTGCCCCAGCACAGCCACCGATCCCCCACAAGGTTTCAAGGGTTCACCTACCGTTCATGCTGGTTCCTCGTACTCTTCAGACCAGTCCACCCCGCTTCTTGCCTCTGCTGTGTCCTTCTCCTTAGCTCTCCTCCCTGTGCTTCTTCCAGGTCCCTCTTCACCCAGTGCTCCTCTCCCATCCCCCTTAGAGCCATTTAACTACTCAGCAGGAACCAGCCACAGCTGCACCTTATCCAGTCAGCCAACCCACCGCCCCTGAAGCCAGCCCACAGCTGTATAGTATCAATTTCAATTAACCTGCCTTCATTCCTCTACAATTCCTCTACAATAATCCATTAATTTAACATTACCCCCCAGCTGCTGCCCATGCCAGATGCTGACCCAGATGGGGATGCTGAGGCACCGGGCTGCATGTGAGGGAGAAGCGGCAGCGGTGGAAACCTGAGGGCTCTGAGCAGCATCTCCTGCTTGTGCTGACCTTGCCCCAGCCTTTCTCGAAGGGCGGTGCTGAGCCAGCCGCTGACACCGTCCCTCTGCCATGCTGGTCTCCGCTGACACCTTGCTGAGTTGTGCCTGGCAGGATTTGCCTGGGAGAGGTCTGAGCATCCTCCCCTCAGGCAACACCGGTGATTGCTGGGGGTGCTGAGGACCGTCTACAGACCCCATTTGGGTCCTCAGCACCCATGGCACAGGGTGTCTTAAACACTGACTGCATCCCTCAGCCTGGCAGTGTGGGGATATCACCAGACCCGTGCTCTGTGGCTATGAAGGTGCCTGGGTACCATCTCGGCGTGGGAATGGGATCTCTGCTCCAGCCCAGCTCTGTTGGGCACTCGCCAGCAGGGGCTGGGGGCAGGCCCCCTCCCAGCTTTGAAAGACCAGGTTTTCCTGCCATGGCCCTGCCTCGGTGGTGTTTGGGGTCCACGTGGTCCTTTTGCCATTCCTCACAGGACACAGGTTGCCCCAGCCATGTCCCCAGAGCCTGTCCATCCCACTGCTGCCCCCCTCTTTGCCCCTCCGGGCTGTTCCTTTCTCCTGCTATTCATTACCTGTAACAACAGCACCAGTCCTCAGTGCCCCACAGTCCTGGTGTTGCTTGGCTACTCTCCCCCTGCCCGCAGGGGCTCTGCAGCCCCCCCAGAGGTCCACTAGCCCTCTGTCCCCTCCACTTCAGGGCCCTTCTTGTGGGCTCCCCGGGCAGAGTGTGGGGTGCCCCATTCCCTGGTTCCCTGGTGGGGAGGGAGGTGGTGGGCGGCCTTTGGCCCGGCGGTGGGAGGTGGGATGGAGGGACGGAGGGGGAAGGGAGGCAGTGGTATGTGAGGAATGTGCCCGGAGCAGATAACCCCTTCCCGCTGGGTGCTGGGTGCTGTGCCGAGTCCACCTCTCGGGGACGGGGCTGGGGGCTGCTTTTGCACAGCGAAATGGAGGAAACCAGGGAGACCCATCACCCTGGGAGCTGGGCTGGGGAGAGCCCTGCCAGGAGCCGGGGGGGACCACGGCTGAGCTCTGCCCAAAATGCTGAGGCAGCCATCCCCATGGCCCTTGGGACTGAGGGCAGTAGGGGGATGCTGGGTGCTGGGCTTGGCATCTCTCCCTGTGCCCGAGGTGCAAAGGGGACAGGCAGCAAGCAGGTCTGGGGGCTTGGGGGCCGAGGGTGCTGGCGGGGAGCCCTGCCTGCTGCCTGTGGGGACGGCCCTGGGGAAGGGGTGCCGGTGAGCACTGCCTGCACTTGTGACTTCCCAGGGGACTTGTTAGAGGCTGAGTCTCACCGTTCCCCACATCCAACCCCACAACTGCCTTATGTCACTGTTGCCCAGCTATGGGACGGCCAGGGAAACTGAGGCACAGGAGACGCAGGAGCTGTGTGTCCCTGCCTCTGCTCCGGCCCCCCAGGCCCTGCCTGCCCCCAGTCCTTCTGATGCTCCTGCCTGCTACCCTGCCCCTAGGTGCCACCCCAGCTGCCAAGATGTCCAGCAAACGTGCCAAAGCCAAGACCACCAAGAAGCGGCCCCAGCGTGCCACCTCCAATGTCTTTGCCATGTTTGACCAGTCGCAGATCCAGGAGTTCAAGGAAGCCTTCAACATGATTGATCAGAACCGTGACGGCTTCATTGACAAGGAGGATCTGCACGACATGCTGGCTTCCCTTGGTGAGGGATCCCTACCCCCGTGCTTTGGGTGCCCCTCAGCCTCTCTTCCCACGTCACCTCCTCGGCAAGTGGGGAGAGCTGCTAGGTGACCTGGTGCTGCAGACCGGCTTTGGTGGGCTGCCATTGCGGCACAGCCCTCCTGCTTTGGGCCAGCCCGATGCCAGCTGCAAGATCGGGCCGGGGCGTGTGTGTGTGTGTGTCTTTGCTGGCACCAGCTGACTGTAGAAGGTGCGTCTGTGGAGGCACCCAAGGGCAGCAGCTCGGTGTGTCACTCTCACAGCTGTGCTCGCTTAGAAGGGACAAGACCCATGGGGTTGGAGAAGCTCTGCCCTAGGAGCAACCACCAGCCACAGCCATTGAGTATTTGAGTAGCCTCACCCCAGAACGTCACCTGGGGTTACCCCTTGCAGGACAAAGTCCTCCTGTTGCTCTCAGCCTGGGGGACAGAAGAAGCCAGTACCTGTGCCGGTGTGATGCCTCGGCTGGTTGAGACCTGTAGGTCCGGCCATGCTTCCCACCCAGAGCCCGTTGCTCTCCTTCCACGCAAGCCGCAGCTCCCACCTCCCGCTCCCTGAGGTACTCCCACGGTGCGTCAGGAGGTCTGGCAATGATTGACCCGGCAGCCAAACCTGTTCTGGAGGTCCTGCCCGGCCCGGGGAGGGACCCCTCCTCCCCATGAGCCTCAGCTCTGGGAGCAGGGGGGCCGGGCATCGGGGGCATGTGGAGCTCCACAGAGGAGGTTAAACCGTCCCTGGTGCATCCATGGTAGGAGCAGCACTAGGGACATCAGCAGCACGAGTGGGGCCGTTACCGCCCCTCTCCTCGGGTGGTGCTGGGGCAGCTGCCAGGGTAATGGGGAAAAGCCATGGGTTTAGCTCCTGGTAACCCTCAGATGAATTCCTGCATCTTCCTCGAGGCTGAGCTGGGCAGAGCTTGGTTTCAGGAGGCCTCTGGCACAGATTCAAGCATGGGGAGAGATGCCATGGGGGGAGCATGGGGTGCTGCCGAAACCCCCTTCCCTTGTGTGTGGGGTGGGTGGAGATGCACCAGCACCAAATTCTTCTGCAATTTAAAAAAACCCAGCCAGCTGGGTGCATGGGCTGGCCGTGGGGCTGGGTGCTGGGGAGGGGGATGTGGCCCTGCACCCACACCCCCGCTGTGTCCGGCAGGGAAGAACCCCACTGACGAGTACTTGGAGGGAATGATGAGCGAGGCACCGGGACCCATCAACTTCACCATGTTCCTCACCATGTTCGGGGAGAAGCTGAATGGCACCGACCCGGAGGACGTCATCCGCAACGCCTTTGCCTGCTTCGATGAGGAGGCATCAGGTTCGGGCTCTGCCTGCACACGGCCGTGCTGCCTGCCTGGGCCCTTCGCCCCTTGGGCATGCAGCTGGGGCGAGGGCTGGGGCCAAATCCTTGGGGATGGTCCCCCAGCAGCTCCAGAGTGGGAGAGCTGGGCAGGGCTGTCTTTGGGAGAGGCTCAGCCCTCCTGCAGTGTCCTCTGCTAAGCCACCTCCTGCCGTCCCTGCAGGCTTCATCCACGAGGACCATCTGCGTGAGCTGCTGACCACCATGGGAGACAGGTTCACCGACGAGGAGGTGGATGAGATGTACCGGGAGGCACCCATTGACAAGAAGGGCAACTTCAACTACGTGGAGTTCACCCGCATCCTGAAGCACGGAGCCAAGGACAAGGACGATTAGAGCTCAGGGCCGCTCACCCCCTCTGCCTCCTCCTGCACATGCCCCCCCTCCCCAGCCCCCCTTGCTGCCCCACAGCAGGATCCCCCCATGGGAAACACGTCCCGGGATCAGCACCCTGCATCGGGTCGTGCTTGGAGGGGAAGTGCTCCTGTCACCACACCGCTGTGTACCCATCCATCAGCCCCAGACCTCCCCTCCCATCACCTCTCCCACCCACAGGCTCACCCCACTGGGACCCCCAGCCTGGCTGTGACACCCCCCAAGCAGCCACTGGCCCCCTCAAAGCCACCACGCCACTGGTCCCTGGGGCCAGGGTGAACGTCCCCGTGAGCGCCGGCCTGCAGTGGTTTTGGCCGCCTTGAGCCTGAGCAATCCCCGTCTTGGGGCCGCAGCACAGAAAGCGTCTCTGCCCTCTCCCCCCGCACTCCCTTCATGAAAGAAACCCCACTTGGTTTCCTCCTCCCCAGCTGTTTTATGGTTTTAGAGCCTGTGATCTGAGGGATTCGGGAAGCATATAAAACCTGATGGGTGTGATATGGAGACATGCTGTGTGTGGCTCCCTCGAGGACCAGCGCTGTGCTGTGCCGTGCCACCTGCCTGCCTGGTGGCTTTGGGGGACAGGTGTGGGCACCGCATCCCCCCCCTTGCTGCCATGGCCAGCCAGGGCCCTTTCCAACAGGGCAGCCTCTTTTCAAAGCCACATTGCTCCCTAAGCTGTGTAAAACCAGCTCGAGCATCATTTGCTGCCTTTGCTGATGGGACGAGTTATGATAATTACTAAATTATGAGAGACACGGAGACGTGGAAGGCTGAACATGTGCTCTCCCAGGGTCATGGCTTGTGCTCTGCAGCAACAGCCCCAAACCAGCCCACCTCCAGGCTTGCAGATGCCAAACTCCTTCCCTAATTCCTTGCTGTACCAGGGAAAAAACTGCAGTTCTCCCACTTCCAGAGCGAAGTCCCAGGCCTGAAGGCTGCTGGAGGGCAGGATGCTTTTTAAAAAGCCCCCTTCACTGGGAAGCACACCAAAGTGAGTGTCTCACAGATGTCACTTCGGGGTAGACGGGCTGAGGCTGCAGATAAACCGAGTGGAGTGGGAAAGGGCCTCTGGCTTCCCCAAAGTGTCCGCCACGTGGAGGGCACGCTGTCTTCTGGAGGCAGCTGCATCCAGGAGCAACGTTCCACCCTGCTGACCCAAAAAAGGATCGGCTTGTGTGACCAGCCCACGTTCTCTCAGTGTCTCCCTTGTACTGGGGAGCCCAGTGCTCCAGCAGCGGTCTCCTGGGTGCAGAGCAGAGGGGAAGGGTCCCCCCCCCCACCTGCTGTGACGCTTCTCCTGGTGCAGCCCGGACACCGCTGCCACCTTCGCTGCAAGGGCACGTTCCTGGTTCCTGGCTCGTGGGCAGCCCGGTGTCCCCCAGGCCCCCCGGGAAGGGCATGGGGACAACAGAGCTGCCCCTCAGGAAGGGGCAGGGGGAGATGGAGCGTGGGGCCCCAGTGCCAGAGGTGGTGAAGCAACCTGTGCCCCAGCTGGCTGGGGGCGAGCCCTGTGGCACCAACAGTCAGACATGGGGTGTTTTCGTGGGGCTGCTTGTTTGCCGTCGGTGCCCGCTGGCATGCACTGGCCCTTACCCGCACACTGTCCATCTCCTCACCAAGCAGGCAGTGATCACCTTCAAACCTTGAAACTGGCACGTAAAGCTCTGCCAGAGGTGGGTGAAGGAGCACAGCCCCGGGCTCCCACTCCACCCTGGCAGCGCAGGACAGACCCAGCTAGCCTTTCCTTCCTAATTAGCACCACCACGACTACAGCCCGCGGCCATCGAGCCTTGGCTTTTGCAGAGCAAAGGCAGGCTGTGAAACCAGTAAAAAAGGCCTGTCAACACTGCTCCCAGGACCAGTCCTACTGGGGGAATCCCAGCGGGGAGTTCAGTGGTCCTGAGCAGGGAGCAGGACCCTGCTGCTGGAGAGCCAGAGCCAGGCCCACGGGCAAGGCTGTCTCCAACAGCTGGCACAGCCGACCCCAAATCCAAATTTCCTTGCCAAAAATCCAGATTAAATATCAGAAGGTGGGCAAAGGGTGGAAGGGAGTCCTGCCTGGGATGGGTCAATGCCCTGGAGGCTGCCTGGAGTTTCCAGCATCCCCCTTTGGGATCTTGCTCCCTGATTGTTTTTCAAATTGCTGAAGTTTAATAGCATTATCATGTCAATGGGCCAGGCTTCGCAGGGCTGGCTGCTGGAGGACCAGCCTGGGCAAGCCCTTGGCCGGGGCAGGCAGGGAGATGGGCCACAGCCCCAGCTCCAGCCCCTCGCCCCACAGGGCTGCTGGTTCCCCAGTTCCCCATCCGCTGTGAGCTGCCTGGCTCCTGCTCCAGGCTGCTGTTTAGGCTCCCCAGATGCTGCACTCAGGCACTCGGTGGGATTTTTCCCAAGCGGCGTCCACTCGACCCGGCCCTGGGCACCAGGCACCATTTCCCCGTTGTCTCCATTAGGCAGAAGACTAACGCGGCCTTTCTCAAAGGGTGGGAGCTAAACGCAGACTGCTTGAGAGGCCAGTCGGGTCTGGGCACAGCAGCTGACAGAGCCGGGGTGGCAGGCAGCGGGGGTCTGTGGTGTCACCCACCCGAACAGGCTGGGCAGGACAGGACAAGCGTGCCCTGCCTGGTACCGGCCCCAGGTTGCCCGCAGGAGTGAGCCCAGTGCGAGAGGGCTGGTGGGGCAGGGGATGCACCATGCACTGCTGCAAACTTGCAGCTGACGGGGTTTGCACCCAGGGCCAGCCCCACACCTTGCCTGTGGGTCACCAGCCTACAGTGCGCGTTAACGGAGGGAGCAACAGCAATTTTGGATACAGTGTCACCGAGGGCATTGAAGATTGAGCAGCAACTAAACAAATGCTTTAAGGATTTTTTTTTCCCCTGTGTAATCCCTTATTGCACCATGCAATCTGCTTTGCGTGGACCAAAAAACTATCACAAAGGAGTTTTTTTGCAGCCTTTCTCAATACCGGAACAAATACCAATCTATTTCCCTGAAAGCAGAAAAGAGGGGTGGGAGGGGAGCTGCAGCACAGCCTGCAGAGGTGGTGGAGCCTGGAAGTGGGGGGTTGCCCCCAGGCTGGCTCCAGCACCAGGGTGCCAACAAAGACCCACTGCAGACAAGCTCTGCATGGAGGCAGATGGTGCAGGATGCGGTGACCCTCGGGGATGCTGAGCCCCACAAGCACACAGGTCCCTGGGGACAGGCACACACGTGTGCTGTGCTCAGTGCTGCACACCTGCCTGTCCTGAGCCTCTGGCAGGGGGTAAGGATGTCACCCAGCCCCACCTTGCAGCAGGGCATGGAGCACCAGTGGGGAAATCCCATGGGAGCCGCATCCTGAGCCAGCAGCATGCTGGTGCAGAAACGGAGCCAGAACTCCAGAACGGTCTCCAACGCTCAGAAGGTCCCTTCGGGCTCTGCGGTTGCAGGGGGGAGGCACAGGGAGAGCAGTGGCAGCCCTGCGAGCCCCCCGGAGCCCTTGCCTGGCCTGCTAGCCCCAGGCATGGCACCGGCCCCACCAGGTGCCTCTTCTTGTCACCCTCTCCTGGAGCCACTTTCCACTTCCATGGGCACGGTGACACGCTGAGCTTCTGATTTCCCACTCTGTAAGTCAAAAAGCCACCAAAGGAAGCACTGGTGGTGCCTCAGGGTGGTCTGAGGTCCCTGGGGCTGTCACCCACAGGCCTGGCCCTGCAACCAACGTCTGCCTGTTCCCTGCCCACGGCCACCAGTAACCCCCCAGTGCTCCAATACAGGATTCAGCCTTAACGTGGCTGTGGGGAAAGAGCTTGCGGGTGCCTCGGGGTGTGCCCCTGAGTGGGTGGGTGTCCCTACATGGGTGTCCTTGTGTGGGTGCCCTTACATGGGTGCCCCCGGGCGGGTGTCCCGACGTGGGGGTGTCCCGGTGCGAGTCCCCCAGTGTGGGTGTCCCTACATGGGTGCCCCAGTGTGGGGGTGTCCGGGGGTGGGTGCCCGGGCGGGTGCCGGGGCACAGCCCGTCCCTCCGCTGCCGCCAGGTCCCGGCGCGGGGTTCGGCGGGGCGGGGGCGCGGCCGCTCGCTGCCCGGTGCCGCGGCGGTGACAGCCGGGGGCGGGCGGGCCGGGGCCGGGGGCGGGGGGCCCGGCCGAGTTCCTGCCTCCTCGGGAACAAAGGGAACTCTGTCTCGGCATCTGTCACCGCCGCCCACCCAAAACTTTTCGCCGCGCCTCGGCCGCCCGCCCCGCCGCCGCGGGAGGGTCCCGACGCCCCCCGGCCCCGGCACCGACCCCGGCGCGGCCCATGCAAGGGCCGAGGCGGCGGCGGCGGCCCGGGGGTAAGCGCGCAGCCGGGGCGGGCGGCCAACATGGAGTCCCGGGCGGGCGGCCGGGCCGCGGGTCGGCGCGGGGGGGAGCGCGGCGCCGCCGCTTTGTGCGGGCCGGGGCCGCCCCCGCGGGAAAAGTTTGCGGGAGCCGCGGGCGGGCGCGCTCGGGTGGGTTTTGTTCCCGCTCTGCGTCGTTTCCAACTTGGCCGCCGCTGCTCGGCCGCTCGGGATGTTTCGGGGCCGGTTTCTGCCGGGTGCGGGGCCGCGGGCGACTTTCCAGCGTCTCTTTCTTCTTCACCGCCCCCCCCCCCCCCCCGCCCCCGGCGCGGGGGGGGGGCGGGCTGGCCGCTTCCCCCGGCTTTGTGTCCGCGGCGCCGCGCTACCTGTTGCGGGAGGGGTGCGGCGGGCACCGTCGGGCCCCCCCGGCCCCTGACAGCAGCGCGGCGAGGCCGCCCCCGCCTCCATCCCCGCCGCACAATGACCCCGCGTGGTTCCCTCTCCCCGAAACAACTCTGACTTCCCAGCCCCGGCCCTTTTCTCCTGCCGAGATCATCTCTAACTACCTGCGCCCCCCCCCCCCCCGCTCGATGGTCCCCCCCGAACCCGCTGGCGTGCGACGGGCTCACGCGCGGGCACCCCCCGCCGCCCCCCGGGGCCCAGCGCCGAGGTGCCCTGGGGTGGGCTGTTGTCTCCGCTGGTGCCGGCGGCTTCTCCTCCCCCCGAGGGGGTGTCTCTGCCGCTGGGTGCCCCCCCCCCCCCCCCCCCCCGGCCGGGCGAGGAGGGGATGAGCCGCTCCCCACGTTCGAGGTGGCGGTGGAGGGTCCCCGGCTGCCCCCCCCCCCGGCCGGGACGCTGCCTGATGCTCTTCGCTTTCCACCTTGCCAGGCTTCAGCCAGGGGCGGTCGGCGGGCAGCTCCACCATGTCGGATAGCGACCTCGGGGAGGACGACAGCGCCACATCCCCGGACCCCTCGCAGTCCAACAAGAGGAAGAGAAGGGGCAACCTCCCCAAGGAGTCCGTCAAGATCCTCCGGGACTGGCTGTACGAGCACCGCTTCAATGCCTACCCCTCGGAGCAGGAGAAGCTCAGCCTCTCGGGGCAGACCAGCCTCTCCGTGCTGCAGGTAGGAGCCAGCCCCGGTGCGCTGGGGACCCGCTCGGTCCCCGGCCGCGGCGCTGGGGCCGGCTGGGGACAGGCCCACCGAAGAGCCCACGGGACGCGGCAGGCCAGGCCCGCTTAGCGCTGGGAGGCGGCGGGAGGCACGTGGGCAGCCCCCCCGCGGGGAAGCTCCGAGCCTACGGCAGCACCGAGCAGAGCTTGGGCTGGGCAGAAGATGGAGGGACCGGGATGGGAACCAGCCGAGCTTTATCCTGTTGTTAGTCAAAGCTGCCACAGGCGGGAGGGTTTCAGGGCGGTGATGCTTTATGCTGTTCACCTGGGCACCCCCCAGCAAAGGGGCGCGGGCTGCTACCCCCTGCAGCAGAGCTAGGCAGGAGACCTCCGTCCCAGGAGGGGCTGGGCTTTCACCCCAGCTGGGTGGCTCCCAGTAGTAAGCGCTGCCTGGCCCACCTGGCCCCAGTTGTATCAGCTGCGTTAAGGGGAGCCAGACCCAGCTGTGGGCCCCTGCCCCGGAGCCCCCCGGCCCTGCTCTTGGCTGTGGGCTAGTGGTGCCGCAATGGGTGCCCAGCCAGGAGCCCTGCTGAGCAGCGGGGCAAGCGGTGCTGCTTCTTCCAGCTTTGGGTGCCGGGGAGAAGCTGCCTGCCCCTTTGATCCGCGTGAAGGCCAGCAGGCTCCAGGCAGGGGGACCCCCATGCACCCAGGGCCCCGTCCCCGCTCCTTCCAGCCCGGCAGGGTGGGAGATGAATGGGGGCTTCGCTCTGTTCTCCAGTTCTGGGGGCACGGCAGGGTGAGAAACAGCCCTGGCGTGCAGGGAAGCAGGCAAGGGCCAGGTCTGCAGCCGAACCCCCTGAGGCTTCCTCTGCCCCTCCAGCTCCTTTCCTGGGGGCTCAGCACAGCCCTGGCCAGCGGCCGTGGCCCAGGCACCGGTGTGTAGGCAGCGGCTGTCTGGTTTCCCTCTTCCTGGCTGGCAAGGAAACCTTTATTTTAATTTTAATCCATTCCTTTAAATGCTGGCTGCGCAACTGATTTGTGTCCGGGCAGCTGCTCTGAGGGGAGGCTGGTGGTCCCGGGAGGGCTGGAGGCAGTGGTGGGGCCAGCAGTGACAGGTTTGTAGCTGTGGGAGTCTGGGCTTGTCCAGAGCGGGGCTGGCACAGCGGGGCTTGCTTTGTGGGGGTCTGCCCCAGCGCTTGCAGCAGCGGGGCTGGCAGGTGCCTGGCTGCCCGTGCCTGAGCTCTCTGGGACCAAGGAGGATGTCGGTGGGCACGGGGGCTTCTGTCGAAGTGTGGCCTTGCTGTGCGCCGACTGCCCCGTGGCACCCCCGCAGCCAGCGTGTGCCTGGGGAAGAGGCGGCTGCTGTACCCCCTGGGCAGGGGGTCTCGGCCTGGTGGCATCTCCCGGGGCCAGCTGAAGGCTGTCACTGGGACTTCTGTCCTCTGAGGTGACGCAGCAGGGCATTGTGGGGGCTGCTCCATCTGATGAGAAGCCTGTTGGGTCGCAGGTGTGCGACACGTACGGCACGGCTGGTGTGGTGTGGGGTTTGGTCCAGCAGTGCCGATCCGAGCGCTCCGGGAGCCTCTCGAGCGTGGGGCTCTGCTGCAGCCACGGGCCAGACACCCCCCAGTTGCTTATTTGTGCATCCCCCTGCCCAGCCCAGCAGCCTGGGGAGCTGGAGCCAGGCGCTGGCGGCCAGGGGTCAGGACCGCGGCGATGCCAGGTCCCCAGGATGACTGGGAAGCCATGCGTCTCCCTCACAGAAAGTTGGGAGGTGAGAAAGCAGCGCCTGCTCCGGGCAGGGCTTCCTGAACAACAGCATTTCCAAACCTGCGGCCTTCCACAGGGATACGCTTTTCCTCCCTGCAGAGGGGATGCTGCTGTCACAGTGGTGCTGGGGACAGACGCTGCCCAAAGTGACGGTCCAGTGTGTGCTGGTGGCAGGGCCAAGCGATGGCCGTGTTTAAACAAAAAAGAAACCAAACAAACTCCCTAAAGCTACTGGCTCCAAGCTTGCATATCCCAGCTCCCCGGGCGGGTGATGCCATGCGGTGTCCCTGGTGGTCTGTGTGCCCGTCTGCGCCGCCTGCTCCAGAGGGAGGGCTTCTCTCGGGACCCCCACGGGAAGGAGGTGCAGGGCCGGGGGCGGGGGGAAACCTGTGGTTGTGGGGGGGTGTGGGAGCTGCACATGGGGGCTTCTGCTGGCTTGGCTTTGGGCTGCTGCCCCCTTGCTGGAGCTGCGTGGCAGCCCCGGGCTGAGCGCGCTGCCCCTCTCTCCTCCCAGATCTGCAACTGGTTCATCAACGCCAGGAGGCGGCTGCTCCCTGACATGCTGCGCAAGGACGGGAAGGACCCCAACCAGTTCACCATCTCCCGCCGAGGGGGCAAAGCTGGCGATGTGGCCCTGCCGCGGGGGGCTGCAGCCGGCTCCGGGGTGCTGGTGGTCCCTCCCGTGACGGCCGCAGGGGCCTCCAAGGTGCTGTCGATGTCCGTGTGCCCGCAGGTACTGTGCCACCCGGCCCAGGCGCTGGGTAGCAACCTGACAGTGGTCAGTGCCCACAGCCCCGACTGGGAGAAGCCCCCTGGCCCCCAGCGAGCAGAGCCAGACCCTGCCCCCAAAGCGCTGCTGGGTGCCACCAGCAGCACCGTGACCTTGCTGGCCCGGGCTGAGGCGGCCAGCCCCACCAGCGGACTCTTCAACACGCCGCCCCCCACGCCCCCCGAGCTCTGCGGCGATGACTTCAGCAGCTTCCAGCTGCTGGTGGAAGTGGCGCTGCAGAAGGCAGCCGAGCTGGAGTTGCAGCGGCAGGGGGGGCAGCTGCCCCTCTCGCCCCAGACTGAGCCCCTGGGAGCCTCCATCTCCAAATAACCCCCCGGGGGAGGTCCCACAGGGTGCCCTTCCCTGGGGGGTGCCCGACCTTCCCAGCCTTGTGCCACCTGTCTGTGTGCACCCCCCGAGTAGCTTATCTCAGAAGTGGACTCCTGCCTTCCAGGGGCTCCGGTGTCTCCCTCAGCCGAGGGGGCAGAGGAAGGACAGTGCCATCCTGCCACCCTCTCGCTGGGGAGATGCCCCCTGCCTGCTGCCCTTGCTGCCGAGGATGGTGCCCCAGGTGCGCAGGAGGATGCGGCCACTGCAACCCAGCTGTTGTGACAAGACCTTTGTGGCTTCACTGACCTCTTCCTGCTGCGGCTGACGGTTACGGTGGAGCTCCCCTTGGAAAACCTGCTGACTTCTTTTTTTCTCCCCTGTAAACAACGGTCCAGCCAACACCATTTCTTCAGGGAGAGAAAGAGAAAATTTTATTTTTTTTAAATTGGTGTCTGTTTTAAGGACTACGGATGAAAGCCTTTTCTCCCAAATCTCTGATCCCTTCCCACCCCCCCACCCCCCACCCCCTTTTGTTTGTGGAGGGCCTTTCTGGTACCTTGTGCTGGCCAGGAGCCCTGCCTTGCCCAGGGAAGGGCAAAGGATGGATGAACTGGAAACCTGAAGTCTGTGGCATTTTTTCACATGGAAAATATGGGACCCTCCTTTTCTGCTTTAGGGTGTTACAGATGCTGCCAGTAGAAATCTCTATGGTGCTGTTTAGCAACTTTTTGTTGAAACATTTTCCCCTTAATTGTGATTTATTACAGGATTATTATTTTTTTTCTTCTATAAGAATTTCCACAACTTCCCTGTGTTTCTCTTGAGTTCCTGCTGAATATGTGCACATTCTGTCCTGGAACAGAAAGCGCATTGCAGAGCCTGTGAAACGCTGACAGCAGGCTGCTGCTGGGGGTGGACGCAAAGCTGACTGTGAAATTTTGTACCCAACTTCTTTATTTTCTTTTTTTTTTCTTTTTTTTTTTTTAAAAAAAAACAAAAACAAACAGTTGGAAAGAGGTGTGTTGTGGGCATGGGCACCTGTGTTGTTCTGCAAGTGCAGCGCTCACAGCCTGCAGACCATGGTTCCCGAAAAGCAGAGCTGTCTCATCAGCCAAGTGCTAATGATCTGCCCGCTGAACACGGAGGGACCGAGTCCTGTTGCTCCCCTTCCCACCCCTCTTTGCTCTTGCTCTCCAGGGCTGAGCGTGGCTGTGCCCGGCTCTGCAGTGCTGGTGACCTCTAGTGACAAGCTGGTGTCTGCTGGGAGCTGGCTGCCCCCCAAGCCTGGCCTGGTGGTGGTTCTGGGCTGCTGGGCATCACTTGCTGTCACTGAGCGGGAGCCTGGGTGCTGCGCTGGTCCTGGACTGAGATATTGCTGTTTCACTGTAAAACGTAAGTTAAATAGCGATACGTATGCACCTATGTTATCTATCCTGAGAAACACTAACCCTAGGTAATTAGCCTGATTATTAAGTTGCATGACTAGAGATAATAACATCCACAGGACCTGGTGCTCTGCAGTGGTTAGAGCCAGCAGTGCTGGGGGAGCAGCACACTGTGGGATGATGGGGCCTGGAAGGGAAAAGCACTGACTTCTGAGAACTGGTATTGCCCCCCCACCCCCTTTTCTTCAGAGAGAAGGTGACAGGGGAAGGGAGCTTCTGCGTGCTAGCAGAGGCCGTAGGAAGGCTCGCCAGCAGTGTGTCGCCCTGGCTGGGTGCCCCTGTGCAGCTCAAGGATGGCTCCGGCACTACCCAGCTGGGCAGAGGGCACCACTTTGGGTGGATGCTCATCATGCGGCTGTGAACATCCCCTTGTCTTCCTGAGCTCCATTTTATATCCAGCTTTTGCCCTCTGCTCCCTTTCCGGGGAAAGCCCTGAATTTTAGGACTCCCTCCCTTATTTCTTGGCAGTCCTTCCCCCTGTCACCCCCCTGTAGTTCTGTTTCCTTCCCCCAGGGGAGGGAGAGCCTTTCTAGTCTCCTCCCCTTAGTTTGCCCCAGTCAAACCAAAGTGGTTTCCTCCCCCAGGGCAGGAGTGGTAAAGCTGTGCCTGTGCCACGGACCAGTGGTGCTGCCCTGGGGATGGACCAGAAAGAGCGGGGAGGGCAGGGGACTATTGGAATGAAATTTACGGAGCAAAAAAACCTACTGTAAATAAATTTTTGTTTGTTCTGTTGTCAAATAAAGGTTTTTTTTTTTTTAAATATGAGCTTTGTGTGAGGCTGGATTATATCATTTTTGGGTGGCGCACTTGCTCCTCCCTCACCACCAGCCCCCACCTGCTGACACTCAGCCAAAGCAGCTTAAGAGGTCTAAGGAACATTGCTGGGTGTGGAAAAAGTGGGGCCTGTGCCTGGCACAGGCCTGCACCTACCCCACCATCGTTTGGTCTGATGTGCTCACTTCCCGCAGTGCTTGATCCCAGGGTCTGGGAGCCAGAAGGCATTTGGCAGCAGTAGCAGGCTGATGCATTCGTGTCTTCCTTCCTCCTGACCAGCACTGGAGAGGCAACACAGCGTCACTGCTAGCCTCTTGGCAAAGGGAAAAAACCAATCTCCGTGGAGCTTTACTGCACGCAGTTTCTTGGGTCAGGAACCCTGTGAAGTGGGCAGGGGTCCTGCAAAGCTGTTCCTGGAGTAACAGCCCCAGCCAGCCTTGCTCTGCCACGAAGGGCAGTGGCATGCAGCCAGGGGTTGCTGCACTGCGTGGACACTGGCAGCACAGGTACAGCAAAGGCTAGGCTCAGGGTTGCTGTGCCTGCTCGGGGGCTTGGCCAGCCTTTTGCATGCACTAGGAGTGTGCACGCCAGCATTCTGTCTGCTAGTGTCCTCCATCAGCTGCCACAGTGGCTCAGGGCTGCAGTCTCTGTGGCAGCTGATGATGCTCTGCCTCTCTTGAGAGGGATACCTGCTCTCTGCTGTAGCAGGGGCTGAAGTGGGGGCTAGCGCCAATTCAAGCCCATTGCAGCCCCCTCACCCCTAGATTCCTGTTGTAGGGCAGCCCTGGGGGCTCTGCACCCTCCCTGGCACGGGGCAGGGGCTGTGGAAAGATGGAGGCATCCAACCTCCAGCCAGGTTTCCCTTGTGCAGCTCCAGGGAAACCCCCGAGCAACTCCGGCAACAGGAATAGCGATAGAGCATCCCCCTCACTGCATGGGCTGCTGGTGCTTTGTGCTCATGGTGAGGAATGTGGGCTGGAGCCAGGACTCAGCCAGGGCTGGGAGCTGCCAGACCAACTTGGGGGTGGTGGTCTGCACAACAGCAGGGGGTCATGGCTGGGTAAAACACAGTCAGTGCCTGCCTGCCTCCCCCCCCTCCCCCCCTGCAGCTATACCTGCCCCTCCTGTGGCCTCAAGTAGCACCTCAGGGTTCCTGAGCTGCACAGAGGTGCCTTTGCCCTGGCCAGGCCCTGAGGACTCCCAGGCAGAGGCTGGACAGAACCTCAGGGACCTGTACCTCACCTCCATGGCTTCCAGCAGGGCTCAGGCACACCCTGCCACGGGCGATGAGCAGACATTTCCCACAGAAACAAGGAGAGCACAGGAAGGACAGCTGGCATTCCCACCCTCCAGCACGATGCTGAGCCTGCTTACCCAGGGTGAGACACAGCTCTGCCCCCCTCCCACCACAACGTCCCAGGGCAGCTGCTGGGACTTGCGCTGCTGGGACTTGGCTGACCATCACCAGGCCCTGTCCTAGCTCTCAGCCCCCTCTCTGCCCTGGGCAGGCTCAGGCACTACATCAAGTGCAGAAAAGCCTTGTTAGCGTGACACTTTCATTCTTCTCATGCTGCAGCCAACACCGGCCCAAAAATACCCACATGGGAATAAGGCTTCAGGAGACCCTCCCTGGCAGGTGCATCCCCCATTGCTGGGCGAGGAGGAGTGCAGGGTGTCACACTGTGCCCCAAAACTGTGCAGGTGGATGGTGACGTTACACATCGCAAGGGTCTGCGAGCCCCCAGGGAGGCATGGTCAGTGGCAGTACAAACCACCCCTGCTCCTGCTTCCTGCTGCCTGCGGGCCTCTTACCTGGGTAATGCACTTCCCTGGGCATGCACCAGCCTGGCTCCACAGCCCCCCCAGCTTCAATACTGCCTGGGATGCTGGACTTCAGCAAAAAGTGTGTTGAGCTGGTGTCACTGGAGTCCCGCAGTCATCTGGCACACATGGCATTCACAGGAAAATCAGAGCTGCAGAGCAGGCAGCTGTTCCTGGAGAAGCACGGGGGCCGTGCAGCTGGCATGGCAGCAGCGCATGTAGCTGAGGCAGCCCCACCTGCTGCAGCCCTCGGGCCAGGCCACAAGCCCAGTGCACAGGCCTCGCGCGGGTGCCCGGGCTTCGCTTCCCCTGCGATGCCCGGGCGGTGGGGCAGGCTCGGCCCGCTGTGCCACCTGAGGAGAAGCACGGGGGCCCGAGGCGCGGGCTGGTTCGGCATGGGCGCCGCTCTCCTACTGCCCCGGGCCCAGCCGCGCCCCGAGCGTGCGGCGTGGCGGTGCGCGGCCCCCGCAGCGGGCGGGCTCCATCCCGGCCCGGCCCTGCCACCGCGCCCTCACACCGCCCCGCGCTGCCACTTCCCCCGCAAGCACCGCCCCCCCCCGCCCTCTTAGCGGCCATTGGCCCCCGCAGTCACACGGTCTGCTGTAATTGGCTGACAGGACCAGCCACACCGCCTACCGGCTTACCCGGAAAGACACGGGAAGCCCGCCCCGTACGCGTTCAGGGGGCAGCCATTTTGTTGCAGCCGCCATTTTGTGGCTGGGAGCTGCCATTTTGTTAAACGTCACCGTGCCCTCCCACAGGTCGGCAGCCATGTCTTGGCACCATCGTACCCACGTGCTCTGAGGCGGCCCTGTGATTGGCTGCCCGCTCCCTGCGCGCCCAGGAGTCCGCAGGTATAAACATACATACATTTATACGCAATGTATGTACAGAATTATTTTTATGAAGGTGCATATAAATATGTATAAACACATAGTTTTCAGATATATGCTCTGTTTCTATACATGTGTGTAATCCATGTATACGTACGTACGTAGATGAAGCTGTGGCGGTTAACGCCGTGCCGCCATGCTGCCACAGCGCTCGAAGGCCAGCACAGGGCCCTGGCTACGCCGCCCATCACCCCACCACTGGCACCACAGCTGAGAACAAAGGGAGAGAGACTGCAGGCAGCTGTAAATTCACACTGCATTTATTAATTTTTTTTTTTTTAAACGGTAAGTCAGCCAGCTGTCCTTGCTGCTGTAAGTTCTTCTCCTCCAAGGTGGCAGGAAACAAAATGAGAGTCAGGCGGGCACAGACACCTCTGCCACCCACCTCACTTGGAGACCCACCAGCATTGCCGTGCCACTGCAGCCCACCGAGGGGGAGAGGGATCTCAGCCCAGGGGTTGTGAGCATTCGACAACTCGGCAAAAGGGGCTGCTGCCCACAGACTGCCCGCCTAGGACAACGCAGCACTTCAGGCCAGCTCCCCAGCAGCAGCCTCAACCACTTTCGGAAGAATAAATTAAAACAAAACAAATCCTTTCCCTGCTATTTCCATTTCAATACTAAAGATCCCTACAACTGCATCTTTACAATCCTCCCCAAAACCTGACAGTGCAACCCAACAAGTCAGTGTCTCTACCCACAAACTTCAAAAACCAATGCTGAATTTCAGTTACATTATGGCCAAGCTTCGATAGGAACCCAATTCCATGTTTGAGAGTTTATGGTAGGTGGACAGAAATCTGAGAGCACCTACGCATAGACAACACTGGACAGTATACAATGGTCACTCAGACGTCATTCAGGATTTCGCTTTTATTTATTTTTTGCCTTCTGGACCACCACCACCCTTGCTGAAACTTCTCTAGGATTCTATCCCTGCCCCCATGAAAGCAGCACACAATCTCCCAAAATTCATTCAAGCAAGTGAAGGGAAAAAAAAACCAAACTCCCCAGCAAGATCACTCAGGATGGGGCCAAATGCTTATTTTTGAGAGGGTGGCAAAGAATTGGGTTGGTGGCGATTCTGGCTTCAAGAAGCCAGACTGAAAAGGAGACCTACAAAGGGGAAAATGGGCTAAAAAATATTTAGCAATCCTTCCTCTACCCAGAGATCAGGGAGATAAGGAAAAAAATAGTCATCTGATTACACACAGGGTATATATTTTTACACACACTTTTACACACATCTAGATATAGTACATGTAAAAATATATGCTATACATATGCCCATTCTCACCAAGGTGCTTTTAGTACACCATCTGCACTGTGTGCATGGGCATGTATACGTGTGTATGAATTAAATGTACAGGTACTACTAAGTGTATATGTGCATATGTACACATACATACAGGCAGGCAGCCTACCACCAGCTACCTGTGCGTTCCTCTTTGTACAAAATCCAGTCCTCCCACCCTGAAATACCGTTACGCTCTCCCCAGCCCTCCCCCTGCTTCCCCAGCCCACTTTGAAACAGGTCCCCCAGTGTAGCAGCTTCTTCCTCAACAAGCAATTCCAGGAAAATAATTTTGTAAAGGGAAAAGGAGAAGGAAAAAAAAATATCAAAGTGAAGCATGTGTGGGTCGTGCCCATAGTTGCTCTGTGGCCCTTCAGCTCCCCTCCTGCACCTGGAGCAGGGTACTGTGCTCTCAGGTTCAACCAGCCAAGCACTGCCCCTTCCCCCTTTGCCAGCTTATTGCACATGTGTTTCTGGGCTGCATTTCAACAACTCTGTGTTACAGTCCACAGACCCTGTCATCCTCTCACTTCAGTAAACCAGAGGAATACAAACACACTGCCCTGACCCTGCCCACCCATCCTCCCCCCACCCCAATATCCCCATCAAAAGGAAAAAAAAAACCCAAGAAAGGCTGCTTGCTAGCAGAGTGCAACAATAGTACACGCTGAATGGGTGTTCTCTTCGGGAGCTCTGTGGAAGAGAGGTTATTTCTAACACAGTAAACAAAGCCATGCAAAGGGTGGGAGAAAGGAAGCAGAAGGAAGAAAAAATAAAGGATGAGAATGAAGAACCAAACTGAGGAGGAGGAAGAACACAGCATGGCAAGTGCTCAAGGCTTCATGTTTTGTCCTCTTCTTGTAAACAAGCTAATAATTCTCATTAGATAGAACAAGTAAAAAGACTGAAGTCCCAAGTCGAGGGGCTGGAGTTTCCAGGAGTCTGTTCAGTCCATTCAGCAACACCATAGCCAAGTGAGAAAACGAGGGGTATTTTTTTCTTTTTTTTTTTGTTTGTTTTTGTTTTTTTAAAATCTTCATTACTTAAAGCTGAGAGAAAAAAGCCAACTCAGGAGCCCTTTTCAAGGATGGCTCATTGTCTCTAGACTGAATAAATCACACTAGTTTAGAGAGAACCTTTTTTTCCTTTTTAATGACTTATAAAAACCACGCGGTTCCTTCCTCTGCCCCTTTGCTCAAAGGCGGGTCTGTGCCTCAGGTACGTAGATCTCAATGCTATCTGCGCTCTCCGTGGCAGAGTTCTGCCGGACGGAGGCAGCCCGCTTGGCTGCCATAAGACGCTTGCGAGCTTCCTGGCGCTGCTTGTCTGAGTCAGAGGCTTTGTCCCGGTTCAGTTGGGATTTGGACTTTGCTGGCTTCTTTGGCACTGGAGGGGGTGGTTTCTTCTCTTCCTTTAGGGAGACAGTAAGGAAAAACCCAAACATAAAATAAAAATGCATATACAGAAGCTTTCTCTCTGATATGGCAGGGACTCTCACGGCATGAGGGACCAAGCAACAAGACTGAAGTGTCAGGTGAAAGAAGCAGAAGCAATTATTGAACAAGACTCGAAGTCAGCTTCCCCAGTTTCTAAAGATGTGCCATTTTGCATTTCCACAGCACAGAGGCCTTCCATGAAGAAGACTAATTCGCAGACTACATCTGGCCCAGCTACAGGTCAGAGCACGGCACAGGCAGTACGAAGACTGAACTTGATCTGGAACTGCAGAATTTTAATATCCCAACCCTGCCCAGAGCCACAGTTCTCCTTCCTACCCTTGTATTTAGTCAGGCAGCCGGGCCCAGGGACACAGCCCGTGCTGCATTTTCAAAAGGTTCCAGTAGGTGTTTTTTATACTACTCAAAACACCAAGAATAGTTAAAACCTATTCATACAGTACTTTTAACACTAGAGGCCTCTGTATCACTGCTTTAAGCATACACCACTGCTCACCACTCTGGCCTGTCTTCATCGTAACACTTTTTCCCCTTGTACAAAATTGTTTCCACTATTACTCAAGAGGAATGGTCTCAGTGCATTGCAAGGCTGTAAGATTATATTGTACAAGTGCAAGGCCGTAAAAGCCCTAGAGATGATCTGCTTGCAGACAGAAATAGACCTGATACCCAAAATGTCTGCGAGGTGCTCTGGTCACTCTCAACTGCCCCACACTCACCTTTCTCTCCGGTGTCTCTGCCAATTGCCAGCTATTAGCTTTCAGGTGGTACAGCTCATCAAACTTCATGCTGATGTCTTCAATGGACAACTGCAGGAGATCCCAAAACCCAGCTAGGTCCTGGGCTGTGGGTCTGGGATTGGCATTAGGGTTCTAGAAAGAAAAACAAAAAACACCCCAAAGAACTTTAAGAATATACCCTCCTGACAAGCAGAGCAGTCTGCTCACATGTTCACCCCTTGCAAGTCTACCTGCCCGACAACTGAAACTTGAAGAGCACACAGGAGACACCAGCCCTAAATAGGCAAAGAAATGCCATCATTTACAGTCTAAACTGTTTCTGCAAAGGTCAGGAAGCAGAGATCCTGACTGTATTTCTCTTATAGGAGCCTGAAGAAGAATCCTGAAAAAGAGACTCTCTGTAGCAGAAAGCAATACCTCCCGTTCTCCCCAAAGCTTCCCCAGCTAGTGCTAATCCCACAGCAGCAACCTCCAATTGAAGGCCCCCAGCACGTGATTCAGAGCTACAACACCATTTCTTACAAAGATCGGGATTTTTGGGTGGATAATGGAAATGGACACAACACAATGCAAAGCACAGCTGTGACACCTGGAGAACTTGCATGCCAGTGTACAGCAATCCAAAGAAGCCAATACAGCTTTCACAAGCAAAATTACTCTGCTACATCCTCCCCCAACATCTGAAAAATTTTAAGTAGCTTAAGTTTCTTCCAAGAACAGAATTTTGCCAGTTCTGAGACATCTGAACTGCCAATCATAGGCCTGGATAGTCTAAGGAAAGCATGGGATCAGACCTGAGCAACTCTGCACAAAGCTGTTGGAAAGTCTGGCAGCTAGTGGCATTACTGCTTATCTCTCAGCTGTGATCAGCCAGAGATCAGCAAGAAGATGCTCAGCACTTCACCCCCTCCTACACTCTCCCAAGTTTCTCTAAGCTTTTTTTGCAAGCGAAGGGGAATTCGCCTCTGAGGAAGTATGCAAAATCCATACCACAATAAAGCTTGAGGGGAAAACCAGAACACAGATTGCCATCCACCCCGACATTAGCCCTGTCCAGCTCTCAGCAAGGGCAAGCCCTTGCACTACATTTGAAGGGATCAGATTCAAACAATGCTTTGTGATCAGTAAGGGACAGTCCTGTTGGGACAGTTTTACTGTCCACATAACCTACATGCTAAGATAGCATGTCTGGAGAAGAACAGTAGACTTTTCAAGTATTCCCCCCTATTTGGCAAAACCTCAGTGTTCACCTCAGGAAGCCCTTTATAAGTAACAAGAAAGAGGCAGTTTCCAGGATACAGAGCAGTATGGCTAGTTGACAGTTCAGACCCACAGAAAGACTTGGCATATTCAGCATGCCCTCAGCAGCAGCAGAGGAAAATTCCCCTGCGCTCACGTAAGCACCGAGAACTGCAAACATTCATCCCAGAGCAAAGCCCAAGACTGCCTATTCAGAAGAGGTGGAGGCAATCAGCCTCCCACTGCTCAACTGCTGTCTTAAATTAGCACTCATCCATCATGACATGGTGGTCAGGTTGTAGGCTACAGCTGCACTGGCTTTGTGTTAACAGCAGCCTGCTAATACCTGATCATGTTCCTTTAGTGCTGTCAAAACAGATACATCCCCCTCTTCAAAAAACAGGAGAAAGATCCAGACTCACCAAGTTTTGTTCACAGAGGCCATGGAATTGCTGGAACTTCTGCGACATTAGTAACTGTGCACTTCCCACTGCACTCAAGACTTTTCCTAAGACTAGGGGGGAGAAAAAAAAACAACAGAAAGACCTCAGTTGAACAGACTATAAAATGCAGCAATGAACTCTAGTGTTCCTGGAGCAAAGAAACACTCTTGATTCATTAGAAAAGGAGTTTCAGAGATCCCCAAAGAGCTAAGGGCTCTCGAGGAAAGATGTATTGAAACTATAATCTACATCTGTCTTGTGCCATCTCTTATTGCTTCTCCTAGAGCAGGTCAAAAGCAGGCCAGACTGAGAAAATTACATCAGTTGGCAGAAAGTATTTTAAAACTGCTTTCAGCCCATCAGACAGAACACCAGCACAATCTCAGTAAGCAGATCTGCTGGCACCTGCTTGCAGATCATAACCTCCTCTTCCACTCATGCACAAGGTGAAGGTAGCAAGGGGCAGGAGAACCATTTCCAAACTCCACTTACCCAAAGGGATTAAAGTACTGGCAGGCTAGGGCTTTTAATATCCAGGACTTCATGCTGCTCTTACTGGGTTTTCCAAAGAGCCTCTGGGCATGGCAACATTCCAGTACTCATTAACGGAAAAACACTGTCTTTGGAAGGGAAAAGTCCATACACAGTTGAGACCCCCGCAGTGCACGCAACTGCACCATGAACAGGGATGAACTGATTCCCCTCTCCTCCTCCCTGGTCTGCTGCTGCACCTACTGAATCAGTTCTGTATGTTTATAAATCTTGGTGGGAAAAGTGTAAGCTGGGCTCCCTCTGTACCCAACAAGCTCTCACTTACAGAATCTACTAGGAGATGGCTCTTAGAGGTCACAGACATAGCATCTCACTAGTCTTGGTGTCTTTTCTTGCCAGAGTACTCCTGCCACAGGCTAAACAAAGGCATCCCCTGAGGCAGGGAGAGGCCTGGCAGTGCCTGTCCAGCTTGCCAGCCTGCGGAGCATCTTAATGGAATAGGATTAGAGATTAGCTCCCCCAAGCCCTAGCAGTGACAGTGAGCTGTAGCCGAGTCTTACCATTACTTCACCTTTCTTGGGTATTAAAAAAATAAAAGTTGAGACTCACAGATCCTGCCCTTTGCAGCCTAGTCACCCACTTCTGTCACTCTGCACCAAAGGCATGATTTTCACTGCAAGAAGCACAGGTTTTGCCAATCTATTTGAAAATAATCGAACAAGCCCAACTGGGACTGATCCCAATAAAATCAAGTGGCCTTGTGTTCCCTGTGCACATGCTTTCGGTGTATTCAGCACAAATTCAGTGAAGCCTTCTCATATGAAGAAGCCTCCTTTTTGCTGTGAAGACAAGTCCACAGATTCAAGAGATCAAACAAGCTTAGAAGTCATGTTCATTCTACCCCACTGCCAACTAAACTTTCACTTGCCACTTGAGTACAACGGGTTAGGCACGGAGGAAGATCCCACAGCCTCCCTGAAAGAAATCCATTTAAGCTTTTAGAAGTTTGGAATGGTCAGAAGCTGCACTATCTCCTGCAAGCCTTATATGCTACATCACAGTATTATTTCTTACCCCATCTACTAGAGGAAATTACCTTTTCCTCTCCAAAGAAAAAGCATTCTTTGTCCCACACTTATCTCCATGTTCTGCCTCTGAGGGCTATCAGAGATTTAACTGCAGAAAGCTGATTCAATACTCAAGTTATAAGTCTTTCTCAAGAGGGAGTCTAGTGTCCAGAGTCTGACAACACCTACCTTCTTCAGAGAGATTGTTCTCTTTGGTCTCCTGGTCCATCTGGCGGCACCAGCCTTCTAACCGCTCTGTTTCTGCTTGCAGCAGCTTCAGAAACCAGTACCCATCCCGCCGGCAGGCTCCTGGCTGCGTGGGTTCTGATGGCGAGGTGGAGGATGTCTCAAGCCAGGGATCAGGAGGAGGAAGAGAGGAAGGCTCCAGGGCTGGGTCATTGTTTTCTCCATAGGAGAGGTTTCTCTTAATCTGTGAGGGCTTGGCTGGTTGCCTGGTAGTGGCATCAACACCAACAGAGTTGTTGTGTTGGGGGCACTCAGCGAGGCTTCTCTCAGATGATTTACAGCTAGAGTTATTAGGTTCCTGTGTGTCAGAGTCTGTGTCCTGTTTGGAGGACATGCTGCGAGAGTGGCTGTTTCTAGAGAGATCAAAAGCAAACACTAAATAACAGAACTCAACCTGGCTGGCCTTGCACACCAACAGTGAAATGCATTTGTTCGTTATGCCTGCAGATGAGTCTCACCCTGCCCGCCCCGCCTCACACACACAAACACACACCACACATTCAGACAGACAAAATCATAAGGTTGCCTGCTTACTGCAATAGGCCGTTCAGACGAGAGGACTGACGCACAACTATAATTACATCTTGTACTTTTTAATTTCAAACTCCCATTGATTTTGCTGTTTACAGAACAAGTGCTTTTTGCAGCGGGTATGTGCTGTGGAGGAAGAGCTCTCCATGCGTCCCCATTCAACACCACTCATTGGAACAAAGAGGGGGAGAAGGTCTAAGCGATGTGGGGGAAGCAGAATTTGAAAGAAAGGAAACTACAAAAGCTTGCGTCTTTCACTTACCGCCACTCGTCTTCTACCTGTACCCCGATGGACTGGAATTTGGTGGCTGGTGGAGGAGGCTCCTCTTTTGCCACTGGCTGAAGACAGTCAACCTTATTGAACAAGAAAAATACAGACAAAAACAGACACAAGAACTTGCTGCTGGAATTCACATCAGTAGACCAGAAGTGCTGCACACACACATACAGCATGCTGACACCACACGCCAACTGGAGGGTTGTCTTAGGAGAGGCACAAGACTACTGCTCAGGTCCACCTCCACTTGAGCATCAGGACTGTATCTTGCCAGGCATCTGCTCTAAAAGCACTCTGCTCTGCCACCCACAGCCGTTTGTACAGTTGTGGCACACTGGAGAAGGGCTGTGTGTCCCCAGGGCACAGCTATGTGCGTGGCATCCAACATGGGCACAGGACAAGAGATTCAGGAGAGGGTAGTGATCTGATTAAGACTGACAGCAAAGCTCAGCTTCCTCTCTCCCAGGGACTGACACCCTCCATAGCTCTGGATAAGAGGGTTAGAAGGTTTTAGGAAGGAAATCCAGGCTGTGGGGCAGGTGGCTTCGGAACCAGCTCAGAGAAAGGAGAGGAAGGCAGGCAGTTAGCCTCTCCAGTAAAAGTTCTCTTGCCTTGCTGCCCTTTCACCATGTTTCACTCTGCTAGCCCTGCAGAAAAGCCTTCACTCTCACATGTGCTTATTGCCAGCTAGCCTTACTGTGAAGTCAATGGAGAACTTCCTCAGCACACACAGTGGCTTAAAGCCCAAATCCTGCATTTGGACTTGCCCAAGTACTCATGTCCCTATCTGCAGGTAACAGCCTGCAGCAGTGAACCAGCATTTGGGACAGTCAGCCATGTGTAAGTGGGAAATCTGTCCTCAAGAGGAGTGTACAACTGCAAACGAGTTTAAGTTTTGCCAAATAAAGCATGGATTTACTCTACTCAGTGGGTTCTCATTTGACTATATAATCAAAGCTCATTTCCATAGATTTCCACAGAGTTAAATGCTTCCAGCAAGAGAAGTAGCAACCTGCTGGGAACAGCGAACAGCAAGAAATTGCTCCCTCCTGCCTACAGCCCCAGGACCATTTCACACTGCAGCAGCCCATGCTACATGGGTGTCAAGTAGAAAGGCCCACCTCTCGGAAGAGAGTTGTCCCAAGAACCGTGATGGACAAGAAGCAGATGGATGTGAAGTAATATGTAGTACAGATCACAGGCATACCAGCAGCAAAAGGCCTCTTTAGAGGGACTCATCCAGTTAACATTGTCCCACTGCTTTATGAAACGTTTAAATTTTGTACTAAAAGAACTTAGTCCTTTCTGGTCTGTTATGGAAAGCTTCTGCTGTATTTCACCCCTGGGAACACAGGAATTTAGTCTGACAAGGCAGTTAGCTTCTCTTGCTTTCTAAGTGAGTTCAGAAGCACACCTGGTTACACAAAATGCACACGCTAAATGGATAGGTTAAGGACATTCCTTGGGACAAAGAAGAACAAACTATTCCATACTTGTATTCCTATAGATGACAGCTTTCTTTTGGGGATGTTCTCCACTTTAGGCTCTTCGCTAGTTAGAGTCCCTTTGTCACTTTTCAAAGTTGCATTTTTCTGGGGTAACTCTGGAGTCTCTCTCGCTGGAGTCACAACACTTCCCCTCGTCACACTGGGTGTCCTGGTGCTGTCCAAGCTGTCTGAAGAATTGCTGAGCCCCGACTGGCTGGTCACCTCACTCTTGTGGTCCTGGCTGTCCAGGTAGGTGTCCTGTGCTGATTCAGTGCTGCTCTGCACAGTGACAGAGATGAACGGCTTTGATGTGGTCCGAGGTGGGACAGGAGGTGGAGTCTTTTTATATGCCACTAGGCATGATGAACCTGTAGTAATGGAGGCGGGAAGAATAGAGAACGCAAAAGACAGATTGCGGGGAAAGAGAGATACAGTAAAACAGAAAGAAAAAGCAGGTCAGTCACAACATCCAAGAGGAGCCTCCAAGTAGAAGCTGGAGGCAGAAATGCAGAAACAGCCTACAGCCAGCAGCTCACACTGGGTAACCCAAACCAAAGCATAAGGGGAAGCAGAAGGCAGAGCCAGAGCTAGCTTGCAAAAGAAGTCAAAAGGAATACCATGATGCGTGAAAGGCTGGAAATGGAGTAGAGGTATAGAAAAGCCTCCCAAGAATGCTACAGGGTTTGGCAGGTGTAAGTGTCCACACCGGGGAAATTTTCTTTGGCTAAACCCTATGTTTTAATGTCCTAGTACAGCCAAGTGCCTCAGCTCTTTGTCCCATCAGTTGACAAGTTTCAGTGCCTGGACCAGGGTGGTGTTTTTTCCTATAAAAACGGAAAGCCATAAAGTTTGTTAGATGCTGATGGCAGGAACAAACATCTGTGAAGTACCTTAAAAACCTAGCTGCTATGCATTAGAAGAAAATACATCATCTGGATGCAACAGTCCAAGAGTGGCAAGGCTGCTGCTGCTCCATGTCCCCAGACCCAACCAGTAGTGAGGCTGGAGATGTTTTCCCAGCAGGCACACAGAGCACACATCCGCTACATGTATGCATATATACGTGGCTGGCCACACAGATCACAGAAGAGCACCTACACAAACACAGACAGCAGCAACGGCCTCATCCTGCTCCTGTCTCTGGCTTGACAGGATGGAAGTCCATTAGCAAAAATGCAAGTACAAGGTGGATCCTGCAGCAACTGCTTAGGCACTCAGTCTGCCCAGTTCCTGGCCCCTGGATGTACAAGCCCCTGAGGCAGAAGTCCTACTCCAGTTGCTGTGCAGACAGAACAGACTCTGCTGGGCAGGGCACGGCCCACAAGTGCACTGACCAGCCACCCACCTACAGGCAACTGACCCCTTTTATTTCCTTACTCCTGTATTCCCCACTCTTGTTCCTCCCCAGATAAACAAAACCCCCTTTCTTGTCCCACCTTTGGTTCCTCCAATAAATATCCCGTTAACCTGTCCTGTGCAACCCCCAAACTGCACCCCATCATGTGTCCTGGCACTTGGCAGCAATCTCCTTAGTCCAAAAGGTGACCTGGAGAGCTGCTCCCCATGGCTCATGACGATGAGCGTCACTCCTGGACACTGGGGCTGACTCTGCTGGGACAACCCCAGGAAGGGCCTGTACAGTGTTCAGTGCTCAGGGGTCTCACCTGCCGTTGTGTGTTCGTCCCTGCTTTGGGCTTGTGCAGATGGGCCTACGAGGGGATGAGGGCCTCTGGGATGGACCTGGGAGTAGCCCATAGCTCAGTGAAGTTTTGCACCTCAAATTGCAAGGTCCTACCTCCCACTGTCCTGCCCAGTCCCATACATAACCTCCCCCAAACCTGCTGACAGAGTGACAGATATATATGCAGATACAGACCATTTTCATTAAATGGTACAGACAGACCATTAACTTCACCATTTCTATGCCCAAAGTAGCTACCAGCATATTAACAAATTTAGAGACCAGTCCTCACTGTCAGGAGCCCTGAGGCTATTTGGGGACCGCGATGGCAGAGGTACCTGCTGCTTCCCAACATTACCTTCCACCCCCAAACTGCACTGCATGCATGCCCTGGGAAGCTTGCAGCAGGGCACTTGACAAGTGTTTTGATCTTTCAGGACAATTGGACACAACCAATTCTGGCTCAGCCCATCAGAGTGCCTTCTGTTCCCTGCATAATTTGAGCACAATTAACTGAGAAGTATCAAATGAACTGAATCCAGACTGATTACAGTTATGGGAAGGGGTGTTTTAGGTGACATGAGCCTCTCAGCAGATCCTTTTCCTCACCAGACAGGTGTGTGTCTGCCTGCAGCAGAGGCTGACCACACTCACAGGGCACCCAGGAGGTGTGTCCCAGCTGCCTCACAGTCCCCAGTGGGGTCAGAGCCAGTCCTGAGCATCTCTGGGAGCCCAGCCATACTCCCAGTGGGGAAGCTGCACAGCTACACCATGTGCCTTATTGACAGGATTGACACATGCCTATACTTACACATCCCAGTATCCACCATATTAACAGCTGAAGTTCCACTTCAGAGAAGGAACTAAAAGGGAAGGGTAACAAAGAAGGAGGAGATCTATGTTTCCAAAAGCATTCCTATGCCCAGAGATGTTGAGAGGTACTGTAACAGCACTACTGCTACAGGAGGACTAAGGAGCCTGTGACAGGTTGCCAACCAAGCTGCCTTTCAGTGTGAATCTGGACAGGAGCTCAGGAAAAAATAACTGGGACAGGTTACTATGTCTGGGGACAGAGTTATTTTTCAGCTTGATTAGTCTCTAGCATCGGCACATGTCACGTAAACTGCTTAGGGTAGTCTGAGCCCACAGCTGCTGTGTCTCCAGCTAGGGACAGGAACTTATGCACTTAAAAAAACCCCTACAATAATTCCCTAAAAGGTCTGATGCAAGTACTTTAACTTGTCAAATTCACATGCCAAAACACAGCTACACACATCCTTCAGCCAATACTTATTTGGTCATGTAAATAGCATGCAACCGCATTGCAAGTTCATCAGTATCAGGCAACGAAGAGCACTGGCATTTATTTCCTACCTGGCAGCCCCGCTTCATCACCTTCCCCGTGCAGAGTAAAGCCCCTACACTCGGGACAGCAGCAAGACCTGCTGCAGATGCTCAGGCAGCCCCAACTCAGAAGTGTTTAGCATCTCCAGGCAAGTCAAGCTCACCACTGGGATGCCTCTTTCAGAAGTAACAGATTAGTTGACACCACTCATGCAAGCAACTCAATGCAAGTTGAACTGCACCCCAGAGCTGACCTTTGCCTATGGATGTTGCTTTACAGGGTCTGGTTCATTGTACAAATGTACAAACTGCCAGCACAGCAGGCGGCTCAGAAGTGCTGAAGCAAGTCACTGCAGGATCACTCCTTTTTCCCCATGTTCTCTGCTGGACATCCCCAAAAGCCTCGCTAGGTGTAGCATACATTTGGTCAAGTCAAAACTTGCGTTGTTACAGATGTTTACCTACTCTGCCCTCACAGCAGAAACCTTATTAGCTACACCTACCCGACAGAGCACTGCAGGCAGATGGGTAAAGCACTCCTCGTGTGAGCACAGCTGCAGGAACTTTGCCCCACCACAGAAAAGTTGCCTGACTGTACAACTGAACAGCCTCTTGGGTGCATGCTGAAATAGCTCATCTGCCACCAACGCCTGCTCCTGCGCGACACCACCGCTGAGAACTGAGGAGAGTTCAACCATAGACACGCACTAGAGCAGCCCAGCTCCTTGGCTGCTCAGGCACACCTTACTGCCCTCTGAAGTGAAGCTGCACAGGGCTCTGCCTGCCAGCTGCAGGGAAGGAAGCCACTGAGCAGCCCTCAGATGAGGTGTGCCCACACAGCCACTCTGCCGGGGCTGCCTGACCAGACAGCACAGTCTTAAACAGCTATTGCAATTTCTGAGCCAAGTCTTATGCCCAGTCTTGCACAGCTCATCCCAACAGAGCAGCGCAGAAGCAGCCTGAACAGAGCAAGCACAGAAGGACCCCTTCATAAGCTGTGGCTACACCACCAGAACACAGAACACTCATGCTGCCTTGCATTGCTGTACCAGACAGAGGGCTACAGCAGCTATTACCCAGGACAGGCAAGAGATTTGCTGTGGAGAAAGCACGTCTTCACGGCACTCCAGTTAGATACCCTGTCTTGCCACTCCACACAGCCTCTGTTCTTGCCCCAGGAGCATGCCCAGCCCCAGCACACCAGCTGCATAGTCCCCTGCCACCCAGGAGGGAGCCTCAGACACCATCCCAGTTGGAGTCCAACCAATGGCAGGGGTGTGGTGGTTTTGCTGGCTTGTTTACCAGGAGCACAGCTCCAGTTTCCCAGCTGCTGTTTACACCCGCAGGGCTGTAATGTAATTGGGGAAAATAAATCAATTGCTACCCAATATCCTACACCACAGCCAGGCAAAACAAGAGGAGGGCAGCGTATCAGCACAGAAAGGCAGTAGAGTTTCCTGGGGAAGATCGATGGTGTTCAGGGTCAATAAGCTAGATCCAAATGCATCCTTAAACCTACCAACAGACAGTATGAATACTGTTTGTGCTACTCGATACACAGGGGGAAACTGCAGCATCCCCTTGATTGTTGCTAAGGATCCTTTCATGCCATTCAGCTCAGCTGAAGAGCATCCCAGGTTCTGCTAGAAGGCAATCACACAGTACCAACAAAAAAAGCACCCCATTTATGTACATGTAGTCAAAGGGTTGACTACATGAACTATAAAAACAAGTTTATGGCTCTAAAACATTGCAAACAAAAGAAACACAAAAATATTAGAAGCCTTGAATAACCAGGGATGCTTTGATTAGTGCAACTGCAAATTAACCCCACTGAGGCCCTCTGCTACCATAAACCTGGGACTTTGACTGTGCAGCAAACCCAGAAACCCCATGTTACCTAAAATCAGTTTCAAAAGCAAAAGTCAGTGCAAGCTCATCTAGAACAGTCTGTCCTTCTCCCTCAACACAACTCTGAACTAAGCTGCAGTGTTTCTTGCATCTGTGGGAAGAGGCATGATATTGAGGAGGCCAGGAGCATCCCTACATTTCTGTAGGAGAAGTGTGTTACTGGACCACCCAGTAGGCCCTCATGGCTCAGAGGTCAATCCCACCAGTTAAGTGTTCCAGTTGCTGACTTACCCCCTCCAAAGGGCTACAGCTCAACAAAGTATGAAATTGCTCAAGTTGCTGCAGGTCACAGCCTATTATTTTAAAAATCAGCTTGTGGTACACTGTGGAACTACAATTCACATGGGCACTGGAACCAGTACACACCTTATTCTGCAGCACCATCAGCTAAGTTTGCTTGTGAACATCAGCCACACTCCAGAAAGGTGTGGAAGAACAAAAAAGTGTGGAAGTTTTGCTTAAATTTCCAGCTTTGCAGCACTACTTTTCCTGCTCATAGGATCTTCTAAGGCAAACTGTTAGAATTCACAACTGTGCTGTGGATGATTGATTTTTGGAGGCAGCGATGTCTGTTTATAGTCTTTCTTGCACAATTATTTTTAGAAAGCACTGTGTTTCCAAATTAGCATCTTCCACTGCTGCTGCTCTCAGCAGCTTGGGCAATACCCACTGATTTAGACCTGGGCAGAAAAGCAGTGTTTCCAAAGCCTTAAGCTGGAGAGTCCTGCTGAGCCCCAAACCAGCTGGGCATGCTGTGATCAGCTCCTCCCTTTAAGAGGACCAGGCATTTGCTTCTTGAAAGACTAAACATAGGAGTCAAAGTAATACTAAATCCAGCATTGCCTTAAGAGGCCCCTGTTCAAACAATACCAGGCTGTGCTTACCTGCTCAGTACCTTGCAGCACCACCAAGATGATAGCCAAGGTATGTGGTTTTAGATTTAAATATCATAATCACCCTCGAGTGTGCATCTAGCATGAAGTGCCTGGCTGTTTTGTTGCTATGGCTGATTCAGTACAGCCTGATGATATTTCTAATCATTCCAATGACTTCAGGGACCTGTTCAAGCCATCCTCAATTTTGTTAAATTGTCTCAAAGGCTCCAAGCCACACTCAGTTGTGAAGGCAAGTCAGACTGCCCTCAAACACATGAGCAGGGCTCAGACTGCTATCGCTTTCCTGCCCCATGTATCCCCCTCTGCATAGGAAGATCTGAAAAAATGACCTCATTTCCTCATGCATAAAGCAACGTGCTCTAAAATAATCTCTCCTATGAGACAACTCATTTGTCTTCTAAATGAAACAACCCAATAATCTTGCAGCAAATAAGAACCACCATCAGCTGCATTATTCCCTTGGAGATTTTGGTTTCATGTCTTTGGGCCTGTTTGCCACAGGGTCTCACAGATGTAAGGAGTTGCATTTAGAGGCAGTTTTCAATAGCAAACTGGAACAGCCACATTCCAAGCAGCCTGACCTCTAATTTTCATCAGCTTCAAAACCACTTCAGGGTTAAAACTATGATGAACTGCAGGATGGTTTATTTGCAGACTCCAAGTAAAAACGATCCCCAGTGACAACAGTTACTGAAGACAATACAGATATTTACCGATTTTTTTGTTCACAGCAATCACGTCAGACCTTATTTTTCTCCTAAACCAAAATGTTTCTAGCCTTTACAGCCATGGCCACAGCAGAGGCCTCCTCAAATCTATATTTGGCTTGTATAGAAGCTGTTTTAAGTATTCTGCAGATTGAAGGTCAAGACACCTGCATCTGTTAGAGACACAGCTGAGAAACCTACCCAAATTTTATTAGTCAACAGGAAAATATTTCTATCTAGACAAGATAGAGAATCCACGTGAAGATGGCATCTCTTGCTCTGAAAGCATGGCTGTCTTCAGAGTGCTGCAGAAATTTCAGAAGAAGTCTTACACTGGCTAAACAAAACCACACTCAGGGAAAGCAAAGTTAAGTGACTACGTTCATTTGAAGAGACTGTTTATGGAAATGTTAAGAACACCTGCTCCCTCAGTGTTTTCCTTTTGTAAATCTTAGTAGTATTGATCTTTGAAAAAATCTCACCTTGATAGTACATAGTGGAAAACAGGCACCCGACAGGAAAGTCTGTTGCTGACTGACTAATTTGGGGAGTCAGGGATGGGCTGTGGACTCTCAGGTCCCAGTCCTCACTCCACCAAGCTGCAGTCTAAACCCAGTAGCACCCCTGAGTGAGCATCTCACCCACCTTACCATCCAAACTGTATGCCATCTCTGTGAAAGCTGAGCGTGCCCATAAAGACTTACAGAGTGACCGGCCCAGTAAAACCCTTCTGAAGCTCTTGGATAATCAAGAGGAACATGTGAGCACTTCACCAGTCCCCACAGCCCTCAGCTTTGTTTGCTGTACCTGTTTTTTACCTACGATCAGGGAGCTGATACACAAGCCAGACTATGCTTTTAATCAGATGACTGAGCATGCTCCACTTGCTCCTCTCAAGCACCACCACCTCTGCATCACAGCCCTGCTTAAACCCAGCTCTGCTTAAACAGCAGTTAGCCTTACAGTAAGGATGCTACAGATGCTACAGAAAACACCCACAGACACTCCCAAACCCATCTGCAGCAATTATTATTGGGGCTTCTATTTGTATTAGAAGAGACATTGTAATCTCTCCCCACCCTCCCCCAAACTAATTTTCAGTACAGATTTTAAAGCAAGTTGGAGCAGCAATAGGCAACTCCACCCTGCTCCAGACACATCCAGCAAGCTGTCCATCTGTCCTGTGGGACTCAGGCAGGCCTCCAAATCCAGCTAGCACAGGGCAGTAGCTTAAGAGAGCATTCCCTTCCTCTCCCTGTCCAAGATATTAATTCATTATCAAGAACCAAGATCCCTAAACCCAACTATCCTGCCTCAGGAAGTCACTGGGAAGAGACAAGCCACAAGCATGGTCCCAGGAGAAGCATAACTGCAGCTCTGATGGGGTGGGGGTCCCTGATCCCCAAGGACAAGGCACCTTGCCTTTCACGTGCTAGCTCATTGCCTGCTTAGTGGTGGCACACACATTTTCCCACAAAGGGCATGAAGTGAAGGGAATGGTATACCAGTTCAGCATGCCTTTGCTCTGTACTGGGAATCGGGTTGTGCTTATCCCCTCAACACCCTTGCTAATGAGGGCTAATGCTTAATACACCAAGGGATGTGAAGCAGCACAGCCAGAGAGAACCCAAGCCCACAAAGCGCTGGGATCACTGTCCATCAGCCACACTCTGCGGTCTCCACTGAGACCAGGCTCCTGCTCCAGGAATTCAACCATCGCAGAAGAGTCCCCTGCATGCCCCAGCACCCTACTGGGCAGCAGCACATGGACTGTCCTGCCAGCTTGTCTTACACAGGTTGAGCATCAGAGACACCAAACTGATTCCTTCTGCTACCAGACCTTGCCTTGGCCCCAGCAGACCCTGTTGACACGGCTACACCAGCACAGCCAGGGCTGCAGAAGCCACCAAACCATGCAAGTCTGCTTCCATAAGCCTACACAGGCAGGCTCAAAGACAGAGATACCTCTTCCCTGTGAAGACATGCAGCCAGCCTCCAGCCAAATCCCTGGCCATGCAGCACCCCTGTGGCACAGAACAGTGAGCAGAGGCTATCAGAGAAGTGCCAGTGTAATCTTAATGTTACCGAAATCTCGGAATGAAGAACTTATCGACACCAATGTGATGTAGATAAGCAGACACTTTATTAACGGCCGGGTGCGTGAGTGAGTCTTCTCACAATCAACACACACCAAGTCTCAAAATCAGACACCATATATAGAACTTATTCATACGTATTCATTAAGTATTCATGCATAATCATAATATTTCCCATAAATCATTAACATATTCTGCTCCTATATCTGATCCTGCGCAGCAGAGCTTAGAAAGGTCTAGAAATGGGTCTGGGGTACGATTTGGGTAGGTGGTATATGAGTCTGTGGTCGCAATCTCCCCCTGCCGGAATTACCTTTTACTAAATTTCACAGTTTCTTGGCAGGTAACTACAAGCTGTTCCAGTCAACTCTCGCCAGTTTCCATTAATCTTATATTCTGACATTTCAATACACTTTCTACATACAGAAGACTAGTCAAATACAAAGAAACCTTTCAAACCCTAAATTTATTACCTAAGTTTTAACAATGATTCTAGCCCATTCTTCTGGCCTTGGTACGGGATGTACAGAGGATCTCATAGCAGCTTTTACTGTGCAACTATAAGTTTCATTAAAATATATTTCTTATCCTTCTATATTTCTATTCTATAAAGTAATTTTATAGAATCAAATAATCAATCAAATAAAGTCAATCTTAACTTATTAGCAAATCTGTAACACTAACCCTATGGCAGGTTTTTACAAGCGTGGAAAGCTCTCAGTGCCAGGAGTCCAGTTTGGCTTTAAAGCCACACTCAGATACACCATTTCTTCCAGTGTGCCTTTGTCCAGGGGATGCAGAAATAGCTGGGAAGCAAACCCAAGTGGGGGTATCAACAGTGCTAAGGAGCCCTTGTACCAGGCTGATGGCAGACCTGGCAGGACTTGTTGCATCACCCAACAGCCTGTTTACTACATGGCTGCACAGAGAGCTCCCCCTGAGCCCCCTCCTCACTTTGGGATCCTTCCATTCACACAGCACCGCGCTGGCTCTGCCTGGGCATGAGTCATGGCAAGCACGGGGGAGGAAGCGAGTCCCTGGCTGTGGCAGAGTGAGGAGGGGGCTGGCTGGGAGAAACCTGAAGCCTTTCGGTGCATATAAGAACAGTCACAGGGAACCTATGCTGCTGCTTTTCCTGCCCCTGGAGAAGGCAGGGAACATCCCTGCCAATACCCTGCCTACACATCTGGGCCACACGACAGCTAGTTCTCTCCAGAGAATCATCAGGAAGGGGCTGAACTCTCAACGATCTGTGCCACAGAGGATTTCTAGACAGCAGACGTTTCTATCAGATCCTGCCACTGGGGCAGGCCATGTGGACTTCCCTGCAGCCAGTGCTAGATCACACAGCTGGTAGGAGAAAGACTCAGCCTGGAGTATGTGCCACCTCACAGAACCCACCCAGGGCACAGCCTCTCCCTCCAGCACAGCCACCACATCTGGGCTGGTCTGCAGCTCAGGACACCACCACTTGCAGGACTCCAGGAGATAGGAGGTCCACTTCAGTAGTATACGAACCACAGCTTAGTGACCACGTATCAGCCAAAAGCTCCTCAGGACGTGAGACAAACTGCACTGAAAGATGCTGGTACAACAGGAGAGCAACAACCCCTTCTGCTAATGCTGAAAGCATCACCTACTTCATCCTCTCAATCCGGAGAGCTGTGCCTGCAGCAGTCTCACCCAGGTGCGGCAAATAAAGCTCCACCACAAAGTCCCACCACAAGAGATTGTCTGCTGGCCTTGTGCAGCAGCACAGACACACAATGCACAGGGTAGCTCTAACACCATCTGCCAGGAGGATCAGAGAGACAAGACCTGCTAGCAGAACAGTAATGAGAAAAAGCAACAAAAGGTATCTAGATATTTGCATTCCAGAGAGGATTTTTCAGGAATAGCACTTATCACAGGCCCCATTCCTCCTTGCTTTTCAATACACACTGTGGCAGTTTCAAAATAATGACTCCTTCAGTAAAGGGCTGGGGAGCCTGTTACTGCTGCTGCACACTGAAGCTTTTTGTCCAGGGCAGTTTTGGCTCTGCAGCCATGACTGGTTGTATTAGAAAGGCCTTGTGAAGAGCAAGAACTATGCAGGACATCCAAGACCATGGATAATATGCAGAGATGCAGTGAAGGGAGCACTGATCTGAACTGGCTGACACAGTATTACCATCACACAATAGTGACCAGTCTTCATGCTCCTCTCCCTGTTTAATGCCACTTTTCCTGCAAGCTTTGCTTCAGGTTATAGCAGCACACAAATTAATTCAGGGCATAAATGTGAACCAGACATGAATTAGCTAGAGCCACTAGGTTGCAAGCTGCCTCCCCTCTCCCTTTGCCACCAGGGGATGTTAACCTGCCACTGCTCTGCAAAGTGGCAAACTGCATGGACCAGGGGTTAGGTGTTTAGAGGAGTCACTAATACAAGGAATGACTGAGAATCCTCCATTTATCCACTACTATAGCCACTTCTAAGTGCACTGAGGGTATTAGTGTTAATCTTCAAAGTGTTTAGGAAAGCTAGTTTAATTAGACAGGTCTTAGTAGTTTTTCTCCAAGCTAGCGTTTTTTTTATCCGGCAGAAATAAGTTCCACCAGCTAATTATACACTGCATGAAACATCCTTTCCATTTGCCATCACTTCACTTTATGCAATGCTACATCACTCTGAGGGTGGCAGATGCCAATGCTTTTAACTTGCTTCTCCGCCACTGCTGAAGTCCAGGGAATCTTAACACACCTCCTCAAAGTCACACCCAATCAAAAAACATATGGCTAGAAACCATGCAGCACTGCTTGGTAAACCCAGGTCTGTTCTTGTCTATATCAAAGCTCACAGCTCAAACTTACTATTTTAGGATATGCTGACCACTAAAGCACAAAACCAAGTCATTCCTGAGCGTATGCTCACATGTCAAAGGAGACACACAGCAAGCTTTCAGAGTGCAGGCAGTAAGCTGCACCTTGAGCACAAAGTAAGCACACCAACCCAGCTGCCTGCTCTCTCAGAAAGGGGAATTAGTCTGTCCAGGGTGGTACAAGCAGCAGTTACTCTGTAGCACTTCCCCACATACCCCATCCCGTCCCTTTCAGCTCAGCAGCCATCCTCCAGACCCACCAGTAACCCATCTCACTTTTTGTCCAGGACCTTTTCACACTTGCAGGAACACAAAGAGCTCCAGTATAGCAGAACCACACCTAAAGCTTTTGGGCAACCAAGCCGACCGACACTAGTTTGGTCCATGGTGCTCAGGGAATGGCACAAAGTTTTTGCAAAAACTGCACAGTTGCTGAGGCAATATTGGCATGTTCCCACCAACAGACAGTCATGGAAGCAGTGTGGACAGGTTACCATTATTTTAAGTGTACCATTTAAACACTGTTCACAGAAGAGCTGGCCAAGAGGGTGCTGAAAATGCTGATGGCAGCCAGCAACTTGTCAACACAGACTGCGATAACAGGAATGGGCCTGCACTTGTGTCAGCAATAGCTGAGTTCCCCCTAGCATGAACAGGGCTCCTAGGGGACTGCTTTATGACCAAGAACAGAAGCAGCCAGCAATTCTAAAGCCTACCTAGAAGATCTAGAAATTGCCTCCGTTACTGCCAAAAAACCCCATCACTTTATTCAGCATCAAGATTTTCACCACAGTTTTTGGTTACTGTATCCCAAGTTTTATCTGATACAGATATGGACTTGCTGGCATCTGCTGTTCTCACTTGCTCACAGGACAAGATTCCAGCTGTTTTAGGCAAGGGCAAGCATTCAGCAGTGCCACCAAGAGCAGCAGAGGTGTTTTCGCCAGACCATTATGGAAAACTCTCCCCACACCCAAATGACTAGAAATTCTTCATAAGCTAAAAACAAACCACACCCAGCACCCACAGGGCCAGAGAAAGCACATGTGTCAGCAGATGGGGAGACACACAACACAGTCTCTGTGCAAGGGAGATGGGGAAGGCATCAGGCTGAACATACACTCTGTGCTTACCCAGCCTGTGAAAAAGTCTAACCCTTAGCCAAGACTGTCGTTCCACCTGGACATCTGCTGTCAGGCAGCCAGCACTCAAGATTTACATCTTCAAAGCTGCAACCATCAGGCGGTTTTAATAGTTGGATTCAACTGAAGCTATTTCCTCCCTTAGTATGTACAAACCAAGATGTGGCAACATTATGCTAATACTGAAAAATCAAAGTTAAAATTGCTGGGAAACTTCTGTTCACTAAGGCACAGGACAAGCTTTGCATGTTAAAGAAAGCTATTCCATATTCTAATTCACAATTTAACATGGCATTAGTTAATCTTAAGATTAAAAAAAGTAATCACATGAACAAACACAGAAAAGGCTGTAGCAGGTCGCTCCCTCTCCATTAGCATTAAATTTGACAGTGGTTAGCTGTTGCACCAACCAGAAGAGGCAATGCTGCAAGCCGCTCATCTGATCTGAAGAGACAAGGTAAGCCCTTGGAGTCAGAGCAGGCAATTAAGCAAATATTCCAACCTTCTAATCCTTTTGGGTAGGGTGCTAGAACACTTTCGAAAGCATAGCTGTTATCATTGCTTGGATTTCTGAATGCTGCCATGTGAACTAACCTATGTATACTACAAAGCTGAGCTGACTTCTTTCTCACTAGCTAAGCACAGGGGTACACACAGAAATGGTAGCACACATCCCCAGTGACACTGCTCACACTGTTCTCCCAGAGGCCAAGAGTCCCAGCTTTGATTTCTTAAGAATTTCAAGTATCACAAGCACTTCTAGAACGATGGTCCCTTCTCCCATACTCCCAAGGAAGGGGTACCCAGAGTAAACCCAGCACTTTCTGGAATACTTTGTTTCAGGAATCAAGCAGGCCATTTGACAAAGGAGCCACTGTGCAGGCTGCAGCTCTCCAAGGAAGGAGCACAACAAATCCCAAGCATGAACTGAGAGCCTTCTCCAAATGCATCTGAGGCTCTAACATCTGTGACCTAAATAGCTTCAAGCCACCAACAAGCCTTCATCTTTACAACTCAGTTTGGTTTCACTGGAGACTCCAAAACACCAAGCTCCTGGTTCAGTGTCCCACAGCGTCCCTGTAATCTTTCGAGTAAAGAGCCCTGACCACCACTTTTCAGCCACAAATACAGGTAGCAGGAGGACTGCCTTCATGCATGCAGTACCTGTTCACCCACACTCATCTGGTCCTCCAGCTTGCAGAACCTGCCTTAAGGGTACTCTGAGGATCGAAGACTATTAACTAGAAAAGGGACAGAAGGGAGAGGCTAGTGAAGAGCCCTACCACATCCATTTAGTTTCTAGGCAACAAACCTAAAAGGCACCGTCTTACTCATGCTTGTTCTCATGCCATTTTGTCTGCCATGGCACCCTTAAGACCTACTCCTTTCTGTACCACAGTCTTGAATGCAGTATTTGACCCCAGTAGGGTTAACAGTAAAACCCAGACTCCAGCAAAAGTATTAAATATCACTGGAACATCCCCTGCTGCTTTCAGGAACCTGCTCAGCTGCACAACAGACTACTTTTGTCTTCCTGCCTTGAAAGCTATGTGACACAAGACTTCCTGGCTTAATTTCCCATCCTGCTTATATTTATTCCTGTTTCCAAATGAGTGATCTAGTCTCCCTCTGCATCTTTCAACCCACCAGTCGTATAACTCGAGCTACAAAATAAACACCATCCAAATCAAACTCAGAAATCCTAGGGTTGTTCTGCAGGATATTCCAAAAAGCTTCTTCCCAGGACTCCACCTGTAAAACACTAAATACCAGCAAGGTGAAGCAGAGCTTTCAGCGCTGGCACTTTTGCTTTTCCTGATCTGTTGCATAACACAAATGGAAGAGGTTAGTCTAACAGGGGGGGAAGGAGGTAACAACCACTGATTTAGAGTGGCTTGAGGAAGGTGATGAGAATGATCTTGAGTCAGACTGTTTTGAATTTATTCCAACAAGAGAGAGTTAACCAGGTGTTTCTGGAAGAAGCCACTTCTTGCTGAAGCACAGCAAGACCTATCTGACCTTCCTGAAAAACAGTGCTCACTTGATCTCCTAGAGCTGATGGGCTTCCAGGAGAGGCTGCTGCAGGATAGACTACCTCAGCTATTCTTTAGTCCAAAGAGTTGTAAACACGTAATGAGCAAGCTTGCCATAGTGGCCTGTTTAGCAGTGGAGAACAGCCTTAGAAGCAGGCTATCCCACAAAGCTGTCATCTTCAGCTTTCCCTCCTAGCACATACAACAGTTTCACAGGGCTCCTCCCAAGTGCCTGCACTCATAGCAGGCAGCACAAAGATCAGTGGGGGTTTTTTGATTGCAAAGCCCCTGCTCCAAACAAGTACAGAAGCCTTTTGTCAGTTACAGAGTAACCTAAGCAGTAACTACAGTGGTGCCATGAAAAAAACACAGAATCTGCTGGACTCTTCGAGCGAAGACATCAGTCCAGTACCAAAACTAACATAACAGCTACAGTGGGAACGACTTTGCTTCTTGTATCAGAAGCATACCAAGCTTAAAGTTCCAGAAAGGAAATTATGGGGCATTTTGCTAGGGGTCTCCACAATCACAACCCGAGCTGAACAGCTGTGCTCCCAGTCCTTCAGAGAACATGATCAGAGGTCTCAGCACACTGGGGCTGTTGCTAACCATGCCTGTACCCATCTCCCCTTTCCCCATACCTCCGGCCCAAAGTCCGAGCTTTCAAGCAGCTGCTACAGGACAGAGGTAAAGATAACTCTAAAGTATATTGACCAAGAAGTTCTTCCTGCAAGGGCACGATGGAGCGAACAAGCTAAAGAAACTGCTCCTTGCAGACACTACCTCACACAACCCAGAATGAAACTGTTTTGGAGAGAACCAGCTCGGACTTCCTGAACAGCTCCTCGGAGCAAGGAGCTGACCTTGCAGCAGCATTTGGAGGTGGCCTGACCTCACTCCCACACCTACGCCAAGGCAAGTATGCTGTCATCAGCTCAGTGAAAAATCCCACCTCTACATTTCTCTAAAAATCCCAGTCAAACCAGACACTTTGTTATAAAGTGCTGGAGTTATTTCTCCGTTTGGCCATGTCCCCACACTTGGCCAGGGGACAATTTTAGGCTTGGAATGAATTACTGCATTCAAGCAGCCACTCCTTGTCATGCCAGTTGTCCAACACCAAGACCAGCTGTAGGATGAAATTCACAGTAACAGCAGCTTAGCCTTCCAAATGCCCATCTTCCGATGCAGCGCTTTCCAAGGCAGTCACCAACTCAGCCTTTGCTGTATTTAGCTCAAAGGGACTGCTGAGAACATAGCTACACTGGCTACCCAGTACAGACAACACCGTATCAGCTACTCAGGGGTTAGTCAGGTAAGTGCTTTCAACCTTCAGTGGCCTAGCAGAACAAGAACCACCAGATAAAAACCACCAAATCGTGACCAGGTACACAAACCTAGAGCAGCATTTAATTTGTGGGGCACAGTAAGTTTGGGGTCAAGGAGAGCTTATGCAGCAGCAGGTCTCCAGCTGCATCTGCTCTAGGAAGGGGTTGATTTGACAGAAAGACCGACCCTTCACCAGTTAGAGGATGGCAACATACACCAGGAAACAGTGGTTGCCTCTCAGAGGGGGACACTGCTCTGCCCTTGCCACTTCAGTCTGAACCACAGAACTGTATCCAAGCACAGACCCTCAGCACATACTACAGTGGTCCCAGCAAAGGGGACAGTGCACTTGAGTGGCTTGGGGTCACTCGATGTCTCTGATACCAGGCTGGGAAACAAACCAATCCAATCCCTTCTACATTCTCCTAGAAAACACTTCCAAGAAACCATTTAGGTTATGTACCAGAGCTACAATTCCAGAGGAAGAGACAGCCAGTCAGGATTCCTGGATCTAGGCCACACCAGAAAAGTTCAGATAGATGTACCAGATAATGACTGAAGATACTTCACAATCATAGTAAACAACTGAACACCACAAAGGTCCATTCCTCAAGAAAGCTGCTCTGAAGCCTCAGCCAGGGTTTTGATGAAAATCAGTGGAACAGGATGACTCTGCCACGGGTCTCCTCTGTACAGCTGCAGGCAGCCAGGCAGGAGAAACACTTGTGAACTTTCTGTCAGCAAGAGAATGATAGAGCAGGGAGAAGTGTTGTCAAGAAACTGAAAAAACCCAACAAAGGGAGTGGTGAAACAACATGCTCCCATTACAGCACAGGTTAATGGAGACCTAAAGCACACGCTGCAGAAATTAATTTTCTCCTCACTATACCTAAAAAACCAACTACATTCTCAGCTCTGTCACTATACGACAGCAAGAGAAAAAACTGCCTTTATCCTAACAGCCTCTCAAAGGCCAAAACACCCCAAAGCGCTTCTGAAGATAAATTAAATGGTCCTGAGGCAAGTGAAGAGGTGGGACAACACCAAGTAAGTGCCTGTAATTTTCAAGTGTCTGATTTCTGTTGTCTTCCAATCACACAAACCTGGTTGAGGGCTGGAAGCTCTCCTGCTTGCTCCAGCTTCAACTGCACATTAACCCTGTCAGAGGGGCTGGTAAGTTCCAAGAAACGAGCAGGGCCCAAATGGCTGCTGTCTTGCAGCAACCTGCAGGGCTGCTGCCCCATTTGCTCCAGTGGGCATTTGAGCACCTGGCTGAAGGCAGCCAACTGCACAAGGGTTATCCTCCCTCCTTCCAGGAAAGGAAGCGAAGAGCGGCTAGGACAGCCATTCCTGCACAACTGACCATTCCCCACGTGCTAAGGCTAGCATCCTTAGCACAGTCATCAGGCCAAGAATGAATCCAATCTTCAAACAGGGATGTAAAGCTGCTGTTGCTATTACTGTCTCAGACATCTAGAAGACATAGGATGCCTATCAGATGAGAGCAGACAAGCTTCATACCAACAAGCCAGTCCTGAGACTGAAAACTACATTGCATTAAAGCAGTGATAGGAATAAAAGTTCCACCCCCTTTCAGGAACAGATTCAGTTCTGTTTTTCTAGCTGTAACCAAGATGCACAGTACAGCTGAGGAAACAAAACAGTAACAAGTTATTTTGGATACCGTTTTGTAAAGAGATGCATGGCCAGTTATCTAAGCTTGGGAACACTGACAGGAGTAGGCTGCGAGAGGGAGCAGCAGAGCACTTGCACGGTTATTTAACTGCAAGCTTTGAGCAGCTTGCATCATCTGTTAGTAAACTTCCAGGAGTCTGCTACATCAGCAGCTTATGCTGCAAGACACCTGGAAGAATTTGTGAAGTGCCACTTCCCTTGGGTACCTCAGGATTGTTCCCTCCTCTAGCCACTAACAGACAACCATGAGGACAGTTAGAGGAGGTATTTCTACAGCTAACTGTTAATTACATTAATTGACAAAAGATCTGACTCAACTGCTGTAGAGCTTTGTGCAAGCTGGGCCTCCTACTCCCCATAACAGGGAGGCCTTATCCTTGGGGAAAGGCTGTAACAACAGAACTGAGTCACCTTACACACAGCAGGCTACAACTTGGACATAATCTATGCCAGGACAGCCTACTGATTTCAGTATGATCTGCCTACCCTGGCAGGCTTCATACCAAGGAGTCTGAGTGCTTAGAAAAGCTGCATACAGCTTGCTCAGGTATCAAGAAGCAAGGCATGAAAACCAGGCATTTAAGCAACATTAAACATAGGGTCTTCTGTGCAAGTTAACACAGCAAGCATGTATGAGATCCATGGACAGAAGACCATGATTGACACCTGTGAGATCAAAGGAAACTCTGAATATAGAAGCACCTTATTAGATGGGCAGCACAACTGAGGATATTAACTCTGTCAAACTGTGGTGACACTCCCCACTGCAAAGTGTTACAGCAACAGAGCCAAGGGACAACAGCAGAGCTCCGAGCAGGGAACAGAAAAAGCAGGGCTACAGAAGCATGCCAGAGCGCCAAAGCCCTTTTCCTCCCACCCTCACCTTACAGCAGTTCACAGTTCCCCACCACACAGTGCTGCACAGCTTGCAACTCCAGTTACAGCCCACAACCATGTGCCAGGTGGTCCCACACAACCGTGCCACAGCAGTGCAGGGAGCCAGGGAGCTGAGGTCTACAGCTGCAGGATCTGAGGTTTATTAACATTCAACTAATTAAGTTGAGGACAGGAGAGATCCACATAATTTGTGGTTTGTCCAGGTCAGGAAGCCAAGCATGTGGCAATCTGCAGTACAAATATTAGTAATCTGTAAAATTAAGTACCATGTTTCCCAAGAGCCAGGATCATATCTAACTGAAATATAGCACACTCTCCAAAACTGCTGCCTGACAGGACATGTGTCTCTGGGAAGCACAGTCTCTCCTCCCAGACTATTCCATCTGAGAGACAGCTTTAGAAGTGCTCCCTGTTCAAAGTTAAGGGAGAGAGTTCATATACTATGGCAGTGCAGAAGGAAACTCCTAGATATAACTGGTTTAGGTGTTTTGAATGAGCCGGTAAATTTTGCACAAAAGCATTGCTACACCCAAATTCTGCAGGTGCTTAGATACATACGCACACACACAATTTCAGGAATTAGTCAAGAATGCATTTGGAAGTTGAGTGCCTCCATCCAAACTAAAACCACCCTTCAATTTATTGTCTTAAGGACTCCAGCTTGATCTCTCTCTTTGCTCACTTCTGCAGCAATCTTGAAGTATAAGCATGACTTAAGGGAAATTTGAACACGGTATAAATTTACACGATCACTAGAAGCCTCACAGTACCAGATTGCTACTTTTTCCATCAGGAAGTTACATTCTAGACTGTTCTGTCCTTTGTCTATCTATCTAGCCAGACTGAAGTAGTAGCCTTCCTCATTACTACACGTAGCACTCTGAACACTGAGAAAAGCACAATAGCATTTAAAGTTAGAGATGGCTTCTGGCAAGCAAACGATCTTGCAGCTCCCAAGTCCAGGATGTAATCAGACAACGCTCAGGAATCTGAGAACTGTTTTGTGGTTTAGTTCAGCAGCTCCTGCCAGATGACCAAATTTGCCTTAGGTTTTGGTTCTTCCACATTAGGTGCAAGAAGCTTCAAAACATTACATTATTTGACAGTTCCTTTACGTTTCATTATTTGACAGTTCCTTTACGTTTCATATATACAATGTATATCCTCTGTGCATTAGTTATCAGAACAGTCATTAGTTCCTGTTAGGCATGTATGTCAGAGCAATAGAGCACAAAGAGCAATGGCATGGAATAATTGCTTCTGAAGCTTTAAAAAGCTATCAGTCTGACTGTGGTAGGTGGTAAGCCAAACTCCATCCCATGATGTCCCACTGTCATTTTGAGTGTTCAGCCCCTTAACAGAGAGGGAGACTTGACCTGCTGGCTCTCTGAGTGTGCCTGGGAACAAGACACTAGACAAGCTGAACCCAAGAGCAAAACAGAAGACAACTCAAAACTCTGGAGGAAGACTACACTTCAAAAACCCAAACCTACAACTAAACCTAAGTTTCCCTATAATTAGGACAAGCCAGCTGTCCCCCTTCCCATCCCTGTTCCACTTGCTGCTAGCAAGTGCTGCAGAGAACAGTGCAGCCTCACAAGGTGAACAACAAACATCTGCTGCCTCTCAAGGCAAGAAATACAACCTCAACACACACAGTTAAGCAACTGCACTCTAAGGAGCACATGAGCTGGAATCACAACACCCAAACTTAGTAATTTTCAGTATCTTGAGAACAGTGGCCCAGATCTTCATGCTCTGGTACCTAAAAGACTATCAAGTACCAATTCAGATGTGTTGTTAATCACCCTGCTTTCTGAAAGTATTTATCAATACTAGAAAAATTAGACCACCTAAGCAGAAACTCCTTACTAAGAAAATTAACTTGCTTCTTTTATCAATGACACTTCACCATAAAGCCAGCTAAGAAATTTATCCATAAATCCCACCTGTAAGAGGAAAAAGGAACTCTTATCTTTAGGTTTTAGATACTGGAACATGCAGAAACCGTGCAGAGACTGGAGTTGTTCCATGACAGAACATGCAAAGTTCCTCCTTCAGCAGATAGTGCTGAACTATTTCCTGCCTACATTTATGATTGCAGCTCTACAAAAACCCTAGCTCTTATCTTCACCACTTAGAGACACAGGAAAACAGCAACCAAAGGATCAATCGAAAGAGCCAAGAACTGCAGTCAGTGCTTCCCAGCAAGAGACACTCCACTGGCAGCCTACCGACCCTGCTCACTGGACCTTGACGTGTTACACAAGACAAGGCAGCCATAAGCAGCCACACTCAATCAAGAGGCATGGCGAGTTTGGCATGAATCAGCTGTGGTACGGGTGAACAGGCTCAGAGAGCCTCAGTACAACCAGCCAACAGAACACCATCCGCTGCACCTTTTAAATAAGAAAGACTGTTAGTAACTTGAAGCCAAGTGTGTGGAGAGAGCAGACAGAATATGTCACCATAGGCCTGCCCACGTCACAGCAGAGCATGCACAGGTATTTCCTAAACCAGCACAGACCTCCTGCACACATTCACTCTATGAAAACCTCAAAGAACTTGGAAAACCTGGGCAAGGGCTTAAGCACAAGTTGTGGCTTCTGAGCACGCTTACTGCAGGAGGCTACACTGCCTCTGTGGCCAGGTGTGCAGGTTTTCAAGCCTACTAGCTATTCACAAGCTTCCTGCAATCCTACAAACAGCACTAAGCACCAGCCAGTCTTAACACCATTGAAATGAAACTTTTACAATTCAGTTTTCAGCACCAGGAGTTCAGATCAAGAGATGCATCTGACTGCTACCCAGCTATGCTTCCCTTCTATCTTTAAAGTTTCTCAGTGTTGCACAAACCACAGTGCAGTAAAACTGCCCAAAATATGCAAATACCACTGACACAGAAGTGATTCGTATCCTTGAAGTGTGTCACTACTGGCTAGACAAGGAGATCTTTAAGACTGAAAGCAGCCAGCTGCCACCATTGTCCCCTTTATGTTCACCCTGCACATAACACATTAGTAAGCAGGGCTCAACAGGAGTGTAAGGAGTCCAGGCAAGCACAGACCTTGGTTCACTAAGGTATTTTCCTTCTGCTGAGGGGTTAGAAAAGAAGGACAAGACAAAGAGCAAACACATTTTAGCAAAGGAAAGGACTCATCTTTTGCCACTCACTGACCAGCAGTTACTGTGAAGAGACACCAAGAAAAAAAAAAAGTCCTTACCTGATCATTCTGAAGCACAGCAGCTTAGCTAAGTGGGAACCTGAGGCTTCCAGACATTAAGTAACTTCACTTTTAGTCATCTACTTAAGAGCACCTGCCAGCTCTGCATTATCTACTTTTCTCTGTAAGTTTTCTTTGAGCACAAATTGGTGTTTCGTTAACCTCCATCTCTGGGTGATGTTTGCAGGAACTCCATTTACCTTTGAACAAGTATACATGGCCATTGCTGCTACAGGATCAGGCAGCTCTCGTTTCAAAGTCTTTATCAGAGATCACACAAGACAACTTGATTTTCATGTCCAGGTCCTGGCTTCCAGCATGCAATCTGTTAACTTACAATCTGAACAAGCACTTGGTGTCACAACCCTTAACCAGCTGCTGCTGAAAGGATGCCTGAAGTCTCAGCACTAGAAAGATGCCCAGACAAACCCACAGCAATTTTCACTACCTTATCTTTCAGGCAGGAATGTAATTTCCTTTAACATCTCAGATACATTTTACAGAGTTATTCTGCACAAATTGTCAGTGCCCACTCACTCTTCCCTTTTAAGTTTTGATACAGCTTACCATCCTGTAGATGACCAACTTCTACAAAAATATCTTTTAAAACTTATTTGAATCAGGTATGTGTCCTTATGTCTAAATTTCAGAGAACTCAGTAGGAAAACACATTAATTTGCAGGGTATTAGATTTTATGTTTCTGTTCCCATGCTCAAATAGCCAGCCTACCTTGGCTAGCACCTCAGTTTTTCCTTCTGCAAGTGTATCATTATAGACGCCAGCCAAGCCAGCCTGAGGGATCCAAGAAACCTACAAGTACTGAGGGACAGGGTTGGCATGGGGGAAGAGGATATCATACAATGCAATTGCAAGGTTAAAGCATCTGCAATGAAGTCCAAGGCGGTCAGTGTAGCCCTGCCAGCAGAAGCAGGTAAGAGGCTGCAGACCAGGAGCAAGGACACCTGCTGCACTGGCATTTGCTGTGACAGAACAGGGGGTCTCTGCCTCTCCTGTTGACCTCCTGCTCCCCAAAGCAGCACAACACTGACCTAGTTTTCCTTTGGTTTTGTAGCAGCAGCCACAGAAGAACCAAGCAGAAAGCAAGCCATGCCCAGAGATTTGTTTACTCATGGGAGCTGTTCCTGTTCAGCCCATTTCAGAGCTGGATGACTGTTCCTCAACGGCCAGTTTTGTGCTAAAAGCAACAGGGAAAGGAGACAAGCTTCCAGGCTCCCCCAGAGAGAATCATTAATTCAGTCAGGTTCTTCATATTTTTGAAAGTTGGGGTACAAAAGCAGCCTACACAGCATCTTCTAACAAAATTATGGTATATAATGGATTATTCAGAACCTACAAGTAGAGATTATATGGGGTCAGATTATCTGATGTACACTTGGCATTCAAGTCTGCCAAAAGTAATCACTGGCATAAGAATAGAGCAACTGACGATATCAGATCACCAACTCATCCACAGAATTATCTTCAGTGAACCCCTTAGGGCACAAACAGGTTTGGGGATAAAGAATTCTGTGCAGAGTCTCATTCTGAAAGAACAAGCCATTTCACAGAACCTTGCTCATGCAGTAGAGGAATTTGTTGGGGTTAACTGTGTTTAGATAAGCTCATGAGTAGGGACACAAGGACTAGTTTCCTTCTAGGAAAGAATTTATTCATAGCCTTTAATAGAAAACTTCAAATCCTTTGAAATTAGCTGTTTTGCTGTATTAAAGAAAACTTCACCTTTTCCATCCCATAGATGAGGTAGTTTTCCACATGCAGTGAAAACTGAAGGCATGCTAAAAATATAGCTAAACTTTAATCTACAAGTCATGCGTAGTTTGTTGTCCTAAACAATTTCAGTCTTATACCTCTAATTCATTTTCTCCTCTATAGTCACTACAGTGCTAGAAGCCTTAGAGTCAAGTAGCCTTGGTGTGGGTTGCTCCACAGCTCTTGTAGCAGTCAGGATGAAGGCGACCAGTGTCAGGAGAGAACTAAGACATTTTCTACCCTTTACAGTTTTTAAACCAACGTTGGTTAAAAAGCAGGTTTTGGTATCTTTGGCCAGACAGCTACCTATTTTAAGATCAATAGCACTACGAATTAATATGAACAAATGCAACTGGCCTTGCAGTCACATTTTTCCCCTAAACAGGACACTTATCAAGGGTTCCAAGGGAACAGACAAGGTGAAAAACACTTTGTCTTCATGCTATGAGCTGCTCTAGCCTTTCGTCTTTAAAACCCAGCAATTCAGAAGATAAATTAGAAAAAGAAGAGGAGTCTGTCAGCGAAACTGCTGGTAAACAGTTTTGATCCTTTCAGGAAAGGAGCCAGAAATTTCTCTCGCACTGAAAAAAATCAACCTGTTTCAGCTTCCATGTTACATGAGATTTTATCCCTTTTGTCTGAATACAAGGCTGCTTAAAACAAGCAAAGCAGAAGGGAGAAGATGTACTATTGTGCTTGCCAAGCAAGTGCCAGGCGCAATAGATTACAACTCAGAGCAGCCCAAGCCAAACTCTGCCAGTGCAGTGCACAGGGTCCTGCTGAGAGCAGCACAGGCCAGCACCCGGCAGTACGAGAGCACCCTCATCTCACCACAGAGCTTCAGATACCCCTACACAGAGGGAAAACCTGCAAGGCTCCTCCGTAGTATCAGGAGAATACAAACAGAAACATTACAGCTAACATGCTTCTGTGATAGTTATGACAAAGCCCCTTTATGAAAAATGACAGATAACTGGAAAGCATTTGCTACCCGATTGCCAGGTCAGGCACTGAAGATCACCCTGCCTCCCATTAATCAGGAGGAGATTAGTTAATATTTGAGTAGGCTGTTACAGCTCAAGGCACAGTATCAAGTACACTGTGCCACGCTCTCAACCAGACCCCTTAAGAGGAAACAGGTAAAGCTGAGGACAAACACATGGAAGAGATTGTTACAGAGCAGAATACAACACATCCTCACATGGTCTTTACAGTGGCCAGTCATGGCATTTTAGGAAATAACAAGAAAATTCCCAGCATTTTGGCAAAGAACAGAACAAAACCATGAAAGCAGCCCAGTTCTCTGCTATGTTACCATATCCACTGAGCTCATACATGAAGCTGTACAAGTCAAAAACTGTTGGCTTTCATGATTTCACATAGCTCTCAGCAGCCCAGCTACCCCATTATGTGCCTAAGTATTCCCACAGTGGAAACAGCTGTTTCAGAAGCATTGGAAAGGCAAGAGACCCCAAAAAGTTCCTCAAAATGCCACCCTGGCCGTACATCAGCTTTTCTGACTGATGTTAATGCTAGCTGGCCAAGCTCAGTACACCTCTTACCCAGTCACAAGAAGCCCTTCCACACTGTGAATGGAATGAGGCCTAACAAGTACTTGGGTTTTTAGCATCATAAATGTTAACAGGGCTCAAGTGAAGCAGCATAGCAACAGCCAGAGGTTTTGGGCCTCTTGCCACATTTGAAGTAAACTCAACAACAGATACAGCAACAGTTTTGAGAAAGTGGTTATATTGCACCTCTTCCACCACTGCTACTAAGCAGCAGCCTTAAAATCACAGCTGTAATTCAGGCCCATTTAAAAGCTCTGTATCTTCCCTGAAACTTGTTGAGCCATTCTGTTTTTTTCTTGGAGCTATTGATTACTGGGGTGGATGAGGTGATGGGGAATATTAACAACTGCCTCCCAGCCACTTTTCAGTGATGCCACAGCTTGTGACATCATGACTGTCTCCATGGCAACACAGCAACACAAATGAATCCAAATAGGAGGCGGCCAATTAGAACAAGAAAGCCCTTTTGTAGTCGGAACCATAGTAATTGACAGAAATAGGAGAAGCTGTTATAGCAAGTACATAATTCCAATAATAAAAAACCTTGCTTTTAGCTTGCCAGGTGAACCTAAAACCCCCAAACCATGGCCAAGTGTAAAAAACCCACCCTTCTAGATGGGAAAACCCACAATATCATCAGCTGCTTTCCCAGCTCTAAACACTGAGCACAGCCTGGATCAGACAGATCATTTTCCCTCTCCTCTCACATCAAGTTCTCTATTCCACTGTAGCCTGCCCACATGCTTAGGAGGCTTCTCGGCCTGTCTTGCTCAAGCAAAGCCTCCCAAGTGCCTTTCAACTGGCTACAATTAGCATGCATGTGTGTCTAAGGGGAAAGCACAAAATAAGCCAACCCAAGGCCAGTCACTAAATCCATAGTCACTCATGCCAGCTAAGACTTCACCATCAAGGAAGAAGCACATTCAGGATTTGAAATAGGCGGTATGAACAAGGTCTGGACCCTCCAGATTATATTTATTATCCTGTTTTGAATCTCCACATCAATAACAGACATACAGGAGCAATCTCTGCTAGCATAAGCTAAATTGTTACAGTGCTGTCGGGGTCATGTTAATCCAAATCTGACTCCCTGACCAATTTCCACCCTACAGCGCATGTTAATCAAGAAGCACTTGCTGTAGTCCCAGAGATAACACTACTGCTGTACTGCTCCAGAGTGGCCAGGAGCAACACAAATCTAGTAGGAAGTCTGCAGGATAAAGCAGGTGTTTAGAGTGCACTGCAATCAGGCTTTAAGCCTGGGGCATCTCTACTTTGTCTACAGATTCAGCTCACTAAATACTAGCTACATTTACAGCATTTTTCTTTTCTCAAGCAAGTCTAAAAGCTGCAGCAGTCCATGAAGAAGCTAAGGCTATACTTTCCAAGAAAGCAAGCTTGAAGGTGTAAGCTACAGCATGAAGGCAGGCCACTTGTAGTGAGAAGAGCTGCACCCAGCACAGCGTCACTGAACACGCTCATGACTGATGGTCAAACCTTCCAGGGTAACACTGCTCCCCAGACCTGCAGTGAGCAGACCTCTATTCTGTTCCTCTCCTGCGACTTGATGGGAAGAGAGGCACATCACTCTTGGCAGGGGAAACAGAGCGCATAGGTCCCTAGTACAGGCAAGCTCATGGTGTGTGGAGGCTGGGCAGTAATCAGGTTAGCAGCTGTTTTGTGATAAGGGGCACAGCTGGCTAAAACTAATTGAGACAGCTTAAAAAACGCTGAAAAGCATCACACCATAAGAATTAGCATAAAACAGATTTAACAGGTACCCTCAACAACTGCAGCATAACCAGTTCTCAAGCATAATCCATGCGAGTGAGATTCTTTGTACACTGCACTTTTAATAGCTCCTACCTCAGTCTGGTAAAGTTACTTCACATGGAACAGCAGGCCTTGAGTTAAGGCATTAACAACGACTAGGGCTCCTGCTAGGATTCACCCAGCCATTAAAAACAAGCCATCCTGTGGCACACTTCTGAGAAGTGGGACAACAGGGCTCCTCAAGCCACTGTCACCTGTGAACACAGCTGGTTCAAACAGCAGATGCACACATTCCTGCAGACTTTTGTCTGCAGAACAGCACCTGAGCAGCACCTCTGACTTTCACAAGCTAGAGTTCTACCCTTTGAAAACGTTTTAGTTCATTCTTTACTTTGTTCTGACCTCAGTGCTCCTGATAGCTTCTGAATAAGGGTGAATAAGTTCATGCGTCTGAACACATAACACCACCCATACTCAAAGCATGTTTTCTAACAGAGCAAGAACTAGAAGAGAGCAGAAAACATGATTTTCTGTGTGAACCATGAGGCCTTGCAGCACTAGAAAAAGCCATTAGCTACAGAAGGGAAAGAAACCCAAGAGATTCAGAAATGACAACTGTGGAAATAACCAGCCTGTAGTTATTTTTAGAGCTGCCTCCCCCAGCACCCAAGATATTCTGAGCCCTTGAAAAACATAAATCAAAGGTAAGTGCACAAACAGCAGTGCCAGAAGAAAGCAGACAGTGCTTTAAAGTCTACTGCTGTCACAACACCAGCAGCCTCAACGGCTGGCCCAGTTCTGTCCTTTGATTCGAGGCGGCCTCATTAGCCTGAGCTGTGTTTTGCTCTGCCACCGCGACAAGCGCGTCCCCGGCTGCGGGGGGCGGCCGGGCCCTGCCGTGGGACAGGGCCGCGCCTGCGGGGGGCGGCCGGAGGCGCTCCCACACGGCTCTGGAAGCCTGCCGGTAGTGAACGCCCGAGGTGACGGGTCAGGGAGGGCTCCACCTCGCTTCCCTTCCCGCCCAGCCGCCTCCGCAGAGAGTCGGCGAGCAGCACAGCCCCCCCCCCCGCACCTGACGGTGGTGACTCACAGGGGCACCGGCCCCGCTCCGCGGCAAGAGGGCGGCCACCGCCGGCGAGAGGCTGTCGCCGGTCGGGAGCCCCCGCCCTCCCCCTCAGCAACCAGACCAGAGCGGCAAGGGCGGGAGGCCGGGGCGGCTCCGCATCAGCGCCCCCGGCCCTGGTGGCAGCGCGGCCCGGCCGCGCGCCTACCTCGCCCTACGGCCTGCTGCAAAGAGCGGCGGCCGCAAAGCGCGGGCGGCGCGACCCGGGGGGCTGCGGCCACCTCCGGCCCGCGCTGCCCGGGGGCACGGCCGCGGTGCTGGAGCCACGCAGCATCGGCAGCACCACCAAGGTGTCCCGCGGGCTCCCGCTGGGGCCGCCGGAGCAGCGCAATCCGTCAGTTACACAGCCATGAGAGCGTAACCCGCTTGGAGCCCCTCACGCCAGCCCCAGGCACGCCCGGCGCCCGCCTGCTTAGGAGCCCGGGCTCCAAACGCACTGCTTGCAGGTCTGCTCAGCCCTGCTGCCTCACAGACACTGTCCCCCTGAAGCACCACACAAACGAACAGCCCAAGCGGGGCACTGCCAGCCACTGCGGGTTGGAGGGGGCACAGGCCTGTCACCGACAAGTGCGCCCATGGCTGTGTGCGACGGGCACAGCCAACTGGGAACAGTGTCTGCACCGGTAGTTACACAGGCAAGACGAATGACGACAGCTACCCGTACGAGCTTTATGCTTCCCTTCCATGACATGATGATTTCCCCCTGTCCACCCGATTCAGTATTGGACTCGAGCAAGAACGACTCCAGTGAGAGCAGGGCTGTAAGAGCCTGCTTTAGCAGCCTCCCCTTCACAACCCGGAGCATTCCGCAGCACTCATCTCCAGTAAGCACGTTAACAGACCGGCGATAAAAGCTAATGTGCAGCATAATACCACTATTAGCAGTGGCCGCCTCCAGAATGCCCTAGAAGATTGCAGGGTGACAGTGAGCTGTAGACATCGGAGCCTGGTGCCAAGTGCAAAGGCCAACAGCAGCAGTGCCGTGGCCAAGGCAACAGGCTGCTAGTAAGCAGATCTCCGCTTACCAGCATCCAGGATTTCCCTGCTCAAGTACCTTGCTCCTGGCACACTGCAAACTTGAGGGTCACAAACTCAAGGTTTTGACTCAAAGCAGCTACTTTATCCAGGACCAAAGCTCAGGAGGTGCAAGCACTGTCCGGCACCCTTTTACTTCCAGGGTATAAGAATAAGCAGCTGTTCAGACACTGGGAAAAGTTCTAAGGTCTATTCTACTAGTATCTATCTCCCTAAAACCACCTTTTCCCTTGGAAAGTCCCAGTCCACACTGTACAAGGCTGGGCATTACACCAGCTCCGTATTGCCAGGGAGCTTGTTTTGCTCAGAGTAGCAGCACCAAGAGGCCAAAATTCCCAGCCTGGGTCTGCTGCTGGAGCAGCAGGTCAGACAAGAAAGCACTGGTAGCCATTCAATAGAGCGCACCAAAACCTGGAAGAGTTCCTAGACAAAAGTGTCATGACTCAGGACCCCATGTTTGGGCCAAGCTGAGAGACTCAGAAAAGCCTGAGGGTTTAAACAAGGAAGAGAAGTCTTCCCAACAAAAGTTACTCAAGTGACCTTACAAGAGGCAAGGGAGAACAGTTCTGCAATAGTATGCTGGCTCATGAGCTACCCTGACACACGCTGTTCTCCACAAGAGCAACACTGAGTAATCTGGCAGCCAAGCAGGCAGTGGCATGGCTCCTAACAAGGACTTTCATACTTGGAGACAACTCCACAGTAGCCTTTGGGACACTTTCTCTAGCTTCAGACACAGATAGTTTTCTCATGCATAAAGCCAAATTTCAACTTTAAGCTGTAGATCTTACCCTGGGTAGAAAATTTGAAGCTTGGAGATCCCTCTTGAGCACAGCAAATGCCCTGCTGGGGTTCTCTTCAGTTAGCTCCTCAACCACGCCCAGAGTATAAAAAACCCAAGGCAAATAGTTCTTAGAAATTTGACTAATCTTACAACAACTTGCAATTAAAAAAATCCCTTTTATCAACTCTTAACTACCTTTCAGCTTTCATCAAATATCACCTTGTACTACGACAGCACGTCAGTAGAAAGGCATATGCAATTTCTAATCTGTTTTAATTCCAGCTCTGACAGACTTGCAGTACAAGTAAGAATTTACCTTTGAAACATTCACCACTGAAGTTTCTTGGCCACCTTCAAACTGGAGACACAGTAGCTTAAGCTTTGATCTCTTAGAACGAGCTTCAGAAGAAAAGATCATTGCAGTGAAACCTGATGTCTTAATGAAGAGTACTAAATAAAGATAAACAAGACTGACTAAGCACATCAAGGACACGCTGACAAACACTAGGGCTCATGTTTAAAATTCATGCATCTTTACACCGTTTCACTTTGAGCACTACTGTCTTGATGCAGCAAGCTACAGCCTGTCTCAGGTGAGTCCCTTTTAAAGAGACTCTCCATTTTCCTGGTGTTGCCAGAAGAGCTGAATAACTTAGCCCCCAGAGACCACGTACAGCAGTGAGGATAACCAAGTTCCTGTGTGCAGGGTCTGTCAAGATGAAGCCGCAACAGGCAGGCTGCAGTACTCACACACCACTACTGGACAACCTATCGCATCCTAGTAGGTCTGTGTGCCCCTCTGTGCCTTTACTGGCCATTTCACAGTGCCAAGCCCACCACCAAGAACCCCAGGGGGAAGTAGGAGAGAATCAGAACTCAGCTGTCTTCCTTCACAGTATTTAAATGCTGCAAGGAAATTCAGATGCCTGGCATCGCATAATACACAGCTGTCCTCTACAGAAATTGAAAAGTCTCTGGCCCCAATGGGGACCATTACTTCCCCCAGGACTGCTTGTCACCTACCCTTGATCACAGGCTAGCAGCCCACACTGCTGGTACTGCCCTACCTTATGCTGCCCATAAAATTGGAGACCATACTCACATGGGCAGATGTATCAGAGCACTTATCTCTCACTGTTTTCAGTGGAAATTGCAAATGCTTTTGAAATGGTGCCTTTACCTGCCATACCCTGGCAGCTCAGAGAAGTGAAGCACAGGGCTAAGGCCTAGGTCAGGACTTCAGCTGTGGGGCTGCTGGTTCCTCTTGCCCACTGCTTCCCCAGGGGATACACGGCTGCCTTAGTACACCCATCTGCACCAAAGAGCCAGCAGTTCATTACTTTTGCAAGATAAATTGAAGCAGACAAATTTTTCACTCTCCTCATTAACTAGCCCATCTGCAAATGGTTTAACTTCCACTTGTTTAAAGGCAGCTTATGTCAAACAGCCTGGTGTCATTCTGTCCCCCACTTCTCCCTCTCTCCAGGTGGCAGGCTGGCATGGAGACCAGGTTAGAAGGGAAGGATAAACTCATTCTTTTGTGAGCTTTTCTGGAGGGACCCGAGTTCACCATTCTCATCCCCAAGCCCAGCTATAGCCTTCACAGAACTTTTATCTGACAGCCTGAACTCTAATTGCCTTTCAAAGCAAACAGCAATCATACTTAGTATTTCTCCCCTCCCTTTTTAAATCTGCTCTGATAGGAAACACACTGACAACTTTTCACTGCAGAAATTAGAGTGGATTTTTCTTGAACAAGGCCACCCGCCTGCACAGCCTTAATCCTTCCAGCTCACATATGTTACTGTAACTTGCACTGCGCTGAATCCAATTATGCCTCCCCAATCCATTAAAAAATATTTGAGGGTGTTGCGCAGGTTGCACAGAACAAAAGTATCAGCTGAGGAGACAGAAAGAAGCCTTGCTGCAGCACAGCTTTGCAGCCTTACTTCTGCAGGTAAGCACATCGTGCATTAGTAGGAAAATACAAGTGTCACAGAGTGACTTTTACAGGGTCCATTGAATAGTTCACTCCAAACTACTTGAGTCCAGACTCAAACAACAGGAAGAACTACATGGGAGACGAGAACTGACATACAGTTATTTGTAAGTGCCTGGCAGTTATTAGTTATCCATTAAAAGCTTTTTAAATTATATTGCTCTGGCAGCATGTACAGCTAAGAATGAGCTCACGAATCAGCAGGTCTCTCATGCATTACACATTAGGCTGGAGCAGCAGATGAATAACCTTGAGCTAAGTAGTCAGAAGTGTCCACAAATCTAAACTGCATGCACAGATGAAGCAACCGAGCATCCAACTACTGACTCACACACAGCTGCAAAGCTAAACACAAGCTCTCCCCAGCAGCTGACCATGTCTGCCCCATCAGCTAGAGGGCTGGGACACCAGCTACAGCTGATCAAGTTCCACAAAGGTACCTGTTGGCCTCCGAGAGCTCTGTGCTTTACCACATCCCACTGTATTCTCAGTATTCTCCAGACAGCCAATCCACATGTAATAGAAATCAAGTTCTTCCATCACCACCTTTGCTGACAAGGAACTGACAGAAGCTGCACAGGGTGGCCTTGTCCTTTCAAAACTGGCACGCTGCATAGTAGTTACACCCCAGCACCTCAAGGGCCAGATCACAGATCTTGGGGCCCTTGGCTACACCAAAAACTCTTACACTGCCACTACAGAAGCAGAATAGAAGATGCTATAGATGCCAAAACAGCATGGAGCGATTTGGCACTTGCACCTTAAAGTGAGCTTGCTTTTAGGTCATCCATGACTGCAACAGGTCAGACAAACTCTGCACACAGCCTTCTTCCAAATACCTGGGTACCACTGCAGAGTACGCACACACAAGTTATCTTAATCTGAAAGACAAGTAGGCTAGGTCTGATGGCTAGTTAGGCTTACTTCTCTCCACACGTTCAAGAATGCCTAACTTCATAGCACCAAACTCCCATTGGAAAAGCAATTACCAGCTAAGTAATCTGGACCCTCTGGAGTCAAGTCTGCCAATTTACACGACTTGGCAATGTGGCTTGTTATCATCCCACATGATTGGAATTTATTTTAGGATCTGATGCCACATGCTGGGGTTTTTTTTCTCTCTTTTCTTCTTTTCCTCCCCCAAGTGGCAAGTTACAGCCCAGGATTCAGAGATCCTAATTCCATTCCCATCTCAAACACACATTTCCTGCACAACCTGGGGTCAAGGTCTGTGCAGAATAAGTAATATTAAACCTATCAATACCACCCTGGAAATAAGCTTTCTTTCTGAACATCTCAACAAAGCCTGGAGTGGAAATTAAGTGCTACGTTTACTTACTGCTCAGAACCAAGGGTAACATCCCCACCCTCCAGCACTGCACACCGATGCCCGAGCGACAGCTGCGGCTGCATGCGAGGCAGGGGCATTCAGCCGAAACCCTCCGGCAGGGCTGGGGGCTCCACAGCAGGCAGCATCAGTGACTCCCTGGCTAAAAAGAGACTTTTCGAAGTCTGCTCTGGCCAGGAGGCACCAACTCACCGCGCTGCTATATGTCACCCCTCGGCAGCGCCGGGCGCAGGAGGGCTGTGCCTCACCCAGACAATGCCCTGCTCCCCTCGAGGGGAGGGCCAGGCCGCCCGCCACCCCAAAAGCGAGGGTCAGCGGCCCCGGGAGAGCGCGCGGTCAGCCAGGCCCAGTCTCGCTCCCTCCAGCCCCCGCGGGGCCCTCAGGGACTCTCGCCCCGGCCGGGGCCGCAGCCCGACCCGCCGCGGGAGGCCGGGGCCGCGGGCAGCTCCCGGCGCCGGCGGGGGGACAGGCACCGCTCCCCGCGGGACAGCCCACCCCGGAGCGGAGCGCGGAGGAAGCGGGAGCCCCCCCGCCACGCGGTTCGGCTTGCGGAGGGTCGGGACACGCGTGGGAAGCGGAAGCGCCACCTGCGATCCCGGCGGGGCGGCGGGCCCGGCAAGCGGCGGCGGCGGCAGCAGCAGCAGGCAGGGCGCGGCACCCCCGCCGCGGAGCCATGCAGGGCCCGGCCTCCCGCCCGCCCGCCGCGCCCCGGGCAGTCACTCACATTGCTTGAGGAGCTCCAGACACAAAGCCATGGGAGACACAAAGGAGGGGCGGAGGGGACCGGAGAGACGCGTGGGGGGGGGCGCGGGGCGGGGGCGCCGGGCCCGGTCTGGGTGTCGCGGAGGGGAGGACGGGGCCGTGCCCGGCGGCAGGAGAAGGAGGTGGAGGAGGAAGAGGACGTGCCGCGGGCTGGGGCCGCGCCGGCTGCTCCTACGGCCGCAGGCGGAGGAGGGAGGAGACGCGCGGATCCGCCACCGCACTCACCGCGCCCGCCCGCCGCTCCGGCTGCGCGCTGCGGGCGGGGCCGCGCCTTAAACCTCGCCCCGCCCCGCCCCGCCCCGCGCGTCACCGCCCCGCCCCGCCCCGCGCAGGCGCGGCCCCGCCCCGCGGCGCTCCCACGGCAGGGCGCGGTGGCGCGTGTCCCGCCCCCCTGGCCCCGCCGCCCCCGGCCCGCTGCCCGCAGCGCGGCGACAGGGGGAGGCCTGTCAGCTGAGCGGGACCCTCGCGCCCTCCCGCGCTGCAGCCCCCGGGGCGGGCGGCGGGAACAGAGGCGGCGGCTGCCGGTCGGGCAGCGGGGCTGTGCGGGAGAGCCCAGCGCCGCCGAACAAAGCGGGTGCCTCGCCCACTCCCACGCGGGAGCTTTGTCTCCTTGTTATGGCCGCGGGCAGCCACGGTGACGCGTCCCGCAGCACGGCCCCGTCTCTCATCCACAGGCGAAAATGGATTTGGCTGAAAGACACACCCCCACCCACACCCCGCCAGCCACGTTCCTGCCCCGGCAGCGTCCGCACCTGCTGCGGGACGGCCCCGCGCCGCGCCGGAGCACGCACGTGGGAAAGGCGCCGGGGAAGGGGCTGATCCCCTGGGTGCGTGTTTCCCACGAGTGACAGATGTGCCAGCCGAGCCCCCCCGATGGGAGAGGGAGCGGAGCCCGCCCCCTTTGCCGGGCGCTGCCGTGCCTGATGCCTGGGCTTGGTGCCCCCCCGCGAGGCGGCCCGGTGGGGGGGGGGCTCTGCGGGACCCCAAGCCGTGCCGGGACGGGGGCACCCTGGGCACCGCTGCGCTGGAGCAGCGCCCAGCGCCATCACCCTGTCTCGAGCTGGGGCAGCTGGGCCAAGCTTGAGGCTCCCCAGGCTGCAGGGCTGGGGCACACCCCTGTGAGGCTGGAGCCCTGCGGCACGGCGGTCTGACCCGGGACAGGGGCCCTGCGGCACGGCGGTCTGACCCGGGACAGGGGCCCTGCGGCACGGCGGTCTGACCCGGGACAGGGGCCCTGCGGCACGGCGGTCTGTCCCGGGACAGGGGCCCTGCGGCACGGCGGTCTGACCCGGGACAGGGGCCCTGCGGCACGGCGGTCTGACCCGGGACAGGGGCCCTGCGGCACGGCGGTCTGACCCGGGACAGGGGCCCTGCGGCACGGCGGTCTGACCCGGGACAGGGGCCCTGCGGCACGGCGGTCTGACCCGGGACAGGGGCCCTGCGGCACGGCGGTCTGACCCGGGACAGGGGCCCTGCGGCACGGCGGTCTGACCCGGGACAGGGGCAGCGGGTGCCTGCGAGCCCAGACGCAGCTCATGGTGCTGCCTGCAGAGTGCATGGCCTCGGCACGGCTGGTGGCTTTGCAGGTAGCAGCATTGCCACGTGGCTCCTGCCAGGAGTGCATGTGCCACCCTGACTCCTCGCTGCTGCCATTAGCCCTCGGATGCTCTGATCTATTTATGACTTGCTGCGTTCAGTGGAGAAAGGCCGGTCTGCAGCAAGGAGAGATCAAAGCGCCTTGGGGAGACACTGCATGGAGCTGACACGCTGCTGGGTCCAGCAGCCAGGGCTAAGCCACCGCCACTGCCACCGCCCTCGGCATTCAGCACTGGTATCGCTGTGGATGTGCTGCTTCTGCGCTCGGAAACAGGACAGCAAAGTGGGGCCAAAGGAGGACCCAGCAGAGAGCCAGTCCTGAGGCTTGGGACCTGCAGCCCAGGGCCTCTCCCCTCCACTGCCTGCCTACCAAGGGAAACAAGAAAACTTGGTTTCAGTTCAAGTGCTTGCGAGTGGCAAGCAGCTCTGTGCTGAGAGCCCCTCACCCACACAGGCTGTGAGTGGCTCTGCAAAGCTCTGAGCCGATCTCTTTCTGAATCCCCAGGAATACCCACATCAGGGCTCAGTAGATGGAAAAAGGAGTGGAGGAGCATGAAGGAGAGGAAAGGCAACCCAGAACAAGAGAAACATGCACAAAGAATTCCTCATTTGCCCATGCTGTCTGAAATCCTGCAAACGCCCGGGCCTGGGTGCATGGCCTTACTAAACCTCACCCAGTCCTGCTGTCCTGGCACATGTGTGTTTTAGCTAAGACTGTCATCGGTCACTGCTGAGCTGCTCCAGCAATGGCACAAGCCCCGTGGCAACAGAGGGAGGTGCAGAGGTGCTGATCATCACCAGCAACAGGGACGCAAGCAGCACCTGCGACTGCCTGGTGCAAGGGCAGCTCTGTGCTGACCTGGAAGGCAGCAGAGCCAGCATGCCGGGATGCTAGTAGCCCCCTCAGCCTGAGAAGAGGCCTTAGGTGAGTGCCCTACCTGTCACATTGCTCTCCAACCACCGCGGACGGCCTCATGGGCAGAGCACTAGACCATGCATGGGCTCCCTGCTGCTGCTCTCCCAGAGGCTCCGAGCAAGCCGAGGTACCCCTTGGTGCTTCGGTTTCTCCTTTTCTCCCACAGGGACAGCACTACTGATTCCCTTTCCTGCCATCAAGGCTGATAAAAGCAAACAACAAGAAGGACTTGGCTGTCTGTATTACCAAAGGAAAACACTGGCAGCTGCCTGCCTTTCTACTCCTTTGTAGATGGTCCCTGCTGGGAGAAGGCAGGCTTGGCCAGGACCTTGGAACCGTGCTCACTTCCCAGTACTAAGTCTGTGGGCAACTGCTTCCACCACCCCTGTGTCTGATTGTATCAGCACAGCATCACGTGCGGGCTCAGCTCCCCCCTTCCCAGGGATCTGGGCAAGTGGCATTTCCATGGGGCTCAAACCCATTGCAGCCGTTCCTGGGTGGCAGTGACACACGTGTGCACAGCAGGCAGCAGAAAGAGAGCTCGCTGCCCTGGGTGCTGCCTGCAGTAGAGCTGAAACCTGGCAGCAAAGAGTACCAAGCGCAGCTTCGCCGAGGCAGAAGGACAGAGATATTTTGGTTTTGGCGGTGGAGCTGGAGAGCGGAGCGGGGTGGTGGCCACGGTACAGGCTTCCTGAGGAAAAGGGAGCGCTGTCTGGGCGCAGGGCTTGGCAGTGGACTTTCCATAATAAGGAAAATATTAGAGGTGCAAAATGAACAGGTAAGTGTGGAGAGAAACGGTTGTCATCAATTTCTGTGTGTCCTACAGACATATGAATAGATCATGGAATGTGGATATGTACCTTTTTTTTTCCTTACAAACACTAATGGAGCATGCAACAGAAATCTTTCCCCCCCTCCTCTCTCTCTCTCTCTCTCTCTCTCTCTAATCCCTTTCCTGCTGGTATGTCAGAGAAAGCTATTTCTGGAATGTGAAATCTAGGTCAAAAAGAAGGAGAAAATCTGAAGGGAATGATAACAGTCTCTCTCCTCAGAGGCCGTATGGGGTCAACTCTGGCTGATACAATTAGCAAAGGGGTCACAGTGGTGCTTTACTCCTCAGCTGTGGCCTCTCATGTGTGGGCTGAACAATGTCTCCTGGCCTGCTCTGTTTTTTGCTTTGCCTTCACACCGCTACTTTTTCCCCACAAAGAAGAAAAGGCCGTGACAGCTGAGAGAGGAGCAGAGCTTGCCTTCCTACCCAGACACCAGCTAATCACCATGCACAGAGGAGGAGGAGGAGGAGGTGGAGAGGGAGCAGGAAGGTCATCCGCACCTATCCCTCACAAGCCAGCAATACGTGACTTTCCCAGAAGCTGTGGAAAATTGTCCCACAGCGAACCAACCCTTGGGGATTTGGTCAGCACAATGCTGCTTTGTGCTGTGGCACTGCATGGAGGTGTGCGGGCACTTTGTCTTTCCTTCACTAAACACAACGTTGCTCCCCCTGCAAGAGCTTCAGTGCTGGGGGACTGGGCTGGGATCTGCCTTCTCCCAGGGCAGGGCAGGGCAGGGTTCCCAGCACAGCAATGCTCCTGGGAGCCATCTCTCTAATTTAGTGATGAAAGGGGGGAAAAAAGCAATACAAAAAGAAGACAGAAAGGAGGTTGGAGGCACAACTGTCACTACTTTGGGGAGTATCTCTCCTAGGTCTCACATCCAGCCTGGGCTTGGCAAAGGTCTGGCATATGGATGGGCACAGGGTGTGTGTAGTAGCCCTGGCAGTTTTTATGGGAGTGCTGGTGGCTTTCAAGGATGAGCCTCATGCCTGGCTCTGGTTGGATCAAGGCTGGGCTGGCCTGAAGGGCTCGACTTTCTTCGAGCTATTTCTTCTCTGGGTTCCCATGCCGGGCTGGGGGTCTGCAGCCGGGGATGCCATCACGGGGTCAGCAGAAAGAACTGGCGAGTTGCTGCTCCCCGGGGCTCACACTCTCAGGGATATCTTAACTATTGGTAAGACAGATCAACAGAGACATCCCAGGCCTGGAGGAGGAGGCAGAGCTGGGTGCCCTGGCCTTCCCGGAAGAGATCTGGGCACAGGATAAGGAGCTGGGCACCTGGGCTTTCTGGGAACAGGCTGCTGAATCCCAGTACAGGATGCTCTAAGTAAGGGTGACGTTACCAGATGGCACAGGGAAGACTGGGAAGAGCTTGCATAGAAACTGGCTTGGTGTGAGCTTTCCCTGCTGTCATGGGTGTGCTGGGTGGAGACTGGGCTGGGGTCTCTGCACTGGGAATTCTCACCTCCTTTTGCTGTGCTTTGCTCATGTCTGCTTTCCTGTTTCCCACGGACTTCAAATATTCAGCTCTATATTGCAAGCAGTCTATTAAGCAAGCAATTCCCAGTGCTGCCTCTAATAAGAAGGAACTGGGGCTGGGGAGCCCTTTGTAATCCTCAGGAGCCAGCATGGCTGTCGGCTGAACGCCTGGCAATTAGATGAATATGTTTCACTGGGGCTTTTGAGTCTCCAGCTTTGCAAAGGCACAAAGCTTTGTTTAAGGTTGATCAAGGGCAGCTCATCATCTGTGTTGCTGGCTGTCAAATGGGAGCTAATTGCCTTGTAATGTGCGAGTGACGCAGGCTTTGTGGGAGGAACTGGCTTGTCAGAGGTGTGACAGCTGTCAAGGTTCTTCCACCCGGCTGTGCTCCCCACACAGACCCAGACTGGCAGCCCTCCGTGAAATGGAGCTTGCTGCACCTCCTCATGCCCTCAGCTGGTGGCTGAATCCCTTTGCTTTGCAATTCAAGCCCCATGCCATCCTCAAAAAATAAGAAGCCTGTGTCAGCCACGTCTTTGCTGCTGCTGGTGCCCCATTTGGGATGTGTCCCTATGGAGAATAAACCCAATCTCTCTCAGGGACTGGGCATGTGATGGGAACAGTTCATCTGGGCTGGTGCATGGATGCTGGTGAAAGATTATCCATGGGAAGGAAACAGGTGAAGGCTGCCAGCTGATTTACCCCAGAGCCCTGCGTGGAGCAGAAGCCATGAGTGACCATTAAACCTGCAGATGACGGTGCACCCACTTCTGTCTGTTGGTCCAGACTGATGACATCAAGCTGAGAGGTACCAGTTTGCTGCTTGGGAGGCCCTTCTCTTACAACACCAACCAATTAAAGCCTCAGTGATGCACATTTGCAGGGGCAACTGAGCCTGGGTGCTGATTAAAGGTGTGACTGTCATCCAGATATGCCTCCTGCCTTCGCCATCACACACATGCACAAACACAGATGCTCCTCTCTGTTCCCCATCCCCTCCATCAAAAATGTTTCCCTCCCCAAGCCCCAGCAGCCAATGCCAAGGGCTGGAGGGTGTTCTGGAAATCAGCAGATCTCTGCTGGGTCACATCAGAGAGAGGTGGCAACCAGTTATTTTGAAAGCCCCCTTCTGTGCTACATCTGCTGTTTCTTTCTGGTGTTAGCCTGGTTTTGCAGCAGTGCTGAGCTCAGCATCAGCTGTACCACCAGCAAGGAGCAGGGGCAGGCTTGCAGGGAGTGGGGTGAGCCAGGGTGGGAAGAGTGTGGGACAGAAGCAGAGTGGAGAGCGCAGTAGGAAGGACGGCTGGGGCTAAGCAAGCAGCCAGACTCTCCCAGAAGATCTCTTCCATTCCCTGCCTCATCCTGTGGGCTTTAACTGTGATGGCCCTGGAGCACAGACCACTGCAGGAGAGATGTGAGGGTACGGGCATGTCTCTGGGTGGGAAGGCCTGGAGCTGGGCACGAGGGCTGCCAGTGCTCCCCTTTCCACTCCCCCCTCTGCTGGGATGTGGTACAGTGTGTCTGTAGTCCCACCATCAGTCCACTCCTGCGCTCCGGCAGCTTTGCCTGTGGCAGAAAGCCTGAGGCTGAACCCCCCGCAGCTCTGTGGTTCGGTGCCAGAGCTCATGGCAAGAGCAACCTGCCCTGCTGGACCTGACCCCAGCATCCCTGTGGGTGACAGGGCTTGCTGTCTGTCTCCATGCCACAGGCAGCACTGTACAGCTCTGGTGAGATGCCAGATTCCTCCTGCCAGCTCTGGTGTCTGCCTGGCATGATGTCTAGGTACCACCATGTCTAGGAGCACCAAGGCATCACCTTTACTAACCAGTTCCCAAAACTGTTCCCAGGATGGGACCTCTCAGCCCCTTGTGCCCGGCTTGAAGCACCGGGGCTGGCCAGGGGCCAAGAAGGACACAGGCTGCCTTGAAGAAAATGATGCACTTTCCCCTCCGCCTCCCCGCCACACACTGCTGGCACTCACTGCTGTTGGTGGGCAGGGTCCTGCTGCCGCTGAGGCTGCCCGCCGGCGGGGGTGAGATGGACCGGACGGAGCCCGTGTCCTCTTCCTGGGAGCATCCCGCCTGGATGGCTCGGAGGTAGCTGTGGCTCCGGGAGCGAAAGTAGCTGGGCAGAGGCAGGTCCAGCACCTCCGCGGCGGCCGACTCGGCCTCGCTGTAGGTAGTGTCGCAGACCACCTCATACTGCTCCCCCAGCTCCGTCTCCGGCACCTGAAGGGGAAGATGGGCAGAGCCAGTCACCCCCTGCCTGCAGGCAGCCCTTTCCCATCCCCTCTCCCTGCAGCCACCCTGCTGCCACGCTGCGTGGTCCCGTTTACGGCAGACAAGACTGGGAGGTGCAGTGGTTGGTGCTGGTGGGATGCAGGATGCTTGGGCTCTCTGCTGAGAGAGAAGAAAGAGGGGACCTTCCTTGGATGCGAGTGGGTCCCTGCTTGTGGAGTAGGAGAGACTTACCGCCACAGTGCCTGTGAAACACCCCCTGTCTCTGATGGAGAGGCTGGGAGAATGTGAGGCTAAAATCCCTGTCCAGCCTGCGACAGGTCCCCCTGCCCCACCAGCACTGGTGGGAGACCCCAGCCTTAGCTGCGAGACCCTGCTAGGGCAGGCGTGCTCCTCCGTGCGGGGAGGTGGCCTGGCACTAGAGCAGGCTGTGGCACAGAGAGCGAAGGTGGGGGGTGCGGGCCACGCTTGACCGGGGACAGGCTGCCTGAACTGGTTCCCAGTGGCCCCGTCAGGAACCAGTCCTAGCCCCATCCCCGGCGGAGGACTGGTGAGGCGTGAGCCAAGCAGGGGCAGCTTTGCTCCCTGCTTCTCCTGCTCCCCCACCTCCCTGCCACCCATGCCCTCAGCCCTGCCCTGCCCTCCAGTAGCAGTGGCTGGCAAAACTTGAACTCAGGAGAGGCTCACCCGTGTTAAACCAGAGCCAGCCCAAAGCAGACTGTCCTGAAATACAGATGAGAGATGCTGAGATTGGCCCTGTTGCCCAGTTCCATCTCTCCTGGCCCTTTCTTTGGCCTCAGGGACCGTATTCCTGCCCAGCACTGGCATGTGAGCTCCACAGGGTTCAGCTCAGAAAGTTCATCAGCTTTTCCCCTAAAACTGACAGTCCCTAACTCCCTTCCAGGGCCAGGGCAATCAAGCTCTCCAGCTGCCCTGCAGTGCCCAGGTCAGGAGCGCTGCTTCCTTCTCTTCTTCTTTCTCCTTCTCCTTCTCCTTTTTCTCCTCCTCCTGCTCTTCTCCTGCCGCTGGCCCCAGGTATGGGCTGACCCCACAGCCTGCCTCGCACCCTGTCGTGGGTGTCCAGGCTGACCCGAGAAAGCTCCATGAGGAAGGAAGAGGGGAAATGCCAGCGGGACGGTACCTGCTCTCCATGGGTAAATATCTGAGGGATAAGTGAGGGGGGTCCAAAGATCTGGAAGAAAGAGGTGGAGAAGGTTAAAGGCCAAGAATGGGGGAGCCCCTCACACAGACAGCCATTGCACAGGGACCGAGGACGAGGGGAGCAGATGGCCTGTGCCCTAGTGCCACTGCTGCTGACAGTTCGTTACAAACTTCAGAGCTCATAAGATGCCAAGCAAGATGCCGCACAGGCCTCTCAGACAGCGGCACAAACATGGCATGGCAAAGCTCCACGGGACACCTCCCAGACGGAGAGAAGCTGCTGCTGTGTTCAGCCTGTTATATGCACCATATATCAATATATATACACAGGGCACACTTGGGACACACAATGCTGGGACACCCCTTGGCACACATGGGTTGCCTGCAGCTGCTGGACAAGGGCTGGTGTGGCTCCCAGTTAGCACCTCTGCGAAGTCCTCAGTGTTGGCCAGCACCTCGCCAGGTGCCAGGAGCCAGATGGGTCTCTGCCGAGAGAGCCGGGGTGGATGGGCAAGCTGAGTGCTCCACCTTGGGGAGACTGTCCTTCACCCTGATGGGGCTGGGCTGGCCACTTCGCTGCTCTCTCCTCTGTCCGCACACCAGGAAGAAGCCACACGGAAGCGATGCTGCCTGCTCTCCATAGCAAAGCCACGGCACACGCTAGGCATAAGGACAGAGGCCTGACAGACACTGCACTGCCTGTGGGGAGGAATGCCTTCTCCTCCTCTCCACCCCACCTGCAGAACACATCCACCCTATGAGCTCTGCCCTGGGCGAGCTGCCCAAGGTGACCCATCTTGGGAAGAAACCAGGTTCAAAATGCACCCTGTGGAGAGGCTTGGCTCTGGAGACTGGCCCTGGCCCCTCTGCACAGGGCACGGCTCACAGTGTGAATACACAGTGTTGGGGGTCCCCAGCTGGCTCTCTTTGGCTGCTGATCCCCTTGGTGTGACAGGTGGACGCTGATGTGTGCACCCAGTGAACCCTGGAATTCCAGAGGTTTGCAAGGTGGAGGTCAGCTGGACAAAACCAAGTGGAGTGGACTTGCCTTTTGGAGCTGGGGATGCTTCTGTGTGGGAGGACACTAGGGTCTTGCCCAGCAAGGAAGCTGTTGGAGGTCACACAAAAATGAGGGCAGAGGAGGAATGAACTCTGGCACTGGATGGAAGGGCAGGTCAGACGTGCCAGAGGATGAGAGCAGCACACACTGGTGGCTGTACCAGCTCCATCCTGGATCAACAGATAGGCAGTTTGTGGAAGGCCTCCAAATCCCAGCTCAGCTGCAACTAAACTCTCTGATTTGGAGGAAAGCGGGCAGAGCGCACGTGACGACAGCAGCCCCAGGCTTGGGCAGGCACTGTGGCAGTCGCCGTGCCCCCAGCATCACAGTGCGACCAGTCTGGCTCTGGGGCATTTGCCTGGGCAACTCCTGGCGTGTCGTGGGCTGCTCAGACACTCCAGCTCCAAGAACCTTCTGATCTCTTCATGGGGGTGCTGCACGCAGCTGCTAAATGGCAGCTTTAGACAGGGAGACAGCCCAGACTCAGCCCACCCATTGTCATCAAGCAGAGACCTGGCTTCAGGCATGGATTTACATGCAAAGGACAAGAATGCGACAGTCCGGACCCCTTCTCTGTGCAATGAGACACCCAGCACATCGCTGTCGAGGTACAAGGAACGAGACTGACCACAAGGAACATGTATGCCCACAAGCAATGCCCCGCACCCTTCCCCAGAGCCTTCCACCAAGGGCTCCAGCTGCTCCACAACAGCAGGAGAAACCAGCCATGGGGCTGGAGAGGCTGGGCTGGGACGGAGGAGGGCTCAGAGCCCCACACGATTAGAGGGGAACATCAGCACGCACTGTGTGATGCCCACTCTGCCGCTGTAACCCCTGCCTTGTGCTGCTGCCCTTGACCGCTGTGCAGAGAGCGGAGCAGCACAGGAGGGGCATGCGTGTGCATGTGTTCCCATGCAGACACGTGTGAACAGAGACGGGACATGACAGAGGCCAGGGTGATAGCAGAATGGCTGGGCAAAGCCTGTGGAGCCATTGCTGCCCTGGGGACCTCCACCTGCATACGTAAGTACAGGCCCCCTGGGGCTGAGATAAGCACACAGGACCTCTGCGAGGGCCTTATCCCAGCATGGTTATTTCCTGGCAGCTGGCTTAGAGCGCTCAGGCCCCGAGCTGCTCCAGAGTAATCCCAAGGGGAAGCATAGCGTGGGGCAGGGAGTTAAACCCAGTTTGCCCTGACTGTATCCTGGAGGCTCCAGGCTGCCATACCCATGGCCGTGGCAGAGTGACTTCAGCTGCACTGGCAGTGCTGGGAGGAGAGCCCTGGGGGTGGGTGGCTGGGTCTGATATGAATAATAATTAAGGAGCTGGCCTTGATACTTTAAAGCTGCCAGAGAATAGCGTATACAACTCCTAGAGTGCAGCCAGTGCCTTATTTTGAAGTGGGAAGAAGACATTCCTCTTTCCTCTCAGCCGGCCCTTTTCTCATGGGGTTGTGTGGGTGCAGCGGGCTCAGCACCCCAGCATCTCACCTGGCTGATGCAACTGGACTCGTTGACGCCGTCAGAGATCTGGTTGTATTCTTCCTCCCAGGCTGGGAACTTCGGAGGTAGGAGGATCTCGACGGAGTCCAGGCGGTCCAGGCTCCTGCCAGCAGAAGAGAGGGTGTGAGGGGTGTCCCCACGGTGGGGGCAGAGCGGGGGCTGTGCTGGAGCTGCCACCCTGCCAGGAGAGCCAACCCACCCCTGGCTGCAGCATCCTCTGCCAGGCACAGGCACACATGGCAGCACGGGGACAATGCTGGGCACCAAGCCCACTGCTCAGCCCCTGTTGCAGCTCCTGGAGAAGAAGGAAGCACCGTCTCACCTTGCTGGAAGGATGGGAGGGATGTGGGAGGAAGAGGAGGGATGTGGGAAGGATGAGGTTGCCCTGTTCTTCTATTCCACCATGAAACCCTGCGTGAAGGAGTCCTTGTCACAGACCAGGTGGAGGACATGGTTAGCCATGCCAGCCTGGGTGAGCCGTGAGGACTCTTCCTCCTGAGTTGCCCATGGTGCTGTTTCCTCCATGTCTGACAGGGCCAGGGGTGCACAGGGAGCCTGGGGGACTGTGAAGCTGAGGGCAGGGTGCGTCCCAGCTGGGCAGGAGCCCTGTGCGGCCTGTGGACCTCCAGGGAGGACCGTGGCACCTCCTGAGTCTCCATCCTGGGGTGTGATGAGAGCGGGGAGTAGCCTCTTTGCCAGGGGTGATGGAGGGGACACCCCAGGGGACCCACCGCTGAGTGGCCGAGGGCAACGTGGTGCCCCGAGCGCCAGGCTACCTGTTTGTTGCCTTGTTTCCCTCGGTCTGAGAGGGCTCTGTCCGCGAGCTCCTCGCACACCCGTGGTGCGACTCGGGCGCGTCCCGGCGCAGGTGGTGTCACCGCCAGCCTCCCTGCGCCCACACGGCTGCCTGCGCCCTGCCCCGCCATCGCAGCCTGCCCGTGGGGAACCCAGCCGAAAGGCAGGCAGAGACCCCCTCACGGGGACAGACGGCGTGTCGCCCCCCTGTCGCTCGCCCCGGCTCGGGCTGGCGCTGTCCCTGCAGCCCCCCGCCCCGAACGGCTGACGCTGCCCGGGGACGGCCGCGGCAGGGAGAGCGGGGCCTCGGCGGGGGCCGGCACGGGGCTGTGCCAGGCACGGGGACCCCGCGGCGGTCCCAAGGAGGTGGCCCCGCAGCGCCAGAGGCCCCGGCACCCAGCAAGCCCCGCGGTGGGGCCGGGCGGGCGGGCGGCAGGTGGCAGCCGTGCCCTCGCTCCGGCGCGGCTGGGCGGGCGCTGCCGGGGCCGGCGGCCGGGACGCGAAGTCCCTGCTGGAGCGCAGCGCTCAGGGCTGCCCAGCACCCTCCTTCCCAGGCAGGATCCTGCCCGACAGCAAACCTCCTGCTGGGGACCCAGCGCTGGCAGCGACGCCCAGCCCTGCCCTCGCCCCTCGCCCCTCGCCCACGCCGCTGCACCCCCGGCGGCCAGCTCAGACACCCTGCCCCGAGTCAGCCCCTTCCCCAAAGCTGCCCGCCCGCGGGCTACGGCCCGGCCCCCGCAGCCCAGGTAAGCTCAGACCCTGCTGGACGTGACCTGAAGGGACAACGAGCACAAGCGAGGAGGAACGTCAGTCACTCGGCTTGAGTGTTTTGCATCAGAGACCCCTGGACCCAACTCTGCTCCCCCTGAGGCGGACGTGAGGGCAGGGAACGGGGATGGATTCAGAGCAGGCATTTCCAGAGCTCCACACAGTTAATTTTGTCACCATCTCTCAGCAGAAAGCAGCATCTGGTCTGCAATCTGAAGCCACCATGAGGGGTCTCCACACCTCCTGCTGCACCCTTACTTCCTCCTGGCTCTGTCTGCTGAACATCAGCCGGTCACCCACAGTGGCTCCCGACTCCTCCTGCCCCTCTGTGCTGCTCGCATCCTCCCAAGCCACAGTGTCTGAAACACTGGCAGCCTGTTACAGCCCCTGGGTACTTGTCCTGGCAAGCGGAGGAGCTGGTGAGGATGCTCGACAGCATCAATTTCAGTCAGGCGGTCCACACAGACCCCATCCTGCGAGGACCAGCCTCTTGACCCAGCAAGCCTTTGCTGTGCCCCCCTTGCTCTGCTGTTCATCTGGCTCAGGCCACTCTGGGTCTTCCTCCCTCAATACCTGGTCCCAGACCTCTTAGCTCATCTCTCCTGGCCTCAGGATATTCCCCAGCCTAGTGAGCCAGTGGGGCACTTTCTGGCTAGTCCCACGGTCCCTGGGACACCCGTGGAGGCAAAGCAGATGGCACAGTCCCAGTAGCCTGTGGGCTGTGTGCCAAGTGTCCTCAGTCGCGCTGGCTGAGCATCTTCCATGTCTAAATAGCATCATGGGGTTGGGATCTTTGCACTCCCTCGGAGGAGCAGATGCTTACAGGGGAAATCCACACAGCTCCATCAAAGGAGTGCCCTCCCCATCACTGAGGGGACAGGGACATGGAACAGGCTCCTAACACCAGAGCTAACCCTGTGGGCTGTCTGAGCTGGGGTGCAGGAGCCCTTCAGGGCTTGGGTCCCCACATGGGTTCTCCATGTAGGTGCTGCTGGCTAGACCCCAAGGACTGCTTCTGGTGTGGCCCCTGGGGACCTGTGCAGAGCTCCCAGAGGAGCTCCAGCATTACCTTTGTGTGGTGCTCTGCTCACTCAGGGACTGTTGGGTGGCCTTGAGGTAACTCTGCCTCCGAGCTGCAGTTTTCGGGGATGGTTTGGGGCTGGTTTCTGAGTCTTCACTATCATCATCCCCCATGGCTTTGATGTAACTCCCGCTCCGCATGCGCCGGCACGGGATCTCACTGTCTTTGTCCCGAGACAGCGTGTTGTTCCACTCCCCCTGAGGCACCTGCAAGAGTAAGGGGAGCATGAGCAGATGTGAGGGACGGCACCTCTGGGACCAGCAGGTTCATGGGGACTTGGGGGGATCAGTGGCAAGGACAACTGTTGGACCCTCAGCTGGAGTGTAGTGGGAATGGGCAATGCAATTCCTTTCCAACCCTCCCTTACCGGTTCATGCCAGGCAGCCCTGTGTTTGATTGCTGCTGTTTTAGCACATCTACCCACAGCCATTCACCCCACCGCCACTGCAGACCACCTTCACGCTGGACCATGCTTACACGGTTGATGCAAGCTGCACAATGCCAGGCACGGGGAGGGAAGAGTCTCACCAGATTTGTGCTGGGCACTGGGATAGGAGTGACACACGGCTGTTTGATGCAAAGCCCATGCTCATTTCATATAAAGTGCACACACTGTTCAGGCCAAGGCGATCAAGAGCTGTTGTATATGAGGACCTGTGCATCAGAGCTCAGATCTTCACTAGGTCCGACACCTTTTAAGGTTTCTGAGCTGGACGGGACTCTCAGTGGCTGAAATTCATCTCTGAAGCCAAGCCAGGCCCTCACAAGTCCCTCTAGAGCAGTTTGGGCATGCAGACCTTGTGTTGGCCTCCCTGCACAGAGCTGAGTCGTACCTTGTGCAAGAAAAGCATTTCTAACTTCACTGAAGTGACAGCTTTGCAATTAATTTAAGGCAGACATGGTCACTTGTTCCCTCATTAGAGACGGGTGAGCTGATGTTTCCGCTGGAGGCCTGAAGCACTGAGCACCCGAATTAACCAACACCACTGCCTGCTGCCCTATGAAGGGCTTGGGTAGGTGACCAGAGGCACAGCTGGGTGCCTGGCCGGCAGCAGAGCCAGACACCTGGCCAGGATTGATCGGGACAAGAGCCACACGCGGTGTGTGATGGGCCAGGAGAAAGATGGGGCAAACTGAGTTGCCAGGAGCAAGCTCTGGTTTCATGTCTGATGTGGTTTGTAGTTGGCCTTTGACCTGCCCTTGAGCTGAGGAGACGTGGGCAAGGAAAAGCAAGGGAAGATGTGAGGAATGCAGTGATGTGCAATCCATGCAGACCCTGGGACAGCCCGAGGTCCCCCGGGCTGCTGCGGGATGCAGGCTGGCTGGGGAGTGCCATGGGGAGCAGTGAAGGGTCTTGCACTGAGCACAGCTTGTGCTGCCCAGAATATCCATGCTGATTTTGCTAGATGAGATCTTGGACTTGTCCAGCTCCCCAGGGCGCTGTGGGATTAATCAGCCAGTGTTTATATAGTGCTCTGGGGATGCGCAGGGCTGTGCTGCAGCTAACTGTGATGAGCCAGAGCTGTCAAGCGCTGCATGGTTCCCATTCCCCTCCTTGTTCACAGCAGGCATGTTCTGTGGGAGCCAGAGCTGGCCTGAGGGTGCTGTCTGCTGCTGCTGGGGTGCAGCATCTTCAGATGAGCTTCAGATCTGCAGGTACCGGCTTCTTGTTCTCCTGAGAGGGCCTGGGGCGTGCCAGATGCAGGCTCAGTTCACGCCAACAGCTTAGCTGGCGCTGAGGGCTTTCTTCTGCCCAAAGGAGCCGGGGGTTCAGCCCATGTCCTGCCAGCCTGCTGCCTGCTGTGTGTGTTCAGGAGAAGGCAGGGGGTGACCCCAGCGCTATGTGGAGCAGAAACCCAAACAGCCTGTGGGACTGCTTTGGTGGTGGGGCTCCTGCCACCCTGTGTGCCTGTGAGCCAGGACCCATATTACTGGGGGACACGGAACAGAGAGCCAGGGGCATTGTGTTGTCTGTGCATGAGATCCAGGTGGGGACTGACGTGGAGCCAGGCTCACACGTGAAACACAAACCTGGCCAGGCGGGGCTGGGTCTGCAGCCCCTGGCTAAGGAGGTGAGAGTTTGCCAGCAGCCAGGCATGCCAAGCAGGGGCCAGGGAACTTCATGACCATCCCCTGTGAAGTGGGAAATGCTGTATTTTGTGGGGCAGTGAGAGGTGCTGGGCTCAGCCCAGTGAGCCCAAGGGCAGAGTGGGCATTAAAACCTCGGGCTCTTGCGGCTGCTCTGATGCTGCTGCTTGAGGGCTGGGTCTGCGGGTTGCTCAGCTCTGCCTGGGCTTGTGCATCTGCCTCCTGGCCTTGGGCATTTTCAGTTCTAAGCAAAGCAACACAAAGATAGCATTTTCAGTACGTCTCTGCTGGTGCAGCTTGTCCATGGCAGCATGAACCAAGCACCCCACCCCACAGCACGGCTTGCCCTGTACAACCCTGTCCCTTTCCTACAGACAGCCTCCACCAGCTTCTCCGTGGCATTGTGACAGCTTGCTGGTCCTAACTGAGCTGCTTTGTTTCCCCTTTCCCTTGCCTCTCCTCTACTTTGCACCTTGGCAAAGGCAGCAAGAAGCAAAGCTGCTCTTAAGGTGCTCCACATTCCAGTTTAGCAGCATCAAGGGGAAGGCAGATACTTGGCAGGACACCCTTTGAATCTGCTGCCCCACTTCGGAGCGTGTCCTGCCTCTGCCCGCAGGGTCCACAGGGACTCTGTCAGCTCTTGCTCCTATGGGACAGAGTGCAGGACAAGTGTTTCAGAAGTGCTACACCTGAAAAGACAAATAGGTGCCCTTCAGGATCTTCGAAAGCAGCGCAGGTACTTGAGGTGCTGTTCAGGATCGTGCAGGGTGCTTCTCTGCCCCTGCAGGCACCTGAGGATGTGAGGAGCCTGTTCCACAGTCTCCAAAGCTCTGTGATGGGGTTGAAGAGCCACAAGCACTTCCTGCTGCCAAGGGACAGACCTTGACGGTGGTCAGTGCAGCACCTCAATGGCAGTGACTTTTCTGGCAGTTGAGACCCTGGGCTCTGGACACAGACATGTACTACAGAAAGGACAAAGTGGAGATGGGGGCTGCCTTCTGCTGCACCTAGCGCTGGCACAGAGAAACTCAGGAGGTTCCTCACAGGCAGTGGGAGCCTTGCTGCTCTTCATGCCGGTCTCACAGATGCAGGATTCGCTCTGCCCATGGTGGTTCTGTTGGTGTTTTGGAGGATGCCCAGGTCGAGAGCCTTCATAGGTAGCTGATGGCACAGAGGGCTTGGGGATCCACCCTGCCCAGCGGCTGCACAGGAGGGGAGGAGCGGACAGCAGAGATGCTCTGCCAAGCTTCAGGATGTGACCCCCCCTTTCTGCCTGGTCTGTGTGGTGGCCCGTGGTGCAGGCATGCGGGATTCAGGCACGTGCCCACCCCACGTGGCTGGGCTCCACTGATGCCATCCTGCCACAACACCGTGTGTGGCAAAGCAGCAGTGCCTTCTGGCTCTTCTGCTCTCCATGTCAGAGCTGAGCGTGGAGGGAGAAGGAAAGAAAGGGGCACACAGAGGTTTCCCCCATCTTAACTCTGCCTGGGGCATTCCCCAGTCACCTAGAACATTAATGGGGGGAGAGAGGAGGGAAGGGGAAAACTCCGGTGCAGGGGCGAGAGAGCTGCACTGCTGCCATTGTTTCGGTGAGGTCTGGGGGAAGAGAGACACAGAGCAAACAGGGTTTCCATTCACACACGTGCCAGCTCTGACATGCAGCCCAGCCTTGTCACACACAGACATGCACCACACATGAACGCGCCTGGTGAGGCGCCCGTGGGATGCAGGGTGCACGTGCCATGCAGCCAGGCACCAGTGCAGAGACTGAGCCCAATGTGGGTACACTGGTGCTCCCTCCAGGGCTGGATCCCTCGTGGTGTCCTGAGGGCTATGTGTGGTCTCAGGCAAGAAAGCAAGCTGGAGCTCCGGCTGCCCCATCTGTCCTTTTGGCAGGGCACCCTCTGGGAAGGACCTGGGCTGTGTTTCCTTGCCCCGTGGGAGCATTGTGGGGCTGGCATGAGGGCAGCCAGCATCTGTGGAGTGGCCAGCACTGAACTGGCCACCCACTCCTGATTGCAAATTTATTTTGGGGGATAGTGAAGATTAATGAAGCTCTGGTGCAGTCTGACTGTAAAGTGGGGCTGGGCCGGCTAATCTGGATGATGCACCAGGCTAATGGTGCCTGCGGTATGATTCTGTCCCCTGGGAGCCCCAACACTGCCTGTCCCTTCGATGGGTATCCATGGACATGGGTCTAAGTCTGTGCCAGGGGCAGAAACGCTGCTCAGCCCTGCCTGCCCCTGTTCACCCCCTGTCTGGGGCACCCCTCACTCCAAGGAGCTTCTTGGCCATTGGGAACCTGACCCCTCAGTCTCTTCCCTTCCATCACCCACCGCACATGGGGCCCATGGTGGGGAGGGGAGAACAGAGGACTGTCCCTTCCTGGGGACTCTGCTCTAAGGACAGTGCTGTGTCACCTTGGGGTGCCCCTGAGAAACCCCCTGCCCTGATGGGACAGGGCTGGACCTGAAACTGGGTGATCACCCACTCTCAGCTCCAATGTCTGGGTCTGGAAAAATCACATGGACCCCTGACAGCCCCCACTGAACCCCAGGACTACCCAGAGCCTGCAAATGGGGCAGAGGAGGTGAACAGTTTTGGGGGCTTACACCAGCCTGAAGGCTGGGGGGTCCTGTTTGTCCTCCTCCCACTCCCCCTGCCCTCCCTCATGCCAGAAGGGCACTTCTCCACCGCTGGGACCCACCAGGCACATCTGCCTTGCAGCAGCCCTGTGCAGGGCCTCCGTGCCCCTCAAGCACCGGGCTCTGTGGGCAGGCAGATGCACATGGTCTCTCACCATGGTACAAGCAGGGAGTGGGCTTGTCCTGCTCCAGGGGGGAGCAGGTGGCAGGGGACACGTGACCTTGCAAAAGGACATTTCCCACACACTGGGCTCCAGAGGTGACCTCTCCATTGCCAACTTAGTCCCCTTCCCACACTGGGGAGGGGTCTGGCTACAGTCGCCCCGTCCTACTCCAAGGGTCCTGAGCCCTGTGCCCTGCCCTTGGCAACTCACATTGGCAGCTGGGGGCCAGGTCAGCCCGAGCATCCATAACCTGTCAGCTTGCAGAGGCACCGAGCATCATCCATGTTTTCTGGACTGGGTGCCCAGTGTCTTGGCTTTGGTGGCAAGATGCTGCTGGCCACAGGGGCTGCACACCCTGGCATCCCCCAGTGCCCCTCCAGCCATGCCACTGGTGGCTGCCAGCTGCTCCCTGCCCAGGCTGGTGCTCTTGAGTCTGGTGGTCCAGGCTGCCGACACTGTCTGGTGGTCCCAGGAGGGTCAGGGCAGGGAGGGAGCTGGGTAAAAAGCTTCCCCTCAAAACAAGATCCCTACCTGGCCGCTGCCTGCGTCGGTCGGCCCGGGGCTGAGGGGCTGGTCCCACCTCCGCGGGGGCTCGCTCGGCTGCAGCGGGGTGGCACCCGTGTCCTCCCAGCCGAGTGGTGGGGCTGCCCAGCTGCTGGCCGGGCTCACGCCACCCAGCTGTGCCCACAGCCCTCCGTCAGGCTGTCGAGAAACGGAGGCTCATTACATGCGCGGGGAATAACGAGCAGGGCAGTCTCGTCCCCCCAGCGTGGCCAAACCCCAGAAGACAAGGGGCCGCCAGGGCTGCACTCGGTGCCCGGGGCTGCCTGCGCTGGGCTCTGCCGCCGCACCCAGGGGGGGATCCGTGCCGGCGCATGTTTTGTCTGCAGTTCTTTCACCTCCTAATGCTTAACTGGAAGGATTGGGGCAAAGAAAAAAAAAAGCAGGCCGGGAACATTTTTTCTGATGACATTCCTGATGCAGTAAGTCCCTCTGAAATTTGATTTGCAGCTGTGGCTGGCAAGGTATTGGAAGCAGAGTGTGCTTCGGTGATTCATCGCTCTTTAAAGCTTCTAAGCCTGCTGGTCACAGCCACGGAGCCCATGACACCTTTACATTAAAAAGGATGCTGGAGATTTACATACATAGACTAGTCCCCTCCTTTCCCCATGCAGGCCTGGCTTATTTATCTTCATTCCTCTCTCTAGGGCACAACGAGATTTACGTTCCTCAAGCGCCGCTTTTTGAAACAGCCCCAGTGACCTGGCGCTCTCGGTGATGGCCCGGGGGGGGGGGGGGGGGGGGGCGGTTTTCAAACCAGCATTAGCCATGCAGGCTTCTGCCATGCAAGCGGGGCGGCTGACACTGCCCTCCTGGCCCCACCGCCCTGCCCCGTGTGCGGGCGAGCAGCGAAGGCAGCCATGCCTGCAGAGCTGCAGGTCCTACCAGGGCTCCGGGGAAGCTCTGCAGAGCAGGGCTCACTGGGCACGCCGGCACATCCTTGTGATGCATGGATATAAGGGGTTAAGCATTAGTTATTACTGGTGGCCTTCAGACTGTGAGATGGCAGCGGTGCTTCGCCTGGAGGCTGGGGAGCTGTCTGGGTGGGATGCGAGCCACAGCCCCTCGGCATGCCCGGCTGCCTGGGCACCGAGTGGAAACAGCTACATGTGGGCAGCTACGTGCCTGGCTGCCCAAGGGTCTAGCCCACCACAGCAAGGTCTGGGTGGGCAGTGGGGGTGTGCTGGGGTCCCACACCAAATGAGGATCACAGCAGAGAGTGCCACGGCTCTGCGGTGTGTGTGAGCACATCACTCCTCCCCATGCTGCCCTGGTCCAGCAAGGGGGCTGGGGGGTCCTGGGACAGCACTGCAGCTGGGGGAGCTGGACCCCACCAGCACCGGTGTCCCCACAGGAGGTGTGGTGGTTTGACCCCGGGGCCTTGGTGAATTTACCCCCCCCCCCGCGCTCTCCTGGCAATGTGATTTGGGGTTGCAGCTGAACCAGCTGGAGCGGTTTGATAGGGTCCACCGGGCAATGGGGAGCCTCCTGCAAGGGCACCCCCTGCCTGCCTGCGCTCCCCCTGTGCCGAGCCAGCATAACCCCCGGCTGCACCCACCTGCAGGTAGTGGTAGGCTAAGTCTTGGTGGCAGGACTTGGATTTCAGCAAGGCTTTGTCGATCGTGGCAGAGGCCTTCTGGCACACTTCCCGGGCATGGCTGAGCGTCAGTGTGGACCAGGAGCCCCTCTTAATGTAGTTGGAGTCATTGTTGATGGGGATATTGGTGCAAGGGGTGACCTTGAGGTCGTTATTGCTCTTGGAGGATTTCAGCATGTGTTCGCTGATGGTATTGTAAGCGTGCATGAAATACTTTGGCTGGCTATGGTCCGGCTGCCGGCCCAGCGTCATGAGGCCCATTGGGTTGCGGTAGCTGCAGGTATCGCTGTCTAAGTTGTCATCTGAGCTCCACCAGCCTGATATGTTAGATCTGCTCCTCCGCTTGGGCTCGGAGGTCTTCGCGCGGTCTTTGCTCTTGCTCCTCCGGTTTTGCTTGGGGTCATCCACCCCCTTCTTGCCGTTTACGTTGCCTTTGGTGGGGCCCTCCAGAGACTGCGACTTGGCAAACAGCTTCTGGACAGAGTGGACAAGGTGCCGGATGCGGCCAGGGCTCTCGCTCCGGTGCTTTGCATCGCTTCTCTGAAACTGGAGGGTGCTAAAGCCGTCTCTGTGGATGGGCAGCTGCTTCTCAAACTGGTCGAGGAGGTTTGCAGGCAGGCGGTTGATTTTAGTGGCTTGGGCATGGCTTGGAAAAGGGTTGTCATCTGGGACCTCGAAGTGGGAGTTGTAATGGATGCGGGGGAAAGTGCTGCTGTTGGAGATCTGGTTGTTGAGTGGAAGGAGACAGTCGCCATGGAGGGTATTCTGGGCTGGGAATCGGGGGTCCATGGTGAAGGAGTCGGTGGGGCTGAGGAGATAAGGATTCCTGTCCTGGGGGGCATAAAGAGAGTCTTGAGGGGAGTCCAGGTTATCGGAGAGGTGGCGGCTTCTGTTATCTCCTAAGCCCTTCATGGTTCCAGTGTTTCCTAGACCATTGCTCAGGGATGGTGCAGCAGAGCCCTTGCAGAGGCACTGACCGTGCTCCCCCGCAGATGTCCCTGCACCTGCAGGAAGAGGACAGATGCTCAGAGCCTGCCAAGAACCTCTTTGGCAGCCCACTCCTCACCAGGGTGTCCCTGTGAGGGCTGTCCCAGCTCTACAAGTAAACGCCACCAAGGCTGAAGGATGAAGGAGAGAAGCAGGACGGGAAGAGAAGGGGCATGAGAGCAGGAGCTGGAGAGAACAGGGTACAGGAGAGGAGGAGGGGAAGGATTCATTGTTTCTAGCTGCAGTTTAAGTGCTTGTGTGTCTCAGTGCTCAAGCACAGGCTGCTTAAACAATGCTGCTGCTATTTTTCTGGTCTCTGCACATGTTTATTTAATAGAGTTCCTTCCCTAGCCAGTAACAAAAGCTAGCAGGGGCACTGCCAGCAAATCACTGCTCCTGTCCCATTTGTTCAGGGGGCTGGAGAAAAACCTGCTGTCAAACACTGCACATGGGCCTTGCCGGAGCCAAGGGAAGTCTGGAGCCGAGCATCCCATCTTCTGCATTATGCTTCGTGTTTCTGTGGTTACTGAATCTCGGAAGGGGGCTGGCAGCCCTGCTCTGTGTATTGCAGCTGCGCTAATGTGATATGATGTCAAACGTCCCCTCTCAAATGAGTGCCCTGGCTTATGGCATGTTTTACCCTGGAGGAAATTGTTTCAGTAGCTATGATGAGAGCAGAGGTGTTTCTGAACACTCAGAGACTGACCTGAGAAGCTGTTTGCTGCTCAGCCGATCTTTCCTGCCTTGCTGCATCGCTCCTGGGGGAGCTGTGTCACCCTCGAGCCTGGCCATCTGCCCCTTGCTATGGTCCTCTGCCGCAGCGAGGGACTGGGGCTGGCCACCCGTGGCCCATCCAGCAGGGACAGGCGTTCCTGCGGGGCAGCTGGGCAAGGCATCCCCTCAGGGCAGGGGAGCTCCTCACAGAGGTTTCTCCGGGGCACTTACCCTGTCCTGCTCGGCTTGGAGGGATCCGCATCTGCACTGCCTTATACAGGGGAAAAAGACAAACTTTAGGGGGCTGCTTAAAGAAAATCAATGAACATATAGATGAGTTGTCGGTTGATGAGTTGATTTTCCATACTTAAAACCTGTTTGAAATCAGATAGTGCATAAACTAATTCTTACTTCCTTTTACCTTTTAGTTTCTTATTTCTTTTTTGTTTTAGTTTGTCGCTTAAAGGCAACTCGTAAACACTGAGGCATCCTATGGGTGTAGAAATCCAGACCATGAGATCCTAGACTACTTTTTCAAAATCCAGGGCCCCAAACCATGTGCACACAGCTGAACAGCTGCTCCTTGGTAAGACGAAGGTGCTGCTCTGGGAGCTGGGACGACAGGGGTCTGTGCAGAAGAGCCATTTTCCAACACTGGGATGATCCAATGTTCCCCAACACGCACCTGGAAAGGGAAATAGTGCCTGGGCCCTCAGAGCCACTGACGAGTTTTTGAGAAAAAAACCCATCATTTGCTTATTCCTGGAGAACAAGTAGGACAATGCTGTGTTCCTGTGAGAAGCAGAGCTGGTAGTCCGGGCTCCTGGGTTCTCCCTGTTTAGCCAGATTCCGCTCCGGTGTCCCTGAGGAGCCCGTCGGACTGTGCAGCCTGGTCAGCAAAAGCAGCTAGCACCACGGCCGCGTGGGGAGCGGCGTCAGCAGTCGCTGAGGGCGATAGGAATTGACAGGCTTGTTTTCATTCCTCACACAGGGAAAAAGTGTATTAATAATGAAAAACAGCTGGGGCTTTAAATAATTGTTTGGAAGCACACAGAAAAAGAAGTGCCATGTATTCCATAGCTTGATGGCTTTTAAAAAGTCTCAGTTTAACTCTGTAGCTCCCAGTGGACTGGCACAGCGAACCTGGTCTTTCTGGAGCAGGGGCTGGCAGAGAGCGGGTGAGCGCAGGGGGTCCTGCCCTGCCGGCCGCCCCGCGGTGAGCCCCGCCGAGTGCATCGCCACAGTGCCGGGGTGAACCTGCCTGGCTCTCGTCCCCCCAGGCGCCCTGTGGCCCCACACAAGGCTTGCTCGGTCCTGCCCCCTGGGGAGCTGCGGGCCCGTGGGGAGGGTCCCCTTGCCGTGCTGCTGACCTGGGCCTTGCAGCTGGTCCACCCGCCTTCACCTACAGCCTGGTGTCCTGCCACTGGCCTGGGTTTTGGCGTGTGGGACAGGCGATTTGGCCCTCGGGCGTCTCCACTGCACAGACAGTGCCCGTGCATTTTGGGCATGAGGAGGTGGCTGTTACCCTGGCCTGAGCTGGGGGAACGTCGGTCCAAACCTGCCCTTCTTGCCAGAACACCCAACACAGCCTTAGCCTTGGCTGGTGTCCAGCTGCACACAGTCCCTGTGGGTGCCATCCTTCTCCCGTTGTGCTCTCCAGCAGCTGGGTGCACCAGCCTTCCTGGAGTCCCTTGCCCGTGGGACAGCACCCACGTAAGCTGGAGGAGCAGCAGTGGGTGCTGGCTGGAGAGATGCAGCAGAAGAGATGCGTGGATGGTCTAGGCAGTCTGGCTCCTGCTTTGTGCAAGCCAGCATCAGCGCAGTGGTTGAAGAGCGGTGACAAAAAGCCCCAGGAGATGTTCTCAAAGGAAACCCTCTGGACAGAAGAGAAGGATGGGTGTAGAAGGACAGGCTCCAGATTGAGCCATCCATCTGCTCCTTTAAACTCCAAACAGCCACAAACGGGCAAGCTCAACCCTGCCCGACTTGGAGGGGAAGCCCTGCAGGCAGCAGGGAGCCCAAAGCCTGCGCGAATGGCACCTGATCTGCCCGGGCTCAGCTCTGCCCACTGTGGCCTCTCTGCCGTGCCCCAGCTCTGGATGCCCAGCACGGTCCTTCGCTTGGGCTCAGCTGCCTGCGGCCAGCCTGGCTCTGACGGGCTTCTCCCATCACATCGTGCTACAGGAGTCAGACAGTCCCCTGGGAGACAACACAGTGCTGATTTGATTATAATGGGATGTCTCTGGGTATTGATAGTAAATACGTCTTTTCCTACAAAGGGCAATCAATATTTGAAGCAGAAATCTCCCAGGCACTCCTGAGAGACTTCAGCCCTGTGACTGCTTCACCATAAAGCACATCAGCATCACCGCTTCTGTGTTCACCGGGCTTCAGAATAAAGTAAAACTGCCTTAGGACTCAAAATAAATAGGGAAATGAAATGAAATTAAATAAATGAAATGAAAATAAATGAAATGCAATCAAAACCTGGCTTGTAAGGGAAGAATGGGGCTGGGGGCTGGGCTGGCTCAGGATGGCTCAAGAAGCAGATGGGCAGGGAGGAGTGACTGAGGGGGCTGTGGGGACAAGTGGGAAGGAAGGAAAAGTGAAGTTTGGTGGGGGGGCTGGTGGGGCAGGAGCAGAAGGTATGGGAAGGCTGGCAGCAGTGGAGGGCGGGGAGCTCCCTCTCTCCCAGGCTGGTTGTGCTCTTGCCAAGAGTGGACACTTGCTTCTATATGGCAGAGGGTTTACCGCTCCCTTTTCCTCCTGTGGGCTCTTGCAGGGCTGCCAACAGGTCCAGATCTTCCTGCCTGTCCTGCTTGACCTGGGCATCCCTTCACATGATGGCCAGCCACAGTGTGGGGTGCCAGCCTTGCTGCTGGGCATGTGGGTCAGGGCTAGGGGGGTAGTCGGGACTCCCCCAGCCCCTGCTGCCCACCAGGCTGTGATTGCTACATCCTCTGTGAGCTGGTTTCCCTTTAAGATGGATTACTGTCTTTTCATTACATTTCAATTACTCTCTGCAATCCTTGGCACTTTCTTGAGATCTGGGGTCAGGGAAGGGAAAAACCCAACAAGCCTCTTCCCCACCATCTTTTTAATTTGGAAGAATGAAGAAGCCTGAAATTAAATCTCCCAAATCCATGATCCTGCAGCTCACAAACCGGGCAAAGGCTGTCTCCCAGGATAGCTGCCCCGTGTCCCTGCTGTGCCCCCTGCCCCAAGTCAGGCACCACGGCGATGAGGCAGACGGCCCCCCACCACGGGGAAGGCACCCAGAATGGGCAGCAGGAGACCCTGGTTAGGAGATGGTCACAGCAGGGGCTGCCAGGGTGTGCAAAGGACACATCCCCGAGACCAGGGGAAGGGGCTGGTTTTGCTGCATTGCCCCATTTCCTTCCTTTCCCTCAGCCTGTGTTTTTTGGGGAGTTATCCTTCCTCTTCCCAGTGGCTTTGCTGATGCTCAAAGGTCTCTGAGGTGCAGCGGATGGCCTGACCCAATTTATGGCAGTTTTGTGTGTCCCAAGCCCCTCTGAACCCCAGCAGGCATCAGTTTCCTCTCCGGCACGGTTTACAGCAGCAGCACTGGAGCTGCCTGTTTGCAGGCTCAGGCCAGCCACACTGAATTCACTTACAGCAGCCCCTCCTGCAAAATACATCTGCAGCTCCAGACACTGAGCAGCGTATGAAATCTCAGATCATGCAGGAGATGATAGCCTTGCCTGAAGAAGCTTCCTGCTCAGCACAGCAGGGACTCCTCTCCTGCCCTGGCTGAGCACTGCCAATGCTTCCCACCTGTAGGACCCACAGCTGCTGTGCTCATCTACTGGAAGTGGGAGATGAGGCTGATCCGGGGGCTGCCAAAGCTGGTGGGAGATGGTTCACTCCACTTCAGGAAGACTGAAATCACATCTTCATTGTGAACTGAAAAGCATCCTGTTGTAAGAGATACTTCAGTGACTGCAAATATTTGCTTTTCTGTCTCTTTAACAGCACAGAGATTAGGCTGGCTCAAACTCTGAGCAGAGCAAGAGGTAACCAAAAGGAACTGGATGGATGACACAGCTGCAATGCAGTGCAGATACCTGCAAAGCAAGGATTTCCTAGCTATCTGTCCAGCCCTCACTCTCACATGCCTGCCCAGCTCATGGCTGGCCATCCAGCCAGGCGCCCAGCCAGGCAGTGTTTAGCGAGTCCTTGAAATTATGGTTTGTAACTCCTGGCAGAAAGTGTGAGCAAGAAGTCTGCTGCCAAAATGTCAACCAAGGCAGCACCAGGGCAGAAGTCCAACGAGCTGTCTTGGAGATGGCTGGCTGTCTTTGCAACCCTGTAAAGCTCTGAAGCTTCGGCTGTCCACCTGGGATCTCTCTGGTGGCAGCTCCAGCCTGTGATGTCCCATTCTGCCCACCCTGCACATGGAGAACAGATCTCCTCCATCCTCGGAGACTAGCTCCACGTCTCCTTGGAGGTGCTCCATCAGGCCATGCACTGTGTCCTTGAGAGGACAGCTGCCCAGGAGATGGTGGCCATGGGTCTATCCCCATCTCCCCACAGTAATTCCCCCCCTGCTCCTGTGACATGGTGGGGGCCAGAGGGCCACTGCTCCACAGGGGCTGCTCAGAGCCTGTTCTGAACAGGCTCCAGCCTCAGGACACAAAACAACAAAGCCTGAGAGGCCCCTGTGCTTGTGGGAGGGCAGAGCACCTCCTGCAAGCCAGCCCTGCCAGGACCACCAGCATGCACCCACCTCTGTGCACCATCAGGGACTTGGGCAAACCAGCTGCCACTGCCTGCTGTGCCACCTGGGGGTGGAGGTGGCTTTCTGGGACACACCACCCTTTTTCTCATGTCTCTGTGTTCCCCTGGGCCAAATTCCCGGCTTAAGTTCTGCACACACCCCGCCCCCTTATAACAGCTTATACTGAGGGCGTGGAGGGGACAGGGCAGACCCTCTGCCCTCGCTCAGCAAGGAGGGGACAAGAGGAGGCAATACAGCATGTTGCCCCGCCAGCCTCGCCTCGCTGCTCTCTGCCAGGCCGTCCCAGGATCCCGCTCTGCTGGTACTGGCGTTTACAGGCCCGACGGTGGCAGAGGCAGCCGCTGCAGGGGGTCGCTGGGCCGGGGTCGCTCCTCACCACGCCGGGGAGGGCACAGGGAGCTCCGAAAGCACCCTGATGTTCACCGGGATTTCTGCTCCTTGTGCGTGTGTGTTAGGGCTGTGGCATGAGGGCAAACACATCCGCGTGCCTGTGGAGCGTGTGCGCGTGTGTTCGAGTGCCGCTGCTGGTGGTGTGACCCAGGTACGGGATCAGGCTGGCCCTGCCAGGTGCTGGAGGTGGCCCAGAGGGCAGCCAAACCTCCCTCTGCAGCTTTCACATGGCAGGGGGCTGCAGCCTGCACACGGGTGCTTCTGCTCCTGTCGAAACTGGGGAGCTGCAAGCACCGGCCTGGTGGCTGCATGTCACCCCAACGCCGCAGTGCGTGCGGTGCTGTCTGCCTCCCTCCCTTCCCCATGCCCTTGGCACACACCTGCCATGCGCAAAGCCCACGTCCTCTCCTCGGCTGCTCTCCTCTGCAAACGGCCATGGCTGCCCTGACTGAGTGGTGCCTTGATCCAGAAACAGGCACTCGAAGAGCTCTTCTTTCTCCCCAAAATCACAGCCTAAAGCATCACTCCCCCCATTCCCTTGCTTCCTTCTCCTCTGCCTCCCCCTCACAGCTTAGCCACAGATTTCCTGCCATTCCCACCAGCAGAGCTTTCCAACAGGCTCTATGTTTGCTCCCTGTGGAAACATTGAAGCTTCTGCTCCCACACTGCATGCCAGCCCAGGGGCCTTCATCCTTGCTAAGTGGAGGGAGGAACCCAACACCTCCTGGGAGAGCTCGGCACTCTCATCCCAACCTCTGTTGCATCGATCTAAAGAACATGATGCACCACAAAGTCACTGCACCTGTACAAAACGCAGGGCGCCAGCCGTAACAGCCAGATCTTGGTCCAGGTGGTGCCAGCCAAAAGCCAGAGGCACTCTCAGCAGGCTTCCTGGCTGGCATTTATACAACCATCACAGAGCTGTTTAGGTTGGAAGGCATCTCTTGAGATCATAACCTTCGACGCAGGGTTCCCCTGAACAGGACTGAGTGGAAAGGGACACGTAGTGCTGAGGCAGGGCTGGCCATGAAGTGCCAGGAGGGGCAGGAGAAGCAGCGGCCTGTAAAATGTGACTGCTCAGGGTGCAAGTCCTCCAGAAGGAAGAAACTCCTGTTCTGATGGGGCTGCAGGCACCCTTTGGAGTCAGCTAGTCCTGCCCTCTGCTGATCAGCACTTCCAGGGGCTCTGTGTACCACAATCTCCCACGTAAACCCCAGTCCAGCCATCCAAGCTGGCTGGAAACACATGGGTGGCTTTTATATATAGAAACCTAGCAGCATGCTAATAACTAGCTAGATAAGGAATAAATGATTTACAACCTGCAGAAGAAAAATGACTCCCCTCACCCTGCCGCGAGAAGCTTAAAAAATTGTATACTGTGGTGTAGGTGACGTCGGTCTGCCTACACACATGAATTCAAATGTTCCCTGAATTAGCAGGAACACTTCATGTGGCATTCAGCGAGGGGGGCCGCCGGCTTCCAGGGCGTTACATTAATGATGATTCAGAGTTCAGAATCTAATCGCAGGGGATAAAAATAGCGATCTTCTACTTAGAACAATTCATTATACAACAGACCTTCCACCAGCCTCCTTCTGCTGCTCGCTTCTCCCTGGGAAGTTTCCCACTGCTACCGGTGAGCTTCACACCAGGACAGAGCGGGTACTGGGTCCGCGCAGCAGGCAACGCTGCCCATTCTGGGCTGCTGGGAAGAGCTTGGGCCAGGGTCTCCTGAGGAGCACCCGTGGGATTAACGTCGCCTGGACTTTCCCACTGAGGCATGTGACAGCATCACCAGGAGAACCGGGACAGACCTGCCCTTTGCCCCTCACTCTTCGTATAGCAAAGGCGGGGAGATGGTGGCTTCCAGCAATTCAAGTGCCTCATCTACCTAGGATACCTCCTTAGGAGATGGGTGACTTGCTTTACGAGGGTCAGTCTGCTCATTGTCTGAAGGGGTCCCAGTGGGCTCACCCAGCTCATCCACAAATCCAACTTGCAGGCAGCAAACGCTAGATGAAGCAAATCCCAGCTCCCAGCATAGGCTACATTGGCGTAGGAGCTGCAGAAAGCATGCAGCACTGATTTCTTAACGCTGCCGAGTCCCACGTCACTGGTGGAAGGATGTCCTCACATCTCACTTCATGTATGAGTAAGTGGGTTGTGTCTTTTTAATGTGGAATCTGCATTACAGCTCCCGAGGCTGCATGGTAGCCGAGTAGTGCCCCGCAGCACACCTCTGGCCTCCTGCTTGCTCTTCAGGCAAAGGGACATCTCTGCTGAGACTGCCAGCTGATGCCCACTGCAGTCATGGGAAGGGACGAGATCTGACTGGAGCCATCCCAAAAGAGACAAAGAATAGTTTTTCTTCCTTATATGCTGTAGATACGACTATACTATGTTGTTTTTTTTTTTGGTAGTGGCAAAACCAAATGCTGTGAAAATCAATGGCTGCAATATGACAGATTTTTGACTTCAGGTGTTGACTAAAGCTGGAGGAGCATATGAACTCTAGAGAGACAGAGAACTTCTTTTCATGCAAATGTCACTGGTAATATAATCAACTCTCAAGGGAACAAAACCCCAGAAACTTTACAACGTATTTGTCTCCGTCCCTAAATAGAAGTTTCTCAAAGTTCTCCAGAAGACAGGATCTGCTCTGAAGAAGGAAATGCGAAGCATTAAGTAGGTCAAGTGAGACAAACAAAGGCAAGATAGGAAAGGGAGTGTTTTCAGGAGGAAATCAGGAGCGCTGATGGGAGGGAGTGGAAGGACCTGGGCAAGAGTCGCTGCCTTTCAAAACCTACCTGCAGTCTCTACTCTCTGACGGGGCACTTGGGACACATGCTGGTGACAACACGGTGCATGTTCCCAGACCATTTGGGATCAAAACTGATTTGTTCTGGTCAGGGCTGTTCAGGAGGTCTGGTGGGGTGTGTGTGGGTTTGCAAAGCTCTCCAGGGAGCAAGCAGCGGGAGAAAAGCACTTAACACGACTGCCCTTGACCTTGCTTATGCTGTGACTCCCAGGGACGGAAGCTGTCCACACTTGCACTGAACACGCGTGACACAGAAGGTAGCAGGCCACTCTGCTTAGTCTCTGCCGGATCCTCCTGTCTCATTGCGCTACCAGAGCGAGCAGGACCAGGGGGACAGAGGACTAAGGTGAAGAGGAGGTAGTGACAGCTGGGAGGGAAGGGACAGGCTCCTTGCCCCAGACTCTTGCTGTGCAGCAGTAACAGGGTGCTCCGAACAGTGATGGCTTTTGCTGCTGTTCAGCAGGTCTCTGCAGCTTTGCAAGGATGTTGCTTTGCTCCAGGGCAGATGTTCCTGTTGCCTAAAAGTCCAGATGAAACTGAGCAGGTCCAGATGAAGCTAGGCAGGGCCCTGGCTGCGTCTAAGATGCAGGATGGAGATGCTCTCTGGCAGTGTATTTGCTGACTGCCTGAGACAAAGCAGCTCATGTTGCCTGAGGATCCTGGAGCAGGTGGGCAAAAACCAGCAGCCCCCTCTGCCATTCTTTCTAGAGAGCAGACTGAGACTCATCTGCAGCCTCCTGTGTGCTCAGAGCTGCAGGAGCACTTCCTTTGTCTCAAAATAGGTCAGCGCAGAGGCGTGACGTTACTATAGCAATCGGTATTAGATTTCGTAACTTTATTTTAGTGATAGGCGTGTTGCAGGATTCACTACTAGATGGAGGGAGGGTTGTCATTGAAACACCCTCTCCAGCTCCCCTTCTGCAGCCTCCTTCTCCCTCCTACTCTGTTGGCCCTCGTGCCACAAGCACACAGCTCTCTGGCCATCCTGTTGCCCCCTTGCCTGCTTCTGAAGAATCCCAAAGTCACCCCTGGGCATACTGTACCTCTCACAGCTTCCTGGGCTTGGGGACTAGGCCAGATTCAGCATCCCATGCACCTTGTGTTCCCCTGGGCTCCAGAGCTGTCCTTCATGAAGACCTGCCAGGCAGAGAGAAAAGGGAAAATGTCCTCAGGTCACAAAGAGCAGAGTGGTGTCTCCTGATAATGTCCCAGGCCATAACCCTGATGCTGTAAAGACACAACTCTGATCAACAGTCAGGTTGTCTTCATTAAGTCCTAGCAAAGGCACAAAGCAAATGGGAGAAAGCATCCTACATAAAAAGGCAGAGGCAATACCCATGGAAGAAGGGCAGGGTGCAGAAGTGAGCCCCTGTGTCCCTCTGTGTTGTATGTGGACTGAAAGGAAGGACCGGAACTCAGTTAAGTGGGGAGGACAACATGCAAAATGCCCAGGCTCCTTGTCTGGGGACACAGGGCTGGGGCAAGCCCCTCTGTGGGAAAGTGCTCTTTGGCTTTCCTTCCCTTGTTTCTTTATCATGAAATAATCCCTCCAGGAATCCCCTCGCTGCCTGTGGCTGTATCGTCATTTCCTGGCCATGCCAGGAGCTTACTGCCTGGGGCTGGGGTGATTCTGTAACCCCCCGTGCCTCACGTGCTGGGCTGTTCACTCTTCTCTGAGCCATCAGAGAACAGGTCAGGCAGGGAAGGACAGTCCTGGGGATAAACCCCCTGACTGGCGTGGCAGATGGCAGCCAGGTACCTTTGATGTGTCCTAGCTACAGACCTGCCAAAATCTGCGCCTCACTCTCACCTACCGGTGCTGCTCATCAGAGTTTTGCTTGAGCAGCTCACACTGTAATTCTCTTCCATCTGGTCACTAAGTGCTACTGTATCGCAGCTCAAGCATTGTACTTCTTGCTTCATTGTCATTCACCATCAGCTATGCTGCAAACAACTGAAAAAAACGATCCCTGTACGAAAACTAGTGTGAATAAATATGAGGAAAAAACCCCAATGTTTCTTAATGTCCTCAAAACCCGACGCATCACAACAGAGAACACAGCCTGAATTATTTTATCAGTGAGATTAAATATTATTTGGAATTTACATCAATTAAGTTCCAGGGTAGGCTTGTGTGTGTGCATGCATGCTTTCTATTCTGCACTGAGAAGATGCAGGCACAAGCGCTGGGACAACCTGGGGAATTCAGCTTTTGCTGCTGAGAAGCAAGGAATGGGAATGGCACGGTAACTCAGTGCCAGGAGTCAGCCTTCCTTTGCAGTACCCTTTTTCATTCCTACCTGCACAGAGGCCATCTGGGTCTTGAGAAGCCCTGCCCAGAGCTCAAGGGGGCTTTAAAAGAGGTGAACCCCAGCTCCTTGACTGGGAGGATGTATGGAAGGCTGGAACAAGGACACAAACCTTGGAAATCTTTCTAGGAAAGCTGGATCTGAGGGGTGGGTTTGGCTCCCTTTCTGGTGAAGCAGAAGCAGACCAAACCGGCGCCCTGGTGCCAGTGACAAGACAGCAGCTCTTTGTCCCCAGAAAGTGTCCCCACTGCAGCGCCCATGAGATCCCCGCTCTCTCGCCCTGCCACCACCCAGCAGGAGGGGTTTTCTCCCCAGGGTAACTCATGCCTGGGGGGGTCTTTGGAGACACCCCGGGTGCAGTGTATGTCTGGGTTACGACAGAGGCACCATGTTTCCTTTCAAACACGTTCAACAGCCCTCCTTATAATCTGTCACAAGGCAGTATGGACAGATACAGTGCAGGCATAGAATAAGAGGGCTTGGTGTCCAAGAGGCATTCAGAGACTCTCACAGTGGGTATTGCAACAGACAGAAGAATGGAAAGCCTGGAAAGATGAGGAGACTGCCCTCCTAAATCCAGTACAAACCCTTTTCACCTTCCCACTAGCTATGTACCATTGGAACCCCAGCAATGCAGAGGAAATGGTTAAAGGAAAGGCACATGTCCTGGGAAAGCCAAGCAGGAGACAGCTGTTGTTTACACAGGGCAGTCACATCTGTCCCCAGGGCTCACCTGTTTTCTACACAAAAACACCTGTTTTTTGAGTTTCTTGCTGCTGATGAGTACTCAGCTGTGAAAAACAGAGACAGATGCTCTGTGCAGGAGATACAGCAAAGATTCTTCCACCTAACCACGGCGGCCTCTGTTCTGGAGGCATCAGCTCTTGAAGACACAAGACAATTGCACGTCCCAAACTCAGGCGCCTGAGCTCAGAGACGTTGGTGAGGTTGCAGGTTGCTGCCAACGGGCTGCCGCTCGCAGCACCGAACGCAGCACTGGGTGAATATGGTAGGACTCGGTGAGGCAGGTCTGGGAGCTGCGGAGAACCATGCAGCAGTAATTGAACTGACACCATTCAACCCTTCCACAGCCCTCTCCATGTGAAAAGTGAATTCCCACTACTAGTTGGGTTAGGTTTGAGCCAGTAATCCAGACACGTAGCGCCTGCAACAGCCATCAGCACAGCCAGTATCCACGGCTCGTGCTGCCTACAGCTGCCCATAGTGTCAGTACTCATCTGCCAGCAGCAAAGCTGTTGATCTCCTGCTCTGATGCCACCAGTATTGTTATGAAGGGTAGGTAATACTAGGTATCACTAGAGCCACTGATGTCCATCATGCAAGTCATCAGCATCTGCTAGCAATGCTCTCAGCACCCCTCCTGGGTGCACAGGTATCCACCACTAGTGCCCAGCATCCTGTACCAGCACTGGTAGCTACTTGTACTGGAAGTATCTGTTCAGTACTACTATCACCCATCACGTCTGTGTCTGTCACCGGCACTCTCAGGGTATCCTGGAGTACCTGCAGGAATGGTGCTGATCCTGGGACTCCCTAGCACAGAGTGACTCCGACGGGTGGGAGGAACGGTGCCTGGGCTCCAGGCCTCCGCTCACCCAGCAGATTTCTCAGAAAAAAAGATGCCATTGAAACTCCCGAGGAAGAAACAGTTTTTTCTGTAGTGCTGCTTTTGTCTTTGTGTGCTACTGTTGCACTGAGAAAGCAGTGCTATAATTACCTTTAATTAATATCAGCATCAATGCCCCAAGGAAATGTAAATGAACAATTGTGCCACCAGCACAATTACGTTACATTAACTACCAGTAGTCCACCTCCATCATCCCCCTCTTTCTCCCATTCTCAGGAGCAGCTTGCTCATGTCATGGCTGCCACGTGGAGGGGGTGAGATGGAAGATGAGACGTGGAAGGACACACACTGCTACGAGAGGTGGCGCAACCTCAGGCATGTGGACCACAGACCAGGGGGGATGGTGGGGAGCATGGGGCAAGTGGGGGCCCTGAGCTTCCAGGCAACGAAGGCACAGGATACTGGAGGAAGCAGCCAAGGGTCCTTCCAGGGTGGTCTGTATGCTCCCACGCTGTTGTTTGCTCAGGGCTGTCCTGCTGATGAACTGATGTCCCTCTTCCACATGGTTCAAGACACTTCTGGTGAACTATGGCCTCAGACGCTCTGCAGCCAAACCTCGCTGGAGAATCAGCTCACATTTATTGTTCCTCCAAGCCCCGGTCCAGGAGAGAAGGGTCACAACCTGCCCTTCTGTAGCCCATGTGGTTCTGTTGGACTTGAAGCGTGGCTGGAGAAGACCCTGAAGAGACTGATCTGGTGTTCATGATCCCTGACATTGCCACCTCAGAGCTGGCTGCAGCTAAATGGCAGAAAGAGGCAACTGAGCAAAGGATCCTATTGCCTGCTGGGGTCTCCAGGCGAAGTCAATGAGGGTTTCAGTCATGACTGAGCCATGGAAAGCACAGCCTGCCCATGTGGCAGCACGGTGGGAAGGGCAGGATGCTCCTTCCCTTCCAGCCACCAGCTCCTGGGGCCACACCAGTGTGGCTGCAACCTGAGCAGAGCAAGGTGAGCAGGGCAGTGATGGTAGGCATTCCTGGGAAGGTGCAGATGGTGCTGGGATTTAATTTTAGTGAAATGTTATGGGCTTAAAAAGCAGCATTTTGAGCTGGGTCTATGTGAGAAAGGGAGGTCTCTCCCTGGCCAGTCTCTCACCTCCCACTGCAGGGACTTTCTTCTTCTCTTCCAAACTTGAAAGAGCCTCAGCAAACTGCCCGTATCTGCTTCTTGTTAAACCCTAGAAGAAAAGAAGTCTTCGTGTCAGGGAACCAGCAAAGTCGTCTGCCTGGGCTTCTCTGTTTTGCAGGCAGCCCCACATGAGACCCAGAGCTGTGGCACCAGAGAGAGGCCGTGGGTCCGAGCGAAGGTCCTGCCAGCACAGCAGGGACAGCCGTGGGGACGGAGCCGGCATGCAGGTCCATCACAGGGGCTGTAAGATATGGGTGAAGAGCTCAGCCAAGCATGCAGGCTCCCAGTGATGACCAGCACTGCTGAATGCAACGTTCCTCTCCTCCTGCTATCATCCCTAGTTTGACTTCCTTGTACTACTTAGATTTACAGACTGTAAATTCAGGTACAGTCATTACAAACCTCTGTCTTGCTCTCCTCTAGGAAATAGGCCATAGCACCGTTCTGTCTAAAACCAGCAACAGAAATAATAAAAATAAATATATGTATGTTCTTGTACCTCTAATCTCATAAACATTTATCTGGGTAGAAAAGAATACATTTAGCTCCTTTGGGTCTCCTAGAAAGAATTAAATTTTGTATGAAGGATGCTTGGTGCCTGATTTGAGAGCTGTCACTGCTTCATGTTCAAAGGAATGTGAAGGGAAGGGAGAAGGGGTGCTGCGGGGAGGATGGGGAGCACAGATGAGATATGGCTGTTCATAAGTGATGAGTAGCCAGCATTAAGATTCTTCTGAAGGAAGTATGGATGGAAAAATACGTGTGTGCAAACACCACAGGAAACAATTGAGCAAAGGTGGGATGAGTGGTAAAGCCCTGCTGAGCTGTGAGGAACGTATTCCTCTCTCCAAGCCCAGAAGGCTGGCACTCCGCAAAGGTCCTGACACAGGTGACTTGTCAGCAGAAGAGTTCTGTTGGGGTCATGGGAGGGGGAAACAAGGTTACAGCACATCACACGTGCTGTTTCTCTTCCTGCTCTCCCAACAGGAAGGCACCCAGGACACAAAGACAATGCACTAGTCTTGCTGAAGATTTATGGAAGTTGAAGCAAGTAAGAGGCTGAGGCAAAATATCCAAACCCTCACAGCCGCTGACTGCTAGAGGGTGTAAAAGACCGATCCAAACCCCACACCATCGTCAAGCAAGAGGAACCTCAGAGACACAGTGGGGACCCAACAGCAGTGTTCCTTTAATTTTATACACAGGTGAACTTGGCAAGACCTCCTGGACACACGCCTTGGAGCTTACAAGCACATGAAGGAGGATGACTCTGGAGAGAATGAGTTTGGAGTCACCCAAATCTGTTTCATTTGAAAGAAATACCACCATCCCTTCAGTAAGAGCTTATATTAAATTTTGTTTCATTAATTTACTAAATAAACACACAGTCAACTAGGGTCTGCTCTGCCTGACTAGAGCTTGAAGCTTGGGCAGGCCAGCAGCACCAGAGAGAAAAGGAGGGGGATAATTCCCTGTGGATGGGGGTTACCAAATCTTAGCATGGGAACAGCAGAAAACACTTTTGTGGTTCCCGGTGGAGCAATGTGGGACGGAGCTGTGTGGAACAGCACCGAGCCACTCCGCTCCGTGCAGTGAGATAACGATGCCCACAGCAGCACCCAGCAGGACAGAGGGAGGCTTTCACCGAGAGATCCCACTGGCCAGCGGGTGGCACGGTCCCTCCCCAGGGCCCAGGTACACTGGCCTGTGTCCACATGGCTGGTCAGCCTGTAGCTGCTGAGAGGGAATTCATAATCCATGCTGTCGATGGCCTCCCAGGCAGGAGCTCCTGGGGCGCAGAGGGCGGCCATGGGACGGGCACGCTGGAGGCTCTGCTGGGGCTCCTCCGTGGGAGGAGGGCTCCTGCACAGTGCCCGGCTGGCAGCGTGAGCGTGGAGGCTGCTGCAGCAGTCCACGAGATGCTGTTCATGATGGCAGATGTTCCTCTGAGGGCATGGGGAGCAAGGAGGGTGTGGGGCAGACCCAGCAGGGCGTGAAACAATGAAGGAGAAGGGCAAGTAGGAGGGACTGAGGAGCCTTCATTAGCCTGGCATCATGATGCTGAGGATAAAATTGGTCCGGACAGCAACGGACTTGAAGAGAAGAAATTCTTTAATTGCCTTCACACTGATGCCAGGGAGCCTAGATAATACACTCTGCTCACATATGGACACAAATCTGACCTAGTTGTGCTCCTAAAATCTGGCTTTGAGTGTCATATAACTGAAGCATTAAAATCAGTAAATGTTAAAATCAACACTTTTAGGGAGGAATAAGGGCACAAAGAGGGACACTGAATGCCATGGCAGGCAAGGTCGGCTTTTTGAGTCATATCTACCTGTCAAAATCTGCATCCTAGCAAAGGAAGCAGAAGACAGACAATGTATGGGGCCTTCCACAAGCCACCAGCTCACCCTGGTGAGCTTGACAGCCTGCAAGCATGTTTGTGATATGTCTGGAAGACAGGCTGCCTTGTTACAAGGAACAGAACTGGAGAGACGTGTGCCAAGAACTGTATCCTGGTGTGACCCCAAGGTGGACTTGAGGGACATGGTGGCTAAACAGCTGGACATAGGACAATGATACAATATGATGGTTAAAATGAGACTCTGCCTGCATCAGTGAGGGATCCCTGCTGGTTGGCCCTAGAGCAGCATTCCTGCTTTGAGACACAGCAGCAGCATGGGAGAGAGCCTGTGCAGGGCTGGGAGGCACACTGATGCAGTGCAGCTCAGCTCAGGGAGCCTGTGCTGGTGCTGGAAGAGAGCAGCCAGCCCAACAGAGGGGCAAGCGTGTGCGCACATGCCCCAGCGTGCGGTGCCCGGGCTGCTGGCTGGCCACGGGGCACACTGTGTCTGGGCACTGGCAGCTGTCAGTCATTCAGCCCCAGATTCAGCGCAAATACCCAGGTCCTCCCTTCCCACCCCACCTCCACATCACTGGACTCCTCCTGAGGTCACCCTACATCTACAATCAACACCCAGCCGCTGGGGCAGAAGCTGCCAGCCCTGAACCAGAAGTTTTGCTTTCATCTTCATTTGTATAATGAAGTTGTGCAAACCTCAGCCTACACTTCCTTCGGATGGGCTTTTCCCTCTCCCCTCAGAGGACCAGAGGACTGCTGTCCCTTGCTCCCTTCAGGCGAGGAGAAACTCTGTCCCTCCAAGTGGGCTGCAGCCACTTTCCTTTTCCTGCCCAGGGTGGGATGTCCAGGCTGGCCCTGCTTCCCGTGAGTCACCAGCACATCCCAGCTTCCTTCTGCAGGGCCCTGGAACCAGAGCCCTAATTACAGGGCAAGACTAGCGGAAACAAGCTTATTATTTACAAGGCTAATGAAAATTAATCATGCCTCCCCCTCTCTTTCTTGTGGGAACAGTCATCTTAAAAAAAGTAGATTATAAAAGCATTATGGGTGACTGCTGCGCTGGTTTTTGGCACTGACCGGGAGACTGTGTGTGGGCTGCAGGCTTTGCCTGCAGGTCACCTGAAACTCAAGGGTTAGAAATACCTAAAAGCAAAGTGCAGCTTGTTCTTCCCTCTCCCCATGCAGGCCTCCCCTCTGCTCCTGGATGAGACAGGGAATAGATGGAGCTGTAGCCCTAGCGCTAAGCCACACAGGCTGTAAAGCCCTTTGGTGCTTTTCCAGGCAGCTGCTGCTTCTCCCAAAGCCTGGACCTCTTTGGCATCATCTGCCTTCTTGCAAATGAGGAGTGGCGCACGGCTGGTCCCACCCCAGGAGCTCACAGCCCACCCAGTCCAGGAGGTCAGGAATCCCCCAGGGCAGCCCAGTTAGCTCCATGCAGGCAGGCGGGTCTCAAGAGTCCAGCAGCTCCACACTCCAGCCTGCTGCACAATGCATGGGTAGACAGCAAGGCACTGTGCAAAGCCAGGCAAAGAGGAAAATATGTCAAGGAGTAGCTCATGTTGCACAGGTGTGGAAAAACAGAGCATCCTGTACCAGCTGGAGCCACTGGCTCCAGAGCAAGTGCTGCTGGTCTCTCCTGCAACAGAAGGATGAACCCTGTTAAGTGCTAAAAACATCACCCTCACCCAAACCACCACCGTCACTCAGGGGGAGCTGAGATATGGGATAGGGAAGGTCAGTCACGGGGACAGGGAAAGACCTCCAGCCTTTTAGATCTGCCCAGTGCCAGCTCCTGTAGTTCCTGCTACGCAAAGGGCTCCCCAGGATGTAGCGTTGCGTGCCCTGACCCTGACCTGAGCCCCAGGCTGCCCTATCTGCCCCCTGTGCTGACCTCATCCCTCCTTTTCCAGGCTTAAAGATCTCCACAGCCATGAGCAGCCTTCCTCTCTTTAGGGCTGTGCAGGCTAGGAGTGAGGAAGGCAGGGCAGGGGCAACCGGGAGACCACCCCAGCCAGCTTTGGAGCTGATTGCCTGGATCAGGATCTGGGATGGAGGGAGATGAGGACCAGGCTCCAGAGCCAGGCTGAAGGGATGCTTCCTGGAGGCCTGTCTGGGCAGCCCCGGGGGAGTGCTGTGTGGAGGAGCCTACCCTATGGCTTCTGCAGTAATTAACTGTTGCTTTGGAGATGACAGGAAATAAGCAGGATGTCAATTTTCAATTTCCCAGATGTGTATAACCAGTTTCTAGCAGGCAGCCTGAAAATAAATCTCCATCAGTCTAGTTACCGCTTAATTAACATCACTAGCTACAACATGTATTCCCCAGCTCAGACAAAGACGGAGCTCATCCGCTATTGATGTATGATGAGACAGAGCCGGGGCACGGCTGGTGGGAATTCTTTAGCCTGGAACGTCAGACCTGCTGCCCAACGTGCTGCACTTGTCCTGCTCAGGCAGGAGAACTCTGCCTCAGCTTCCCTGTGTTGGCCTGGGGCAGGGGCAGCTGCTGTGACCCCCCCAGAGCTGGCTGCTTTGGGGCGCAGTTGGCACAGATAACCGAGAGATCTGGTGAAACAACTAGAGCTTGTTTCCCTTTTGCATAGTTTGGAACAAAGAAGAAAAGAGGGTCCTGTGGGTGAAATGCTTTCTTGTGCTACCACTCTGCAGCAGAAAAATCTCCTTTCCATGAGAAAATCATGCTTAGTTTTCCATAAAAAAAGGGTGGTTTTGGAAGTGAAGAGCATTGGCCATTCCAGAGAAAGACTTTGGTAAAAATAACAGCAAGCATCCTGGAACTGTCACGAAAAATGGCTCCTGTGTCCAAAAGTAGTTTTAGCAAGGCCCAGCCACCAAAGCCCTACCACCTGCTGAATACTGGCCAGCAAAGCTGGGCTGCAACCTGTGGGCACTGGGGTCTGAGTGCTGCAGTCTGCTGATACCCAGGCCCCCCCCATCCCCAATGTGATGGAGGTGCCATCCCAGTCACCCAGGTCTGGGGCAGCTGCTGGCTGCCCAGCACCAGCCCTGGGCTCACAGGGGCAGCAGTGTGGGCAGCACAGCCACCCTGAGCACAGACTCAGGAGACCCTCTCTCCTCGGCACATGCACCTACACAGTGTGCAGAAAACCAAGTGCTGTTCTTGCATGAGAGCCAAGGGAAGGAGCCAGGAGACCCAATGGACCAGTAGAGTGGGGAGGCTGGGGTGTGAAAACCCATCCTGGCTGGTGGCAAGACCCACAATGACAGAGAGACCTCTAGGATGGGACATTCATGGTGAGACAAGAACGGCTTGTTCCTGATGGGAACGACAGTGGGAGGTTCCCTTGGTTTTGTGAGAATTGGAGCCATGTGAGGCCTCGCACCAGCCTAGCTACAGTAAGACATCAAAATCTCTTGCTTGCCTGAGGAATGTGAGACACTCTTCTGGCCAGAGCCATCCAAGGAGAGCTTGCCTCTCCTACCTCCAAAGGATAGATGCCTCCACTGAGCTGGTTGGTAGCAAAGTTGCTGGCAGTCAATGAGCCGGGCTCCATATCAGGGGCCAGGGCTGCAATCCCCCTTCCCACACAAGCCAGAGAGATCTCAGGCACAGTCCACATGCAGTCAGCTAGCCTAAGCCGGTGGCATGCAGCTGCATGCCCAGACCCCACCGGAGCTGAACCCTGCCGCTTTCTTCAGCTGGCCACCTTCTCTGCTCTTTTATTTGCTCCCCATCGGTGATTTCTGCTCACATGCTATCTCCTCACCCTGGTTTGCAATGAGAGGTAATGCTGTCTCCACCAGGTGACCTAGCAAAGAGCACATAGGCTTGTTAGCATTAGCCCATGCGAAAAAGAGGAAGGAGACAAGACGAAAGAATCCATTTTCATATGTATATGGAAAGAATCCATATACAGCTCCTATCATCATCCTGCTTGGCACTTGTCTTCAAAGCACTGTACAAACATTAACTAATTAATCCTCCCAACACTCCTGGGAGGAAGAGACACATTAATATGACTCTCATTTTAGATGCCTTGTAAACATAAAGGATAGATGGGCCAGGAGATACCAGGCAGGCAAAACCAGGAGGTTATGCCTGTTACTCCATTCTTCCTGTTGAGTATCACAGGACTGGTGAGTCAGTGGCTGTGTCCCCGGCAATTAGCCGGTGTACCCACGCATTGGAGGGTGCCGAGGGTGGAGAGGAGTGGCAGAGGTGCAGCACAAGGCAAAACAGGGAGTGCTGCAGAAATACATGAGAGAGTAAAATGTCCCATCTGAAACAGGGAGCCCAGAGAGAAATGCAGCTGCTTTAGCAGTGATTTTGAGAGGCTTGGTATGGGCAGGGAGCCTTCTCTCCACTCCTGTTACACGTTGCAGGGGAGAGATGTAAGGAGCCCCTGGGCATAACAGCCCTGCTCTCCCTGCAGCACCTCCCCACAATGCTGTTTGTGCTTTAATCTGAATTTCCAGCTTAAACATCTCCAAACATTGCACCATTTCTTGTGTCCTTTAGCTGAACTTCTCTGTTTACCCATTAATGCATCGACAGGTCGCTGTCGCATCCCCTTTCTTTCAACAGTCCAGACAAGCCTGGCACCCTTGGGTTCTGCAGGTCGCCTCTACTCCCTTAGGATTGGCCTTGCTGGGATCTTGCATTTAATGCTTCCTCTACCCTCATCCCTAAATCTTTTTCGAGATCACTGCGTGCCAGGGTCCCCCTCCCTGGTCCTGTACAGGATGACCTGCACTCAGCACTCCTTGCAGCCGGCTGTTAGAAAGGGCATTGGCTGCAGTGAAACCTCCGTGCCAAGCAATGCAGATCCATCTGTGGAACTGTGCCGTGTTTGCACTGGGGCTGGCAGGGAAGCGGGCCACCTGCCCACAGCCGGTGTCACTCCCTGTTCTCTGCGTCTGGCCTCCTGGGCTTCTCCAGCCTATTTCAGGGGATCACCAGGGGTCTGGGATCTCCAAAGTCAAGCCAAGGTCCTGCCGTTTTCTCAGGAGCTGTGTTTAGTTGGCCCAGTCCAATAGCATCATGGAGAGACTTGCCTGCTGTGCCTGAAATTATAGCTGCTAAATTTTTTAAATACAGCAGCATACGAAAGCCAAAACCAGAGATCAGAGGCTCTTCCCACTCGTCTGCCAAGACACAGTCCACCTGCATAAGGTCTTACAGTCTCTTCACTGAGTTTTTTCTGGAGATTGCTACATCTAGTGCTAGGAGGCTTAATTTGATAAAGCTGGAGAAAAAGATTCTTCGCTGTGAGGGTGGCGAGGCACTGGCACAGGCTGCCGAGAGCAGCTGTGGGTGCCCCATCCCTGGCAGCATCCAAGGCCAGGCTGGATGGGGCTGGGAGCAGCCTGGTCTAGAGGGACGTGTCCCTGCCCACGGCAAGGGGTGGGAACTAGATGGTTTTTAAGGGCCCTTCAGATCCAAACCTTTCTGCGATTCTATGATAAAACCTGGCACAGAACAGCTGTGCTTTTGGGTTAGACCCAGACCCATCTCATACAAACACAGATGCACTTGGTAGAAAAATACATTTTTTCTGGTCCCTCTCATACAGGGAGATTTGAGTATAAGCAGTTCCTGTTCCTCCAAGGGGCCCTGCACCAATCAAGCACTAATTGAAGGTTTCAGGTCAGCTGCCGCTAGCCCAGAGATACCTCACTATTTCTTCCACTGTCTTTCCTACAACAGCCCCAGTTGGGATCACCTCCAGCTCTCCCTGCCTGGGGAGGTCTGCCCCGCCAGGGGACTGTGCAAACATTCAGCTAAGGAGGGGAGACCCGTGGGCATGGGTCCTCAACCCCCATCTTGCCTTTGCCCCTGCTGAGCCAGGGACAGAGATATGCTCCTTGCCACTCCAATTCAGAGAAGCCAGAGGACAAGGCAGGGAGGGAAGCTGCTGAATTTACAGGGTAGCCTGCATTCTGCAAGCTGAGCTGGCTGCTCTCCCTGCTCCAGGGGGAGCTGACCCAAACTGAGTCACAAGGATTCCATTCACCTGGGAAGGGCAGGGAGCTTCAAGAAATCTGAGGGGTTGTGGAAGTGTTTGGGGTTGGAAATCTCCAGATGGGAGAGTTGGACCAGGTATGTCATTTGGGGATGACACCAGAACCTCTGAAAAGAAACTCCTCATGGTCAGGGTACCTGGGCTTAGGTTTCAGGTCTCTGGGGGCTAGCTGTGTCTGCTGAATGTCCCACATATGAGCATCTGCAGGGCCCAGGAAACAAAAGACGCCAGACTGGGACAAAGCGTCAACATCAGCGCAGGGGCCCTCCTGGTAGAAATGCTGTCCAGATATACAGCGCTGAGTGATGGCCGGACATCGCTTACTGCCTGTTTACACCCTTCATCCCTCGATCAGTCCACCTTAGCTCCACGGGGCTTTTCTTGTAAGGAGATAGAGGCACAGGTGGCGAGCTGACTCAGCCCTACTCTCCCACCAGTTCCGTGCCCAGAACCACCTCGTGCCTGCGGGAGCTGGCTGCACCTCAGCTCCTTCCGCCCCTCAGCGATGTTTTCTGCCCGCGTCCTCTGGCACCTGCACTCTCTGGCCCTGATTCTCCAAGTGCCTGATTTGCACACTGCATTCATGTGAATGCCGTTTGTTGTTCCAGAAAAAAAAACAGAAAAAAAAAGAAAAAAGCAGCAGCATTTCTGGCCATGACGACTGCCGCGGGGGCCTGCGTGCTGTCTGCCTCAGAAGCACATCGGCAGCCCATGTCGGTGCAAGCTGCAGCTCTCCCAACACATTCAGCTGGCTGTGATGTGACACAGGGCAGCCTGAGCTTACGGCCCCATGGGGATCACTCCTGTGCCCTGCAGGCATGGCACTGCTCTCAGGGATGGAGAAAGAGCAGCAGTGGCAGAAAGGCTGGAGACTACAGACCTAATGAAGAGGCACCTTCTATAGCAAATCCCTGGGGGGATGCTATAGGGCAATAGTATGCCCCAGTGTAAGCAGCAGCAAGGGTCTCTGTCCCTTGTGTGAGCTCTGTGCTCTGCAGCAGGCTGCCATTCCCCGTGGTTTCCCTGGCCATGTCCCCACCACCCTCATGCTACAAGCCAGCCCTGAACCTTAGTCAGACATTGGTACCCAGCCTGTATCAGGTCCTAGGCAGCAGAATGGCCTCAGCTCAAGAGATGCACCCACCCATGGGCATGGTGAGGAGAGGATGTGCAAGGTGGCAGGGTGGGGGGGTGAACAACAACGAGCCTAAACTACAGTGGTGGAGCGCACTGGTCTGCATTCAACAGCTGCAGGCACTGCTAAGACAAAGGGGAGGCAACCAGGAGTGCACTGCAAAGCAGCTTAAAATAGGCCAGCAGTAAAAACGGAATCACAAAGGCAGAGGCAAGTCACAGAGACGTGCAACCAAAAAAACAAGCTGGGCCAAGGAGAAGCAGCCCTGAAGGGACGCACTTTGGCAAGTACCCGGCAGGGAGCTCCCATGCACTCGGGTTTGGCTGCTGGGAGAGCTGGTCCATGGGCACTGGCTTTCCCTGGCAAGAGGCAGCTGAGGCAGACCCCCTGGGACCAGGCACGGGTGCCACCAGTCAGCACAGCACGTGATCTGGCCTTGACCAAGCTGCAGGAAGGATGTCCTCAGAGGAAGCCCCACCAGCCCTTTGGCCAGGCAAGGGGCATGCCTGGGGGGCACCAGCTGGGGCCCCTGCTGGCCCCCCTACCCACCCTTTGCTGCCCGAGCAACAGAAGGGAGCAAGCAGCCCCCGCACACACCCCCACTCCCAGCCACCCAGCCCCATAGCTGCACCTGGCCCTGAGCTGCCCTGGCACCCTGGGGCTGGATGGAGGGTGCTGGCAGGACTCTCCATCACCCGGCGACAGACACCACTCAGCCAGAGCCACGCATACCTGGGGGTCCGCCAAGGCCTCCCGGTCTTCCTCCTCCCCAGCCGCAGCCCTCCCACTCCCCTCGGCGGTTGCTACGGAAGGACCGTTGCCAGGAGATGAGGCGCTGGATCTGCTGGATCCCTGTGGTGGGCATCCTGCCAGCCTAGCGGGGACAGGGCTGGTGGCCACCCCCGTGGCAGCCAGCTCACAGGCATCGGGAAGTGCGGCTGCACCGGCTGGCCTGGAGGAGCCGGCGCCAGCGAGTGATGCCTCAGCACCCAGAGGGAGACAGGGATGGGAGGGACCTGCTGCGGGGCAGACGCCCACCCTGGGCTCACCACCCCTTGTAGCATCATCCCTGGGTGCCAGGAAAACACATGGCCAACTCTGCGATGGTCACGCAGGCATGTGACACAGGTGCACAGCACCTCCCTTGCCAAAACCAGAGTGGGTCTCGCAGCAGCCTTGTGAGGCAGTGCCCACCATCCCACCACACCCATCTTCACTCAGCGATGCCGGAGCTGCCATGCAGCCCCTCTCTGGGAACGCAGGGTCCTTGCTCTGACCATGTGCCACTTCTGGTTGCATGGCTGCTCCCCTGGGGATGGGGGGTGTCCTGTTGCTTTGCCCTGTTGGGAAAAATCCCAGTACAAGTAATGGGAGGGGCCCACAGGGAGAGAACATATCCTCCCTGATATGTTCAGCAGGATATCAGCAGGAACTGATCCTGCTCCACCCCTTGGGGAGCCGGTGAGGGACTTCAATTACCAGAAAGTGCCGGTTTATTCCCCATAAGGTTGGATCCTAACTCTGGACTGGTGCAGCAGGGGAGTGCCCCAGAAGGTACCAGCTGGTGAATGAGAAAGGGAAAGATGCACAGGTGTGGCAGGACAGCCCTTTCCACAGGTGGCCAGGTGAGAACACTGTGCCCTAATCTGGCAGCCCAAGAGTCTGACAAAACGTGAAATCCTGACTCTGAAGAAAAATCCAAGCAGAAAGGACATCTCGCACTGACTGCAAGCAAACATCCTCCAGGCACCCAAGGCCCTTTTGAGGGAGCTGTGGGCTTTCAATTCTCTCTAACAGATCACTTTTTAGGAGCTTGATCCCATTCTTGCCATTTCCTAATACAAAGCACAGGCACCTCCATCGGTGAGCAGGATGTGCTGTAGCCACGGTCCCCAGCCACCAGCCAGGCGCAGGGGCACGTTGCAACTCCTCTGCATCCCCTGGCGCGAGCGGTCTCTGCAGCAGGAGCAGCGCTGGCACTGCCCTCTGCTCTCACACCATCTGTGTCCCATGGAAGGGGATGCAGGAAAATGAAAACCTTCCCCAGTGTGGCCTGTGGTTCAGAGGACTCTATCAAGGACTTTGCGTGGCTAAAATCACCCATTTACTCTGCTCAGCTCAGCACCCTTCTCTGGGTGCCTGTCTGCAGTAATGCCTCATGTAAACAGCTAAGAGCAACGATCCCCCTTCACAGAGGGCGAACCGAGGCACAGCAGCACGCCCAGCCACGCTTCGCAGGGCTGCAACCAGGTGTCCCGCTTCCCAGCTCCCTCACTGCCCCCCTCTGCTTGAATAATTCAACTGTCGCCCTGGGAAGCCAGAAAAACTCCGCTTCAGTCTGTTGTATGGCAAGAAACAGGGAAAAACAAGTCTGCCAGAATGCTGATCTTAACATGCAGCTGTGGGGTCCACCAGCACTGGGTCGTGAGCCCCCTTGTTTGCTCCCCAGCGGGCCCTGGGCAGCCATGCACGTTTGCAGCTTGTGGTGGAGCAGAGAGATGAGAGCAAGTTTGGGAGGCTGAGGAAAGCTCAAGGTTCTGCAACAGGAAAGGACCTGAGCACTACCCACACCAGGAGAGCAACCTGCAGCAGGGACACCAGCAGACCTCTGCAGACAGTGGACCCGTGCGTGCTTCGGGAACAGCACCCCTGGGATAAGCCCCAGCCCTACGGTCTCAAGCTGTGGGATGCCCACACGGCCCCAGCTTGCTGGCAGTTGGACTGGCACACTGTTCTGGTTTGGAAATCAGGGTGCAACCACCCACCAGGTACTGCTGGAGCAGCTGCCATGGGAAAGCCATCACTCCAGGCTGCAGATGTCAACTAACGCCTCAAAAAAGACTGCATCTGACACGGTCATCCTTCAGCTTTAAACATCTCATTCTGGGTCATTTATTTCCTTGTTTCCGAGACATAAAACTGGACAGGACAGGCAGGCAGCTGCACTGGGCTTGTGTGCCCTGCAGACATCTGTGAGCAGGGCCAGCACAGCTCCCATCAGCTGACTCCCTGCACGAACATCACATCACATCTCCCTGCACCAGCTCCCCAGGGGTTAAGGCCCTGCAAGAGCCACAAGGCTGCAGGAGCCAGGGGCAGGCTGACACCGCTGAGCTGGTGGCCAGGGCAAGCTGTTCACAAGGACTTGCCTTCAGCACCACACGAAGGAGACCTGGTTGAGCTGAAGCTTGGGGAGCAGGGGCGTGGGATGCAGGAGGGACCACGGCCATCCCACCATACACACAGCTCCTCACGGCGCAGTCCCACTCTGACCCCACAGCACTGGTGGCTGCAGCCCTGAGCAAGGAGACCATTGCTACCTAAATCACAATGAATACACATAACCCTCACCCCCAGCCTGTCTCAGGAGTTCAGTGAGATGCTCCCTCTCTGGGTGCTTGGGCACAGGCTCAGCAGAGCAGCTCTTGTGAACGCTGGGCTGCAGATCAGGGTCACCCTTTCGGGGCCGTGGCAGAAGGGCTCCCTGGAAGTGCTGCCACCCAGGGCTTTGCCATACCTGCTTTTAGGCATCCTGCTCCCATCCCTAGCTCCCAGGGGATCAAGGCCTCAGGAGCTCATTGTGGAGCCATCTCTTCCACTTGGACAAATCTGCCTCTGGTGTCTGGGGCTCAGGCAGAGCAGTTCCAGCACCCCACTCCTTGAACACAGGACATCTGCTCCCGAGTAGGATGGCAGCATGAACAGCACGCCTACAAATCTGGCAATGATCTCTCTGACCCAGATCAGCCAGGTATTGTGACCCTCAGCCAAACCACAGAATAGCTTCAAAAGCATACAATATGTAATATTAATCGAGAGCCACAGAGACGCTTGGTCCTAAAGAAACACAGGGAACAAGACAGAAACAGACTATCAGAAGCAGTCCTGGGTTCACTGCAAACAGGAAAGGAACAACACAGACTCACCAAGACAACCCCGAGACATAAGCTCTTCACAGGAGAAGGAGATTATAAACCACAAAAGCCCTTTTACCCAAAATTTATAGCAGATATGTCTCACCCCCCCCATGCTACACACAGAACTGGGATTCACAGCTACAGTTTACACTGCCACACACCTGCTCTCATAAGCAATTCCTCAAGTCTTCACTTCACCACCATCGTTAAATCACCTTACATCTTTCCTTTAGAAAAAAGAAAATAAACCCAACAGCAAATACCTTTTTTCCTTGTAAATACCCATTTGCAAAGCCGTGGCGGTGGTGATTGCTGGTGGTGCAGCCGCTGCCCTCACTGCTGCTGCCGGAGGCAATAGGACAACTGCCCCATAGCCCTGCAGCTGTAGGTCCTTAAGCCCACTTTAGCCTGGCCAGGCTCCACCCTGGGGAGGGTGTGGAGCAGGTGTGGGGCTTGTTTTCCACAGAACAATTCGCACCTGAGCCTGTACAAGCCCCTCTGGGTCTCTGGGGCAGTACAGTTTCCCCCCCCCTCCCACCCCTGGCTGAAGCCAGGAGCCTCTGGGCCAGCTGAGGCTGCCCACACTGCAGTGCCACTTTGCAATTCTGCAGGAAATTTCCAAGGCTTTTCCCCCAGCTCAGAGTTCAGCAGCCCATTTATTCATTCACAAACACACGCAGCACCTGGCCAACTCGTGTGAACTTCTCAGCTCACAGCGCAGGCTTTCATGCGCTGCAGCTCCAGCAGCAACGGGCTGATGTGAAAGCCCAGCTTGCTATCCTGTATTTTAAGTAGCAAAGCTCTGGCCTTCTGATTGCAGCGGTACGACGGCATGCCAAATAGCTTGATAAATCAGAAAGAAGCAAATAAATCTCAGCATGTGGTGTTTTCAAAATCTTCCATCTCTGGCTTTCTAGAAAGCCAAACGTGACATCTGAGCATCCAGCACTGATTGCCCTGGACTCCCATGTCTGGAAACACAACGTGTTTCTAAAACCACTGGTACTTCTCTGCAGGCCTCCTTCTGAAGCCCTACAGAGCCCAGGAAACCTCTGTGTTGGTGAGGATGAAGGAAGCTGGGGCTAACAAGGGTGCCTGCATGACCCATCCCGGGGGGGACGCAGTCTCCTAGGTGTGCCAGGGGCTTGGAGCCCCCACAGTCTTTTCCTCATGTGTCTCTCACTATTGAAGATGGAGGGAGCCACAGGCATGTTAGATGGGTCAGCCCTGGCCTGAATGTCCTCGGGGATGGATCCTACTGGTGGTGCACAGCTCCTGCCTGGGAGCATTGGCTTTCACCCCAGTCAGCTCTGAGCATGGGCAGCACTTGCCATCGGCTCCCCTCCTTCAGCTCCCCCCCTTGCAGGCAACCTAGACCCTCCTGCCCACGCAGACCCTCCTGCCCACGCTCCTCACGGCCTATTCCAAAGCCCAGTCACTCTCAAGAGCAGTGCTGGTAAGATACATACTAGGTTATCCGGGTTCCAGGATTACCTCTCCCCTTCCAAGCATGCACATGTATGCACACACGTGCTGACACTCACACACGTGCAGGCACATGCACAGGACAGGTGCTGACACAATTTTGCAGGCTGTGACACAAGCCAGAGCCACTGGAAGTACCCAAGAGAAGAAGGAGCAGAGAAGAGGGAGATAAGTTTGTCAAGACCCCAGGAGTGCTCAGGTGACAGCAGCAAGCTGGGGACAAACAGGATTACTGATCCCCCAAAGGAAGAGCTTCCTGGGATCTTCTGCCTCCCCCCCATCTCCAGAGCTCTCCTTGCGTGGCCCAGCGGGCTCTGGCGTGTGGCGATGGGGCTGCTTTGTGAACCTCACCCACGTCAGCAGGTTAGCTGCTTTCCCACCCCCGGCATCACCCCTGTGCCAGAACCACTGGTGTCCTGTGTGCCAGTCCATGTGGCCTCTGCGCACCTGCGCTGAGGAGGGGACATTCCCCCCCCCCCCCGCCGGAGCAGAGCAGCAGGGGGCACAGGCTTCTGCCGGGGCAGTGTCCCCATGGGCTGCCTGCACCCCACCTGCTGCAGCGAGGGGCTGGGGGCAGGCTGGGGCTGGGCTGGCAGCAGGCATGCTCACCTGTAACTGCCGATACCCCTCGTTTTGTCCCACCTGGTATTTTTTATGAGGTGGTCGCTGAAAGGTCAGGCCTTCTTCCAGGGATGCTTCTGCACTCGGGCTCTGGAGTTACCCTTCTCCAAATCCCTGTTAAGTCACTTAAACCTTTTGGTGCCTCAATTCTCCATCTGCAAAGCAAGGCTTACGATATTTCCTCCGTCTGTCTTACCAGGATAGCTCATAAGCCATTTGGGACTAGAAAAGTCTCTGAATATGAATTTGTGTCTGGCTCACACAGTGGGACCCTGGGCTCGTTAGGGGCTAATGTGATCACTTGTGCTGTGTCTAGCAAGGAGAAACACGATGCCATGGGTACTTGTTCCTGTGCTCAGAGATGGGAGTTTAGCAGGGATGACACCGCACATGCTCCCAAGGCTGCCATGTCATTCCAAATTGCACTGCCATGTAGCAAGTGTGGTGGTCTCAGCTCAGACATTCACAGACACCAATTTATCTTGTGCTGTTATTTGACAACAGACTCTTTGCTTAGGGGTCAGGACGTGTCACAAATATCCTTCAAAGACAGGGCTGCTATTGTGCTTGTGTGTTCGCACATATTTACACTGTACAGAAGCGCAACACCTCAAATGAGAGTTATGCTCACCTAAAGCTGTGATGAACATCCTTCTTTTGCACCCTCCCTGCTGCATCCCTGCGCCTGTCCTTCAAGGATGGCTGTGTAAGGACAATGCAAATAAACAGAGAGTGACCAGGGGAAACAAGATGGTGCCGACCTCAGCTCACCCTCGGACATCCCTAAACCATCACGGCTGAGCATTCACACCTTTGCTGCTGTGGCACTCCCCACATGGGGATTCAGCAGCAGAAACTCTCCAGAAAGGCATGCACTCTAATAGGGCAAAAGGGCCCAGGGCTTCCTGGGGCAGTCCTGGGGGAATCCTGGTGATAGAACCGGGGAATCTGGGGATTGCACAATACCTGTTGTAGGATGGTTCAGAGAAGGGTCAAAGGTGGGGAAAGGGAGGGATCCGGATAGAACAGGGAGGAAGCATGCATTCTGTCCTGCCTTCTTATTTTCCTGTGGTGCATCCTTGTGAGTGCGTGTGACCCAGATGCACTAGTGAACTTCAAGCCAACTAGCCTGTGCAACGGGCAGTGCTGGAGTCAGAGCCCGCACAGCCTGAGGGTCTGGGAGGTGGATACTGAGGTGACGCATGAAGGGTTTTCTCCCCGAGCTGTGAGCCTCAGCAGCAGGATGGGGCTGTTCATGCTACCTGTAAGCCTGTGTTAGGCTGTGCCTGCAGGGTGTGTGCCCAGTGGGGAGCTGGCTCAGCCTTGCTGCTGGCAGGACCTGGCAACAGTGGTAGGAAGCGGTTCCTTAACTCGACCAAATCCGTGGGACCTTCAGTCCACAGGACTGAATTACCCTGAACAGTCCTGGCCAAGGACATGCTTAGAAATAACATCTGGGACAGGACAGGCTGAGAATCCTATTAATTGCTTGGTTGTTCTGTGGTTTGTTTGCATGCTGCACCTGAATAAGTACAGCTCAAGAGTGTCATTGTCAAAGTTGCAGCTGGGATGCAGGTTTGGTGTAACAGCCCTGAGAGCATGCCAGGAAAGCTGCTTTTTGGCACCTTAATCTATGTGCTAATAGTAAGATGATAATATATTGAGCCCTACCTAGTCCTGCCTTTGAAACTATTCATCATCAGGGCACCTTGTGCTGCTGGCTGGTAAGTGTAATGTACTGCCAAGCAGGATGAGCTGACTTATCGTCACAAACACCTCCAGAGACAAGACAACATCAGGATGCCAAAGAGCTCCAGCCTAAAATGGCTTCTGGCCGTCTCTTGCTTGCACCTCTGCACACAGCGCTGTCACGGCCATCCCACCCCATTCAAGTATTGAGGATTTTTCTGTCTCAGCTGTTCCATGGAGCAGGGATGTTTCACCCTTTGCTTTACAGAGGTTTAGCAGCCAGTGGCTCATTCAAGATTCTGCGAGAAGCATGTGATGGACTTGAGGGGGGCAAATCCATGTCCCAACACTCAAATCTGGGCAGTCATCCAGCCTGTGGGGCAGCTCTGTCCCAGGGTCAGTGTCCTGCTGGCAGCTGGGGGGGCTGGGAGGGTGGAAGCTGGCAGCATCGCTCTGCACTGATCCGTATGCTCGAGCCCTTTGGTAGGGTCCTGGGCGTCTGTGCCTGCCGGCTCGCATCTGCCAGTGCTCAGTGTCCAGTGACGTCCAAACAGCTGTTTGCATGTATGGCAGGAGAAGCCAGCGTGCTCCTGCTGCCCAGGCTACAGCCAGACAAGGAGGTCATGCTGCCAGCACCGTGTCCTGGTGCAGGGCTCGCACAGACAGTGCGCACAGAGCTGGCTGCCCTGGGCTGGAGAGGCACAGCCGGCCAGTGTGCAGGGACCGTCAGGAGAGGGGGTTTTGCCTGAGTGTGTACACAGAGTGCGCAGTGAAGGTGCAAGGACAGTGCACGCTGCAGGTGATTGCTTCAGCCCCGCAGTAGCAGTCCCAGCTGGCCCTTCCCCACACGGTCTTTTGATCCACAGATCTCGGAGTGCTTCTGAGCCCTTCAGAAGGGACACCAGGACATGGTGATTTGCTCTTTCCAGACCTGCTGTAGCCTGGGCTCCTGCTGAAAACTCTCACTTGCACTTGGGGACTAGGGCTGGTGGGAGACGCGGGGAAAGGCTGTGGCACTTAATGTAGTTCCTCTGGGGGAAATGTGGGCAGCAGGGACTGATCAGCAAAACCACACAGAACAAACACACTCCGCATGAGGAGCAAGCACCGGAGCCACACCACTCCTACTGCTTGGGGACATGCACGCTTTATCTCCAGGACATGGGACAGGCTGTGCCACGTGCCCCTCATTCACCCCATGACTGCATCCCACTCTAAAAACATTGCTTCACTCATTGGAAGGCATGTTTGGAAAAATATTTTTTGCCACGAGGATGAATTGGGTTTTTTTGGCAGGGAGGTTACGTGCTCATCAGATCTCCCTGGTGTCCTCCACCTCAGAGGGAGACAGCGAGCAGCACCAGGCAGGGGAAGGGAAAGTGCTGGGCAGAGACGGGATGTTTGTGCTGTCAGCTGCCTCAGCTTCCTGTCCATCTGTGGTTATCTAAGAACAGCTGTTAGTGTCATGCATGGCCAAAAAACGGGAGTCGGAAGCACTAGGAGTGTGGAAGAGTGCAAGGAGCAAAGACACACTGTTGCTTGCTGCTCCCACCTCCCTGACCAGCAGCAGCACACCTGCAGCAAGTCCCTCCTGGCTCTGAGGGTCCCTGCTAGCGGCCACTGAGATCCCCCATCAGCTGAAGGGTTTTTTAAAGATGCTGGTGTTGGAAGTGAAGACAGTGAAGTGACAGGGCCAGGGAGGCTAAGCCCAGTGGAAGCCCATGAGGACATGGACAGGCAACACTGTATCCCTCTGTGAACCCAGCTCTGCAAGGCTGGGTGGTCATGCCATGGGGCTCAGCATCCCTCAGGATGTGCCTTGAGGCTTCTCCTGCAGTTGCCCAATTGCCCAGACTGGGACCAGGGTTTGAATCTGCAAATCTGGTCCACCAAAGACAGAGGCATGAGCCCCTGCAGCTGCATCTCTCTGCAGGACAGGGCATCGAGGCTGAGGCTACCTCTTGTGCCTGCGCTGCATTAGGAGAGGCAAGAGGCTAAAAGCTTCAGGGATGGAAGAAATTTGTAAATTTCACAAAAACAATGTGTAAATTTCACAAAAAGAATGTGTAAATTTCACAGAAAACATCCTCTCCAAATAATAACAAAGTCTTGAGCCACAAGAGCTCTGCTGATTTCTTATCTGTACAAAACAACCCTAGAGGAAAGGCAGCACCCAGCTTCAACAGGGTTTAATTTGCTGTTGACAATCCAGATGGTAATTATATTATCAGGAACCTGGCTTTTCATTAAGGCCCCATGCAGATGTTACTTTTCTGGAGCTGACATAAATGTGCTCATTTGTCTTCATCACAGCAGCACATGCACCCCCGTCTGCCTCCCCAGCGACCCCATGCAGCACCGACACAATGCCCTTTTGCAGCACCGCGTTCGCTGGCACTCACAGAGTCCCTCATTCCCCCAGAAGGGCACACGGACCCAGGAAAGATGTTCACCATCGTCGCTGCCATCAGCCTTGTCCCTGTCACTGGTTTAGCCTCGCTGTCATCCTGGTCCCTGCCATCAGCCCTGTCCTTCTGTCAGCCCCAGTCCCTCTGTCAGCCCACAGCTTTGCTGCCAGCCTCTCCAGCACGGGCAGCACGGTCTGGGCAGGGCATTTCACTTCCCTGCAGACAGAGTCTGGCACCTGCAGGCTGCTTTTGGGGGTGAGCCAGGGAGCCTGGCTGAGGGGGGGCCACGATGCCCTCCCCAGCACCAGCGGTGGCCCTCACCCTGGTGCTGACAGCCTCACATCGCCCACCCGTCGCCTTCTCCCTGCCGGGGCTGGAGACGTGGCCCAGTTCAGGGTGTCCCTGGCTGCTCGCTGTGGACTGAGTGAGCCCAGTCCAGACAGAGCTGCTGGCACAGGCCATGTGCAGAAAGGCTAGGGCTTCTTCTGCTCCTGGGCTTCCATCACCACCGTGGCATGGGGCGGGCTCCAGCCTGCCAGCAGCCGGTGGGCGATGCTGGTGATCCCTCAGCCTCGTTTGAGAAACAAGGGACTGGCATCCCAAAGAGTACAGGCAGCACAACGGGATGGCAGCAGCATCTGCTCCTACCTTTACAGCATGGGATCTGGGAGGAGAAGCGGGATGGGAGCAGGCCAGATGGCATGGCAAGGCTGGGGAAGATGGAAAGCCACAGACTGAGCACCATACAGCCTCCTGGTGTTGTCTGTGCAGTTTTCATACAGAAATGCACACAGCAAGTTTGTGGCATCCTCAGTGATAAATAACCCCTCACTCTTAATTTGCTTAGAAAAGCCTCCTCCTATAGAAAATACTTTTCTGGCATCGAATGTTGCTGGATCCCTGTTAAAGTGCCCAGTCGCTGGAAAAGAGCAGTGCAGGCAGGAGTCTTCTTCCCAGGCTGAGCTAACGCAGCTCTCCAGACCTGGGTGGCCAGCTTGCAAGTCGGGAGGAAAGTCAGGCCCTAGATGACAGATCTCTGGCTGAGATGCATCGCCTGGATGAAGTGGTATTTCTTCCCTCTGCCATCATTTAACCTACTGCTTGGGGGGGGGGGGGGGTTGTGCAGGGGAGGAGGGACTTAACGGCTTCGAGGCCTGTGATGCGTGCAGCACAGCGCATCTTCTGCCTGCTTGGCAAGGGAGAGAAGAGGGGCAGAGCTCCACAGACCACGCAGCCTTCATTCAGTCCCTCTCAGCAATCATCCACGAGCACATAGATGCGATGAGACAGCATGTGCATCCCGCTGTGTCACAGCCCCGCAGCTGTGAGCCCTGGTCCTTCCCCTCCCTCCACCCTGCGAGGGCTGGGACCCCTGTCCAGGTGCTGCCAACCCTGCTCACCCTCTGGGCTGTTCAGGCACAGCCATGGAGGCGGCACAGGGATGCTCTCCCCCCTGCTCTCAGCACTGCTGGAGCATTGCATTGATCCTGCACCCCTGCCAGTTACATGCTACTGTGCTCCCTTGAAGCAGCGCGCAACTGGACCCCTCATCAGCCGCACACCGTACCATCCACTTGGCGTTAATGTCAGCATGATGGACCCCACTGCTGTTGTGCCACCGTAGACTGCAGGGATCCTAATCCTGACCCAATCATCACTGTGCTGCTGTCCTCCTGGGTGGTGATGCTTGCTGTACCACCTTAGCGTGGCATGGATGCACCAAGCAAATGGGAGAAGCCCCTCCAGCCACCACCTCACACCCAACACACTGCTGAGACTGTGGGTTTGATCTCCTGGGGGCTTGGCCACCAGCACAAATTTTCCCAGAGATGATGATTCCTTTCAAAGTCCCACTTAGCTGGTCCTGAGACCATCCTCTCCTCATAACCTGAAGTGGAGATTTCAGCAACCTGGAAGGGGACAGTCTGTCAACCTGAAGATGGCACCGATGACATGCTCCCTGAATCAAGGTCACTTTGTGAGTCACATCACACCTTGTACGGAATTTCATCCAGGACTGTAGCAGTCCACCAACTCACAGCAGTAGCAACACAAGGGCCTGCAAAGGGAGGAGGAATTAAGCCCACGTTGTGTGAGTTGCAGCAGAGACTGCAGGAAGGTCAGGTCCCCAGTTACTGTGAGAGCCGCAGAAGACAATGACACACTGGCTTGCTTTCTACAAGGCAGCTACAAATGCTTGTAGCTGCTCCATCAATCTTGTCAGAGGAGCGGGCATGGCGCAGCGGCTGGCAGGACTTCTGGCTCTGCTGGGTCGGGGACCAGCCTTCCTCTCCAAGTGCGTGCGCTGGGAGGCTGGCAGGACACGCCTGCCCTGGGGTGTGTGCTGCTACAGACCAAGTCTACAGGCTAGGTATACATCTGATGACAGCAGGGACCCCTGAAGGGCTTTCTGAGCCTACAGGTCATTGGCGCATCACCACGACCCCCCAGGGCCAGCCCGCCCGCTGAGGCTCCAGCCAGGGAACTAACTGCAGGTGTGTGAGGTAGTGACATTGTTCTGTTACTAACAGCTTGATTCTTCTAATTCTAACAGCTTCTTTAATAAAAGGTGTCTATCAAATACTGGTTGTGATGTGTGTCTCCCCTGGCTTGATCCCCTGACTGGGCAAAGAGACCCCACGCCACTGGCAGGATGGGGCACAGCTGGCTCCCAGGTGGAGGTGGGAAAGGCTTTGCACCATGCCTACAGGGACTGCTGCCCTTGGTCTTCAGAGCTCTCCAGTCAGTTTGGGTTTTTATTCCTGAGTCTCAGCACTCCGGGCAAAACCAGCTCAAGTCAAGACTCCCCTGAAGGCAGACCATGACATGCCACATCCCACACAGCAGCCAGAAGGGAGGCCAGGGCACCACTGGTGAATCATTCCTGCAGTGTGAGAAAGCTGCTTTGGAAGTCTCCTGAAGCCACAGGGATGACAACAGTTCCCTTGGAAGACCGAGGGGCTCTTTCACTGAGGCTCCCCAGCCCCTGCAGACAGCTGTCAGCTCCGACTCACTGCTTGGCTGCATTTGGGACTGTACCCAACTTCACGCTTGAGGGTCCTGTCTGCTGAGCCACCCCCAGGATGCCACATTGCTCCTGCCAGCTTCACGGGTCAAAGCATGTTCAGAGTCACCTTCTTGAGATGTGCTTGGACCAGACTGAGCTGAGGAGGCATGCCCTCTGCAGCTCCAGGGGCGAGAGGTGCCTCAAGCTTGCAAACCTCTGCTCCTGTACCAGGAGCAGCTCCAGGGACATCTGCTGACATTCAGAACCACGGGCTCAGATGCACGAGGTCTAAATTTGCATAGTTTGCAGCAGGGAGCTCAGAGGCTTCTATTTGTTTTTACAAATGTGAAGAAAAACCCCCTCCTGATTTAGCTGCAGCCCTTCCACATTCACAGTGGTAACCAACCAGCTGATTGCTCCTGGGCCATGAACGTGCCTTCTTCCATTGAAACTTCCATTGAAAGTTACCCCCCTGCTAGTTTCAGCACGAGGAGGAGCGAGCGTGGCAGTGGGCGCCAGCCGTGTGGCACCATGTGGGCACCAGCGGTGAGTGGCTCATGGTGCTGCTGGGCTTTGCCCTGCCAGGCAGGAGGGTGCTGCTGGGGTAGCTGTGCAGCACAGGGCAGCTAAAGTAGCAACTCCACAGACCTGAAAATAGCTCCAGCTCCTGCTCCTGCTCCTGTCCCGCAGTGCATGCTGCAACACCTTGTCCTAGTGCCAGACCTGCTAATTGCTGACACAATCAAAGAGTCTGAGAAGAGACGACAAACAGGTGTGAATACCCAGTAATGAAGATGAGCAGCTGAGCCTAGAGGCTGTCTGCAGAAGCCGTGTTGTCTTGTTTGTGAAGAAATGCCATGGAGATGTCCCTACAAGGCTCAGTCTCCACAAGCTGCTGCTGTTCATGGTGTGGTAATGCTCGTACCAACAGCTAGCAAGACACCCAGCTACCCCCTGAGCAGGGTAGGAATGCTACAGCATGGCCATCTTTCCTGCTCCGCCCTGGGGGTGACAGGCACTGGTGCTTTGCTCAGTCTCTGCCTTGACCTTCCTCTTCAGAGTTCCCACTAACGGCGCTTGGCCTTGGGCTCTTTACAATTCCCTGGGCTCTTTGCAACGACCTCCCCAGAAGAGCCACGGCAAGCCACGGCATGGGAGAACCAGGCAGGATCCCAGGCGTGCTCAGTCCCCAGCCCTCAGGGCGCTGAGGGCCAGGCACAGAGATGTGATGGGTGTCACAGCGCAGCCTCTGCAGGCGGTGCAGCCTGCCGAAGGTGCTGCAGACGGTGTGCGTGGCATTGACTGGGTTTGCCATTAGGACAATACTCTGCTGTGTTAGAATAAATGGGGTATGCCACTGTTGTAGATTACTAAATAGCATTATATTACACAGCTAATCAGCTCCTGCTTCAACAACCCAGAAAAGGCACTATTTTTGTCTTGCTGCCTATGGGTTGGAATTTAATTCCAGGTGATTTCTTCCAGGGATTTTGCCTCCTCAGGTCTCTTACACAAATCCACCTAGCAATCACACCAGCAAGACCCAGAGATCTTTCTGGCCATAGATCCTTCAGCAGATGGCCCCAGACCTTTGCACTGAACTATGTAAAGCATCAGCTGCAGCAAGGGAAATGATTAGTAAGGGGAAAGGAGCCAGTGTAGCTTGTGCTTTCCCACAGTATTTCACCCCAAAAGATGACAAAGAACAAGAACATCGTCTGGAAGCTCTTGGAGAGATATACAACTAGTACACAGTAAAGGAAATGACAGGCCGTGACCTTCACAAGACCTCTTTCCTCAGCAGTTTCTTGACAGACTTGAGCTCATTCTTCCTTTTTGGGCACTGTAAAATGTATGTACTGAGAAATGAGAGAAAGAGATCTGGCAACACCGGCAGATTATTGTTCTCCAGCAAACACGTCAATCTGGTTTGTTTAAGCCTACCGAGCATTGCCTGGCAATAGCTTGTGAGTGACTGAGCTTGGCCACTTCACTGATTTGCCCTTGAGTAGGAGCAAAGTAGCCTTCCACACCTTACCAGCTGCTCCCGGAGGCACCAGCACCCCAGGGGTGCCCACAGGCTGCCTTGCACCATGCCAGGTGGCTCTGAGCCTCGTGGCTGCTGCATCTGGGTCTCCATTAAGAGTGAAAATAACCCTCCTTATAGCAAGAAATGTTCTGCTGATAATCTCTGCAGAGCTTTTGCAGCTGCTGGCAGAGGCAAGGAGACATGGGGAGGCATGTACAAAGGTGCCGACTGCTTGTGTCGAACAAAGCTCCCTGAACAAAGCTCCCTGCCTGCCGTGTAGGGTGTTGCAGCGCGTTGGGTCCACTAGAGCAGTCAGATGTGGACTGAAATCTGGCCTGCAAAGGGGCAGCAACCTAAGCTTGGGTTTAAGGCTGCCTCCTCCATCACAGCCTTACTACAGCTGTACATCTGCCTGACCGAAGGCAGAAATCGGCTCATTTGGCATTGCCAGTTTTGCAGTTTGTGATTTTTGCAATTGGCTTCGCTTCTGTATACAAGATGAATCTCTAAACCGAGCTTCCCATGATCTGTTTGCTTGTCCTAGTCCCTGGGAATTTAAACCGAACCACCTGCAGACATCTCCTTAAGAAGTCCTACTTCTCTGCATGTTTGCAGTGGAGGACAGATTGGTGTGCCTTCCTCCCACCTGCTTGCTTTAACGTCTCTGTAATTTGCCTCTGCAAGAGCACAGCCACTCCTGGGCTGGGCAGGTCATTCGGGCTTTCAGACCACCGGGGCAGGAGGAATACCAGCCGGTTACAATAAAGGTTACCACATCCACTGTGGTTTTACCAAAAGTCTATACAATGCAGAGGGGTGAACAGAGGAAGAAAGAGGGACACGGCCCTTCTGCAAGCTCTCTGCAAGGTGGATGTTTCACTCTGCAGAGAAGAGATGGAGGGAACAGATGCTTGGTCATTTCAGAAATGTTATTTCCCGTATCTGCAGCTTAAAACCGATGTGGTGCTTTATAATAAAAGGCAACAGGGCAGTCTTCAGTGCCTGGCATGGACCAGGCATCTGGTGGCTTTTTCAGGCTGCCGTTTGATCAGTGGAGCGAGCAGGCTGACTCCTGGAAGCTGCTGAGTTCCCAAAACTCCCCGCGATCCATTAGGTCAGCAGTGTCTCAGCACCGGTGAGCATCCGGCACAGGGGGAGATCTTCAAATTAGCTAGTGGTCAGACACTCTTTTCACTGTCCTCCTGTGCTCCCAGAGCACTGTCATGACTCACGATGCTATATATATGTATATATATAAATTTGGAATCAAAGACCCATCAAGTCATTAGAAATCTGCTTTTCCTGCACGGCCCTGAGTTTGTTGGTGCTCCTGCTGCTCTGACATGTGCAGTGGGGAGCAGGGTCACTTTCCCAGCCCGGCTTTGCCAACACTGGAGGAGGAGTAGTGTGGTCTCCAAGAAGAACGATAGATTTGTGAAAACCTCTGGTAGTCAGGGACACAATGCGGTACCCAGACACCCTGCCAGGGGTGACTGCTGCAGGTGACCTGGATGAATGAGGTCCTCATCCGCTGCCACCTCCAGCTCTAGGAGAGACTGGGACATCTCACCTCCCCTGGACACAGACCCCTCGTGGGTGGGTCCTCAGGTGAGGTGGCAGCCTGCGGTCTCACCCTCGCCCTGCCCTGCCCTGCCACTTGCATCTGTGGGAGTCCACTGCAGTACTTGAAAACAAATTCTGTACCTCAGCGCCACTTCAGGAGGAAAGTGCTCTGAGAGATGCTCTTCCTGCCTCTTTGCTCTGAATTGTGTCTAGGGTATATTCAGGTCATATGCAGTACAAGCCAGTGAATGGTTTCCAAAGCAGCCGCTTTATTTGAGGGTTTAATAAACAGCTGAACTGCCAAGGCCTTGAGAACAGCCTGCTGGATCACAGTGCGCTCCCCCTTAGGTCAGACCAGGCTTTTGTCCACCTTTATTCTACTCCAGTCACCATTCAATCTGATAAGCACATCCCAGGAGGTCCCACCACCTTCATGGAGCACAGGGACTGTGTCTTGCAGGGTTGCTCTTTCAGAGGTGAAATTCTACCCCTCTGCCTTCTACAAAAAAATGTAGAACTCCCCCGACTTTTCTTCCATACTATTTGGGTCTCCCATTACAGCACTGGAGATAAAGCAGCCTCCTTGTTCCCATAAGACCTCACAGGAACCCTTTAAGGGGACAGATAAACCGTACCAAAAATGACCTCAGTGCCTTTGCTTCAGGTGCCAAGCCTGGAGGGCCCTCAGAAACATGCTCCCAACACAAAGTGCTGTGCATTCGTTTATCTTTTCATTGGGTTAATATCCTGAGGGTGTCATCTGTGCCCACTGAAAGGAGCCACTTACATTATATTTTATTGCCCTATTTTGAAACTTAAATACTTTGGCCAAGTTTCCCCCATTTTACTTGTTAATTGTATTCATTTTCATAGACCCTTGGATAAGATTTCGGTGAATAGCATCTTTGTGGGAAATGAAGTTTTTCTGAACTGATAGTCATGCAAAAGGAGGAAAAGAAAGAGAAAGAAATAAAGAGAAGGAAGAAATCTATCAACAACAGGAAGCCTGTGTTCAAGTTATATATAATATATTATTCTGCCACATGCAATTTATCTTCTGACATATGCTACTGTAGCATATGGCATGTGTATAAAATAGGGAAATGCAAAATCAGGGAAAGGCTGAGTTCTTGCAGGTTACCACTTCTGACGCGGCTGTTATTATTTCATGACTGTATCTGCTGCAGTCCCGCCTACAGCAGGACCTTGCAAGGACTCCCTCCTTCACCACATCATGCAAACAGGTTCTGAAGCCATTCCTGCTCCAGCCGGTGCCTGCCTGGGATGGGGCAGCCCAGCACACGCACCCCTACCTGGGAAACAGCCCTGTCCTCCCCAGCACACAAAACACCAGGCACATGTTTCGCTTTGAACAGGTACTGTTGTACCGGGGTTTAAGCAGATACCTAAAATTACGTGCTTGCTCAGGTAAGTGTCTTGCCGAAGACGCCTTGCAGAAGGAAGGGACTGAATGTGAACCAGCGGGCAGAGGAGGCACAGGAGAGATGTGGGACTGTGCTGGGATCATCGTGCGAGCGACAGAGCTGTCTACAGCCTAGCCGAACAGAAAGCCCAACCAAACTCAAAAAGCAGACCTCAGTAACACAAGCGCTAACTTGTAGCTAAAAAAATTGAGCTACTTCTGACTTGTGACACTCGTGCTTGGCAGACTATGTCCTTGTGGACGCCTCCAAGCAGATGAAGCAGGCTTAGTCTCTCTGGGATGATGCTGCATAAACACCCTCAGCTACCCACATCACTCTCCTTAGACAATGCAACTTAAATCATCAGTGCTGGTGTTTCAGGCTTTTTGATTTCACTTAATCATTTTGCAGAGGCTGTTTTAGCAAGCTCTCTGTAGTGCAATTGCATGCAGTCTTTGATGAGATGGTCACGGAGGGACTCCAGCTCTTCTCAAGAAAGCTGTTACACGAGGATCTCGGGACCACTGTTCTCACCACTGAGCTCCACAGATTCATGGCTCGGCTCCTGATGCTGCCGGAGACTGGCATCACAAGGCTTGTTTGTTTCCCAGCATGTTATTCACTGACTATTTTCCAGCCAAGAGAGCTTTGCAAATAATAATAAGAAAGGATGAATGGGACAGCATGGGATGATTAACCAGGATTTTCAAAGACAGGCCAGCAGTCTGGATTGCCAGCAGCACAGGCACCTTGCAAAACAACTGTGTCACACGTCCTGCCCTCCGCTGGAGGGGGAGACATGCCTGCAGCCATTTGCCCTTAAGTAGATCAGTCTGAAATGATTATCTACACTATCAAACAGAATAATGAAGCTGTGTTTTCACAGCCTCGCCTTTTTTGTTGTTGTCATCAGGTTTTTGATCTCCTTACAGTAGAAGCTCCTAGATGTATTCCTGCTCTCTGAATGCATTGCCACAACAGTTGGGATCTGATGCTGTTATAATCTTTCTGGACTATAAAAAACAAGGCATGTCTTTCGATAGCATATGGTTCTCCCCTTACAACAACAGACACCAGAACTTTCAATTAAGTTTCTGGAAGCAGTGCTGAAACACACATGACTCATTTCAAAAGTGCACTAACAAGTGAAATGATCCCATTTTTTGCCAGATCTCCGCTCATCAGGAAACAAACAGTATCTGATGTCTTTCTTTCTTTATACATTGACGAAAACAACACCCTTCTCCATCGACACTGAGCTTGGGTAGAAATCGTCCAGCTAAATATTATAATATTTGATAATAGTCCTGCCAGCATGGAGCTGACTCATTTAATGTAATGTGCTGCTCCCTGAAGATTGCTTTTCAGCACAGCAAACAATTAGCTAGTTCATTCATCCCAGCTTGAGAATGCTAGATAGCTACAGGACCCTGGGTACCCTCCTAACGGGAGCTGATTTATCAACAATCGTAGTTGTTGCTCCTGTAATTAATCTTACGCCATTTCCACACACGCTTACCCCTCCGCTGACACCCAGCTCCCAGTTCCCAACCACTCTGTTAATGCTCAGAATAGCATAGGAGTAATTCTGATTTCCAGTCAGAGACAGAAATGATCCGGCAAGATCAGGCGGTGAACGTGGGGCTCTGCGCCCCGGCCCCCCGTGAGCACCGCGCTGCTCTCCGTGGGGCAGGGCAGAGGTGCCTGGCCACCAGCCCCCACCCGGCACACAGTGGCCACAGGCCAGCAGGGCACTGCCACTGTGATGCTGCACAGGCCCACGCGGGTCCCACACGCACAACCCCCCAGCGGAGCTGCCAGCAGAGCGCCGGTGTGGGGCTCTGTCTCAGGGTCTTGATTAAAAACGGGGGGAGCATCCTCGTCCCTGATGCAGGTGGAGAAGCAGGCACCACAGGAAAGATTATTTGTCTAAGGTCATGTGGTGAGCAAAAAAGTTGTTGGATCTCATGGGAGCTGGGATTCCCAGCAAGAGGCTTTAGGAGCTGGAGGTGCTGGGAAGCAATTGCTAACCCCTCCGGCAGCTCTGCCTGCCGCTCCGCTCTGGCTCTTCAGCGCTTTAATTCCTCTGACTCAGCGACCCCACAGTGCCCCGGCGCAGCCAAGGCTTTCGGAGCCAGCAGGGCTGCTGTCCCCCGACCCGCGCCTCTGGGACAGGCACCGCATCCCTCCTCTGGGATCTGCTTCCCAGCCGGTTTTGGCAGTGTGAACCCCTGGCTAATTCAATCCCTGCTGTACCGCTCCTCTCAGACACTGTTCAGGAGCACATTAGACACCTGTATTCTCCAGATCACAGGGAGAAAATGGCAGATCCCTGGCACAAGCATTTCTTTGCCTCACATCCTGGCAGAAGAGACAGCTCTCTTGGGATTTTTTCCCTCTAGACTTGGGCTTCGACTGGAGATTTATCTTATTGTGTGTTCATTGCTATAATTATTGCCAGTGTGAAGACGGTGACCTCAGCACCCAGACAAATGAATGCAGCAATGAGTTAATCATCAGCATCCTTATAATTACCACCCAAATATGCACCATGGAAACCAGGAGAAAAGGGGGATGCCCAGGTAGGGAGGCAAAGGGACCACCTCCAGAGCCCTCAGAGGGCAGGACTGCACGGGTCTGTTGGCTGTAAGGAGCTGTCCTGCTGCCGCAGAGAGCTGGCCATGCCACCCCACTGTCAGCACGGACTGTCCACCCTCCTGGGAGAAGGCAAGCATGCCCACACAGTTGCCACTACTGTTTTTGGGATAACCCCTGTCCCCATGGATGTGCTGCCGCAAGGAATGGAGCAGAGGTGCCTCAGTGCCACATCCCCATGGACACCACGAGGCAGGTGGCAGAGGGATGCACACCTGCATATCCATCCTTAAAGCCCAGGACTGTGCGAGACACCCTGGGGAGACAGCCTGAGCCCAACCTGGGATGTGAGAGGGCTGCTTTGGCTCTAGGGCGCTCTGCAGATGGCTCTGGCTCATTGCCTGTTCCTGCTCTGCTCTCCCTGGAGCAGCTCCATGAGCCCCTCTTTGCAAGGGCAGATATCCAAACTTCTTGGCCAGCCTGTGCCAGCAGGTAAGAGCAGGTGCTCCAGCACCCTCCAGCTGTGTGGCCCAACCATTCCAGTTTCCAGCACAGGCAGAAGATTTTTAGCATGCCCCAGTTGTGACTTTGACTGCTCCCATTTACCAGTGCTGATGACCTTCAGGGAGCGGGGGCCTGGACAGATACCAGCCATATGTGCTTCCACATCTCGCACTGAGCCAGAGCCCTCGGGCTGGGACTGACGTGCTGTGGCCTTGGTGCCTGGTGCTTCTGGTCTCAGGTTCCCTCAGCAGCTCTCTGCTGGCTTGGCGTGGACATGGGGCAGGGGGGACCTCACTTTGGGGTTGCTGGGGCAGTTTCCCAGTTGTTGCTGCCACCCTCACCTGTATCAGTGATTCAGTCCTAACAACTGAGTCGAGACAGTTTTTCTCTGTAAAAGATGGGGAGATTTTCTTAAAAGAGGTGCCCAGTCATGTCCCCACTGCATTCAGCCTTCAGCTCCCTCCTCTTTGAGCCAACACAACCCCCCTGGAGCTCAGTAATTGGGGCAAGGACCTTCTCCCTAACCCACCGGCTGCCCCCTTCTCTCTCAGCCCCCTAACATTGCTGCCAGTGCCTCCAAGAAGGTGCCACCACTGTGGTAAAGGCAAGGTGATGTCTCTCTCCAGTGTGCCCTGACCAAGGGAGAGCATCTGGTGCTGGGAGGCTAAATCTAGTTTCTTCTATTAAACACCAGGTGAAGAGCTTTGGCCAAAAAGGGGGGGGGGGGGGGGGGGGGGGGAGGTTCAATTTGAAAAGCATTCTATTGTTTTTAAGTGATTACTTTTGTGGCAGGTGTGCTGGAACAGCTGCTCTTTCTCTTTTCAACATTAAATGTGGCATTTTGAAACCACGAGGTTTTGGGCTTTAACACTGAAACCTCACAAATCAAAAGGAAAATGAGCATAGGCAGGAGGATCAGATAGTGCCCAGGGGCATGAGGGTCTTCAGTTTCCACCCGATGAAGCACTTTGGAGCAGCATTTTTGCTTTTTACTTGGTTGAGAAGTGTCACTTTTTCTGTTTTGGCCCAAACCAATTCTCTCTGCCTCTTGGGACTGCCCCAGGAAATCCTGCCTCGACCTCAGCTTTCTGAGGGCAACATCTGCACAGGCTGTTCACCCAAACCCCGATGGACCAGGATCCTTCTGAACATGCTGAATTTAAGCATTTGAACCAATTCAGTACTACCCCTGTATCTCTTCATGAGCACAGCACCTACTGCCTGTTTCTGCATTCACCCCCTGAAGCACCAGGTAACTCCACCTCCAGCCAGAAAAACCTTATAGAAGATGCTGAATTTGCTGGAAGGTGCAAAGACGTCTCGAACGTCCCCAGACGTTAACTGCGCTTCTCATGCACCTGAGGAAAGGCAGTGGTCAAGAGCTCATCTGGGCCATGGTCAGTGCTCGGCCCTGGGCAGATCTGAGGCTCAGTGCCTCAGGAGTGGAGAAGAGCCGAGAGGAGAAGCCCCACCATGCCGCTGCCCTGACCCATATGCAGGCTGACTGTACAATATGCCAGCAAAACCCTGCTCACCTAATCCTGCACGTTAGAAATATTGACCGCTAGCGCTGGATAAATGGGAAGGAATTGATATCAGCTCAGAGACAATCGCCAGACCAGAGGAGAGATAGAATTAACCAGCTTATTATTATTTAATGCCTATATTGTGAGAACAGATGAATAATTCGTTTGCAAGGCTCTGCATGCAAGGCGGTTATGAAGCTTAATTCATTAGCGCTTGTAAAGTGACTTGAACTTGTGAGATGAAAGGTGCCCTCTGAGTGCCAAGTACTGTTATGGCTATAGTACTGTGGATCTTTAATAAGGATATTGAATGACTCCTCTGAGCCAGCACATTGCTTTTTAACTTCATGACTGTTTTTACAAGCACTATCCTAGAGAGCCAAAAAAATAAAAAGTTGCAAGAAAACCCCCCACCATAACAGTGCACACAGCCTAACGCACCTGCCAATTTTCCTCCCCGCAGGGCAAGGCAGAGGGAGCAAGGCACCGCTGCCTGCCTCGGGATGGATGGAGACGGTGGACACGGGTGCCGCAGTAACCTGACTGCGCAGCTGATGGACCACGGCGATGAGTCCACTACACTCAGCCTCACTACTACCAGTAGTAGTAGCCAGCCTTAGGGGTCTAGACCCCTGCACCCTGCCAGCTCCGCTCTGCCTGGCCACAGCCGGCGTTGGCGGGCACGGTTCCCCCCACGGAGGGGTGATGTCGCTGGCTTTTACACAGCTCCCGGGGCCTCAGAAACACAGGCCAGCTGAACGACTCCACAGCAGGCGTGCTCACGTCCCAGTTGGTTTCCTGCAGACTCCTCCTGGCTCGCTCTGTGCCAACGCAAACGCTGTCAGCCCTCCTGCCCTCCTCGCTGCTGAGCAGATTGATGCTAGCTGACATGCTTTCATTCCCCATGCAATGAGTGGACTTCCATGGACTCCCTCTATGGAGAGTTCACGACAATATCATTTCTCTGCTCAGTGCAGCCGCTGACAGAACCTTTATAACTCGGCCAGGCTCCGCCAAGCTCAGGCACCATGGACTGCATGTGCCCTCTTTGGGGAGCCTGTGTCCTTCTCATTCATCTTCCTGCAGCTATTCTTGCTCATTTATCAGGTAAGAAACCGTGGCCATGAGTCCACAGAAAACTCCCTGTCTTAGCAAGGTGGGAAGATCTTTCCCTATCTGAAGTCCCATCTATGGCATCTCTAATTGCTGCTGCATTTCCCATAAAATGTAATGGATTTTGAAAAAAATGCTTTCTAAAATTTCCTAGTCAGAGGAGAGCAGAAAGTGTCAACGAAGCATGCCGAATGCAGCGTGCCGTCGTACTGCAAGCACAATCTCCAAATGACCAGGAAAGCAGCAACTTCTTTCATTGAGGGAAAAAAGAACCCTCAAAAGAGAAAGCAGTGACCTTCTCATCTGCCTTCCTCTCTTCCTTCTTCAAATGTTGCTGCAACCAGCAAAACTCTCTCATTATCTACAGAGGCAGCTTTCGCAAATTGCTCAATAAGGCGTGCGGCGTGCAGCAAGTGTCTGCTGGCCGGCACTGGGCTGCTGCGTGGCTTGGCACGCCGGGGGGCATGAGAGCTGGGGGACAAGCTGTGGCCTTGCCTCTGCTGGGGCTCAAGTGGAGTGAAGGCCTCAGCATTTGCTTTAAGTATTCCAAAGCCTCTTTACTTGGAGGAAAATGAAATATTTATCAGAGACTCGTGGCTTCAGCAAAGGAGATTAAACTCAGATCTAATTTTTTAGATGCCTGTAAAATTTAATTGGCATTAGCTTAGGACAGTTTCTGTCTCTGAAAACCTAAAGGGCTTTTCTGACCAGTGCTAGCCTGACCCTTGGAGAGCTGTGCCTTTCCAGCATCCTCAGTGTGCCCAGGGACCAGCCTGGCTGGTGCCCCCGTGCCACCAGGCCCCCGTCCTGAGAGCAGCAGCCCCCAGAGATGCGGCAGTGCTGCCGGCGGACACGGCCCCCTCACCGCATCCTCACAGGACTGGGTGGGCAGCTGTCATAGGGATGGGCACCGGCACAGGCTGACCTGCCTGGGAGGAGATGGAACTGGTCAGCACTGACCGGTCAGTCACATCTGTCTGCAGCAGGTCTGGGACACAGGGCCAGCTGCAAAGCCCATCTGCAGCTCTGAGCCCCTCACGTGATGGAGACGGCAGGTCCTTGCACTGCTCAGTCAGTGCCTTGAAGGAGCCTGGTCCTGGCGAATGTCTCTGACTTCCCAGAGACACAGCCTTCGTTGTGTGACGACCAGTAAACCACCCTCTCCTAGCCCCCATTACCTACTGAAATCCATTCCTTCCCCAGGTCTGAGCCCGGCTCGGCCGCTGCCTTGGCACTCACTGCCTGTCCCGAACAAGGTGCCTGGGATGATGCACAGCCAGGGCAGACGAGCTTCCTCCAGCCAGCGAGCAAACCCAGCACACCAGGATGGCACGTGAGCCTGCATGGCCAGGAGGCCAGCGAGGTGCGCCCACAGCAACTGTACACACCAGGGGAGAAGCTAGGGGACACATATCAGATTATAATGGCTAAACTGCTAATTATCCTTTGCCAGTCTTGCAGAAAATCTGTTTTCTCTCATGCACGCATAGCAATACGTGCTCTTGCTCTCTTCCTTTTCAGAGTGATGCTTCATGTCTGAATAAAAGCAAAGGATGTTTAAATTGTGCTATTCAAAGGGATGGAGACCAATTGTCCTGCTCAGGGATTTTCCCTTCAGGCAGCAGATTTGTCAACATTGTATTTGATGGGCTGTACTCTGCAGATACCGGGGCTCAGTTTGCTCTGCCTGTACGTTTTAGCACTCAGCATAGGCAACAATCGAGTTATCCAGGCTTCTGCTCCTTGCTCTTACTCTGTACTTTCCCTGTTGATGACAACAAGCTTTGCAAGAGCTTGGGAAACAAGATTTCACTTTGTTCTTGTCCCTGGAGCAGAAACTCACAAGTGCCAGGGAAAGAAATCTAGAGAGGCTGAACCATAACCTTGAAATCCAGAGAGCTGCATTCAGGTCTGGCATGGCAGGAATAATCCAGCAGCCCTACTTCCAGGAGAAACTCCTGCCATTGAGATCAGAATGAATCCGGTGAGGTTTAAAATGTGTCCTCTCTCCTCCTTGCTGTCCTGTGCTCCTGCACCAACACTGAGGTTTCCAAACCCACTTGTGCCACCCCAGTCCACTGCCTCTCCCCAGAGAGGCTGCCTTTCCAGTAATTGTAATGGTTTCCTTTTTCAGTCAACTTGTCAATGAAAAGAGCAGGTTTTTCATTTCAGGATTAATCTCCCCAACTCCACTCTTCCCAAAGGCTTACACAGACATTAAAGAGGTAACTCTTTGCTTTCTGGCAGGCAGAAAGCCTCTCTGGCATCACTTGACTGAATTAAACAGAGACATCAAAAGAACTCGTCAAATTCAATGTGACCAGACGGCGAGTGGAAGTCAGAGAAGCACCAACGCAGAGCAAAGACTCTGGCTGCTGCTGAGGCAGATTTAAAAGAGGACAAATCCTGCAGAGATTTTCCCCTCCAAGGGAAAAGCGGATGAAAGCGCAAGGGTTCAAGCAGCCCCGACCAGGCAGGATGCTGCCGGCAGAGCGAGGCAGGGCTGGCTGGCACTCGCTGCCCGGGCCGTGCCTGCTGCACGCCTCCCACCAGGTGCATCCAGACCTGCTCCCCACCAGCCACGGCGGGTCCCTGCTGCGCCCAGCGCAGTCTTGGCTTGTGCAAGAGACGTGATGCGCTTGGTATCCTGCAGGAGAGCTGAGACGGCCAGCGGCAGGTCCTGCAGGGCGCCCTGGGACCCTATGAGCACTTTACTGGCCACAGGGGCAAGTGGCCCACCCCCACACACGTGCTTCATTTCCACTCAGCTCAACACAACGCTCCCATCATAAACACACTTGATTCCCTTCCTGAATCGGGGCTGCACTTCCATCCGATCCATCCGCCTGCAGGCAGGTTGGATATGCAACACGAAGCTGCAGTGAATCCGTAAAGCAGACGGCCTTGATGTAAGAAGTGAACTTAACGTGACTAGAAATCAGGCAGGCTCTGATAGACAAGGTTGCTATGACATGGATACTTCAGAGTATTTCAGTTGATTAGTACTTAATTAACTTTAATGCCTTGAAAAAACATACAAGTTGGTCTGTACATTGTCACTCATTGGTCCTCACCTGTTTAGGCAGCTGACCCGGGCCAGTTTTTGCTTAAAGGGAAGGTGCAAAGTGAAATACACTATTAGCTCAACCTCTATAATCCTCTCATCACATCTCATGAGATGCTTTTTAATATCAAGCCTTCCAAGGCAAAACATGTGGAAATGCCAGGGATGAAAGACAGACTATAACACAGAACCACAGAATCACTTAGGTTGGAAAAGACCCTTAAGACTGAGTCTTAGCTGTTAACCTAACACTGCCAAGTCCACCACCAAGCTGTGTCCCTAAGTGTCACAGTGGCGTTTCGAGGGACTCTCTGATCGCTGAGATCACTGATGGCTGGTGGAAGCCGGAAGGGGCACTGTGCAATGGGGAGGGAGGGCTGTGAAAGCCCAGGGCATCGCAAGATGCTGGGGCAGTGGAAACCAGCCCCTTCCACTGGGCTGGTGTGTGGTCCCCACCAGGCTGCAGCTGGGGAGGTGCAGGCAGGACCACAGGTGCCTGGAAATGAGCAACCTGAGCCTTTGCAGAGTACTAGCACCGAAACTGGGATGTGCTGGGAACCGAGTGCTGGGTGGGGCCTCCCTGTGCCGTGGGAGTGGTGGGATCCTCAGAGCAGGAGGGTGGCTCCCGACCAGAGCTCGGCAGCGTCAGGCTGAGACTCCCACCATTCAGATGCCTGCAGCGCTGAAGCCACGCAACCTCCTGCCTTGCTGCCCCTGGGAGTGACTGTAGCTTGCAGCATTCATGCAAAGCCAGGTCCAGCCTCGCACAGCCAAAGGTATTTGACACTGCATCAACAACCCACCAGCCCTCAGAGGGGAGGTTACAATCACCAGAAAGCAGCACAGGTGACAGGAGGCATGATGGAATGATCCTCCCCAACCTTTATGCAGATCTCAGATACCACCACCTCTCAAGACATCCTGCAGGCAACAACTAAGAGAGAAGCCCAAGCTGGCATATAAAAGGAGAGGCCAGGAGAAGAACGAAATCCTGCAGGAGGAAGGACAGCAACAGAGCGGCTGCAAATCCACAGGTTGGGGACACGGCACAGCTCACCCCCCTTCTCTCCATAAGAGTGCCCTGAGCCCCGAGGCAGCTCGCTGCACTCGGGCAAGCTGGCTGCCCCCCAGGAGTAGGTCTGGATGAATATACAGCCTATAAAATATAAGGACAAACCCCAAACCTGGTGGCAGGAATGACAGAAACACTTTTGTTTGATGGGAACTCCCAAATTTACAACAGTTTCTCCCAAGAGGTCACTGTGACCACAGGTGGTCACCGCGGCTGACTGGGAGAGGTGGTGAGGCAGGTGCTTGGTTAAGCAGGCATGAGAACCCTGCCAGCACTGCCTCAGGGTGCCCCGTTAGCACACGGTGCTCAGCTTTATATGGAATGCAAAAAAGCATGAACAGCTGGAGATTAAATCTAATTTTCCAGGGGAAAATATGAATAAAATAGAGTGTATCTGCTGTGTGAATGAGTTTATCCACTGTCAAGCACTTGTTACTGCTCTGGCGTGGCCTTTGCCACACTGCAGAGAGTAGGCGATGTTAGCGTGTTTTCCTCCCTGTTCGTTCTGCCACAGCTGAGTGTCTGCAGGAGAGACCAGCGCCAAGCGTGCCACCAGAGCTGGGGCCTTGCAGGCATCCAAGGCACAGAACGCAAGTATTTAACCACGGTCATTTCCAGCGAGGGGCTCACTGGCAGGCCGAGGGCAAATCAGTGCTCTGCCGGCATCTCGCAGTCGTGTCCCCTGCAGGCTGCCCTCCCCCGGTGCTTGCAAGCAAAGTGCTGCTCAGAGATCACAGCTGCAGGGACAGCCTTTCCCCCTTCCCCTGCGCTCCCCAAACTGCTGACTGAGCTGGGCCACTCTGGCAGAACCGAGAAGCCTCCACTGTGGCCAAGGCGTGACACTTACAGGGTGCTGGGCACCAGGGGCACGAGGCACACCAGCGGATGAGCACTCGGCTGAGGGACTACCGCAACCCGGGGGGCAGAGGAGCACGGTGGCCACCCTGAGCCAAGGGCATCCAGGGAGATGCGGGTGGCATTTGCCGATGGGTGCACACCAAGACTGGCACTTGGGGCTGGCACCAAGACCCTCCCAGCTGGGAAGGAGGGCACACAGCATGGGGAGAAGCGAGCAGATGGGAGGCTACAGAGCAACCACAGACTGGAGAGTCAGAAGCACCGGGTGGGGAGGTGACACCCAGCTGCCAACCTGCTGAAAGGCAGCTTGCTCCCAGGTATGAGCCCAGAACGGTCCTTCACTGGACAAAACGGGTCTTAATCCTATTTTCACACTGTGGTAGTAGGAGTGCACTACAGTACCCAGTGTGGCTTTCACAGGGAGAGAAACATTGCATACAGAAAAGGAAAAAAACATCCTGAGTACAGCAGCCAATTTGATACAAAGACTGGAGAGGATGACTTATGGGCAGAGACTAAGGGAACTTAATTTGTATAGCCTAGAAAGATGATGCCTGAGGGGGAACATGATAACACTATATAAATATCTAAAGGGCAGTTGTATGAAGAAGGGGAAAAAAAAAATGACGCATGCACCAGCCGTGGGAGTGATGTGATGGACCAGAGAAGGGAACTGTTTCCCAAGGGAGCATGATGGGCTGTTACAGCCTGGTGGGCAGAGCAGAACAGCGTGCGTGCCTGGAGCTGGCGCATGGTTTCCAGACGTGGTCAGGGCTGGAGCAAGGAGGATTGGGAAGGAGCAGCCTGGTATGGGCAGCAGGGGAGGCATTCATGGCCTTTACTTGGGATGGGCATGGCTGCACTGTGGGGGGGTTGGGGTGGCACCTTCCCCTGCAGACAGCAGCTGGTGGGCCAGCACTGGGGCCACAGTAGCTCTGGGTGTATCAGCACGGGCGCTTTTCCTGTGGGCTCAGGCACTTCCCGGCAGCACAGAGCTCCCCCACCACTCTCGGTGCCCAGACAGAGCTAGACCTCTCCCATTCCCTTTGCTATCTTAGTTTTCCAAAGGATGCCTGAAGACCAAGGCACCCAAACCCCTAATGCTTTCTAACACAGCACACCCAGAGCCTCCCTGCCAGGTTTCAGCCTCAGGCTGACCTGCTTCTGCCTTGGCCATTAGGAAAGGCACCTGGGCAGCCCTGGACTGGGGTCTCTTGTTGGGTGTCCTTGGAGCCGACTATGAAGACAACATCCCCAGGCTGGGTTGTTTGAGAACAGCATGACTGCAGTGGTCCCAAAATGGAGAAAGGGGTGAAGTACATTGACGCCTGTGTTCCTGCCCCTTTCCCCTCTCTTCCTTGCAAATTTGAGTTGCTTTTTACAATCACATTTGCTTCTTCTTAACAAAAAAAAAAAAAAAAAAAAAAAAAAAAAAAAAAAAAAGAAAATTTCTCTCTGCCGTTGCCATGCAAAAAACCCACACGAACAACAGGAAAAACTGGCTACCTCTACGCAGAACCCAGCACAGCGACTGCAGAGCGACTGTCACACAGGCAGCAGCCTGAAAAAACAGGGAGAAAAATAGATTTTCCCTTCAGCCCTTTCAGACACATGACTTGGAGACTTATTATAGTAATAACAGGCAAAAGATTTTTTTTCAGAGGAGAGGCCAGTCTCCAATTGTTTCTCCCTTTCACTGATGAACTCCCTTCACCAATTTAAATGGGGCAGATACTGTTTTCAGCTGCCCTCATTTAGAGCCGAGCAGCCGTTCAGTAACAAACCTCCCAATGTAAGGAATCCCTCAGACTGGGGTCCTTACCATGAGGGAAGCCCACACCATGGGGCAGAGCTTTTGTGAGATGGTGTTCAGTTAAACCTGCCATTAATTGCTCTCTACCTATTACAGCTAATTTGCTTGGCTCGGAGCCCGGAGCATTCTTTGTGAACCACCAGTTTACCAAACAACATGGTGCAAAACACAGAAGTTGTGTGTGCTGGCACCGGCGGCTCTCTTCCTGCAGGGAGCTGCCTGGAGAACAAACAGGCGAGGTCTCACCACTCACATCCATCACCCTCAATGCCCGGGGAATGACCGTGGAGGCATGCTGCTGGGAGTCAGGAGCTCTAGCAGAAGATAAGACTTCTGGATGATTGTCCTTGTATTCGCTTATCTCCAAAGGGCTTAAAACATGTTTGGATCTGCACATTTTCAAGTGCATCTGTAATTACCCAAGTTACTAGGAGTAGATGAATCTGAGATGCTGACACTCCATTGAAATATGGTGCCCTTTAATTCCTGCCCAGCCAGCTGTGGGTTGTCATGGAGACTACATCTGTCACCCATTTGTTCACAGGCCTTTTAAATGACCCAGGCTAGCCAGATCTTTCCTGTTTTGGTGTGTGCCCACCCCAGATTTTGCTCTCCCCCCTTTCCTTTTATGCCAAGAAGGTGGGCAATTCCCACTGGAGGTGCCAGAGCTGCTGCCAGGCAGCCCCCAGGGTCTGTCCAAGTCAGCCCTCTTCCCTCCTGACCTCTGGCTGGAAGGGACCCCAGGGCATTTTTTGCCCAGAAGGCACTTCAGCCCTGGTGGGCTCCCACAAGCAGGAGTGGGCACTGGCCCAGGAGCAGAGATGCCCCATGCTGCAGTTATCCTGAGTCACACCAACAGCTATTCTGGGATTTCATCACCAGTCAGGAACAGAGCTGTGCCCAGCACTACCACAGCTGAAACCAAAGTCTTTCTGAGCTGGACTAATCCCTTCCCCGTCCAAGCTTTATGCAATGCTCTCCATATGGATTCTCCCTACATCTTTTGTCTGGAGCTCAATGACGATGAACAACCAGCTCCTTCTCTGCTGTGCTGCATCCAAGGTGCAGACATCTGTCAGGATCCTCACTGAGATGAGGGATTTGAAGGGATGCTCACCTCAGGTGGCCCCAGCAAGTTAGGAAACTGCTATGGACCTGCCTCACAGGATTCCCCTTCCTTATTTCCTGGCACAGAGTTACAAGACTTGCTCAGGCTCTCAGCTATCCTGGCTTCACCCCTGGGACAGGAGTCAGAGTAAGGGCAGCACAGGAGGTGTTTGGCTTCCCTGGCCCCTGTGCTTCCAGCTACCTGCAGAGCCCTGCTTTGCCTGGGCTGAAGTGGGACCATCACGGTCCCAAAAGAGAGCAGGTCTGGGAGGCTGGGAGCTGGCAGCCTTGTCTACCCGCACGCACACATCTCTCACAAGGGGGACATCTTTTAAGTGCAGCAACCCAGCAAGGCTGAGGAAGCCTGGTGTCCGGCACCCATGGCTGGCAGAGAGAAGGCCAGTGTCCTTCCCATGGGTGGATGCCACTTGCTGTGTGACCCTGAGTCACTCTCAGCTATCCACACTTAGTGCCTCAGTTTCCCTTTTGCCTTGCTGAACTGGCTTGCAGGTGGACTGTCAAGCTCACTTCACTCATCCATGTGAAACCTTTGAAACCCTGGGACGGGAAGTTCTGCTGAGGTAGTGTTCTCTGTGTACCACTAAACAACAGCCCTAGGCTGGCTCTATTTCCAGCAGACAGGCAAGGGGAAGAGCATTTCAGTGCCTGGGCAAGGCAGACAATTTATAGCCCGATGCTAAAAAGACCAACAGTGACAAAAAAGAGATACGAGGGCAAGCGTCACTCTTCATTTAATCTTGATGGATCTATTCTAGCAAAGCAGCGGATAAAGCGGGCTGCCAACATGTATACATTTCCCTGGGCCATCCCCAGACACCTTCGGTTTCACGATTCAGAACCATTTCCCTGCAGCACCCCTGCGCCCCAGCAGAGCTGCTCTGGGGACAGCCGAGGCAGCAGCTTGGCTGCTGCACCAGCTCGCACCCTGCAGTCCCACAGAAGCCGGACCCATCCAGCACGTTGCCCCCAGCACTGCTTAAAGGCTCACGGGCTCACCTGAACAAAGGCTGCTCAGGAGGGTGTGAGCTGGCATGGGACAATGAGGCACCTTCCAGTCTGGAGCCTGATCCACATGTGGGCATCATCAGGGCTGAACCAAAAGCTGGACCTACAATGGTTTTCTTGGATGCTCATGTAGGCTTCACCACCTCATTCTCCAGAGCCACGTTACTTTATTACTTTGGCCACACTTTGGGGGCCGCTTCTTCTGCGCTTTTACTGCCAGCGCACAGCATGCTTTGTATCACTGCAGAGTGAGGGAGAATCAAACAGGCTCAAAAACAGAGCCAGGGAAAAAATACCATGTATGTCTGCCCTGGTCAGCGGGAAGCAAGCACTGTGGAGGTACAGACGGCAGGCAGCGTGTCTGAACTGGACCAGGATGGCCCAGAAGGACTCTGCTAGTCAGTGGCTCTAGGTCAGGACCATGGAAAAAGCATCCCCTCTTCCTTGCAGTGAGGGATTCTGCCTTTTACACCCTCGGGTCCTCCTCTGCCCCGTGAAAGCTCATGCCAGGGAGCAGGGAGCGGTGCAGAGGTGTGTGCCTGCAGCCAGGCATTGCCCCTGCACGGGCTGCACGGTGGGGACCAGAGGCACAGCCTGCACCCAGGCAGGTCCCCACGGCTCAGCCCAGGCAGAGGGAGGCATCGGGTCCCACCTGGTGCCAAGAGTGATCTGTTAGTCTCCTACCTCTATTCCCTTCCCTCACTCCCTCCGCGGCTCCAGGACCCTCTGCCATCCGGGCACTACCATGTGTTGCCCCTCTCTGTCCCCTGGCCTAGCCCAGACCTTGCTGTTTACTGAGACTGAGCAAAGTTGAGTGCAGAGAGGGAGTGGCAAATGCGGGCAGGCATTTGCAGAGCTGTGGCCAGGAGGGTCTGTTTGAACATCTAATTAGATCACAGTAAACCTCCTGAATGGCAAAGCTACAGCCCTGTCACCCCCTCGAGACATCGGGCCATGCCTGGATTGCTGTCTGATTCCGATCTACATAATTCACTATAATCCTTAAAACTGACTCGAGCAATGAGGTTCATTGCACAGCTCACTGGATTTAATCCACCACTCCAGCGGTGCTAACGAAGCTAATGGCATAGGCAGAGAAGGAACACATGTATAGCTAGGAGGCAGAGATAAAGCATTAATCCGACCATATGCTTTCAACCCGCTTTACTCTTCCACCCTCACCCCAATGCCCTTTTGCAGCACTGGGGGAGACCAAAACCAGCGGGAAGAAAGCAGAAGGGAGGTAGGCTGTCCCCCTGGGGGGGGGCAATGCGCACTGTCACCTCTGCGTGCCTGCGGCAGTTCGGGTCACAGCTGCAGGCAGGGCAGGGCTTGGGGGGGGCCGGGCTGGGGGAATCAAGTGGGGACTGGGATTCTGGGTGAGGGGAGGGAACCGCTCCTGGTCAGAGATGTGGCACCTGGTCTCATTTCTAGACACAGCCCATCCACCCCAACCTAACATGCTGAGACAGGCTGACATGGCACCAAACCTCGTGTGTGGAACCCAGTAACAGTCCTCTCCAAACATCCACCCACCCGCCTGGCACTGCCCCTTGCTGCCATCGCCAGTGACATTCACCAGGGGTGCAGCACAGCCCCCGAGCCCCACACTCCCCTCGGAGCATGGTCCCCATCTCACCAAGCCAAAGGTGCAAGGTGCAGTTGCAGGCAGAGAGCAAAGACCAAGACATAAAGAGCCACGCTCACCTATCTTGGGGAAAGCAGAGACACATCTGCAGGATGGAGACGGGCCCACCAGCCTGCTTGGGTACCCGATGCACATTCCCACAAGGAAGGTACAAGTGGCACCCGCTTTCCTGCCAATTTTCAGCTGTGGCCAGCGGGAGATGGGCTTTGTTACACCTGCACACAGCACCCAGCAGAGCGTGGGGCAGTGCTGCAGCACACATCGCTCCCACCGTGCTGGGCATCACCTCAGACCTTCAGGCAGCCGGTGCGCAATGGGAGAGGGAAGGGGAAGAAGATCCTAAATGCCCCTCCACAGCCTGTCCCCCTGGGCAGAAGGCAGGACTGTTTTCAGAGAGGTTTCTGGAGAGCTTGGAGGAGGACAGTTCTGTTAGTGAGCAAGGGGAAGGAGATGGCCTTGTCTCTCCCGGGAGGCTGGCAGGATGAGCCCAAGCATCTGCAGCTCCTTCTGCCTCCGTGCTGGGAGACAGCAGCTCAGGAGAGCCAGGAACACAGCTACCACCCATCCAGGAACGATGTCCCTCAGCTTTAGCAGCTGTTGGAAAGGGGCTTGAGCCACCAGCCAGTAACCAAATCGCTCATGCCTGTCAGCCCTCGAAGCCCCACTGGTGCCAGTGCCATCCTGGCTGCAGGAAGCAAATTCTGCCATTGCTGCCTGTAGGAACCGTCAGCAGGGAAAGGTGCTCTGCAGAGGCAAAGGCATTCAGAGCCCAAATTAGCTGCACTAGGCTCAATCTGAGATTCTGACAGCGGATGCCAAATTTATTTCCAAACGCACTCTGGAAATGTCACCGTGCTGGTCGGAAGGAATCGGGTACATGCTCCCTTTTAAATAGAACCAAGCATATGGGAGGAGGATGATTAGATTGCTTCCAAGCTGCCAAATTTCTTTGCTGCAGCTAAAAATCTTCCCCAAAATGTCCCAGCCCACAGTGTTTCTGAGCACTGAAGTCGGTGCCGACACTTTTCCATTGACAGTTGTGCTCTAAGCAAGAAAACACATCCCTCCAGTGAGGTCCCAGGTGGTCCCAGCTCTCAAGAGGTTGGGGGTCTCCTGCCTCCTTGTGCAAGCCAGAGCAACTCCTCCCCTCCTGCAACCCTACCCCAGGGAGGTGGCAGAGGTTCCTTCTCCCTTTTACTCTGGCAAAAAACGATGCTCTCATTCCACCCCTTCTCCTCTCCTGTCTCCAGTGCAGCACTTGCCTGTTCAGGGCAGAGCCTCTCAAGCAGGAGCCATCTCCCTGCCAGAGGCTGGACAGCATCCCCCTAACCGCAGCCATGCAGACCCTCTGCGCTGAGCCACCGTACCCTCGGCTGCCCTCTTCCCAGCTCACCCAGAAAGCCAGCACGCCCCAGCACAGAGGGGTAAAAGCAACCCAGCAGCCACTTGCAAACCACGTGAAAGCACCTTTAGCTCCTGGAAGACAAACCTCCTGGGCTTCCATGGTATAGCTGGCTTCCTTCACCATCTTCAGCAGCTGGGACTCCAGTGCTCCCAGCTGCCAGCAGCGGGTCCCTCGCAGGCCACGGTCCGACTTTTTGAGGTGAAGTGCCATGTGACAGTTTGGGAAAGAGAAGTGCTCCCTCTGCTCCCACCGCCCAGGGACAGGATTCAGGCCCTGCATCCAGCTGGGTGTTGGGGAAACAAGGGTGGGAGGAGACATGGGCACGTGCTCTGGGGCTCCTTAGTCGGTGCTGCAGAAGTAAGGCCTGTCCCACCTGGGCTCAGCAGCACCTGGAGCCAATCCACCACGGCACTTCCCCTGCAGATTGTCCCCAGTTTCACCGCCAGTTTGAGGGAAAGCAAGGTAAACCACCACAGCCTGCTTTTTCCAGGCTGGAGGTAGGGTCAGCAGCCCAAAGTGCAAAGCAGCAGCACTGTGATGTCCCTCATCACAGCCCCAGTGAAGCAGTGACCTTGGGATCACCCAAACCTTTTCTGCCCCACTGAGAGACTGAGAAGGGCACAAATAAGTACTCTGTGCCTGGCAGAGGGTTTCCTTCTCTCTGTAGGTAATACTAAAGCTTCCCAGGGACCAGAGACCATGGTGGCCTTCCCAGAAGAGGATGTGTGGTCAACACTGGTTTCCAAATCTGGGGATGGTGCCCCCTCCCACCTAGCCTGCTCCAATTTCTGCCAGCCCAGTGTGGGGACAGACAAGACCAAGCACACATTTTCCCTTCAAAACCAGCCTCCACCAGCCATCCTCATTTTCCCAGCAGGAAAGCAAGGTATGCCCAGACCTCAGGGGACCAGGAACAGTGTCCGTGCTTCTGGTGCGGGACTAACCTGCAGCATCCCTGAGTCCCCCAGGCCCCCTCTCTGGAGCTCCACTGCCAGAGTAGCCACCCACTCTCTCTGGTAACATACTGATCTGCTGGATCACAGACACAAAAATCTCACTGTCTTACATCTGCTTCTACCTCCCCTACGTTGCATTTCATGCCCAGGGCTCCAAGGAAGGCACCAAGTGAGGCCAGCAGTCCTGTCCCTGCTCGGCGGGCTGGGAAAATAAAGCATGTTGCAAGGAGGCAGCAAGTCCCAAAACAGCTGAGAGCATCATCTCCATGGTCCCTGGGCAGTGCTCCCCCTCTGGGGCACACTGCCGCAGAGGGTCTCCGGAGGAGTGTCGCAAGCCCACCTGGCAGCTCGGGGTCCCGGAGCCAGGAACTGGCCCATCACATGCTGCCAGGTGGCCGAGCCCAGAGGGCACAGGCAGGGGGACTGGGGAGCCCGAGCAGCTGAAGCGATGTGGCACAGCTGCTCCCAGCGCTGCTCTCAGCCCACACGCTGCTGAGTGGCAGGTGGGAGGTTTTTCTCTGCATTGCAAATCCCTTCTTATTCGAGTGCTGCAGTGCTGCTTGGATGGAAAACAACTGCTCTGGAGAGAGAGCAAAGGGGTCTGGAACAGCACTGGCACCTTCTCCTGCCCAAGGCAGGTCCTGGAGCTGGCCCCGGGAGAGCCTGGCTCTGTAGATAAAGCTGCGGCTTCCCTAGCAGACAGCCTGGCTGGGAGCAGGAACCATTCATTCCCATTTTCTTGCGCTTGTCTCTGGCACAGGCAGCCCCAGTTGAGGTCTCTCTTCAAACCTGGGAAGCGGGAGGAGAGGAAGGCAGAGGGAAGAAGGCTTCCAGGTCTGCGGAGGCTGGCTGGCACCAGAACAAGAGCTGTGAGAAATGGTGGGAGCAAAGTGCTCACAGTGTGTGGCTGCAGCCCCTTTGCAGCGTGGGCCAGAGCACTCCTGGGAGGGTGTCGGTGCCATGCAGATGCACAGGCAGTGTGCAGCGGGGTCCCTGTGCTTTCTGTGCAGCCCCTCTGCCGTACCAGTTGGAGGATGCAGCTTGGGAGAAAACTGGAGCCCGTTTGGGCCAGGGAGCCTGTCACGAGGAAGGCATGCTGCCTCTAAAAGCCACAACTCTCCCTCCCTCGCAGCCCTGGGAAACCGAGCAAAGGGCGAATCAGGGAGGGAGCTGGTGCTCTCCAGAGGGCTCTAGCCAAGGGACAGAAACTGCCTGCACTCTTGGTCCAGTCCACTTGTTCCTAATGGGACTGTTTATGCTGATGAGAGCTTAGGAGGAGGAGAAAAGAAAGAACAAACCCAAAAACCCCTAAAACCAAGGGACAGCAATCCTGGGCAGCAAAGAGCTGTTGCTGGGGCAGGGACCAGAATGCAGATTTCATGCACCAAGGCTTCTGACAAGAAGCACCATAGGGATGTGTGGGGTCAGGAGGTGCCAGATCCACCTGCCCTTGGCCGAGCTACCCTGCAGCTCTGCCTCTGCAGTCCCATCCTCCCCACCACAGCATCCACCTGTTCACCTCTCTGAATTTATTCAGCTCAGCTTTTTCGAACAAACCATTCATACATCCATCTGTCCACTGAGCCATCTGTCCTTCCATAGTTTTCTCTTTCATCTACACACAACCCAAATCCGTCGGCTGTCCGGACTGCTATTTATCAAGAAAGGTAGCCAGGCAACTATTAGGATCGCCATTTAGTAGCTCAGTATGTGTCTGTGGGTTTCTCTACAGTGAATAAGGTGTACTCTACTTCTGTGTCAGTCAGAAGATGGATCTGCAGAGCTCTGGGCACTGACACTGCTTTAGAAACATGTGGCCTGGGGTGACAGACACAAAACCTCAAGTCCATCCTTTGCTTTTATTCAGTCTCTAAGCAAGCAAGCTCCCAGAAAGAACACAGATGTCTCCACCAGTGGCCTTCAGTCAATCCCACAAGCTCATCACGTACAAATGTGGAAGCTGACTCTGCAAGCAGGCCAGATTTCTTCCCTTTGAAAGAAGGGCTGGAGCCTGCAAGTCAGGCGCTAGGTTCCATGGCTCCATGTTATTCATGTTGTCCTGGGCTTGCAGTTCTCCAGGCTGAACATCAGCTCAGAGCACCCTCTGCCAGCCAGCCCTCACCCCCACAGAACCACCACTGCTCCGGGCTGCACCAAACACTTTGGGAAAGACGGGTCCTCAGCCGTGCTCAGCCAGGCTCAGCATGGCTGAGCACACGTGTGTTCAGGGGACACATCCCTGTCCTGGGAGTAAACTGAGTGGGTAGGGGCCAGGTGCTGGGCCAAACAGTGTAAACAGTCACCATCCCATCCTCTTCCACCACCTCCTTCTGTACTCAAGGAAGCAAGACTTTGTAGGGGAGCGGGCCCCTAGTCCTTCCCAAACAGGCTGGACCCTGCCTCTGAACCAAGACCTGGGTAATCCTGCTCCCATGTACTGCCCCTGCCTGCAGCACGTGTCAACGAGCAGTGCTGGAGCTTAGATTAAGCTTCTCTTCAACATACAGAAGAAGGCCATTAGGAGAAAGAAGTCCTCAGTTGCCTCTTCTCAGAGCTCTGTGGTCTTTAATCAGTCTCACTACTTAGCTTTTAATTTCAGATTCTTTTCCACAATGCGCAAAGGCTCTGCCACCCCTCTCCTGCAGGCCAGCAGCTCCCTCCAACCATGCTGGCGAATCCTTGCAGGAGCACAGGAACTGCATCCCTGCTCCCCCACCTCACCTACCCGGGCTCCTCTTCACCCCCAAACCCAAAACTCAGGGCACGGGTGGTTTATGCAATTATCCAGCAGAGACAGCAAGCACCCTAGAGCCCTCTGTGCACAGCCACCAGGCAGCAGAGAGATGGGGACTTCTAGTGCGAGGTGCCTTTCTCTTTTCAGTTAATTGGAGTTACTGGTTCCTCACAACTGATAGGCAGCACGAGGTTTGCCGCGATACAGCCATGTCTCTGGTGGAAGGGGCCGTTTGGGTTTCAAATTCTCTGGGCAGAAACGCAAATGCAGAGTGAGACCAGAGCCCTGTGATGAGACGTACATCCAGAGAAAGACAGTCACGCTTGCATTTTCTGGTACGTTCAGGATTATGAAAGCAGAAGTCCTGGCTAGTGATAAGGACCCAAGTCCTCTTTCTGAAGACATGCTTCACTGAGCACCCTGTGCAGAAACTGCAAGAAGGCCCCTGCTTAAGACAGCCAGAAGCAAAATCCTGCATCTTGAAGGTGCTGGAGCATCCAGCCACCCTCAGATGGGTGCCAGGAGGGGTTTGGCCTCCCTGGCACAGGGCAAGCAGGTGGAGGAGAGCAGCTCCAGGTCCTGCTCAGTGGCTCCATCTCCACCTGCGGGGGGTGGTCCTGCCAAGGGCTGCTCACTGCGAGCTTGGCTGGGAACGAGCACACACCAGGTCTGGGGAAAACCACCTGTCGCAAAACCCAGCCAAGGCTGCCAGCCTGGCCTTGGGTGGGGGACACACCTTTGCTCTGGGAAGAGGCACAGGGAGAGGCTGACCCTTCATTTCCAGCCTGCCCCACAACACGGGAGAGCAGGGGCACCCAGAGATGGCACCAATGAAGCACTGTGTGTCCCACCACTGCGTTCTGCTCCTGCATGTGTCCTTCAGTGGGAAGGGCAGCTCTAGCAACAGAGATGCCCGCTGCTCCTCCCTCCTTAGCATCACTGAATCATCACCTGGATGCCAACCCACTGCCTGGCCGTGCTATAATGCCCATCCAGCAGTGCAGCTATGCCTCCCCACAGCCAGGCTGTCCTGAGCTCTGCCACCTGCCTCCTGGGACATCACCCGCTACATGCTGACCCCCACTCGCAGACCAACACACTGTGCAGCCACAGCATCCCCAAATGCCACCATGGAGCCCACCACCATACCAGCAGCGGGTACCTTCCAGTCGCATGGGCTGGGCAGGACCACGTCCTGTGCACACATCCTTGGCCCTGACCCTCGAGCCTTGCAGAAGCACAAGCAAAGACATCTCCAGGGCTTTTCTGCTCTCACATCCAGGTCAGAGAGGAAGAACCAGGCCTGTCTGTGCCCCCATGACACAGCTTCCCCGGTAGGCTGATGGCATCAGCAGCCTGAGGCATGGCTAGTCCCCCCACTCATCCCCTCAGCACCCCACTGTGGGCAGCGCTGTGGCTGCCTGGGCAGAGGGGGCTCAGGCTGCAAGGCCCCCATCTCAAGCACTCCTGCCCTGTGCCAGAGCATGTGGCACATGCCTCTCACCTCCCAGCATCTTCCATGGCAGCGGTGTGGGAGCTGGCATTGGCACTGCCACTGCCATTTACCTGCCAGTTTCCAAGGAGCTATGGTGTGCCAACAGACTGCCAGGGCGGACCATGCCTCCCCATCACCACTCCTCTGCTCCGGAGCTATGGCAGATCCTGGGAGGCACAGAGGAGATAGGCTGGGTACACAGATACTGGAGGTATGTGTGTATTTTTTTCTTCACCCTTTCCTTACGAAACAGAGAAGGGAAAAAAGAAGGAAAAAAATAGTAAAATAAAGCAAATCCGACAACTCCAATTTCTATCTTAATGAATAAATGAAATGCATCCCAAGAGGTAATTAAGTGCTTCGAACAAAACGTGTCACCTACTAAAAAAAAAAAAAGAACCCAAAGAGAAATCAAGCAACTGCAGTTAAGAGAAAGAGACATACAGGTGGTTGCTGGGGAGCGGGGAGGCAGAGAAGGCCAGCCAGCGAGGGCCCTGCTCCTGCTGCCTGCTGCTCTCGCAGAGGGGACAGGGGCTGGGCTTGCAGTGCCATGCAGGTCCTGGGGGAGAGCGGTGGTCCCGACAGTGTGGTGGCCTCCCAGAGTCCAGGGGTGCTCCCGCTGGTTTCTCCTACCCTAAGGACACCACTGTCCCTCATGTGACCACCCACCTTTGTGCCCCATGGGGACTGTGACCATTTGTTCTCCAGACTCCCTTCCCACATCAGAAACCAAGATCAGACACCCATCCTCCTGGATGTAACATCCAGGGAACACCGAAGCCCATCTGATTTTATTTCCTTCTGGCCCTTTCCCTGTCTTTGGCAACACAGTGCGTGGGAGCTGCCTGGAGCATCGCTGTGCCTCAGTCATCACCAAACCACGTGCTCGGTTTGCATTGGTAGTGTTTGCTGTTTGTGCATGTGCTGTTCAGGAGGAAGGCTGGAGAAGGTCTTTTCTGCAGTGCAGAGGGGGATGAGGTTGCAGTTGCACATGAACCTCATCCTCAGTCCAACACAGCAGCCACCCAGGTGCACAGCCCATCCCTCCATGCACGTATGCCTGACTGCCATCCTCATCCCCAAATCTCCTCGAGACCTCTGCACCACTTGCCGGAGTCTCAATGTTAAGGAGAAACCTCCATGTACGCCAGCCTGCAGGAAACCATATGCCTCTTCTTCCCCAATGACACCAGAAGGTTACAAAGACTCTTCTGTTGGCCCGGAGGGTGGGCAAAAAGATCAGCTTGGTTAGAAAGCATCATGGATTTTCCTGTGACAATTCAAAGAAGGGTTTTAGTAGCTGCTGTACTGAGAAAGCCTCGTGTTCTGAGGGTCAAGAGCCCTCCGGCAGCCTGTGCTCTCTGCAGAAGCTGTTATTTACTTCTAAGTGGCGTCAGGGCCAGGACAGGGCACCCACACCAGACTCTGCACTGTCTTCCACCCCTCGGGGTCCCACAGCCACTTGCTGTTGACCAAGGCTTCAGGGCTGTGAAGGAAATGCCCCTGACATGCTCTTGATGCTTTTTGGATTTTATGACCATCTTCTCCCTCTGGGAGGCCAAACCAGGACTTTTTGAATGTTTGGGTTTGGCTGAGCTGCTGACGGGGCTCAGCTCAGTGTCACATCCTGGGACATGGCAGGCGATATCTCCTGATGTGGAGAAGGCATGTGATTTACTCCTCTGTAGGTTTGCCCTGCCTATTCACCATCTCTCACGTGTCTGCTGCTTTTAGAACAAGTTCCTTCCCAATGGACCTTAGCAGCTGTGACAACACTGATTGAATCCAGAGCCCTGCCCATTGCACAAGCTCCTCTCTCTCTCGCTGGGGGAGAAATACAGGTTTTCTGGGGGAGAAATACAGGTTTTCCATGTGCCTGAGAGGGCTGCATCCGTCCCCTGCAGGAGCCTCCTTCTCTGGCTTGCTGGAGAGGGTCAAGCATCTGCATGCTCCTCTTGCCTACCTAGCCCACAGGAAGTCAGGGACCTTGCAGACCGCCACATGTAGCTGAACTCATGGAAAAGGTTAACAGGGGAGAGCAGAAAGCAAACCACGGTGAGGGGCAGCCCCACAGATCCCATTGCACCTACACCTGGTGGGTGCAGGTGCCTCCTGGGGCTGCTTGCCTCTTGGCTCATGGCTGGCCCGGTCACACTGGTCTCTGCCCCACAGTCCCAGCAGGAGCCTGGATGCTCCTGTGCTCTAGCATTGCTCCAGCTGCTGCCCAGCATCACAGCCATCACCTGGAGCACACTGTCACAGCTCTCCCTGCCCCCAGACATGCCTGTAACAGAGTCCTCCATCACCCTCTGCCTCAGGCCTGTGGGGCCATGCCAGCACCCCATATCAGCTCACCTGTGCACCCCAGACAGCCCCCCGTATCCCCTACCCTGCCAGCAGTACCTCTCCTCCTTTGTTTCCGCTTGGCACCCAGGCTCTCTTTTTGCCTCACAGGGCAACAGCATCCCGAGAGAGGGGAAGCCCACAGCTTTCCAGCACCCACAGGCTCCTCTTGCCTTTTGCCCCAAGGAAACCCCACGGAGCAGCACCATGACCCTGCGGGGCCCAGAGCACTCACAGTCTGGACACTCTCTCCAAGGTGTCTCGTCTGCCAGGATGCTGCTGTCATTCATGAGAGGGAGGATGTTGGTGGTCCATGCGCTGGCTGCGGGGTGGGCAGAGCCAGGCTGTAGCTCTGTGACCGTGCTCACCAGGCTCCTTGGGCTGTGGAAGGTAAAGACAAATGTGAGTTCAGAAAGGCATGGATTAACCCCAGCCCTTTCCCCATCATGAAAGAGTCCTCCCCCCATCTTCCCCCACCCCATGTCCCTTCAGGCCCACCCAGTGAGGGAGGGGTCCATCAGAGATGGATGCTCCTGCTTCACAGTACCCAGATCCCAGATGTATCACCACATGTCAGGTTCAGCACACACCCATAGCCAGCATCTCCCCCAGGCACTCCTCTCCACCAGCCCTCCCCGGCTCTATGTGCGCCCCTGCCTTCTCTGGGAACACTCTGAGTGAGGATGACCCAGAGGACACCCATCAGGACTGGGAGAGCCCTCACACGGAGCCAGCTGTGCAGAGAGCAGTGGTCTCAGCTCCTCAGTCCCTCAGCAGAGCCAGAGGCAGAGGCAAAGAAGGAACTTGACAGGGATACCAGTCCACCCCTGGCTTCTCCAGCCCTGCTCCAAGCATGGCCATGGACTCATGAGCTCATCAGGAACAACCATGAGTCCACCATGAATGGGTGACAGTCACACTTCTGAGGTCAAATCCTCAGATGTCACCTGAACCCCTGCTAGGGTCTTGTCAAAATGGCCAGCACCATTTCCCTGACACCAGGGTCCCCATGGCTGTCACAGAAAACACTGGGCTCCAGCTTAACAAGGGTGTCCAGGAAGGTCAACAGACACCATCCAGCATGGTAAGAAAATCTTCCTGCTCTGAGGCAAACCTTTTGCCTTATGACTGCTGGTGTACTTGGGACATCACACAGCTGCTCTCAGAAGCTTGGAGGAGAAACAGGGCTCAAGCCATGAAAACAGTCAGATGTGCCACCAAGCTAAAGAACAGGGCACCTTCCCACTGCTTTCGGTCAGCCTGGCTCACCGCACCAGTGACATGCACATCTGTCCCCCCCATGCACTTTGAAAAGAGCAGCTTACACTCTGATCAGATTAAAGGAAGAAAACTGCATTGCAATAAATCCAGGGAGGGAACTGGCTGCCTGGGCTTTAATCTGAGGGGAGTCTTCAAGATAAGGGCATTAAGAATGGGGATAATACAGCCTTGGTGCAGGAATGGTCTGAGCTGGTCCCCAGCCTGGGAAGCAGCACAGCACAGCTGGCTGTGGCATGCCCGGACACCTGAGAGCAGCTCAGCACCCCTCAAACATGACCTGTCCTTCTGTGCCTGCAGCCCCCTCAGTGCAGGAGATGGGGGAGCTCTGAGGGAAACATATAGGGGACAGAAGGCAGCTCCAAATGTTCATATTTCCTGTCAGGAGCCTGAAATCCAAGCGGGAACAAGGACAGCACAGTCCCAATCAGGAGACCTTGGAGCAGGGTGGAATCTCTCCCCATAGTCTTTCCTTCCAGTAAGGGGATCTGCACGTCCCAGCTCCGACTGCACTTCAGCACCAAGCTGAATTCCCTCTGGGAATTCCTTCTTCTGCCTGCTGATTGTGGGGCCAGAGGCAACGTGCTCTCTGCAGAGTTCTGCTCCTCCTTCAGAAGCATTTCTGAGAGACATCACCACCTGGATCTCCAGCCCCAGCCCATGCTCCATGGATGGCACCGGAGCTTGACAGCTGCTGCAGCAAAGCAGACACAAGTTGCTTCCTCTCCAGCTTGATACTCTGAGAAAGCCAGGCACTTTTTCTTCCTCATGTCCCATAATCCCCACACCAGCACCAGGGGAGAGGAAGGCAGTTAGAACTGTTGACCTGCATCCTCTGGTGAAGGCTCCTTGTCATAAGTGGGGACCGACATCAGAGGGGCAGCTCCTGGTGCAGGTTCTCATGCACTCAGCTCGTGAATATGGACCCTGCCCATGAGATCCAAGAGCATTAGGTTTCTGCCCGAAGCCATCCCAGCCTAGTCAGATTCTGCCCCAGCCAATCCCAGCACAGCTGGACTCTGCCTCAGCCAATCGCAATCCAGCTGGACTTTGCCCATGCAAACCGAGGGCATTAGGTTTCTGCCCCAAGCCATCCCAGCCTAATTGGAATCTCCCCCAGTCAATCCCAGCACAGCTGGACTTTGCCTCAGCCAATCCCAATACAGCTGGACTTTTAACATCCAGACCAATGGCATTAGGTTTCAGCCGCAAGCCATCCCAGCCTAATCGGACTCTGCCTCAGCCAATCCCAGCACAGCTGGACTCTACCCATGCAAACCGAGGGCATTAGGATTCTACCCCAAGCCATCCCAGCCCAGTTGGATTCTGCCTCAGCCAATCCCAGCCCAGCCGGACTCTGCCCCAGACAATACCAGCACAGATGGACTTTGCCCATGCAAACCAAGGGCATTAGGTTTCTGCCCCAAGCCATCCCAGCCTAGTCGGATTCTGCCCCAGCCAATCCCAGCCCAGCCGGACTCTGCCCCAGCCAATACCAGCACAGATGGACTTTGCCCATGCAAACCAAGGGCATTAGGTTTCTGCCCCAAGCCATCCCAGCCTAGTCGGGTTCTGCCCCAGCCAATCCCAGCCCAGCCGGACTCTGCCCCAGCCAATCCCAGCACAACTGGACTTTGCCCATGCAAACTGAGGGCATTAGGTTTCTGCCCCAAGCCATCCCAGCCTAGTCGGGTTCTGCCCCAGCCAATCCCAGCACAGCTGGACTTTGCCCATGCAAACTGAGGGCATTAGGTTTCTGCCCCAAGCCATCCCAGCCTAGTCGGGTTCTGCCCCAGCCAATCCCAGCACAACTGGACTTTGCCCATGCAAACCGAGGGCATTAGGTTTCTGCCCCAAGCCATCCCAGCCTAGTCGGGTTCTGCCCCAGCCAATCCCAGCCCAGCCGGACTCTGCCCCAGCCAATCCCAGCACAACTGGACTTTGCCCATGCAAACCGAGGGCATTAGGTTTCTGCCCCAAGCCATCCCAGCCTAGTCGGGTTCTGCCCCAGCCAATCCCAGCCCAGCCGGACTCTGCCCCAGCCAATCCCAACCCAGCTGGACTTTGCCCATGCAAACTGAGGGCATTAGGTTTCTGCCCCAAGCCATCCCAGCCTAGTCGGATTCTGCCCCAGCCAATCCCAGCCCAGCCGGACTCTGCCTTAGCCAACCCCAGCACAGCTGGACTTTGCCTCAGCCAATCGCAATACAGCTGGACTTTGTCCATGCAAACCAAGGGCAGTAGGTTTCTGCCCCAAGCCATCCCAGCCTAGTCAGATTCTGCCCCAGCCAATACCAGACCAGCTGGACTCTGCCTCAGCCAATCCCAGACCAGCTGGACTTTGCCTCAGCCAATCCCAATACAGCTGTCCTTTGCCCATGCAAACCAAGGGCATTAGGTTTCTGCCCCAAGCCATCCCAGCCTAGTCGGATTCTGCCCCAAGCCATCCCAGCCTAGTTGGATTCTGCCCCAGCCAATCCCAGACCAGCTGGACTTTGCCCATGCAAACCGAGGGCATTAGGTTTCTGCCCCAAGCCATCCCAGCCTAGTCGGATTTTGACACAGCCAATCCCAGCACAGCTGGACTCTGCCTCAGGCAATCCCAGCACAGCTGGACTCTGCCCATGCGAACAGAGGGCATTAGGTTTCTGCCCCAAGCCATCCCAGCCTAGTCAGATTCTGCCCCAGCCAATCCCAGCACAGCTGGACTTTGCCCATGCGAACCGAGGGCATTAGGTTTCTGCCCCAAGCCATCCCAGCCTAGTCGGGTTCTGCCCCAGCCAATCCCAGCACAGCTGGACTTTGCCTCAGCCAATCCCAATACAGCTGGACTTTTAACATCCAGACCAAGGGCATTAGGTTTCAGCCGCAAGCCATCCCAGCCTAATCGGACTCTGCCTCAGCCAATCCCAGCACAGCTGGACTCTACCCATGCAAACCAAGGGCATTAGGATTCTACCTCAAGCCATCCCAGCCTAGTTGGATTCTGCCTCAGCCAATCCCAGCCCAGCCGGACTCCGCCTAAGCCAATCCCAGCCCAGCTGGACTTTGCCCATGCAAACCGAGGGCATTAGGTTTCTGCCCCAAGCCATCCCAGCCTAATTGGAATCTGCCCCAGTCAATCCCAGCACAGCTGGACTTTGCCTCAGCCAATCCCAATACAGCTGGACTTTTAACATCCAGACCAATGGCATTAGGTTTCAGCCGCAAGCCATCCCAGCCTAATCGGACTCTGCCTCAGCCAATCCCAGCGCAGCTGGACTCTACCCATGCAAACCAAGGGCATTAGGTTTCTGCCCCAAGCCATCCCAGCCTAGTCGGATTCTGCCCCAGCCAATCCCAGCCCAGCTGGACTTTGCCCATGCAAACCAAGGGCATTAGGTTTCTGCCCCAAGCCATCCCAGCCTAGTCGGATTCTGCCCCAGCCAATCCCAGCCCAGCCGGACTCTGCCCCAGCCAATCCCAGCACAACTGGACTTTGCCCATGCAAACCGAGGGCATTAGGTTTCTGCCCCAAGCCATCCCAGCCTAGTCGGGTTCTGCCCCAGCCAATCCCAGCACAGCTGGACTTTGCCCATGCAAACTGAGGGCATTAGGTTTCTGCCCCAAGCCATCCCAGCCTAGTCGGATTCTGCCCCAGCCAATCCCAGCCCAGCCGGACTCTGCCCCAGCCAATCCCAGCACAACTGGACTTTGCCCATGCAAACCGAGGGCATTAGGTTTCTGCCCCAAGCCATCCCAGCCCAGCCGGACTCTGCCCCAGCCAATCCCAACCCAGCTGGACTTTGCCCATGCAAACTGAGGGCATTAGGTTTCTGCCCCAAGCCATCCCAGCCTAGTCGGATTCTGCCCCAGCCAATCCCAGCCCAGCCGGACTCTGCCTTAGCCAACCCCAGCACAGCTGGACTTTGCCTCAGCCAATCGCAATACAGCTGGACTTTGTCCATGCAAACCAAGGGCAGTAGGTTTCTGCCCCAAGCCATCCCAGCCTAGTCGGATTCTGCCCCAGCCAATCCCAGACCAGCTGGACTCTGCCTCAGCCAATCCCAGACCAGCTGGACTTTGCCTCAGCCAATCCCAATACAGCTGTCCTTTGCCCATGCAAACCAAGGGCATGAGGTTTCTGCCCCAAGCCATCCCAGCCTAGTCGGATTCTGCCCCAAGCCATCCCAGACTAGTTGGATTCTGCCCCAGCCAATCCCAGCCCAGCTGGACTTTGCCCATGCAAACCGAGGGCATTAGGTGTCTGCCCCAAGCCATCCCAGCCTAGTCGGATTTTGACACAGCCAATCCCAGACCAGCTGGACTCTGCCTCAGGCAATCCCAGCACAGCTGGACTCTGCCCATGCGAACAGAGGGCATTAGGTTTCTGCCCCAAGCCATCCCAGCCTAGTCAGATTCTGCCCCAGCCAATCCCAGCACAGCTGGACTTTGCCCATGCGAACCGAGGGCATTAGGTTTCTGCCCCAAGCCATCCCAGCCTAGTCGGGTTCTGCCCCAGCCAATCCCAGCACAGCTGGACTCTACCCATGCAAACCAAGGGCATTAGGATTCTACCCCAAGCCATCCCAGCCTAGTTGGATTCTGCCTCAGCCAATCCCAGCCCAGCCGGACTCCGCCTCAGCCAATCCCAGCCCAGCTGGACTTTGCCCATGCAAACCGAGGGCATTAGGTTTCTGCCCCAAGCCATCCCAGCCTAATTGGAATCTGCCCCAGTCAATCCCAGCACAGCTGGACTTTGCCTCAGCCAATCGCAATACAGCTGGACTTTTAACATCCAGACCAATGGCATTAGGTTTCAGCCGCAAGCCATCCCAGCCTAATCGGACTCTGCCTCAGCCAATCCCAGCACAGCTGGACTCTACCCATGCAAACCGAGGGCATTAGGATTCTACCCCAAGCCATCCCAGCCCAGTTGGATTCTGCCTCAGCCAATCCCAGCCCAGCCGGACTCTGCCTCAGCCAATCCCAGCACAGCTGGACTTTGCCCATGCAAACAGAGGGCATTAGGTTTCTGCCCCAAGCCATCCCAGCCTAGTCGGATTCTGCCCCAGCCAATCCCAGCCCAGCTGGACTTTGCCCATGCAAACCAAGGGCATTAGGTTTCTGCCCCAAGCCATCCCAGCCTAGTCGGATTCTGCCCCAGCCAATCCCAGCCCAGCCGGACTCTGCCCCAGCCAATCCCAGCACAGCTGGACTTTGCCCATGCAAACCGAGGGCATTAGGTTTCTGCCCCAAGCCATCCCAGCCTAGTCGGGTTCTGCCCCAGCCAATCCCAACCCAGCTGGACTTTGCCCATGCAAACTGAGGGCATTAGGTTTCTGCCCCAAGCCATCCCAGCCTAGTCGGATTCTGCCCCAGCCAATCCCAGCCCAGCCGGACTCTGCCTTAGCCAACCCCAGCACAGCTGGACTTTGCCTCAGCCAATCGCAATACAGCTGGACTTTGTCCATGCAAACCAAGGGCATTAGGTTTCTGCCCCAAGCCATCCCAGCCTAGTCGGATTCTGCCCCAAGCCATCCCAGACTAGTTGGATTCTGCCCCAGCCAATCCCAGCCCAGCTGGACTTTGCCCATGCAAACCAAGGGCATTAGGTTTCTGCCCCAAGCCATCCCAGCCTAGTCAGATTCTGCCCCAGCCAATCCCAGCACAGCTGGACTTTGCCCATGCGAACCGAGGGCATTAGGTTTCTGCCCCAAGCCATCCCAGCCTAGTCGGATTCTGCCCCAGCCAATCCCAGCACAGCTGGACTTTGCCTCAGCCAATCGCAATACAGCTGGACTTTTAACATCCAGACCAAGGGCATTAGGTTTCAGCCGCAAGCCATCCCAGCCTAATCGGACTCTGCCTCAGCCAATCCCAGCACAGCTGGACTCTACCCATGCAAACCAAGGGCATTAGGATTCTACCCCAAGCCATCCCAGCCCAGTTGGATTCTGCCTCAGCCAATCCCAGCCCAGCCGGACTCTGCCTCAGCCAATCCAAGCCCAGCTGGACTTTGCCCATGCAAACCAAGGGCATTAGGTTTCTGCCCCAAGCCATCCCAGCCTAGTCGGATTCTGTCCCAGCTACTCCCAGCCCAGCCGGACTCTGCCCCAGCCAATCCCAGCACAGATGGACTTTGCCCATGCAAACCGAGGGCATTAGGTTTCTGCCCCAAGCCATCCCAGCCTAGTCGGGTTCTGCCCCAGCCAATCCCAACCCAGCTGGACTTTGCCCATGCAAACTGAGGGCATTAGGTTTCTGCCCCAAGCCATCCCAGCCTAGTCGGATTCTGCCCCAGCCAATCCCAGCCCAGCCGGACTCTGCCTTAGCCAACCCCAGCACAGCTGGACTTTGCCTCAGCCAATCGCAATACAGCTGGACTTTGTCCATGCAAACCAAGGGCAGTAGGTTTCTGCCCCAAGCCATCCCAGCCTAGTCGGGTTCTGCCCCAGCCAATCCCAGCACAGCTGGACTTTGCCCATGCAAACTGAGGGCATTAGGTTTCTGCCCCAAGCCATCCCAGCCTAGTCGGATTCTGCCCCAGCCAATCCCAGCCCAGCCGGACTCTGCCCCAGCCAATCCCAGCACAGCTGGACTTTGCCCATGCAAACCGAGGGCATTAGGTTTCTGCCCCAAGCCATCCCAGCCTAGTTGGAATCTCCCCCAGTCAATCCCAGCACAGCTGGACTTTGCCTCAGCCAATCCCAATACAGCTGGACTTTTAACATCCAGACCAAGGGCATTAGGTTTCAGCCGCAAGCCATCCCAGCCTAATCGGACTCTGCCTCAGCCAATCCCAGCACAGCTGGACTCTACCCATGCAAACCGAGGGCATTAGGATTCTACCTCAAGCCATCCCAGCCTAGTTGGATTCTGCCTCAGCCAATCCCAGCCCAGCCGGACTCCGCCTCAGCCAATCCCAGCCCAGCTGGACTTTGCCCATGCAAACCGAGGGCATTAGGTTTCTGCCCCAAGCCATCCCAGCCTAATTGGAATCTGCCCCAGTCAATCCCAGCACAGCTGGACTTTGCCTCAGCCAATCCCAATACAGCTGGACTTTTAACATCCAGACCAATGGCATTAGGTTTCAGCCGCAAGCCATCCCAGCCTAATCGGACTCTGCCTCAGCCAATCCCAGCACAGCTGGACTCTACCCATGCAAACCGAGGGCATTAGGATTCTACCCCAAGCCATCCCAGCCCAGTTGGATTCTGCCTCAGCCAATCCCAGCCCAGCCAGACTCTGCCTCAGCCAATCCCAGCACAGCTAGACTTTGCCCATGCAAACCAAGGGCATTAGGTTTCTGCCCCAAGCCATCCCAGCCTAGTCGGATTCTGCCCCAGCCAATCCCAGCCCAGCTGGACTTTGCCCATGCAAACCAAGGGCATTAGGTTTCTGCCCCAAGCCATCCCAGCCTAGTCGGATTCTGCCCCAGCCAATCCCAGCCCAGCCGGACTCTGCCCCAGCCAATCCCAGCACAACTGGACTTTGCCCATGCAAACCGAGGGCATTAGGTTTCTGCCCCAAGCCATCCCAGCCTAGTCGGGTTCTGCCCCAGCCAATCCCAGCACAGCTGGACTTTGCCCATGCAAACTGAGGGCATTAGGTTTCTGCCCCAAGCCATCCCAGCCTAGTCGGATTCTGCCCCAGCCAATCCCAGCCCAGCTGGACTCTGCCCCAGCCAATCCCAGCACAACTGGACTTTGCCCATGCAAACCGAGGGCATTAGGTTTCTGCCCCAAGCCATCCCAGCCCAGCCGGACTCTGCCCCAGCCAATCCCAACCCAGCTGGACTTTGCCCATGCAAACTGAGGGCATTAGGTTTCTGCCCCAAGCCATCCCAGCCTAGTCGGATTCTGCCCCAGCCAATCCCAGCCCAGCCGGACTCTGCCTTAGCCAACCCCAGCACAGCTGGACTTTGCCTCAGCCAATCGCAATACAGCTGGACTTTGTCCATGCAAACCAAGGGCAGTAGGTTTCTGCCCCAAGCCATCCCAGCCTAGTCGGATTCTGCCCCAGCCAATCCCAGACCAGCTGGACTCTGCCTCAGCCAATCCCAGCACAGCTGGACTTTGCCTCAGCCAATCCCAATACAGCTGTCCTTTGCCCATGCAAACCAAGGGCATGAGGTTTCTGCCCCAAGCCATCCCAGCCTAGTCGGATTCTGCCCCAAGCCATCCCAGACTAGTTGGATTCTGCCCCAGCCAATCCCAGCCCAGCTGGACTTTGCCCATGCAAACCGAGGGCATTAGGTGTCTGCCCCAAGCCATCCCAGCCTAGTCGGGTTCTGCCCCAGCCAATCCCAGCACAGCTGGACTTTGCCTCATCCAATCCCAATACAGCTGGACTTTTAACATCCAGACCAAGGGCATTAGGTTTCAGCCGCAAGCCATCCCAGCCTAATCGGACTCTGCCTCAGCCAATCCCAGCACAGCTGGACTCTACCCATGCAAACCAAGGGCATTAGGATTCTACCCCAAGCCATCCCAGCCTAGTTGGATTCTGCCTCAGCCAATCCCAGCCCAGCCGGACTCCGCCTCAGCCAATCCCAGCCCAGCTGGACTTTGCCCATGCAAACCGAGGGCATTAGGTTTCTGCCCCAAGCCATCCCAGCCTAATTGGAATCTGCCCCAGTCAATCCCAGCACAGCTGGACTTTGCCTCAGCCAATCGCAATACAGCTGGACTTTTAACATCCAGACCAATGGCATTAGGTTTCAGCCGCAAGCCATCCCAGCCTAATCGGACTCTGCCTCAGCCAATCCCAGCACAGCTGGACTCTACCCATGCAAACCGAGGGCATTAGGATTCTACCCCAAGCCATCCCAGCCCAGTTGGATTCTGCCTCAGCCAATCCCAGCCCAGCCGGACTCTGCCTCAGCCAATCCCAGCACAGCTGGACTTTGCCCATGCAAACAGAGGGCATTAGGTTTCTGCCCCAAGCCATCCCAGCCTAGTCGGATTCTGCCCCAGCCAATCCCAGCACAGCTGGACTTTGCCCATGCAAACCAAGGGCATTAGGTTTCTGCCCCAAGCCATCCCAGCCTAGTCGGATTCTGCCCCAGCCAATCCCAGCCCAGCCGGACTCTGCCCCAGCCAATCCCAGCACAGATGGACTTTGCCCATGCAAACCGAGGGCATTAGGTTTCTGCCCCAAGCCATCCCAGCCTAGTCGGGTTCTGCCCCAGCCAATCCCAGCACAGCTGGACTTTGCCTCAGCCAATCCCAATACAGCTGGACTTTTAACATCCAGACCAAGGGCATTAGGTTTCAACCGCAAGCCATCCCAGCCTAATCGGACTCTGCCTCAGCCAATCCCAGCACAGCTGGACTTTGCCCATGCAAACCGAGGGCATTAGGTTTCTGCCCCAAGCCATCCCAGCCTAGTCGGGTTCTGCCCCAGCCAATCCCAACCCAGCTGGACTTTGCCCATGCAAACTGAGGGCATTAGGTTTCTGCCCCAAGCCATCCCAGCCTAGTCGGATTCTGCCCCAGCCAATCCCAGCCCAGCCGGACTCTGCCTTAGCCAACCCCAGCACAGCTGGACTTTGCCTCAGCCAATCGCAATACAGCTGGACTTTGTCCATGCAAACCAAGGGCAGTAGGTTTCTGCCCCAAGCCATCCCAGCCTAGTCAGATTCTGACACAGCCAATCCCAGCCCAGCCGGACTCTGCCTTAGCCAATCCCAGCACAGCTGGACTTTGCCTCAGCCAATCCCAATACAGCTGTCCTTTGCCCATGCAAACCAAGGGCATTAGGTTTCTGCCCCAAGCCATCCCAGCCTAGTCGGATTCTGCCCCAAGCCATCCCAGACTAGTTGGATTCTGCCCCAGCCAATCCCAGCCCAGCTGGACTTTGCCCATGCAAACCAAGGGCATTAGGTTTCTGCCCCAAGCCATCCCAGCCTAGTCAGATTCTGCCCCAGCCAATCCCAGCACAGCTGGACTTTGCCCATGCGAACCGAGGGCATTAGGTTTCTGCCCCAAGCCATCCCAGCCTAGTTGGAATCTCCCCCAGTCAATCCCAGCACAGCTGGACTTTGCCTCAGCCAATCGCAATACAGCTGGACTTTTAACATCCAGACCAAGGGCATTAGGTTTCAGCCGCAAGCCATCCCAGCCCAGCCGGACTCTGCCTCAGCCAATCCCAGCACAGCTGGACTCTACCCATGCAAACCAAGGGCATTAGGATTCTACCCCAAGCCATCCCAGCCCAGTTGGATTCTGCCTCAGCCAATCCCAGCCCAGCCGGACTCTGCCTCAGCCAATCCAAGCCCAGCTGGACTTTGCCCATGCAAACCAAGGGCATTAGGTTTCTGCCCCAAGCCATCCCAGCCTAGTCGGATTCTGCCCCAGCCACTCCCAGCCCAGCCGGACTCTGCCCCAGCCAATCCCAGCACAGATGGACTTTGCCCATGCAAACCGAGGGCATTAGGTTTCTGCCCCAAGCCATCCCAGCCTAGTCGGGTTCTGCCCCAGCCAATCCCAACCCAGCTGGACTTTGCCCATGCAAACTGAGGGCATTAGGTTTCTGCCCCAAGCCATCCCAGCCTAGTCGGATTCTGCCCCAGCCAATCCCAGCCCAGCCGGACTCTGCCTTAGCCAACCCCAGCACAGCTGGACTTTGCCTCAGCCAATCGCAATACAGCTGGACTTTGTCCATGCAAACCAAGGGCAGTAGGTTTCTGCCCCAAGCCATCCCAGCCTACTCAGATTCTGCCCCAGCCAATCCCAGACCAGCTGGACTCTGCCTCAGCCAATCCCAGACCAGCTGGACTTTGCCTCAGCCAATCCCAATACAGCTGGACTTTGCCCATGCAAACCAAGGGCATGACGTTTCTGCCCCAAGCCATCCCAGCCTAGTCGAATTCTGCCCCAAGCCATCCCAGACTAGTTGGATTCTGCCCCAGCCAATCCCAGCCCAGCTGGACTTTGCCCATGCAAACCGAGGGCATTAGGTTTCTGCCCCAAGCCATCCCAGCCTAGTCGGGTTCTGCCCCAGCCAATCCCAGCCCAGCTGGACTTTGCCCATGCAAACCAAGGGCATTAGGTTTCTGCCCCAAGCCATCCCAGCCTAATTGGATTCTGCCTCAGCCAATCCAAGCCCAGCTGGACTTTGCCCATGCAAACCAAGGGCATTAGGTTTCTGCCCCAAGCCATCCCAGCCTAGTCGGATTCTGCCCCAGCCAATCCCAGCCCAGCCGGACTCTGCCTCAGCCAATCCCAGCACAGATGGACTTTGCCCATGCAAACCGAGGGCATTAGGTTTCTGCCCCAAGCCATCCCAGCCTAGTCGGGTTCTGCCCCAGCCAATCCCAATCCAGCTGGACTTTGCCCAGGCGAACCGAGGGCATTAGGTTTCTGCCCCAAGACATCCCAGCCTAGTCGGATTCTGCCCCAGCCAATCCCAGTCCACCTGGACTTTGCCCATGCAAACCGAGGGCATTAGGTTTCTGCCGCAAGCCATCCCGGCCTAGCTGGATTCTGCCCCAGCCAATCCCAGCCCAGCTGGATTTTGCCCATGCAAACCAAGGGCATTAGGTTTCTGCCCCAAGCCATCCCAGCCTAGTTGGAATCTGGCCCAGCCAATCCCAGCACAGCTGGACTTTGCCCATGTGAACCAAGGGCATTAGGTTTCTGCCGCAAGCCATCCCAGCCTAGTCGGACTCAGCCTCAGCCAATCCCAGGCCAGCTGGACTTTGCCCATGCAAACCAAGGGCATTAGGTTTCTGCCCCAAGCCATCCAAGCCTAGTCGGATTCTGCCCCAGCCAATCCCAGCCCAGCCAGACTCTGCCTCACCCAATCCCAGCACAGCTGGACTCTGCCCATGCAAACCAAGGGCATTAGGTTTCTGCCCCAAGCCATCCAAGCCTAGTCAGATTCTGCCTCAGCCAATCCCAGCCCAGCTGGACTCTGCCCCAGGGAATCCCAGTACAGCTGTACTTTGCCTCAGCCAATCCCAGTCCACCTTGACTTTGCCCATGCAAACCGAGGGCATTAGGTTTCTGCCCCAAGCCATCCCAGCCTAGTTGGAATCTCCCTCAGCCAATTCCAGCACAGCTGGACTCTTCCTCAGCCAATCCCAGTCCAGCTGGACTTTTAACATCCAAACCAAGGGCATTAGGTTTCTGCCCCAAGCCATCCCAGCCTAGTCGGATTCTGCCCCAGCCAATCCCAGCCCAGCTGGACTCTGCCTCAGCCAGTCGAAGCACAGTTGGACTCTGCCCATGCAAACCAGGGGCATTAGGTTTCTGCCCCAAGCCATCCAAGCCTAGTCAGATTCTGCCCCAGCCAATCCCAGCACAGCTGAACTCAGCCCATGCAATCCAAGGGCATTAGGTTTCTGCCCCAAGCCAATCCCAGCCCAGTTGAATTCTGCCCCAGCCAATCCCAGCACAGCTGGACTTTGCCCATGCAAACCAAGGGCATTAGGTTTCTGCCCCAAGCCATCCCAGCCTAGCGGATTCTGCCCCAGCCAATCCCAGCCCAGCCGGACTCTGCCTCAGCCAATCCCAGCACAGCTGAACTCTGCCCATGCAAACCAAGGGCATTAGGTTTCTGCCCCAAGCCATCCAAGCCTAGTCAGATTCTGCCCCAGCCAATCCCAGCACAGCTGGACTTTGCCTCAGCCAATCCCAATACAGCTGGACTTTTAACATGCGAACCGAGGGCATTAGGTTTCTGCCCCAAGCCATCCCAGCCTAGTCGGATTCTGACTCAGCCAATCCCAGCACAGCTGGACTCAGCCTCAGCCAATCGCAATCCAGCTGGACTTTGCCCATGCAAACCAAGGGCATTAGGTTTCTGCCCCAAGCCATCCCAGCCTAGTTGGATTCTGCCCCAGCCAATCCCAGCACAGCTGGACTCAGCCTCAGCCAATCGCAATCCAGCTGGACTTTGCCCATGCAAACCGAGGGCATTAGGTTTCTGCCCCAAGCCATCCCAGCTTAGTCGGATTCTGCCCCAGCCAATCCCAGCCCAGCCGGACTCTGCCCCAGCCAATCCCAGCACAGCTGGACTTTGCCCATGCAAACCGAGGGCATTAGGTTTCTGCCCCAAGCCATCCAAGCCTAGTCAGATTCTGCCTCAGCCAATCCCAGCCCAGCTGGACTCTGCCCCAGGGAATCCCAGTACAGCTGTACTTTGCCTCAGCCAATCCCAGTCCACCTTGACTTTGCCCATGCAAACCGAGGGCATTAGGTTTCTGCCCCAAGCCATCCCAGCCTAGTTGGAATCTCCCTCAGCCAATTCCAGCACAGCTGGACTCTTCCTCAGCCAATCCCAGTCCAGCTGGACTTTTAACATCCAAACCAAGGGCATTAGGTTTCTGCCCCAAGCCATCCCAGCCTAGTCGGATTCTGCCCCAGCCAATCCCAGCCCAGCTGGACTCTGCCTCAGCCAGTCGAAGCACAGTTGGACTCTGCCCATGCAAACCAGGGGCATTAGGTTTCTGCCCCAAGCCATCCAAGCCTAGTCAGATTCTGCCCCAGCCAATCCCAGCACAGCTGAACTCAGCCCATGCAATCCAAGGGCATTAGGTTTCTGCCCCAAGCCAATCCCAGCCCAGTTGAATTCTGCCCCAGCCAATCCCAGCACAGCTGGACTTTGCCCATGCAAACCAAGGGCATTAGGTTTCTGCCCCAAGCCATCCCAGCCTAGCGGATTCTGCCCCAGCCAATCCCAGCCCAGCCGGACTCTGCCTCAGCCAATCCCAGCACAGCTGAACTCTGCCCATGCAAACCAAGGGCATTAGGTTTCTGCCCCAAGCCATCCAAGCCTAGTCAGATTCTGCCCCAGCCAATCCCAGCACAGCTGGACTTTGCCTCAGCCAATCCCAATACAGCTGGACTTTTAACATGCGAACCGAGGGCATTAGGTTTCTGCCCCAAGCCATCCCAGCCTAGTCGGATTCTGACTCAGCCAATCCCAGCACAGCTGGACTCAGCCTCAGCCAATCGCAATCCAGCTGGACTTTGCCCATGCAAACCAAGGGCATTAGGTTTCTGCCCCAAGCCATCCCAGCCTAGTTGGATTCTGCCCCAGCCAATCCCAGCACAGCTGGACTCAGCCTCAGCCAATCGCAATCCAGCTGGACTTTGCCCATGCAAACCGAGGGCATTAGGTTTCTGCCCCAAGCCATCCCAGCTTAGTCGGATTCTGCCCCAGCCAATCCCAGCCCAGCCGGACTCTGCCCCAGCCAATCCCAGCACAGCTGGACTTTGCCCATGCAAACCGAGGGCATTAGGTTTCTGCCCCAAGCCATTCCAGCCTAGTCGGGTTCTGACACAGTCAATCCCAGCACAGCTGGACTCTGCCTCAGGCAATCCCAGCACAGCTGGACTCTGCCCATGCGAACAGAGGGCATTAGGTTTCTGCCCCAAGCCATCCCAGCCTAGTCAGATTCTGCCCCAGCCAATCCCAGCACAGCTGGACTTTGCCCATGCAAACCGAGGGCATTAGGTTTCTGCCCCAAGCCATCCCAGCCTAGTCGGGTTCTGCCCCAGCCAATCCCAGCACAGCTGGACTTTGCCTCAGCCAATCCCAATACAGCTGGACTTTTAACATCCAGACCAAGGGCATTAGGTTTCTGCCCCAAGCCATCCCAGCCTAATTGGATTCTGCCTCAGCCAATCCAAGCCCAGCTGGACTTTGCCCATGCAAACCAAGGGCATTAGGTTTCTGCCCCAAGCCATCCCAGCCTAGTCGGATTCTGCCCCAGCCAATCCCAGCCCAGCCGGACTCTGCCTCAGCCAATCCCAGCACAGATGGACTTTGCCCATGCAAACCGAGGGCATTAGGTTTCTGCCCCAAGCCATCCCAGCCTAGTCGGGTTCTGCCCCAGCCAATCCCAATCCAGCTGGACTTTGCCCAGGCGAACCGAGGGCATTAGGTTTCTGCCCCAAGACATCCCAGCCTAGTCGGATTCTGCCCCAGCCAATCCCAGCCCAGCTGGACTTTGCCCATGCAAACCGAGGGCATTAGGTTTCTGCCGCAAGCCATCCCGGCCTAGCTGGATTCTGCCCCAGCCAATCCCAGCCCAGCTGGATTTTGCCCATGCAAACCAAGGGCATTAGGTTTCTGCCCCAAGCCATCCCAGCCTAGTTGGAATCTGGCCCAGCCAATCCCAGCACAGCTGGACTTTGCCCATGTGAACCAAGGGCATTAGGTTTCTGCCGCAAGCCATCCCAGCCTAGTCGGACTCAGCCTCAGCCAATCCCAGGCCAGCTGGACTTTGCCCATGCAAACCAAGGGCATTAGGTTTCTGCCCCAAGCCATCCCAGCCTAGTCGGATTCTGCCCCAGCCAATCCCAGCCCAGCCAGACTCTGCCTCAGCCAATCCCAGCACAGCTGGACTCTGCCCATGCAAACCAAGGGCATTAGGTTTCTGCCCCAAGCCATCCAAGCCTAGTCAGATTCTGCCTCAGCCAATCCCAGCCCAGCTGGACTCTGCCCCAGGGAATCCCAGTACAGCTGTACTTTTGCCTCAGCCAATCCCAGTCCACCTTGACTTTGCCCATGCAAACCGAGGGCATTAGGTTTCTGCCCCAAGCCATCCCAGCCTAGTTGGAATCTCCCTCAGCCAATTCCAGCACAGCTGGACTCTTCCTCAGCCAATCCCAGTCCAGCTGGACTTTTAACATCCAAACCAAGGGCATTAGGTTTCTGCCCCAAGCCATCCCAGCCTAGTCGGATTCTGCCCCAGCCAATCCCAGCCCAGCTGGACTCTGCCTCAGCCAGTCGAAGCACAGTTGGACTCTGCCCATGCAAACCAGGGGCATTAGGTTTCTGCCCCAAGCCATCCAAGCCTAGTCAGATTCTGCCCCAGCCAATCCCAGCACAGCTGAACTCAGCCCATGCAATCCAAGGGCATTAGGTTTCTGCCCCAAGCCAATCCCAGCCCAGTTGAATTCTGCCCCAGCCAATCCCAGCACAGCTGGACTTTGCCCATGCAAACCAAGGGCATTAGGTTTCTGCCCCAAGCCATCCCAGCCTAGCGGATTCTGCCCCAGCCAATCCCAGCCCAGCCGGACTCTGCCTCAGCCAATCCCAGCACAGCTGGACTTTGCCTCAGCCAATCCCAATACAGCTGGACTTTGCCCATGCAAACCAAGGGCATGACGTTTCTGCCCCAAGCCATCCCAGCCTAGTTGGATTCTGCCCCAAGCCATCCCAGACTAGTTGGATTCTGCCCCAGCCAATCCCAGCCCAGCTGGACTTTGCCCATGCAAACCGAGGGCATTAGGTTTCTGCCCCAAGCCATCCCAGCCTAGTCGGATTCTGACACAGCCAATCCCAGCCCAGCCGGACTCTGCCTCAGGCAATCCCAGCACAGCTGGACTCTGCCCATGCGAACAGAGGGCATTAGGTTTCTGCCCCAAGCCATCCCAGCCTAGTCAGATTCTGCCCCAGCCAATCCCAGCACAGCTGGACTTTGCCCATGCGAACCGAGGGCATTAGGTTTCTGCCCCAAGCCATCCCAGCCTAGTCGGGTTCTGCCCCAGCCAATCCCAGCACAGCTGGACTTTGCCTCAGCCAATCCCAATACAGCTGGACTTTTAACATCCAGACCAAGGGCATTAGGTTTCAGCCGCAAGCCATCCCAGCCTAATAGGACTCTGCCTCAGCCAATCCCAGCACAGCTGGACTCTACCCATGCAAACCAAGGGCATTAGGATTCTTCCCCAAGCCATCCCAGCCTAGTTGGATTCTGCCTCAGCCAATCCCAGCCCAGCCGGACTCTGCCTCAGCCAATCCCAGCACAGCTGCACTTTGCCCATGCAAACCAAGGGCATTAGGATTCTGCCCCCAAGCCATCCCAGCCTAGTCGGATTCTGCCCCAGCCAATCCCAGCCCAGCCGGACTCTGCCCCAGCCAATACCAGCACAGATGGACTTTGCCCATGCAAACCAAGGGCATTAGGTTTCTGCCCCAAGCCATCCCAGCCTAATTGGATTCTGCCTCAGCCAATCCCAGCACAGATGGACTTTGCCCATGCAAACCGAGGGCATTAGTTTTCTGCCCCAAGCCATCCCGGCCTAGTCGGGTTCTGCCCCAGCCAATCCCAATCCAGCTGGACTTTGCCCAGGCGAACCGAGGGCATTAGGTTTCTGCCCCAAGACATCCCAGCCTAGTCGGATTCTGCCCCAGCCAATCCCAGTCCACCTGGACTTTGCCCATGCAAACCGAGGGCATTAGGTTTCTGCCGCAAGCCATCCCGGCCTAGCTGGATTCTGCCCCAGCCAATCCCAGCCCAGCTGGATTTTGCCCATGCAAACCAAGGGCATTAGGTTTCTGCCCCAAGCCATCCCAGCCTAGTTGGAATCTGGCCCAGCCAATCCCAGCACAGCTGGACTTTGCCCATGCGAACCAAGGGCATTAGGTTTCTGCCGCAAGCCATCCCAGCCTAGTCGGACTCAGCCTCAGCCAATCCCAGGCCAGCTGGACTTTGCCCATGCAAACCAAGGGCATTAGGTGTCTGCCCCAAGCCATCCCAGCCTAGTCGGATTCTGCCCCAGCCAATCCCAGCCCAGCCAGACTCTGCCTCAGCCAATCCCAGCACAGCTGGACTCTGCCCATGCAAACCAAGGGCATTAGGTTTCTGCCCCAAGCCATCCAAGCCTACTCAGATTCTGCCTCAGCCAATCCCAGCCCAGCCGGACTCTGCCTCAGCCAATCCCAGACCAGCTGGACTCTGCCCCAGGGAATCCCAGTACAGCTGTACTTTGCCTCAGCCAATCCCAGTCCACCTTGACTTTGCCCATGCAAACCAAGGGTATTAGGTTTCTGCCCCAAGCCATCCCAGCCTAGTTGGAATCTCCCTCAGCCAATTCCAGCACAGCTGGACTCTTCCTCAGCCAATCCCAGTCCAGCTGGACTTTTAACATCCAAACCAAGGGCATTAGGTTTCTGCCCCAAGCCATCCCAGCCTAGTCGGATTCTGCCCCAGCCAATCCCAGCCCAGCTGGACTCTGCCTCAGCCAGTCGAAGCACAGTTGGACTCTGCCCATGCAAACCAGGGGCATTAGGTTTCTGCCCCAAGCCATCCCAGCCTAGCGGATTCTGCCCCAGACAATCCCAGCACAGCTGGACTTTGCCTCAGCCAATCCCAATACAGCTGGACTTTTAACATGCGAACCGAGGGCATTAGGTTTCTGCCCCAAGCCATCCCAGCCTAGTCGGATTCTGACTCAGCCAATCCCAGCACAGCTGGACTCAGCCTCAGCCAATCGCAATCCAGCTGGACTTTGCCCATGCAAACCAAGGGCATTAGGTTTCTGCCCCAAGCCATCCCAGCCTAGTTGGATTCTGCCCCAGCCAATCCCAGCACAGCTGGACTCAGCCTCAGCCAATCACAGGCCAGCTGGACTTTGCCCATGCAAACCGAGGGCATTAAGTTTCTGCCCCAAGCCATCCCAGCTTAGTCGGATTCTGCCCCAGCCAATCCCAGCCCAGCCGGACTCTGCCCCAGCCAATCCCAATCCAGCTGGACTTTGCCCATGCAAACCGAGGGCATTAGGTTTCTGCCCCAAGCCATTCCAGCCTAGTCGGGTTCTGACACAGTCAATCCCAGCACAGCTGGACTCTGCCTCAGGCAATCCCAGCACAGCTGGACTCTGCCCATGCGAACAGAGGGCATTAGGTTTCTGCCCCAAGCCATCCCAGCCTAGTCAGATTCTGACCCAGCCAATCCCAGCACAGCTGGACTTTGCCCATGCGAACAGAGGGCATTAGGTTTCTGCCCCAAGCCATCCCAGCCTAGTTGGAATCTCCCCCAGTCAATCCCAGCACAGCTGGACTTTGCCTCAGCCAATCCCAATACAGCTGGACTTTTAACATCCAGACCAAGGGCATTAGGTTTCTGCCCCAAGCCATCCCAGCCTAATCGGACTCTGCCTCAGCCAATCCCAGCACAGCTGGACTCTACCCATGCAAACCAAGGGCATTAGGATTCTGCCCCTAGCCATCCCAGCCTAGTTGGATTCTGCCTCAGCCAATCCCAGCCCAGCCGGACTCTGCCTCAGCCAATCCAAGCCCAGCTGGACTTTGCCCATGCAAACCGAGGGCATTAGGTTTCTGCCGCAAGCCATCCCAGCCTATCGGGTTCTGCCCCAGCCAATCCCAATCCAGCTGGACTTTGCCCAGGCGAACCGAGGGCATTAGGTTTCTGCCCCAAGACATCCCAGCCTAGTCGGATTCTGCCCCAGCCAATCCCAGTCCACCTGGACTTTGTCCATGCAAACCAAGGGCATTAGGTTTCTGCCCCAAGCCATCCCAGCCTAGTTGGAATCTGGCCCAGCCAATCCCAGCACAGCTGGACTTTGCCCATGTGAACCAAGGGCATTAGGTTTCTGCCCCAAGCCATCCCAGCCTAGTCGGATTCTGACACAGCCAATCCCAGCCCAGCCAGACTCTGCCTCAGCCAATCCCAGCACAGCTGGACTCTGCCCATGCAAACCAAGGGCATTAGGTTTCTGCCCCAAGCCATCCCAGCCTAATCGGACTCTGGCTCAGCCAATCCCAGTCCACCTGGACTCTACCCATGCAAACCGAGGGCATTAGGATTCTACCCCAAGCCATCCCAGCCTAGTTGGATTCTGCCTCAGCCAATCCAAGCCCAGCTGGACTTTGCCCATGCAAACCAAGGGCATTAGGTTTCTGCCCCAAGCCATCCCAGCCTAGTCGGATTCTGCCCCAGCCAATCCCAGCCCAGCCGGACTCTGCCTCAGCCAATCCCAGCACAGCTGGACTTTGCCCATGCAAACCGAGGGCATTAGGTTTCTGCCCCAAGCCATCCCAGCCTAATCAGATTCTGCCTCAGCCAATCCCAGCCCAGCCGGACTCTGCCTCAGCCAATCCCAATACAGCTGGACTTTGCCTCAGCCAATCGCAATACAGCTGGACTTTGTCCATGCAAACCAAGGGCAGTAGGTTTCTGCCCCAAGCCATCCCAGCCTAGTCAGATTCTGCCCCAGCCAATCCCAGCCCAGCTGGACTTTGCCCATGCAAACCGAGGGCATTAGGTTTCTGCCCCAAGCCATCCCAGCCTAGTCGGATTCTGACACAGCCAATCCCAGCCCAGCCGGACTCTGCCTCAGGCAATCCCAGCACAGCTGGACTCTGCCCATGCGAACAGAGGGCATTAGGTTTCTGCCCCAAGCCATCCCAGCCTAGTCAGATTCTGCCCCAGCCAATCCCAGCACAGCTGGACTTTGCCCATGCGAACCGAGGGCATTAGGTTTCTGCCCCAAGCCATCCCAGCCTAGTCGGGTTCTGCCCCAGCCAATCCCAGCACAGCTGGACTTTGCCTCAGCCAATCCCAATACAGCTGGACTTTTAACATCCAGACCAAGGGCATTAGGTTTCAGCCGCAAGCCATCCCAGCCTAATAGGACTCTGCCTCAGCCAATCCCAGCACAGCTGGACTCTACCCATGCAAACCAAGGGCATTAGGATTCTACCCCAAGCCATCCCAGCCTAGTTGGATTCTGCCTCAGCCAATCCCAGCCCAGCCGGACTCTGCCTCAGCCAATCCCAGCACAGCTGCACTTTGCCCATGCAAACCAAGGGCATTAGGATTCTGCCCCAAGCCATCCCAGCCTAGTCGGATTCTGCCCCAGCCAATCCCAGCCCAGCCGGACTCTGCCCCAGCCAATACCAGCACAGATGGACTTTGCCCATGCAAACCGAGGGCATTAGGTTTCTGCCCCAAGCCATCCCAGCCTAATTGGATTCTGCCTCAGCCAATCCCAGCACAGATGGACTTTGCCCATGCAAACCGAGGGCATTAGTTTTCTGCCCCAAGCCATCCCGGCCTAGTCGGGTTCTGCCCCAGCCAATCCCAATCCAGCTGGACTTTGCCCAGGCGAACCGAGGGCATTAGGTTTCTGCCCCAAGACATCCCAGCCTAGTCGGATTCTGCCCCAGCCAATCCCAGTCCACCTGGACTTTGCCCATGCAAACCGAGGGCATTAGGTTTCTGCCGCAAGCCATCCCGGCCTAGCTGGATTCTGCCCCAGCCAATCCCAGCCCAGCTGGATTTTGCCCATGCAAACCAAGGGCATTAGGTTTCTGCCCCAAGCCATCCCAGCCTAGTTGGAATCTGGCCCAGCCAATCCCAGCACAGCTGGACTTTGCCCATGCGAACCAAGGGCATTAGGTTTCTGCCGCAAGCCATCCCAGCCTAGTCGGACTCAGCCTCAGCCAATCCCAGGCCAGCTGGACTTTGCCCATGCAAACCAAGGGCATTAGGTTTCTGCCCCAAGCCATCCAAGCCTAGTCGGATTCTGCCCCAGCCAATCCCAGCCCAGCCAGACTCTGCCTCAGCCAATCCCAGCACAGCTGGACTCTGCCCATGCAAACCAAGGGCATTAGGTTTCTGCCCCAAGCCATCCAAGCCTACTCAGATTCTGCCTCAGCCAATCCCAGCCCAGCCGGACTCTGCCTCAGCCAATCCCAGACCAGCTGGACTCTGCCCCAGGGAATCCCAGTACAGCTGTACTTTGCCTCAGCCAATCCCAGTCCACCTTGACTTTGCCCATGCAAACCAAGGGTATTAGGTTTCTGCCCCAAGCCATCCCAGCCTAGTTGGAATCTCCCTCAGCCAATTCCAGCACAGCTGGACTCTTCCTCAGCCAATCCCAGTCCAGCTGGACTTTTAACATCCAAACCAAGGGCATTAGGTTTCTGCCCCAAGCCATCCCAGCCTAGTCGGATTCTGCCCCAGCCAATCCCAGCACAGCTGGACTCTGCCTCAGCCAGTCGAAGCACAGTTGGACTCTGCCCATGCAAACCAGGGGCATTAGGTTTCTGCCCCAAGCCATCCCAGCCTAGCGGATTCTGCCCCAGACAATCCCAGCACAGCTGGACTTTGCCTCAGCCAATCCCAATACAGCTGGACTTTTAACATGCGAACCGAGGGCATTAGGTTTCTGCCCCAAGCCATCCCAGCCTAGTCGGATTCTGACTCAGCCAATCCCAGCACAGCTGGACTCAGCCTCAGCCAATCGCAATCCAGCTGGACTTTGCCCATGCAAACCAAGGGCATTAGGTTTCTGCCCCAAGCCATCCCAGCCTAGTTGGATTCTGCCCCAGCCAATCCCAGCACAGCTGGACTCAGCCCCAGCCAATCACAGGCCAGCTGGACTTTGCCCATGCAAACCGAGGGCATTAGGTTTCTGCCCCAAGCCATCCCAGCTTAGTCGGATTCTGCCCCAGCCAATCCCAGCCCAGCCGGACTCTGCCCCAGCCAATCCCAGCACAGCTGGACTTTGCCCATGCAAACCGAGGGCATTAGGTTTCTGCCCCAAGCCATTCCAGCCTAGTCGGGTTCTGACACAGTCAATCCCAGCACAGCTGGACTCTGCCTCAGGCAATCCCAGCACAGCTGGACTCTGCCCATGCGAACAGAGGGCATTAGGTTTCTGCCCCAAGCCATCCCAGCCTAGTCAGATTCTGACCCAGCCAATCCCAGCACAGCTGGACTTTGCCCATGCGAACAGAGGGCATTAGGTTTCTGCCCCAAGCCATCCCAGCCTAGTTGGAATCTCCCCCAGTCAATCCCAGCACAGCTGGACTTTGCCTCAGCCAATCCCAATACAGCTGGACTTTTAACATCCAGACCAAGGGCATTAGGTTTCTGCCCCAAGCCATCCCAGCCTAATCGGACTCTGCCTCAGCCAATCCCAGCACAGCTGGACTCTACCCATGCAAACCAAGGGCATTAGGATTCTGCCCCTAGCCATCCCAGCCTAGTTGGATTCTGCCTCAGCCAATCCCAGCCCAGCCGGACTCTGCCTCAGCCAATCCAAGCCCAGCTGGACTTTGCCCATGCAAACCGAGGGCATTAGGTTTCTGCCGCAAGCCATCCCAGCCTATCGGGTTCTGCCCCAGCCAATCCCAATCCAGCTGGACTTTGCCCAGGCGAACCGAGGGCATTAGGTTTCTGCCCCAAGACATCCCAGCCTAGTCGGATTCTGCCCCAGCCAATCCCAGTCCACCTGGACTTTGCCCATGCAAACCAAGGGCATTAGGTTTCTGCCCCAAGCCATCCCAGCCTAGTTGGAATCTGGCCCAGCCAATCCCAGCACAGCTGGACTTTGCCCATGTGAACCAAGGGCATTAGGTTTCTGCCCCAAGCCATCCAAGCCTAGTCGGATTCTGACACAGCCAATCCCAGCCCAGCCAGACTCTGCCTCAGCCAATCCCAGCACAGCTGGACTCTGCCCATGCAAACCAAGGGCATTAGGTTTCTGCCCCAAGCCATCCCAGCCTAATCGGACTCTGGCTCAGCCAATCCCAGTCCACCTGGACTCTACCCATGCAAACCGAGGGCATTAGGATTCTACCCCAAGCCATCCCAGCCTAGTTGGATTCTGCCTCAGCCAATCCAAGCCCAGCTGGACTTTGCCCATGCAAACCAAGGGCATTAGGTTTCTGCCCCAAGCCATCCCAGCCTAGTCGGATTCTGCCCCAGCCAATCCCAGCCCAGCCGGACTCTGCCTCAGCCAATCCCAGCACAGCTGGACTTTGCCCATGCAAACCGAGGGCATTAGGTTTCTGCCCCAAGCCATCCCAGCCTAATCAGATTCTGCCTCAGCCAATCCCAGCCCAGCCGGACTCTGCCTCAGCCAATCCCAGCACAGCTGGACTTTGCCTCAGCCAATCCCAATACAGCTGGACTTTGCCCATGCAAACCAAGGGCATGAGGTTTCTGCCCCAAGCCATCCAAGCCTAGTCGGATTCTGCCCCAAGCCATCCCAGACTAGTTGCATTCTGCCCCAGCCAATCCCAGCACAGCTGGACTTTGCCCATGCAAACCGAGGGCATTAGGTTTCTGCCCCAAGCCATCCCAGCCTAGTCGGATTCTGACACAGTCAATCCCAGCACAGCCGGACTCTGCCTCAGGCAATCCCAGCACAGCTGGACTCTGCCCATGCGAACAGAGGGCATTAGGTTTCTGCCCCAAGCCATCCCAGCCTAGTCAGATTCTGCCCCAGCCAATCCCAGCACAGCTGGACTTTGCCCATGCGAACAGAGGGCATTAGGTTTCTGCCCCAAGCCATCCCAGCCTAGTTGGAATCTCCCCCAGTCAATCCCAGCACAGCTGGACTTTGCCTCAGCCAATCCCAATACAGCTGGACTTTTAACATCCAGACCAAGGGCATTAGGTTTCTGCCCCAAGCCATCCCAGCCTAATCGGACTCTGCCTCAGCCAATCCCAGCACAGCTGGACTCTACCCATGCAAATTAAGGGCAATAGGATTCTACCCCAAGCCATCCCAGCCTAGTTGGATTGTGCCTCAGCCAATCCCAGCATAACTGGACTTTGCCCATGCAAACCGAGGGCATTAGGTTTCTGCCCCAAGCCATCCCAGCCTAGTTGGATTCTGCCCCAGCCAATCCCAGCCCAGCCGGACTCTGCCTCAGCCAATCCCAGCACAGCTGGACTTTGCCCATGCAAACCGAGGGCATTAGGTTTCTGCCCCAAGCCATCCCAGCCTAGTCGGATTCTGCCCCAGCCAATCCCAGCCCAGCCGGACTCTGCCTCAGCCAATCCCAGCACAACTGGACTTTGCCCATGCAAACCGAGGGCATTAGGTTTCTGCCCCAAGCCATCCCAGCCTAGTCGGATTCTGCCCCAGCCAATCCCAGCCCAGCCAGACTCTGCCCCAGCCAATCCCAGCACAGCTGGACTTTGCCCATGCAAACCAAGGGCATTAGGTTTCTGCCCCAAGCCATCCCAGCCTAGTCGGATTCTGCCCCAGCCAATCCCAGCCCAGCCGGACTCTGCCTCAGCCAATCCCAGCACAGATGGACTTTGCCCATGCAAACCGAGGGCATTAGGTTTCTGCCCCAAGCCATCCCAGCCTAGTTGGGTTCTGCCCCAGCCAATCCCAGTCCACCTGGACTTTGCCCATGCAAACCAAGGGCATTAGGTTTCTGCCGCAAGCCATCCCAGCCTAGTTGGAATCTGGCCCAGCCAATCCCAGCACAGCTGGACTTTGCCCATGTGAACCAAGGGCATTAGCTTTCTGCCGCAAGCCAATCCCAGCAAAGCCGGACTCTGCCTCAGGCAATCCCAGCACAGCTGGCCTCTGCCCATGCGAACAGAGGGCATTAGGTTTCTACCCCAAGCCATCCAAGCCTAGTCGGATTCTGCCCCAGCCAATCCCAGCCCAGCCAGACTCTGCCTCAGCCAATCCCAGCACAGCTGGACTCTGCCCATGCAAACCAAGGGCATTAGGTTTCTGCCCCAAGCCATCCAAGCCTAGTCAGATTCTGCCTCAGCCAATCCCCGCCCAGCCGGACTCTGCCTCAGCCAATCCCAGACCAGCTGGACTCTGCCCCAGCCAATCCCAGTACAGCTGTACTTTGCCTCAGCCAATCCCAGTCCACCTTGACTTTGCCCATGCAAACCAAGGGCATTAGGTTTCTGCCCCAAGCCATCCAAGCCTAGTTGGAATCTCCCTCAGCCAATTCCAGCACAGCTGGACTCTGCCTCAGCCAATCCCAGTCCAGCTGGACTTTTAACATCCAAACCAAGGGCATTAGGTTTCTGCCCCAAGCCATCCCAGCCTAATCGGATTCTGCCCCAGCCAATCCCAGCCCAGCCGGACTCTGCCTCAGACAGTCGAAGCACAGTTGGACTCTGCCCATGCAAACCAAGGGCATTAGGTTTCTGCCCCAAGCCATCCAAGCCTAGTCAGATTCTGCCCCAGCCAATCCCAGCCCAGCTGAACTCAGCCCATGAAAACCAAGGGCATTAGGTTTCTGCCCCAAGCCAATCCCAGCCTAGTTGGATTCTGCCCCAGCCAATCCCAGCACAGCTGGACTTTGCCCATGCAAACCAAGGGCATTAGGTTTCTGCCCCAAGCCATCCCAGCCTAGCGGATTCTGCCCCAGCCAATCCCAGCCCAGCCGGACTCTGCCTCAGCCAATCCCAGCACAGCTGAACTCTGCCCATGCAAACCAAGGGCATTAGGTTTCTGCCCCAAGCCATCCAAGCCTAGTCAGATTCTGCCCCAGCCAATCCCAGCACAGCTGGACTTTGCCTCAGCCAATCCCAATAAAGCTGGACTTTTAACATGCGAACCGAGGGCATTAGGTTTCTGCCCCAAGCCATCCCAGCCTAGTCGGATTCTGCCTCAGCCAATCCCAGCACAGCTGGACTTTGCCCATGGAAGCAAGGGCATTAGGTTTCTGCCCCAAGCCATCCCAGCCTAGCTGGATTCTGCCCCAGCCAATCCCAACACAGCTGGACTCAGCCTCAGCCAATCGCAATCCAGCTGGACTTTGCCCATGCAAACCAAGGGCATTAGGTTTCTGCCCCAAGCCATCCCAGCCTAGTTGGATTCTGCCCCAGCCAATCCCAGCCTAGTCGGACTCAGCCTCAGCCAATCCCAGGCCAGCTGGACTTTGCCCATGCAAACCAAGGGCATTAGGTTTCTGCCCCAAACCATCCCAGCCTAGTCAGATTCTGCCCCAGCCAATCCCAGCACAACTGGACTTTGCCTCAGCCAATCCCAATACAGCTGGACTTTTAACATGCGAACCGAGGGCATTAGGTTTCTGCCCCAAGCCATCCCAGCGTTGTTGGATTCTGCTCCAGCCAATCCCAGCCCAGCCGGACTCTGCCTCAGCCAATCCCAGCCCAGCTGGACTTTGCCCATGCAAACCGAGGGCATTAGGTTTCTGCGCCAAGCCATCCCAGCCTAGTTGGATTCTGCCCCAGCCAATGCCAGCCCAGCTGGACTTTGCCCATGCAAACCAAGGGCATTAGGTTTCTGCCCCAAGCCATCCCAGCCTAGTCGGATTCTGACACAGCCAATCCCAGCCCAGCCGGACTCTGCCTCAGGCAATCCCAGCACAGCTGGCCTCTGCCCATGCGAACAGAGGGTATTAGGTTTCTGCCCCAAGCCATCCCAGCCTAATCGGACTCTGCCCCAGCCAATCCCAACACAGCTGGACTTTGCCCATGCGAACCGAGGGCATTAGGTTTCTGCCCCAAGCCATCCCAGCCTAGTTGGAATCTCCCCCAGTCAATCCCAGCACAGCTGGACTTTGCCTCAGCCAATCGCAATACAGCTGGACTTTTAACATCCAGACCAAGGGCATTAGGTTTCAGCCGCAAGCCATCCCAGCCTAATCGGACTCTGCCTCAGCCAATTCCAGCACAGCTGGACTCTACCCATGCAAACCGAGGGCATTAGGATTCTACCCCAAGCCATCCCAGCCCAGTTCGATTCTGCCTCAGCCAATCCCAGCCCAGCCGGACTCTGCCTCAGCCAATCCAAGCCCAGCTGGACTTTGCCCATGCAAACCAAGGGCATTAGGTTTCTGCCCCAAGCCATCCCAGCCTAGTCGGATTCTGCCCCAGCCAATCCCAGCCCAGCCAGACTCTGCCCCAGCCAATCCCAGCACAGCTGGACTTTGCCCATGCAAACCGAGGGCATTAGGTTTCTGCCCCAAGCCATCCCAGCCTAGTCGGGTTCTGCCCCAGCCAATCCCAACCCAGCTGGACTTTGCCCATGCAAACTGAGGGCATTAGGTTTCTGCCCCAAGCCATCCAAGCCTAGTCGGATTCTGCCCCAGCCAATCCCAGCCCAGCCGGACTCTGCCTTAGCCAACCCCAGCACAGATGGACTTTGCCTCAGCCAATCGCAATACAGCTGGACTTTGTCCATGCAAACCAAGGGCAGTAGGTTTCTGCCCCAAGCCATCCCAGCCTATTCGGATTCTGCCCCAGCCAATCCCAGCCCAGCCGGACTCTGCCCCAGCCAATCCCAGCACAGCTCCACTTTGCCTCAGCCAATCGCAATACAGCTGGACTTTGTCCATGCAAACCAAGGGCAGTAGGTTTCTGCCCCAAGCCATCCCAGCCTAGTCAGATTCTGCCCCAGCCAATCCCAGACCAGCTGGACTCTGCCTCAGCCAATCCCAGCACAGCTGGACTTTGCCTCAGCCAATCCCAATACAGCTGGACTTTGCCCATGCAAACCAAGGGCATTAGGTTTCTGCCCCAAGCCATCCCAGCCTAGTCGGATTCTGCCCCAGCCAATCCCAGCCCAGCCGGACTCTGCCTCAGCCAATCCCAGCACAGATGGACTTTGCCCATGCAAACCGAGGGCATTAGGTTTCTGCCCCAAGCCATCCCAGCCTAGTCGGGTTCTGCCCCAGCCAATCCCAATCCAGCTGGACTTTGCCCAGGCGAACCGAGGGCATTAGGTTTCTGCCCCAAGACATCCCAGCCTAGTCGGATTCTGCCCCAGCCAATCCCAGTCCACCTGGACTTTGCCCATGCAAACCGAGGGCATTAGGTTTCTGCCGCAAGCCATCCCGGCCTAGCTGGATTCTGCCCCAGCCAATCCCAGCCCAGCTGGATTTTGCCCATGCAAACCAAGGGCATTAGGTTTCTGCCCCAAGCCATCCCAGCCTAGTTGGAATCTGGCCCAGCCAATCCCAGCACAGCTGGACTTTGCCCATGTGAACCAAGGGCATTAGGTTTCTGCTCCAAGCCATCCCAGCCTAGTCGGACTCAGCCTCAGCCAATCCCAGGCCAGCTGGACTTTGCCCATGCAAACCAAGGGCATTAGGTTTCTGCCCCAAGCCATCCAAGCCTAGTCGGATTCTGCCCCAGCCAATCCCAGCCCAGCCAGACTCTGCCTCAGCCAATCCCAGCACAGCTGGACTCTGCCCATGCAAACCGAGGGCATTAGGTTTCTGCCCCAAGCCATCCAAGCCTAGTCAGATTCTGCCTCAGCCAATCCCAGCCCAGCCGGACTCTGCCTCAGCCAATCCCAGACCAGCTGGACTCTGCCCCAGCCAATCCCAGTACAGCTGTACTTTGCCTCAGCCAATCCCAGTCCATCTTGACTTTGCCCATGCAAACCAAGGGCATTAGGTTTCTGCCCCAAGCCATCCCAGCCTAGTTGGAATCTCCCTCAGCCAATTCCAGCACAGCTGGACTCTTCCTCAGCCAATCCCAGGCCAGCTGGACTTTTAACATCCAAACCAAGGGCATTAGGTTTCTGCCCCAAGCCATCCAAGCCTAGTCAGATTCTGCCCCAGCCAATCCCAGCACAGCTGAACTCAGCCCATGCAAACCAAGGGCATTAGGTGTCTGCCCCAAGCCAATCCCAGCCTAGTTGGATTCTGCCCCAGCCAATCCCAGCCCAGCCGGACTCTGCCTCAGCCAATCCCAGCACAGCTGAACTCTGCCCATGCAAACCAAGGGCATTAGGTTTCTGCCCCAAGCCATCCAAGCCTAGTCAGATTCTGCCCCAGCCAATCCCAGCACAGCTGGACTTTGCCTCAGCCAATCCCAATACAGCTGGACTTTTAACATGCGAACCGAGGGCATTAGGTTTCTGCCCCAAGCCATCCCAGCCTAGTCGGATTCTGCCTCAGCCAATCCCAGCACAGCTGGACTTTGCCCATGGAAGCAAGGGCATTAGGTTTCTGCCCCAAGCCATCCCAGCCTAGCTGGATTCTGCCCCAGCCAATCCCAGCACAGCTGGACTCAGCCTCAGCCAATCGCAATCCAGCTGGACTTTGCCCATGCAAACCAAGGGCATTAGGTTTCTGCCCCAAGCCATCCCAGCCTAGTTGGATTCTGCCCCAGCCAATCCCAGCCCAGCCGGACTCTGCCTCAGCCAATCCCAGCACAGCTGGACTTTGCCCATGCAAACCGAGGGCATTAGGTTTCTGCCCCAAGCCATCCCAGCCTAGTCGGGTTCTGACACAGTCAATCCCAGCACAGCCGGACTCTGCCTCAGGCAATCCCAGCACAGCTGGACTCTGCCCATGCGAACAGAGGGCATTAGGTTTCTGCCCCAAGCCATCCCAGCCTAGTCAGATTCTGCCCCAGCCAATCCCAGCACAGCTGGACTTTGCCCATGCGAACCGAGGGCATTAGGTTTCTGCCCCAAGCTATCCCAGCCTAGTTGGAATCTCCCCCAGTCAATCCCAGCACAGCTGGACGTTGCCTCAGCCAATCCCAATACAGCTGGACTTTTAACATCCAGACCAAGGGCATTAGGTTTCTGCCCCAAGCCATCCCAGCCTAATCGGACTCTGCCTCAGCCAATCCCAGCACAGCTGGACTCTACCCATGCAAACCAAGGGCATTAGGATTCTGCCCCAAGCCATCCCAGCCTAGTTGGATTCTGCCTCAGCCAATCCCAGCCCAGCCGGACTCTGCCTCAGCCAATCCAAGCCCAGCTGGACTTTGCCCATGCAAACCGAGGGCATTAGGTTTCTGCCCCAAGCCATCCCAGCCTAGTTGGATTCTGCCTCAGCCAATCCCAGCTCAGCCGGACTCTGCCTCAGCCAATCCCAGCACAGCTGGACTTTGCCCATGCAAACCGAGGGCATTAGGTTTCTGCCCCAAGCCATCCCAGCCTAGTCGGATTCTGCCCCAGCCAATCCCAGCCCAGCCGGACTCTGCCTCAGCCAATCCCAGCACAGATGGACTTTGCCCATGCAAACCGAGGGCATTAGGTTTCTGCCCCAAGCCATCCCAGCCTAGTCGGGTTCTGCCCCAGCCAATCCCAATCCAGCTGGACTTTGCCCAGGCGAACCGAGGGCATTAGGTTTCTGCCCCAAGACATCCCAGCCTAGTCGGATTCTGCCCCAGCCAATCCCAGTCCACCTGGACTTTGCCCATGCAAACCGAGGGCATTAGGTTTCTGCCGCAAGCCATCCCGGCCTAGCTGGATTCTGCCCCAGCCAATCCCAGCCCAGCTGGATTTTGCCCATGCAAACCAAGGGCATTAGGTTTCTGCCCCAAGCCATCCCAGCCTAGTTGGAATCTGGCCCAGCCAATCCCAGCACAGCTGGACTTTGCCCATGCGAACCAAGGGCATTAGGTTTCTGCCGCAAGCCATCCCAGCCTAGTCGGACTCAGCCTCAGCCAATCCCAGGCCAGCTGGACTTTGCCCATGCAAACCAAGGGCATTAGGTTTCTGCCCCAAGCCATCCAAGCCTAGTCGGATTCTGCCCCAGCCAATCCCAGCCCAGCCAGACTCTGCCTCAGCCAATCCCAGCACAGCTGGACTCTGCCCATGCAAACCAAGGGCATTAGGTTTCTGCCCCAAGCCATCCAAGCCTACTCAGATTCTGCCTCAGCCAATCCCAGCCCAGCCGGACTCTGCCTCAGCCAATCCCAGACCAGCTGGACTCTGCCCCAGGGAATCCCAGTACAGCTGTACTTTGCCTCAGCCAATCCCAGTCCACCTTGACTTTGCCCATGCAAACCAAGGGTATTAGGTTTCTGCCCCAAGCCATCCCAGCCTAGTTGGAATCTCCCTCAGCCAATTCCAGCACAGCTGGACTCTTCCTCAGCCAATCCCAGTCCAGCTGGACTTTTAACATCCAAACCAAGGGCATTAGGTTTCTGCCCCAAGCCATCCCAGCCTAGTCGGATTCTGCCCCAGCCAATCCCAGCACAGCTGGACTCTGCCTCAGCCAGTCGAAGCACAGTTGGACTCTGCCCATGCAAACCAGGGGCATTAGGTTTCTGCCCCAAGCCATCCCAGCCTAGCGGATTCTGCCCCAGACAATCCCAGCACAGCTGGACTTTGCCTCAGCCAATCCCAATACAGCTGGACTTTTAACATGCGAACCGAGGGCATTAGGTTTCTGCCCCAAGCCATCCCAGCCTAGTCGGATTCTGACTCAGCCAATCCCAGCACAGCTGGACTCAGCCTCAGCCAATCGCAATCCAGCTGGACTTTGCCCATGCAAACCAAGGGCATTAGGTTTCTGCCCCAAGCCATCCCAGCCTAGTTGGATTCTGCCCCAGCCAATCCCAGCACAGCTGGACTCAGCCCCAGCCAATCACAGGCCAGCTGGACTTTGCCCATGCAAACCGAGGGCATTAGGTTTCTGCCCCAAGCCATCCCAGCTTAGTCGGATTCTGCCCCAGCCAATCCCAGCCCAGCCGGACTCTGCCCCAGCCAATCCCAGCACAGCTGGACTTTGCCCATGCAAACCGAGGGCATTAGGTTTCTGCCCCAAGCCATTCCAGCCTAGTCGGGTTCTGACACAGTCAATCCCAGCACAGCTGGACTCTGCCTCAGGCAATCCCAGCACAGCTGGACTCTGCCCATGCGAACAGAGGGCATTAGGTTTCTGCCCCAAGCCATCCCAGCCTAGTCAGATTCTGACCCAGCCAATCCCAGCACAGCTGGACTTTGCCCATGCGAACAGAGGGCATTAGGTTTCTGCCCCAAGCCATCCCAGCCTAGTTGGAATCTCCCCCAGTCAATCCCAGCACAGCTGGACTTTGCCTCAGCCAATCCCAATACAGCTGGACTTTTAACATCCAGACCAAGGGCATTAGGTTTCTGCCCCAAGCCATCCCAGCCTAATCGGACTCTGCCTCAGCCAATCCCAGCACAGCTGGACTCTACCCATGCAAACCAAGGGCATTAGGATTCTGCCCCTAGCCATCCCAGCCTAGTTGGATTCTGCCTCAGCCAATCCCAGCCCAGCCGGACTCTGCCTCAGCCAATCCAAGCCCAGCTGGACTTTGCCCATGCAAACCGAGGGCATTAGGTTTCTGCCGCAAGCCATCCCAGCCTATCGGGTTCTGCCCCAGCCAATCCCAATCCAGCTGGACTTTGCCCAGGCGAACCGAGGGCATTAGGTTTCTGCCCCAAGACATCCCAGCCTAGTCGGATTCTGCCCCAGCCAATCCCAGTCCACCTGGACTTTGCCCATGCAAACCAAGGGCATTAGGTTTCTGCCCCAAGCCATCCCAGCCTAGTTGGAATCTGGCCCAGCCAATCCCAGCACAGCTGGACTTTGCCCATGTGAACCAAGGGCATTAGGTTTCTGCCCCAAGCCATCCAAGCCTAGTCGGATTCTGACACAGCCAATCCCAGCCCAGCCAGACTCTGCCTCAGCCAATCCCAGCACAGCTGGACTCTGCCCATGCAAACCAAGGGCATTAGGTTTCTGCCCCAAGCCATCCCAGCCTAATCGGACTCTGGCTCAGCCAATCCCAGTCCACCTGGACTCTACCCATGCAAACCGAGGGCATTAGGATTCTACCCCAAGCCATCCCAGCCTAGTTGGATTCTGCCTCAGCCAATCCAAGCCCAGCTGGACTTTGCCCATGCAAACCAAGGGCATTAGGTTTCTGCCCCAAGCCATCCCAGCCTAGTCGGATTCTGCCCCAGCCAATCCCAGCCCAGCCGGACTCTGCCTCAGCCAATCCCAGCACAGCTGGACTTTGCCCATGCAAACCGAGGGCATTAGGTTTCTGCCCCAAGCCATCCCAGCCTAATCAGATTCTGCCTCAGCCAATCCCAGCCCAGCCGGACTCTGCCTCAGCCAATCCCAGCACAGCTGGACTTTGCCTCAGCCAATCCCAATACAGCTGGACTTTGCCCATGCAAACCAAGGGCATGAGGTTTCTGCCCCAAGCCATCCAAGCCTAGTCGGATTCTGCCCCAAGCCATCCCAGACTAGTTGGATTCTGCCCCAGCCAATCCCAGCACAGCTGGACTTTGCCCATGCAAACCGAGGGCATTAGGTTTCTGCCCCAAGCCATCCCAGCCTAGTCGGATTCTGACACAGTCAATCCCAGCACAGCCGGACTCTGCCTCAGGCAATCCCAGCACAGCTGGACTCTGCCCATGCGAACAGAGGGCATTAGGTTTCTGCCCCAAGCCATCCCAGCCTAGTCAGATTCTGCCCCAGCCAATCCCAGCACAGCTGGACTTTGCCCATGCGAACAGAGGGCATTAGGTTTCTGCCCCAAGCCATCCCAGCCTAGTTGGAATCTCCCCCAGTCAATCCCAGCACAGCTGGACTTTGCCTCAGCCAATCCCAATACAGCTGGACTTTTAACATCCAGACCAAGGGCATTAGGTTTCTGCCCCAAGCCATCCCAGCCTAATCGGACTCTGCCTCAGCCAATCCCAGCACAGCTGGACTCTACCCATGCAAATTAAGGGCAATAGGATTCTACCCCAAGCCATCCCAGCCTAGTTGGATTGTGCCTCAGCCAATCCCAGCACAACTGGACTTTGCCCATGCAAACCGAGGGCATTAGGTTTCTGCCCCAAGCCATCCCAGCCTAGTTGGATTCTGCCCCAGCCAATCCCAGCCCAGCCGGACTCTGCCTCAGCCAATCCCAGCACAGCTGGACTTTGCCCATGCAAACCGAGGGCATTAGGTTTCTGCCCCAAGCCATCCCAGCCTAGTCGGATTCTGCCCCAGCCAATCCCAGCCCAGCCGGACTCTGCCTCAGCCAATCCCAGCACAGCTGGACTTTGCCCATGCAAACCGAGGGCATTAGGTTTCTGCCCCAAGCCATCCCAGCCTAGTCGGATTCTGCCCCAGCCCATCCCAGCCCAGCCAGACTCTGCCCCAGCCAATCCCAGCCCAGCTGGATTTTGCCCATGCAAACCAAGGGCATTAGGTTTCTGCCCCAAGCCATCCCAGCCTAGTCGGATTCTGCCCCAGCCAATCCCAGCCCAGCCGGACTCTGCCTCAGCCAATCCCAGCACAGATGGACTTTGCCCATGCAAACCGAGGGCATTAGGTTTCTGCCCCAAGCCATCCCAGCCTAGTTGGGTTCTGCCCCAGCCAATCCCAGTCCACCTGGACTTTGCCCATGCAAACCAAGGGCATTAGGTTTCTGCCGCAAGCCATCCCAGCCTAGTTGGAATCTGGCCCAGCCAATCCCAGCACAGCTGGACTTTGCCCATGTGAACCAAGGGCATTAGCTTTCTGCCGCAAGCCAATCCCAGCAAAGCCGGACTCTGCCTCAGGCAATCCCAGCACAGCTGGCCTCTGCCCATGCGAACAGAGGGCATTAGGTTTCTACCCCAAGCCATCCAAGCCTAGTCGGATTCTGCCCCAGCCAATCCCAGCCCAGCCAGACTCTGCCTCAGCCAATCCCAGCACAGCTGGACTCTGCCCATGCAAACCAAGGGCATTAGGTTTCTGCCCCAAGCCATCCCAGCCTAGTTGGATTCTGCCCCAGCCAATCCCAGCCTAGTCGGACTCAGCCTCAGCCAATCCCAGGCCAGCTGGACTTTGCCCATGCAAACCAAGGGCATTAGGTTTCTGCCCCAAACCATCCCAGCCTAGTCAGATTCTGCCCCAGCCAATCCCAGCACAACTGGACTTTGCCTCAGCCAATCCCAATACAGCTGGACTTTTAACATGCGAACCGAGGGCATTAGGTTTCTGCCCCAAGCCATCCCAGCCTAGTTGGATTCTGCTCCAGCCAATCCCAGCCCAGCCGGACTCTGCCTCAGCCAATCCCAGCCCAGCTGGACTTTGCCCATGCAAACCGAGGGCATTAGGTTTCTGCGCCAAGCCATCCCAGCCTAGTTGGATTCTGCCCCAGCCAATGCCAGCCCAGCTGGACTTTGCCCATGCAAACCAAGGGCATTAGGTTTCTGCCCCAAGCCATCCCAGCCTAGTCGGATTCTGACACAGCCAATCCCAGCCCAGCCGGACTCTGCCTCAGCCAATCCCAGCACAGCTGGCCTCTGCCCATGCAAACCAAGGGCATTAGGTTTCTGCCCCAAGCCATCCCAGCCTAATCAGATTCTGCCTCAGCCAATCCCAGCCCAGCCGGACTCTGCCTCAGCCAATCCCAGCACAGCTGGACTTTGCCTCAGCCAATCCCAATACAGCTGGACTTTGCCCATGCAAACCAAGGGCATGAGGTTTCTGCCCCAAGCCATCCAAGCCTAGTCGGATTCTGCCCCAAGCCATCCCAGACTAGTTGGATTCTGCCCCAGCCAATCCCAGCACAGCTGGACTTTGCCCATGCAAACCGAGGGCATTAGGTTTCTGCCCCAAGCCATCCCAGCCTAGTCGGATTCTGACACAGTCAATCCCAGCACAGCCGGACTCTGCCTCAGGCAATCCCAGCACAGCTGGACTCTGCCCATGCGAACAGAGGGCATTAGGTTTCTGCCCCAAGCCATCCCAGCCTAGTCAGATTCTGCCCCAGCCAATCCCAGCACAGCTGGACTTTGCCCATGCGAACAGAGGGCATTAGGTTTCTGCCCCAAGCCATCCCAGCCTAGTTGGAATCTCCCCCAGTCAATCCCAGCACAGCTGGACTTTGCCTCAGCCAATCCCAATACAGCTGGACTTTTAACATCCAGACCAAGGGCATTAGGTTTCTGCCCCAAGCCATCCCAGCCTAATCGGACTCTGCCTCAGCCAATCCCAGCACAGCTGGACTCTACCCATGCAAATTAAGGGCAATAGGATTCTACCCCAAGCCATCCCAGCCTAGTTGGATTGTGCCTCAGCCAATCCCAGCACAACTGGACTTTGCCCATGCAAACCGAGGGCATTAGGTTTCTGCCCCAAGCCATCCCAGCCTAGTTGGATTCTGCCCCAGCCAATCCCAGCCCAGCCGGACTCTGCCTCAGCCAATCCCAGCACAGCTGGACTTTGCCCATGCAAACCGAGGGCATTAGGTTTCTGCCCCAAGCCATCCCAGCCTAGTCGGATTCTGCCCCAGCCAATCCCAGCACAGCCGGACTCTGCCTCAGCCAATCCCAGCACAACTGGACTTTGCCCATGCAAACCGAGGGCATTAGGTTTCTGCCCCAAGCCATCCCAGCCTAGTCGGATTCTGCCCCAGCCAATCCCAGCCCAGCCGGACTCTGCCCCAGCCAATCCCAGCACAGCTGGACTTTGCCCATGCAAACAAAGGGCATTAGGTTTCTGCCCCAAGCCATCCCAGCCTAGTCGGATTCTGCCCCAGCCAATCCCAGCCCAGCCGGACTCTGCCTCAGCCAATCCCAGCACAGATGGACTTTGCCCATGCAAACCGAGGGCATTAGGTTTCTGCCCCAAGCCATCCCAGCCTAGTTGGGTTCTGCCCCAGCCAATCCCAGTCCACCTGGACTTTGCCCATGCAAACCAAGGGCATTAGGTTTCTGCCGCAAGCCATCCCAGCCTAGTTGGAATCTGGCCCAGCCAATCCCAGCACAGCTGGACTTTGCCCATGTGAACCAAGGGCATTAGCTTTCTGCCGCAAGCCAATCCCAGCAAAGCCGGACTCTGCCTCAGGCAATCCCAGCACAGCTGGCCTCTGCCCATGCGAACAGAGGGCATTAGGTTTCTACCCCAAGCCATCCAAGCCTAGTCGGATTCTGCCCCAGCCAATCCCAGCCCAGCCAGACTCTGCCTCAGCCAATCCCAGCACAGCTGGACTCTGCCCATGCAAACCAAGGGCATTAGGTTTCTGCCCCAAGCCATCCAAGCCTAGTCAGATTCTGCCTCAGCCAATCCCCGCCCAGCCGGACTCTGCCTCAGCCAATCCCAGACCAGCTGGACTCTGCCCCAGCCAATCCCAGTACAGCTGTACTTTGCCTCAGCCAATCCCAGTCCACCTTGACTTTGCCCATGCAAACCAAGGGCATTAGGTTTCTGCCCCAAGCCATCCAAGCCTAGTTGGAATCTCCCTCAGCCAATTCCAGCACAGCTGGACTCTGCCTCAGCCAATCCCAGTCCAGCTGGACTTTTAACATCCAAACCAAGGGCATTAGGTTTCTGCCCCAAGCCATCCCAGCCTAATCGGATTCTGCCCCAGCCAATCCCAGCCCAGCCGGACTCTGCCTCAGACAGTCGAAGCACAGTTGGACTCTGCCCATGCAAACCAAGGGCATTAGGTTTCTGCCCCAAGCCATCCAAGCCTAGTCAGATTCTGCCCCAGCCAATCCCAGCCCAGCTGAACTCAGCCCATGAAAACCAAGGGCATTAGGTTTCTGCCCCAAGCCAATCCCAGCCTAGTTGGATTCTGCCCCAGCCAATCCCAGCACAGCTGGACTTTGCCCATGCAAACCAAGGGCATTAGGTTTCTGCCCCAAGCCATCCCAGCCTAGCGGATTCTGCCCCAGCCAATCCCAGCCCAGCCGGACTCTGCCTCAGCCAATCCCAGCACAGCTGAACTCTGCCCATGCAAACCAAGGGCATTAGGTTTCTGCCCCAAGCCATCCAAGCCTAGTCAGATTCTGCCCCAGCCAATCCCAGCACAGCTGGACTTTGCCTCAGCCAATCCCAATAAAGCTGGACTTTTAACATGCGAACCGAGGGCATTAGGTTTCTGCCCCAAGCCATCCCAGCCTAGTCGGATTCTGCCTCAGCCAATCCCAGCACAGCTGGACTTTGCCCATGGAAGCAAGGGCATTAGGTTTCTGCCCCAAGCCATCCCAGCCTAGCTGGATTCTGCCCCAGCCAATCCCAACACAGCTGGACTCAGCCTCAGCCAATCGCAATCCAGCTGGACTTTGCCCATGCAAACCAAGGGCATTAGGTTTCTGCCCCAAGCCATCCCAGCCTAGTTGGATTCTGCCCCAGCCAATCCCAGCCTAGTCGGACTCAGCCTCAGCCAATCCCAGGCCAGCTGGACTTTGCCCATGCAAACCAAGGGCATTAGGTTTCTGCCCCAAACCATCCCAGCCTAGTCAGATTCTGCCCCAGCCAATCCCAGCACAACTGGACTTTGCCTCAGCCAATCCCAATACAGCTGGACTTTTAACATGCGAACCGAGGGCATTAGGTTTCTGCCCCAAGCCATCCCAGCCTAGTTGGATTCTGCTCCAGCCAATCCCAGCCCAGCCGGACTCTGCCTCAGCCAATCCCAGCCCAGCTGGACTTTGCCCATGCAAACCGAGGGCATTAGGTTTCTGCGCCAAGCCATCCCAGCCTAGTTGGATTCTGCCCCAGCCAATGCCAGCCCAGCTGGACTTTGCCCATGCAAACCAAGGGCATTAGGTTTCTGCCCCAAGCCATCCCAGCCTAGTCGGATTCTGACACAGCCAATCCCAGCCCAGCCGGACTCTGCCTCAGGCAATCCCAGCACAGCTGGCCTCTGCCCATGCGAACAGAGGGTATTAGGTTTCTGCCCCAAGCCATCCCAGCCTAATCGGACTCTGCCCCAGCCAATCCCAACACAGCTGGACTTTGCCCATGCGAACCGAGGGCATTAGGTTTCTGCCCCAAGCCATCCCAGCCTAGTTGGAATCTCCCCCAGTCAATCCCAGCACAGCTGGACTTTGCCTCAGCCAATCGCAATACAGCTGGACTTTTAACATCCAGACCAAGGGCATTAGGTTTCAGCCGCAAGCCATCCCAGCCTAATCGGACTCTGCCTCAGCCAATTCCAGCACAGCTGGACTCTACCCATGCAAACCGAGGGCATTAGGATTCTACCCCAAGCCATCCCAGCCCAGTTCGATTCTGCCTCAGCCAATCCCAGCCCAGCCGGACTCTGCCTCAGCCAATCCAAGCCCAGCTGGACTTTGCCCATGCAAACCAAGGGCATTAGGTTTCTGCCCCAAGCCATCCCAGCCTAGTCGGATTCTGCCCCAGCCAATCCCAGCCCAGCCAGACTCTGCCCCAGCCAATCCCAGCACAGCTGGACTTTGCCCATGCAAACCGAGGGCATTAGGTTTCTGCCCCAAGCCATCCCAGCCTAGTCGGGTTCTGCCCCAGCCAATCCCAGCACAGCTGAACTCAGCCCATGCAAACCAAGGGCATTAGGTGTCTGCCCCAAGCCAATCCCAGCCTAGTTGGATTCTGCCCCAGCCAATCCCAGCCCAGCCGGACTCTGCCTCAGCCAATCCCAGCACAGCTGAACTCTGCCCATGCAAACCAAGGGCATTAGGTTTCTGCCCCAAGCCATCCAAGCCTAGTCAGATTCTGCCCCAGCCAATCCCAGCACAGCTGGACTTTGCCTCAGCCAATCCCAATACAGCTGGACTTTTAACATGCGAACCGAGGGCATTAGGTTTCTGCCTTAAGCCATCCCAGCCTAGTCGGATTCTGCCTCAGCCAATCCCAGCACAGCTGGACTTTGCCCATGGAAGCAAGGGCATTAGGTTTCTGCCCCAAGCCATCCCAGCCTAGCTGGATTCTGCCCCAGCCAATCCCAGCACAGCTGGACTCAGCCTCAGCCAATCGCAATCCAGCTGGACTTTGCCCATGCAAACCAAGGGCATTAGGTTTCTGCCCCAAGCCATCCCAGCCTAGTTGGATTCTGCCCCAGCCAATCCCAGCCCAGCCGGACTCTGCCTCAGCCAATCCCAGCACAGCTGGACTTTGCCCATGCAAACCGAGGGCATTAGGTTTCTGCCCCAAGCCATCCCAGCCTAGTCGGGTTCTGACACAGTCAATCCCAGCACAGCCGGACTCTGCCTCAGGCAATCCCAGCACAGCTGGACTCTGCCCATGCGAACAGAGGGCATTAGGTTTCTGCCCCAAGCCATCCCAGCCTAGTCAGATTCTGCCCCAGCCAATCCCAGCACAGCTGGACTTTGCCCATGCGAACCGAGGGCATTAGGTTTCTGCCCCAAGCTATCCCAGCCTAGTTGGAATCTCCCCCAGTCAATCCCAGCACAGCTGGACGTTGCCTCAGCCAATCCCAATACAGCTGGACTTTTAACATCCAGACCAAGGGCATTAGGTTTCTGCCCCAAGCCATCCCAGCCTAATCGGACTCTGCCTCAGCCAATCCCAGCACAGCTGGACTCTACCCATGCAAACCAAGGGCATTAGGATTCTGCCCCAAGCCATCCCAGCCTAGTTGGATTCTGCCTCAGCCAATCCCAGCCCAGCCGGACTCTGCCTCAGCCAATCCCAGCACAGCTGGACTTTGCCCATGCAAACCGAGGGCATTAGGTTTCTGCCCCAAGCCATCCCAGCCTAGTTGGATTCTGCCTCAGCCAATCCCAGCTCAGCCGGACTCTGCCTCAGCCAATCCCAGCACAGCTGGACTTTGCCCATGCAAACCGAGGGCATTAGGTTTCTGCCCCAAGCCATCCCAGAATAGTCGGATTCTGCCCCAGCCAATCCCAGCCCAGCCGGACTCTGCCTCAGCCAATCCCAGCACAGATGGACTTTGCCCATGCAAACCGAGGGCATTAGGTTTCTGCCCCAAGCCATCCCAGCCTAGTCGGGTTCTGCCCCAGCCAATCCCAATCCAGCTGGACTTTGCCCAGGCGAACCGAGGGCATTAGGTTTCTGCCCCAAGACATTCCAGCCTAGTCGGATTCTGCCCCAGCCAATCCCAGTCCACCTGGACTTTGCCCATGCAAAACGAGGGCATTAGGTTTCTGCCGCAAGCCATCCCGGCCTAGCTGGATTCTGCCCCAGCCAATCCCAGCCCAGCTGGATTTTGCCCATGCAAACCAAGGGCATTAGGTTTCTGCCCCAAGCCATCCCAGCCTAGTTGGAATCTGGCCCAGCCAATCCCAGCACAGCTGGACTTTGCCCATGTGAACCAAGGGCATTAGGTTTCTGCTCCAAGCCATCCCAGCCTAGTCGGACTCAGCCTCAGCCAATCCCAGCACAGCTGGACTTTGCCCATGCAAACCAAGGGCATTAGGTTTCTGCCCCAAGCCATCCCAGCCTAATCGGACTCTGGCTCAGCCAATCCCAGTCCACCTGGACTCTACCCATGCAAACCGAGGGCATTAGGATTCTACCCCAAGCCATCCCAGCCTAGCTGGATTCTGCCTCAGCCAATCCAAGCCCAGCTGGACTTTGCCCATGCAAACCAAGGGCATTAGGTTTCTGCCCCAAGCCATCCCAGCCTAGTCGGATTCTGCCCCAGCCAATCCCAGCCCAGCCGGACTCTGCCTCAGCCAATCCCAGCACAGCTGGACTTTGCCCATGCAAACCGAGGGCATTAGGTTTCTGCCCCAAGCCATCCCAGCCTAATCAGATTCTGCCTCAGCCAATCCCAGCCCAGCCGGACTCTGCCTCAGCCAATCCCAGCCCAGCCGGACTCTGCCTCAGCCAATCCCAGCACAGCTGGACTCTGCCCATGCGAACAGAGGGCATTAGGTTTCTGCCCCAAGCCATCCCAGCCTAGTTGGAATCTCCCCCAGTCAATCCCAGCACAGCTGGACTTTGCCTCAGCCAATCCCAATACAGCTGGACTTTTAACATCCAGACCAAGGGCATTATGTTTCTGCCCCAAGCCATCCCAGCCTAATCGGACTCTGCCTCAGCCAATCCCAGCACAGCTGGACTCTACCCATGCAAACCAAGGGCATTAGGATTCTACCCCAAGCCATCCCAGCCTAGTCGGATTCTGCCCCAGCCAATCCCAGCCCAGCCGGACTCTGCCTCAGCCAATCCCAGCACAGATGGACTTTGCCCATGCAAACCGAGGGCATTAGGTTTCTGCCCCAAGCCATCCCAGCCTAGTCGGGTTCTGCCTCAGCCAATCCCAATCCAGCTGGACTTTGCCCATGCAAACCGAGGGCATTAGGTTTCTGCCGCAAGCCATCCCGGCCTAGCTGGATTCTGCCCCAGCCAATCCCAGCCCAGCTGGATTTTGCCCATGCAAACCAAGGGCATTAGGTTTCTGCCCCAAGCCATCCCAGCCTAGTTGGAATCTGGCCCAGCCAATCCCAGCACAGCTGGACTTTGCCCATGTGAACCAAGGGCATTAGGTTTCTGCCCCAAGCCATCCCAGCCTAGTCGGACTCAGCCTCAGCCAATCCCAGGCCAGCTGGACTTTGCCCATGCAAACCAAGGGCATTAGGTTTCTGCCCCAAGCCATCCAAGCCTAGTCGGATTCTGCCCCAGCCAATCCCAGCCCAGCCAGACTCTGCCTCAGCCAATCCCAGCACAGCTGGACTCTGCCCATGCAAACCGAGGGCATTAGGTTTCTGCCCCAAGCCATCCAAGCCTAGTCAGATTCTGCCTCAGCCAATCCCAGCCCAGCCGGACTCTGCCTCAGCCAATCCCAGCACAGCCGGACTCTGCCTCAGCCAATCCCAGCACAGCTGGACTTTGCCTCAGTCAATCGCAATACAGCTGGACTTTGTCCATGCAAACCAAGGGCAGTAGGTTTCTGCCCCAAGCCATCCCAGCCTAGTTGGATTCTGCCTCAGCCAATCCCAGACCAGCTGGCCTCTGCCTCAGCCAATCCCAATACAGCTGGACTTTGCCCATGCAAACCAAGGGCATGAGGTTTCTGCCCCAAGCCATCCCAGCCTAGTCGGATTCTGCCCCAAGCTATCCCAGACTAGTTGGATTCTGCCCCAGCCAATCCCAGCACAGCTGGACTTTGCCCATGCAAACCGAGGGCATTAGGTTTCTGCCCCAAGCCATCCCAGCCTAGTCGGATTCTGACACAGTCAATCCCAGCACAGCCGGACTCTGCCTCAGGCAATCCCAGCACAGCTGGACTCTGCCCATGCGAACAGAGGGCATTAGGTTTCTGCCCCAAGCCATCCCAGCCTAGTCAGATTCTGCCCCAGCCAATCCCAGCACAGCTGGACTTTGCCCATGCGAACCGAGGGCATTAGGTTTCTGCCCCAAGCCATCCCAGCCTAGTTGGAATCTCCCCCAGTCAATCCCAGCACAGCTGGACTTTGCCTCAGCCAATCCCAATACAGCTGGACTTTTAACATCCAGACCAAGGGCATTAGGCTTCTGCCCCAAGCCATCCCAGCCTAATCGGACTCTGCCTCAGCTAATCCCAGCACAGCTGGACTCTGCCTCAGCCAATCCCAGCACAGATGGACTTTGCCCATGCAAACCGAGGGCATTAGGTTTCTGCCCCAAGCCATCCCAGCCTAGTCGGGTTCTGCCCCAGCCAATCCCAATCCAGCTGGACTTTGCCCAGGCGAACCGAGGGCATTAGGTTTCTGCCCCAAGACATCCCAGCCTAGTCGGATTCTGCCCCAGCCAATCCCAGTCCACCTGGACTTTGCCCATGCAAACCGAGGGCATTAGGTTTCTGCCGCAAGCCATCCCAGCCTAGTTGGAATCTGGCCCAGCCAATCCCAGCACAGCTGGACTTTGCCCATGCAAACCAAGGGCATTAGGTTTCTGCCCCAAGCCATCCCAGCCTAGTCGGATTCTGCCCCAGCCAATCCCAGCCCAGCCGGACTCTGCCTCAGCCAGTCGAAGCACAGTTGGACTCTGCCAATGCAAACCAAGGGCATTAGGTTTCCGCCCCAAGCCATCCCAGCCTAGTCAGATTCTGCCCCAGCCATTCCCAGCACAGCTGAACTCAGCCCACGCAAACCAAGGGCATTAGGTTTCTGCCCCAAGCCATCCCAGCCTAGCGGATTCTGCCCCAGCCAATCCCAGCCCAGCCGGACTCTGCCTCAGCCAATCCCAGCACAGCTGAACTCTGCCCATGCAAACCAAGGGCATTAGGTTTCTGCCCCAAGCCATCCCAGCCTAGTCGGGTTCTGCCCCAGCCAATCCCAGCACAGCTGGACTTTGCCTCAGCCAATCCCAGCACAGCTGGACTTTTAACATGCGAACCGAGGGCATTAGGTTTCTGCCCCAAGCCATCCCAGCCTAGTCGGATTCTGCCTCAGCCAATCCCAGCACAGTTGGACTTTGCCCATGGAAGCAAGGGCATTAGGTTTCTGCCCCAAGCCATCCCAGCCTAGCTGGATTCTGCCCCAGCCAATCCCAGCCCAGCTGGACTTTGCCCATGCAAACCGAGGGCATTAGGTTTCTGCCCCAAGCCATCCCAGCCTAGTCGGGTTCTGACACAGTCAATCCCAGCACAGCCGGACTCTGCCTTAGGCAATCCCAGCACAGCTGGACTCTGCCCATGCGAACAGAGGGCATTAGGTTTCTGCCCCAAGCCATCCCAGCCTAGTCAGATTCTGCCCCAGCCAATCCCAGCACAGCTGGACTTTGCCCATGCGAACCGAGGGCATTAGGTTTCTGCCCCAAGCCATCCCAGCCTAGTTGGAATCTCCCCCAGTCAATCCCAGCACAGCTGGACGTTGCCTCAGCCAATCCCAATACAGCTGGACTTTTAACATCCAGACCAAGGGCATTAGGTTTCTGCCCCAAGCCATCCCAGCCTAATCGGACTCTGCCTCAGCCAATCCCAGCACAGCTGGACTCTACCCATGCAAACCAAGGGCATTAGGATTCTGCCCCAAGCCATCCCAGCCTAGTTGGATTCTGCCTCAGCCAATCCCAGCCCAGCCGGACTCTGCCTCAGCCAATCCAAGCCCAGCTGGACTTTGCCCATGCAAACCGAGGGCATTAGGTTTCTGCCCCAAGCCATCCCAGCCTAGTTGGATTCTGCCTCAGCCAATCCCAGCTCAGCCGGACTCTGCCTCAGCCAATCCCAGCACAGCTGGACTTTGCCCATGCAAACCGAGGGCATTAGGTTTCTGCCCCAAGCCATCCCAGCCTAGTCGGGTTCTGCCCCAGCCAATCCCAATCCAGCTGGACTTTGCCCAGGCGAACCGAGGGCATTAGGTTTCTGCCCCAAGACATCCCAGCCTAGTCGGATTCTGCCCCAGCCAATCCCAGTCCACCTGGACTTTGCCCATGCAAACCGAGGGCATTAGGTTTCTGCCGCAAGCCATCCCGGCCTAGCTGGATTCTGCCCCAGCCAATCCCAGCCCAGCTGGATTTTGCCCATGCAAACCAAGGGCATTAGGTTTCTGCCCCAAGCCATCCCAGCCTAGTTGGAATCTGGCCCAGCCAATCCCAGCACAGCTGGACTTTGCCCATGTGAACCAAGGGTATTAGGTTTCTGCCCCAAGCCATCCCAGCCTAGTCGGACTCAGCCTCAGCCAATCCCAGCACAGCTGGACTTTGCCCATGCAAAACAAGGGCATTAGGTTTCTGCCCCAAGCCATCCCAGCCTAATCGGACTCTGGCTCAGCCAATCCCAGTGCACCTGGACTCTACCCATGCAAACCGAGGGCATTAGGATTCTGCCCCAAGCCATCCCAGCCTAGTTGGATTCTGCCTCAGCCAATCCAAGCCCAGCTGGACTTTGCCCATGCAAACCAAGGGCATTAGGTTTCTGCCCCAAGCCATCCCAGCCTAGTCGGATTCTGCCCCAGCCAATCCCAGCCCAGCCGGACTCTGCCTCAGACAATCCCAGCATAGCTGGACTTTGCCCATGCAAACCGAGGGCATTAGGTTTCTGCCCCAAGCCATCCCAGCCTAATCAGATTCTGCCTCAGCCAATCCCAGCCCAGCCGGACTCTGCCTCAGCCAATCCCAGCCCAGCCGGACTCTGCCTCAGGCAATCCCAGCACAGCTGGACTCTGCCCATGCGAACAGAGGGCATTAGGTTTCTGCCCCAAGCCATCCCAGCCTAGTCAGATTCTGCCCCAGCCAATCCCAGCACAGCTGGACTTTGCCCATGCGAACAGAGGGCATTAGGTTTCTGCCCCAAGCCATCCCAGCCTAGTTGGAATCTCCCCCAGTCAATCCCAGCACAGCTGGACTTTGCCTCAGCCAATCCCAATACAGCTGGACTTTTAACATCCAGACCAAGGGCATTATGTTTCTGCCCCAAGCCATCCCAGCCTAGTCAGATTCTGCCCCAGCCAATCCCAGCACAGCTGGACTCTACCCATGCAAACCAAGGGCATTAGGATTCTACCCCAAGCCATCCCAGCCTAGTCGGATTCTGCCCCAGCCAATCCCAGCCCAGCCGGACTCTGCCTCAGCCAATCCCAGCCCAGCTGGACTTTGCCCATGCAAACCGAGGGCATTAGGTTTCTGCCCCAAGCCATCCCAGCCTAGTCGGATTCTGCCCCAGCCAATCCCAGCCCAGCCGGACTCTGCCTCAGCCAATCCCAGCACAGATGGACTTTGCCCATGCAAACCGAGGGCATTAGGTTTCTGCCCCAAGCCATCCCAGCCTAGTCGGGTTCTGCCTCAGCCAATCCCAATCCAGCTGGACTTTGCCCATGCAAACCGAGGGCATTAGCTTTCTGCCCCAAGCCATCCCGGCCTAGCTGGATTCTGCCCCAGCCAATCCCAGCCCAGCTGGATTTTGCCCATGCAAACCAAGGGCATTAGGTTTCTGCCCCAAGCCATCCCAGCCTAGTTGGAATCTGGCCCAGCCAATCCCAGCACAGCTGGACTTTGCCCATGTGAACCAAGGGCATTAGGTTTCTGCCCCAAGCCATCCCAGCCTAGTCGGACTCAGCCTCAGCCAATCCCAGGCCAGCTGGACTTTGCCCATGCAAACCAAGGGCATTAGGTTTCTGCCCCAAGCCATCCAAGCCTAGTCGGATTCTGCCCCAGCCAATCCCAGCCCAGCCAGACTCTGCCTCAGCCAATCCCAGCACAGCTGGACTCTGCCCATGCAAACCGAGGGCATTAGGTTTCTGCCCCAAGCCATCCAAGCCTAGTCAGATTCTGCCTCAGCCAATCCCAGCCCAGCCGGACTCTGCCTCAGCCAATCCCAGCCCAGCCGGACTCTGCCTCAGCCAATCCCAGCACAGCTGGACTTTGCCTCAGTCAATCGCAATACAGCTGGACTTTGTCCATGCAAACCAAGGGCAGTAGGTTTCTGCCCCAAGCCATCCCAGCCTAGTTGGATTCTGCCTCAGCCAATCCCAGACCAGCTGGCCTCTGCCTCAGCCAATCCCAATACAGCTGGACTTTGCCCATGCAAACCAAGGGCATGAGGTTTCTGCCCCAAGCCATCCAAGCCTAGTCGGATTCTGCCCCAAGCCATCCCAGACTAGTTGGATTCTGCCCCAGCCAATCCCAGCCCAGCTGGACTTTGCCCATGCAAACCGAGGGCATTAGGTTTCTGCCCCAAGCCATCCCAGCCTAGTCGGATTCTGACACAGTCAATCCCAGCACAGCCGGACTCTGCCTCAGGCAATCCCAGCACAGCTGGACTCTGCCCATGCGAACAGAGGGCATTAGGTTTCTGCCCCAAGCCATCCCAGCCTAGTCAGATTCTGCCCCAGCCAATCCCAGCACAGCTGGACTTTGCCTCAGCCAATCCCAATACAGCTGGACTTTTAACATGCGAACCGAGGGCATTAGGTTTCTGCCCCAAGCCATCCCAGCCTAGTCGGATTCTGCCTCAGCCAATCCCAGCACAGCTGGACTTTGCCCATGGAAGCAAGGGCATTAGGTTTCTGCCCCAAGCCATCCCAGCCTAGCTGGATTCTGCCCCAGCCAATCCCAGCACAGCTGGACTTTGCCTCAGCCAATCCCAATACAGCTGGACTTTTAACATGCGAACCGAGGGCATTAGGTTTCTGCCCCAAGCCATCCCAGCCTAGTCGGATTCTGCCTCAGCCAATCCCAGCACAGCTGGACTCAGCCTCAGCCAATCGCAATCCAGCTGGACTTTGCCCATGCAAACCGAGGGCATTAGGTTTCTGCCCCAAGCCATCCCAGCCTAGTCGGGTTCTGCCCCAGCCAATCCCAGTCCACCTGGACTTTGCCCATGCAAACCGAGGGCATTAGGTTTCTGCCCCACGCCATCCCGGCCTAGCTGGATTCTGCCCCAGCCAATCCCAGTCCACCTGGACTCAGCCTCAGCCAATCCCCGGCCCAGCTGGACTTTGCCCATGCAAACCAAGGGCATTAGGTTTCTGCCCCAAGCCATCCCAGCCTAGTTGGAATCTGCCCCAGCCAATCCCAGCCCAGCCGGACTCTGCCTCAGCCAATCCCAGCACAGCTGGACTTTGCCCATGCAAACCAAGGGCATTAGGTTTCTGCCCCAAGCCATCCCAGACTTGTTGGATTCTGCCCCAGCCAATCCCAGACCAGCTGGACTCAGCCTCAGCCAATCCCAGTCCAGCTGTTCTCTGCCCATGCAAACCAAGGGTATTAGGTTTCTGCCCCAAGCCATCCCAGCCTAGTTGGAATCTGCCCCAGCCAATCCCAGCCCAGCCGGACTCTGCCTTAGCCAATCCCAGCATAGCTGGACTTTGCCCATGTGAACCAAGGGCATTAGGTTTCTGCCCCAAGCCATCCCAGCCTAGTCGGACTCAGCCTCAGCCAATCTCAGGCCAGCTGGACTCTGCCTCAGCCAATCCCAGCACAGCTGGACTTTGCCTCAGCCAATCCCAATACAGCTGGACTTTGCCCATGCAAACCAAGGGCATGAGGTTTCTGCCCCAAGCCATCCCAGCCTAGTCGGATTCTGCCCCAAGCCATCCCAGACTAGTTGGATTCTGCCTCAGCCAATCCCAGCCCAGCTGGACTTTGCCCATGCGAACCGAGGTCATTAGGTTTCTGCCCCAAGCCATCCCAGCCTAGTCGGGTTCTGACACAGCCAATCCCAGCACAGCTGGACTCTGGCCATGCGAACCGAGGGCATTAGGTTTCTGCCCCAGCCAATCCCAGCCCAGCTGGACTTTGCCCATGCAAACCGAGGGCATTAGGTTTCTGCCCCAAGCCATCCCAGCCTAGTCGGGTTCTGCCCCAGCCAATCCCAGCACAGCTGGACTTTGCCCATGCAAACCAAGGGCATTAGGTTTCTGCCCCAAGCCACCCCACCCTAGTCAGATTCTGCCCCAGCCAATCCCAGCCCAGCTGGACTCTGCCCATGCGAACCGAGGGCATTAGGTTTCTGCCCCAGCCAATCCCAGCCCAGCCGGACTCTGCCTCAGCCAATCCCAGCACAGCTGGACTTTGCCTCAGCCAATCCCAATCCAGCTGGACTTTGCCCATGCAAACCGAGGGCATTAGGTTTCTGCCGCAAGCCATCCAAGCCTAGTTGGATTCTGCCCCAGCCAATCCCAGCACAGCTGGACTTTGCCCATGCAAACCAAGGGCATTAGGTTTCTGCCCCAAGCCATCCCAGCCTAGCGGATTCTGCCTCAGCCAATCGCAGCCCAGCCGGACTCTGCCTCAGCCAATCCCAGCACAGCTGGACTCTGCCCATGCAAACCAAAGGCATTAGGTTTCTGCCGCAAGCCATCCAAGCCTAGTTGGTTTCTGCCCCAGCCAATCCCAGCACAGCTGGACTTTGCCCATGCAAACCAAGGGCATTAAGTTACTGCCCCAAGCCAATCCCAGCCTAGTTGGATTCTGCCCCAGCCAATCCCAGCACAGCTGGACTTTACCTCAGCCAATCCCAATAGAGCTGAACTTTTAACATGCGAACCAAGGGCATTAGGTTTCTGCCCCAAGCCATCCCAGCCTAGTTGGAATCTGCCCCAGCCAATCCCAGCACAGCCGGACTGTGCCTCAGGCAATCCTAGCACAGCTGGACTCTGCCCATGCGAACAGAGGACATTAGGTTTCTGCCCCAAGCCATCCCAGCCTAGTCAGATTCTGCCCCAGCCAATCCCAGTCCACCTGGACTTTGCCCATGCAAACCGAGGGCATTAGGTTTCTGCCCCACGCCATCCCGGCCTAGCTGGATTCTGCCCCAGCCAATCCCAGTCCACCTGGACTCAGCCTCAGCCAATCCCCGGCCCAGCTGGACTTTGCCCATGCAAACCAAGGGCATTAGGTTTCTGCCCCAAGCCATCCCAGCCTAGCTGGAATCTGCCCCAGCCAATCCCAGCCCAGCCGGACTCTGCCTCAGCCAATCCCAGCACAGCTGGACTTTGCCCATGCAAACCAAGGGCATTAGGTTTCTGCCCCAAGCCATCCCAGACTTGTTGGATTCTGCCCCAGCCAATCCCAGACCAGCTGGACTCAGCCTCAGCCAATCCCAGTCCAGCTGTTCTCTGCCCATGCAAACCTAGGGTATTAGGTTTCTGCCCAAAGCCATCCCAGCCTAGTTGGAATCTGCCCCAGCCAATCCCAGCCCAGCCGGACTCTGCCTTAGCCAATCCCAGCACAGCTGGACTTTGCCCATGTGAACCAAGGGCATTAGGTTTCTGCCCCAAGCCATCCCAGCCTAGTCGGACTCAGCCTCAGCCAATCCCAGGCCAGCTGGCCTCTGCCTCAGCCAATCCCAGCACAGCTGGACTTTGCCTCAGCCAATCCCAATACAGCTGGACTTTGCCCATGCAAACCAAGGGCATGAGGTTTCTGCCCCAAGCCATCCCAGCCTAGTCGGATTCTGCCCCAAGCCATCCCAGACTAGTTGGATTCTGCCTCAGCCAATCCCAGCCCAGCTGGACTTTGCCCATGCAAACCGAGGGCATTAGGTGTCTGCCCCAAGCCATCCCAGCCTAGTCGGATTTTGACACAGCCAATCCCAGCACAGCTGGACTTTGCCCATGCAAACCGAGGGCATTAGGTGTCTGCCCCAAGCCATCCCAGCCTAGTCGGGTTCTGACACAGCCAATCCCAGCACAGCTGGACTTTGCCCATGCAAACCAAGGGCATTAGGTTTCTGCCCCAAGCCACCCCACCCTAGTCAGATTCTGCCCCAGCCAATCCCAGCCCAGCTGGACTCTGCCCATGCGATCCGAGGGCATTAGGTTTCTGCCCCAGCCAATCCCAGCCCAGCCGGACTCTGCCTCAGCCAATCCCAGCACAGCTGGACTTTGCCTCAGCCAATCCCAGTCCACCTGGACTTTGCCCATGCAAACCGAGGGCATTAGGTTTCTGCCCCAAGCCATCCCAGCCTAGCGGATTCTGCCTCAGCCAATCACAGCCCAGCCGGACTCTGCCTCAGGCAATCCCAGCACAGCTGGACTCTGCCCATGCAAACCAAAGGCATTAGGTTTCTGCCCCAAGCCATCCAAGCCTAGTTGGATTCTGCCCCAGCCAATCCCAGCACAGCTGGACTTTGCCCATGCAAACCAAGGGCATTAAGTTACTGCCCCAAGCCAATCCCAGCCTAGTTGGATTCTGCCCCAGCCAATCCCAGCACAGCTGGACTTTACCTCAGCCAATCCCAATAGAGCTGAACTTTTAACATGCGAACCAAGGGCATTAGGTTTCTGCCCCAAGCCATCCCAGCCTAGTTGGAATCTGCCCCAGCCAATCCCAGCACAGCCGGACTGTGCCTCAGGCAATCCTAGCACAGCTGGACTCTGCCCATGCGAACAGAGGGCATTAGGTTTCTGCCCCAAGCCATCCCAGCCTAGTCAGATTCTGCCCCAGCCAATCCCAGCACAGCCGGACTGTGCCTCAGGCAATCCTAGCACAGCTGGACTCTGCCCATGCGAACAGAGGGCATTAGGTTTCTGCCCCAAGCCATCCCAGCCTAGTTGGAATCTCCCCCAGTCAATCCCAGCACAGCTGGACTTTGCCTCAGCCAATCACAATATAGCTGGACTTTGCCCATGCAAACCGAGGGCATTAGGTTTCTGCCCCAAGCCATCCCAGCCTAGTTGGAATCTCCCCCAGTCAATCCCAGCACAGCTGGACTTTGCCTCAGCCAATCCCAATACAGCTGGACTTTTAACATCCAGACCAAGGGCATTAGGTTTCTGCCGGAAGGCATCCCAGCCTAATCGGACTCTGCCTCAGCCAATCCCAGCACAGCTGGACTCTTCCTATGCAAACCAAGGGCATTAGGTTTCTGCCCCAAGCCATCCCAGCCTAGTCGTGTTCTGACACAGCCAATCCCAGCACAGCTGGACTCTGGCCATGCGAACCGAGGGCATTAGGTTTCTGCCCCAGCCAATCCCAGTCCACCTTGACTTTGCCCATGCAAACCAAGGGCATTAGGTTTCTGCCCCAAGCCATCCCAGCCTAGTTGGAATCTCCCCCAGCCAATTCCAGCACAGCTGGACTTTGCCTCAGCCAATCCCAGTCCAGCTGGACTTTTAACATCCAAACCAAGGGCATTAGGTTTCTGCCCCAAGCCATCCCAGCCTAGTCGGGTTCTGCCCCAGCCAATCCCAATCCAGCTGGACTTTGCCCATGCAAACCGAGGGCATTAGGTTTCTGCCCCAAGCCATCCCAGCCTAGTCAGATTCTGACACAGCCAATCCCAGCACAGCTGGACTCTGCCTCAGCCAATCCCAGCACAGCTGGATTTTGCCCATGCGAACCGAGGTCATTAGGTTTCTGCCCCAAGCCATCCCAGCCTAGTCGGATTCTGCCCCAGCCAATCCCAGACCAGCTGGACTCTGCCTCAGCCAATCCCAGCACAGCTGGACTTTGCCTCAGCCAATCCCAATACAGCTGTCCTTTGCCCATGCAAACCAAGGGCATGAGGTTTCTGCCCCAAGCCATCCCAGCCTAGTCGGATTCTGACACAGCCAATCACAGTTCAGCTACAAGGAGGATCAGGTATTTCAGTTGCTAACATACTGTGTAAAGGTTACAATTTCAGTGCAAAAAAGAAAAAATTGTTTACAACCAAGATCAGATCAGTAACAGCTTTGGAAGACAGCTCTGTTTTTTCTGCCATGGGTGCTAATGCACAGTTAAGAGCAAAGAAATGAGATTGGCTGAGTTTACAAATTACCTCATTTAGGCTGTGTAAAATTCAGATTAATTGCCCCAAAGTAATTAAAGCCTCCATCACAAAATACGTTGTTATACTGCGCAATATGTGGGCAGTTGGCTAGTCAACTAAATTTTCTGGTTTTGTATGTCTTTAAAAGGTGAAACAGTTTGCTTTTTCCTATTGGTTTCATTGCATGTAGACATTTCTCAATTCAAGTTAGACATCCCCCTGCCCCCGTTTACTAGAATGAAAATAACTTAGTTCACCTCTCAGTCGCATTGTGGCTTATATTGCTTTTCATGGGGGAAGATTTCTGTGTATAGACAGGATGCGGTGGTTAAATGGCGTTTTGGAACAAGAAAATACAGTTTACAATCGGTGCCTGAGTGCACAGCTTCATCGTGCTCCTGAGATGGATGGAGACAGCCCTGCAGCTTGGTATAAGTAATTGAGAAAAGAACATTTGTAAGGCAGGAGACAGCTGGATTAAAAAGGTGAAGCCCAAAAAGCAAATGAAAAGAGAATCATTGATGATGGATGGGAGAGCAGTATCCAAGTCCAGCGTTTTTCTGGATGTGCTGTTGAACAGCAGCAAAACAAGAAAAGCTGAGATCAAACTGTCAAAAGAGCTTGGGCAGCCACAGGGACTATTGCAGTTGAAGAGGCAGTCAGCTGCTGAGCTCCAGGTTTCCCAGCCTTGGTGGGAGGCCCTGGTGCTGGTCCTGCAGCCTGCGCCTGGCCTGCCAGCCAGCATTAGGGTCACTGCTTGCAGAGAGTGTGCACATAGAGGTCTGCCCCTGGTGAAGCTCAGCAGAGTGACCATTACTCTGCCCAGCACAGCCCCTCCTGCGCGTTTTCCACTGCACTTCATCATGTCCTGGCCCTATCTCCGCAGAGCAGAAATCCCCAAACATCTGGTGCATTCTTCTTGAGGGCATTCAGAGAGGCTGCACAGAAAACACTGTAAAGGTCATTACTGCAGCTCACTTTGTTAATTGCTGCTGATCAGACAGCTTTCTTGGCAAGGGGGGGGGAAAGAGATTTGGGTAGGAAAAAAATTAATCAAGTTCATGAGACAGAAGAGTTCAAAACTGCTCTATTTGCACCAGGTGCCAAGCAGACACAGGACACCCCTGCAAAGGCAGGGGTCATGACCACCAGGCAGGCTGGTCAAGAGCCCCATGGTAAGTCCCATCCATGGTGCAGGGAAAGCGGAGGAGCCAAGGTGAGCCACCACCCAGAGCCTGCTGCACAGGCAGACTGAGAAGCAGTCGGACTTGTCAACCACGGAGCAGCTTCTTCTCCCCACCACGGTAAGGCTAGACAGGGGGGTTACAGCCCCATCACCCCCAGCACCCCTCCCCTGTGACTTTCCACATCCTTGCATCACCACTTGACCCCGGGCCCACCAGAAAGCACAGCCTGCTGTACCACCTTCCCTGTCTGGCATCAGGCCACCTCTGTGTCACCTCCACACCCTCCCGGCACAGCCTGGGAACCAGTCTGCCCACACCCTACTTTCTTTTTCCTCAGGACCAAGACAATCTCCATCAGGTTTCAGTTCTTGTTCCTTCAGTCCTGAACGCTAACCGGAGCCTTCTCATCCCAGCTGCCTCCCGAGTCATTCCCTGCCAGCTTTAAAACTCAGCTGGGACAGAGAGCAGACATGACTGATCCCAAGCAGGTCACCTGCAGCAAAGCAAAGAATAGGACTGCCCTGCTTAGTTTTCTTTAATTTGCTTCAGTGCCCTAGACAACCCCATGTATTCACAAAAGCCTGAAGCAAACCCAGAAGCAGTTGCCAGTAGGAGGTTTCCCAGACTGAGAAGCACAAGCAGAAAGATCCATCCCAGCCCCATCATTTCCCAGTGGGCTGAGGACAGTGGCATGAGGTTAGCCCAGGGCTGTCCCCACACACTACAGAGAGGGGTTGTATTGCATGTGCTGTAAAGGCTCAAACATGCTGCAGATCCGACAATTGCACAACACCAGTAGAAAGACCTTCCCCAGTACATCTGATGAGCCCTACACCTGTCTTGCAACTAAGTATCATGAGGCACAGAGGAGTAATGACTTGCCAAAGAGATCACAGGGAGCCAAGAGAAGACTCAGGCATGGAGCTTGTATCTCCTGAAGTCCAGACTCGGCCTCTTCATGCAGCACACAGGCAGAGTAGGAGCCAGAGCAGCCCTAAGACCACCAATCTCAGAGGGATGGGTAAGAGAGTACTTGGTCTGTGCAACATCATTACCTGAAGAAACACTCTATTTCATCATCAGCACACACTGGGCAGCAAGATGCACATGACAGAGAACCACTAGGGCATGGTCCAGTCATTGAAGAGAGCTGCTGGGATCACTGTGACCAGGATCACTGAAACCACTCACTGAGGACTTAAAATCCACGCTGGAATATCAGTGCCGGAGTCCAGTCTCCTGGCACACAAATACAACAGGACCCCTGCTTGGGGATACTGGTGCTGGGGTCTGAGCAACCAGCTCCTTCCCTCCTGGGCAGATGTCCCATCAACTCAGCAGGAGATATAACTATTACGCCCAGTCCCAGGGCAGTGGGAGCCCCTCCAGACCAGGGACCATTAGAAAACCCATTAGCAATTTAGCTGAGGAGAGAGTTCAAGGCACAAGCAGCCCTTGCTGGGCTAGGAGGAGTCCTGGGGGTCAGCTAGCTCCAAACCTAAGGGGCAAAATGACTCCAAAATTGGAGGAGCAGACAGCAATGTAGGGGAATCCCACGGCAGAGACAGATCAGAGACATCTCCAGCAGGAGAAGCAGCTTCTCTTTTGTTGGCAGAGACCTCAACTGCAGCATCCCTTCCTGCAGTGCTGAGGGATGGACGGTGGCCAGGAAACTTCTGGGAGGGCTCTCAGTGCCACCAGCCTGGAGGACACAGGCCCCCTCCGGAGGGGAACCTGAGAGCAGGGCTCAAGGGCAAGGCTTTCCTGAGAAAGCCAGAGGGGACTTTCTCTGCTATTGCAGAGGGCATGAGGTCCCCAGAGGAGAGGCACTGCTGGTCCCTTCATGGGCCAGGCTGGATTCAGGTGTTAATGAGCTGGAAAGGACAGGGGAGATGTATTTCAGCAGTGCTTGAACTCCAGAGGTACTTCAGCATCACAGCAAAGTAAATACCCCATAAAATGCTCATCTAGCAGCTGCACTGTAGCACACAGGTTCATTCACCTCTGTTCCCAGCACGCTCCTTTGTGATGAGGAATAGCCGTTCACGCTGCTGAGGTTTATGACGGAAGCACACAGCAAATGCTCAGCCCTGCTAAGCACTAGTGAGTGTGGGGGGGTCTCGGGACCCCCATCCCAGGCTGCCTGGAGGCAGTGGGAGCAGTTCCTGGGCTCACTGCTAGGGAGGTTCAGGGGAAGCAAAGCAGTGGGGCAGTAAAAGGGAGAAAATCCAGCCCTGAGCCACAGCCCCACGTGATGCTCAACTGGGAGTGCTGGGGGGGAAACACCGTGTGGCCAGGCCAGGTGCGGCCCCGGCCCCCAGCGCACACCCCATCGCCCACAGCCTCTCCCGAGGCCATGGCAGGTACCCCTGGGCGCTGCTGCTGCACGGCACGGGGCAGCTGTGTCCGAGGGCTGCTGCGAAGCAGCTGCTGTGAGTGCTTGCTGCGGGCGCTGCCATTGCTCGCCTGACTTGCCAGGCTGTTCCCTCCATCTGCCAAACCCAGCACGTTTATTTTTGTGTTTCCAAGTTTGATCAGATCGACTCTTCCACTTTAATCTAATGAGTGCGCTGAGCTGAAACAAACACAATCTGTCCACAGAGGGCCGGGGAGGGATGTCTGGGGGCACTGCAGAGGCCCCGTGGGGAGCCTGCAGTACCCTGATGCAGAACCAAGACAGCTTTGGTAGCCAGCAACAGCCACCCCTCGCCCCACACACTCCCCCACAAATCTCCTCACTGCCCCAGGGCTGAAGACCTGAGCGTGGAGAGGTACCTCTACAGAGAAGAGCATCCTCCTCAGGCCCTGATGTGGGCACAGCTCTGCTGTTTCCTTCCTTTCCTTGCCCATTTGCCTGACTGTCTTTCCAGAGAATGACCCTGCAGTGCTGTGGGCATGAGCCAGGTGGCAGCTGGCATCTGCACTGGCTTGCAGAAATGACCTTGGCCACTCAGAGGACATTGGAAGCCTTTTTGCTTTCCAGGTTTCCCCCGAGACAGACAAGAAACCTTGAGCAGGAAGGATGCGATGCACATCCAGCCCCTGAGGTTTGCTGCTCTCCAGCTGTGAGCTCATCTGCACCAGCTCTGCCAGCTCCGGAGCATGGCTGGAAGCACGGAGCCTGCGGCTCCCTGTGCTGGGATGGGTCACCTCCCCAAGGACCCTCCAGCACCGGCTCCCTGCAGAAACTCTACAGCAGGATTTGCCACCAGTCTCAGGCTTTCCTGAGAAAACTTCTCAGGAAGTTTTTTCTCCCCTCTGTTTCTCGTACCCGGTTTCATTGCAGTAGAGCCCTAGGACAGGTTTGTTTGCATCCCTGTGGGGTGTGTGTGCAGCGGCGAGGGGAGCTCTGGTGTGAAGAGCTTCAGGGGAGAGCAAGGGCTGGGTGTGAGCTTCTTTAGGAAGCAATCTGGCGGGATGGCATCACTGCTGCTGTCCCACTGTGCTGCTTCTCTGGTGTGAGGAGAGAGATGGAGCAGAAAGGAAGCAGATCAGCAGAAGACACTGTCTGCAGCTCCTGCAGCAGGGACAACAGCCCTTGGGAGCATCCAACTCTGCATCAATGGAAAGCTCCAGGAGCCCTGTGGCCAGGAGACCCTTTGGGGTGGAAGGCAAGTTGGCATCTGGCAAATCACAGGGTCTGCCCAGGCAGCAGCTGGGAGGCTGGAGGCAGAGCAGGCTCCTCCTGGCTGCCCAGCTGCCTGGTAGCAGCGCAGCTGGCTCGGCTGGGCTGCCCAGCTGGCCCCAGTGAGGACAACTCCACACAAGGAGAGGGCTCAGCTGCCAGGTGTGGGCACTGCCGGGACATGCATAGGGACGAGCTGGTCATCCGCTCTCTTGGGCAGAGGAGGGGAACGTGGGGATGGCCCCCGGCAGCTTGCCACCCTGCCCTGCTCAGAGGAAGGGTGGGCACGGAGCAGGGCTGAGGGGCAGTGGGCTGGATACACTGAAGGACTCCAGGAGACGGGGGCTCCCCTGGGGCTGCCCCTCCCCAGGAGCTGGGGCAGAGCCAGGCCAGTGCCCGGCCAGGTTTGTTTCCACACGCTGCCTCTTACACCTTCCCCCGGCCCAAGCTTGTTTTGACCCAGGTGCCAAAGGCTCAGCAGCTTCGCAAGCTCACGTGGCACTTTGGGAAATGCTCCCTCCAAGTGCTCAGGCACTTGGGCTCCACGGGGGTGAGGTGCTGAACACCTCGGGGAGCTAAGACAGCACAAGAGTCCCCACCCTGAGGAGCTCAGCACCCACCTGGCTGGGGTAAGGCGGCTGTGTTGGCTTAACCTTGAGCCTCGCTGCTGTAAAGCTTTGTATGCGGATAGGTTTCCTTTAGTCTCCTCCCCAAACAAAATCCCCCAACTTTCTCCAGCCATCACATTTGCAGATTCTTCTTCCTTAAAATAATAACTAAGTTCATGCTGTGAGAGGTTCGCTCTTGCCCTGATTTAATGAAGAGGGAAGATGAAAAGACCACGAGAAGATTTGCTTTTGCAGCGCCTCACTGTTGCTCCCAGTTCTGTGCTCTCCATCCTTACTTCTCATTCTCCTTTCCAGGAGCTGTCTGTAACCCTTTGATAAAAACCTCTTCTCTCCCCAAAGCAGGCAGTGTCCTTTCTTGCCTGCACAGCCAGAGGAACGTCACACTTCCCCTTTGATGTCAAGATAATGTATAGATGTAACATCATGTGTATGTGTGACAAGTGCAAACAGCCATCTCTCTGTCCCAGATTTGGTAATTTAGGGAGGAAAAGGAAAAGCTAGGATAAAAAATATCTCAAAAGGAATTCTCCCCATTCATCACATGCACACAGAGCTGCCTCTGGGCAGCCTACCCTCCCTAGGGGCCTGGGACCCCCAAATGTCCAGGGCCAGGGTGAAGCCAGGGTTTGCCTAAACCAGCCAGTGAGTGCCTGGGGCCACCAAAAACTCCCTGGAGAGCGTGACAAGCGTGGCAGGTTGTAAGGCAAAGCCCACAGCAATGATGACAGGCTTCTTGTGATTACCTGCAAGCACTTGCTCACCCTGGTTTGTGATTCACTGCTTGGGTAGCACAGCATAGCACGCCGGGACGAGAGCTGGGGGAAGCTCACCCACAGCAAGAGGAGCAGGAGCCAGCAGACAGGCTCCCGCATACTCCGCTGACCCGGCACTCGCAGCCCCAGCTGTGCAACCAGGGCAGCGAGCCTGGGCACGCTGAGGGGACATGCTCTCTGCCAGAAAGCCAGAGCCTGGTCCCTCTCCAGACCCAGGCTCTGATGGGCACAAAGGTCCTGCACTGCACAGTGACCCTGTGCCTGTGCTTTCCTCTTTGCAAACCACTCGCAGCCAGGCCTGTCTTGAAGCTTGAACTTATTGTTCATCCCCAAAGCAGCCTCTGCCCTGCAGACTCATAACTTCATGTAAGACCAGGGACCACCGTCAGTGCAGCTCCCGAGGCTCCCTGCTCCAGCCACAGGGTCCCTTCCATCCCACGGACACCTCTGCCTGCTCCTCTGGGAGCTGGTGGATCTCACCACCCTCTCCATGGCCACGTGGGCAGCTGTCTCGGGGTGTAGCCATGGGGGTTTGCAGGAATGAGCACCAAAACCTGAGCGTTGGCTTCTGAAACCTCTACATGCATGACTCTCCAGTCTTCCTGCAAAATCGCTTGTTTTCTCCTTTCACCTCTGGTTCTGATGCAAACCGTCAGTGCCAGGGGAGCTGTGAGGAGCTGGGACCGGGGTAAGAAGATGCCCTGCTTGCCCACGCACCTCACCTGCCCTCTCTGAATGCCCCAGGCCACTCTCCCCTGTGAATGGGAATCTGGGAGAAAGGTTGCGTTTATCTAAGCCAGAATCACTAAGAGCCCTGGAACTCTGCTCAGTCATTAACCGGTGAGTAAAGCACGCTCCATGAGTCACTGATGCTATTATAAACACTTTCTTCTAAAGGCTGTAGAAATGCAGTAGGAAAGTGGTGCTCCTTGAAGTCAGTGGTTGTTTCCTTCCATCAAGATCTCTGCTCTGTGACCTGGGACGGCTCTGTCCCCCCAGCTTGCCCCATGGGCACCTGCCCCCCACAAGGCCTCCCGGGGCCAGGCTCTTCATGCCCGGGTTGACAACATGAGCCGTATCTGCACCACTCCCACGACCCTTCCTGTGCTTCATGGCTGCACCTCACATTAAGCCATTTGTAAAGGTTAATGCATGCAGGACAGATATGCTTTTCCCAGATTAACTGATGCTAAAGACAGCACCAGCGAGGAGTTGCTCAGTGCGATCCGTAACATGGTGAGGGCTCTTCCATGGCATGCTACTACTCCTTGCTCCCCTCAGACTGCCCAAATCTGCACTGATCCTGCCTGTCACCACTGTTAATAAACCCAGAGCTTTCTATGAGCCTCAACACCCATCGTCACCCTGTGCCTGCAGGCCTGCCTGCTGGCCTTCTCCTGGCTCAGCGCCCCTCCACACTGCAACCACTCTCCCCTCCACTGCCCTTGTGCATGCGGGGAAGCTGCTGTGACCCCTCTGTGAGCCTCCACCTCCGCCCCCAACCACTGCCTTGCTCCCTGCAGCATGGCTTGGTCTGTCCAAGGGCCACACAGGGACACTGACCCTTGGGATAGGCTGTGGCTGTCACACCAAACTCCTGCTTTCCACGCTGCTCTTGATGGCCACCAGTCCAGCCCATCTCCATGCTGGCCCCCTCCCCCTGCCCATCTAACCTGGGTCCGCCCATGCTTGCTCCACTCACTGCCTTGGCCTCTGAGCACCTCCTGCCCTCATTCCCTCTTCCTTTGCATCTTATTTTTCAGCTTGTTGGCTTTTTCCCCCCTCTTCTGCTCCCAGGTCTTGTCTTAGCCTTGAAAATGCAAATGCTTACCAGCACACCTAAGGCCAGACACACGCTGGGATGGATTTGCCCTAAGGGGGCTTCCCCAACCCCAGCACATCAAAACTCCAGCGTGATGGTGCCCAGCTGGCTTGCCAGCAGTGCAAAGGGCTCCAGCCACCCTGCCTTTGCCACCACCTTGGAGACAAGCAGGCGCTGACTTGTGAGCCAGCCTGCTGCTGGGGCTGCCGTGCTGATTACTTTGTACTTGGTGTCACAAAAAGAAATGAAAATGCCAAAACTCTGGAGAAGGAAAAGGAAGGTGCATTGGAGCAAAGATAGGGGAGAGCAATTCTTGCAGAGACCGAGAGGACCTTGCAGAAAGCCATTCTGCCTTATTCCTGCCTGGACGCCTTGCTGGCTGGGGCAAGCTTTGCTCCATGCTGCCATCCCTTGCGTCCTGCCCAGGCTCCAGGGCTAGACACTAAGATCTTCCTATTCAAAAGGATTACAAATTACTGTCTGATCCACTAATTAGGAAGGGAAGATGAGTGTGCTTCTGACAGCGATGTTTAGCAGCCATTTAGAAATTGCTCTGAAGGCAGCAAGGTGCTGTGAGCACACCGCAGTGTGAAGCCGCATCTGCTCTATGCCAGCCAGCCCAGGACCACCCTACCGGCCCCGCTGCCAGCAGCTCCCTCTCACCCTGGGAGGCTCTGCCCGATGCCATCCCCAGCTCACACAGCTCCTGCAGCAAGTCTTGCCCTTCTGCAGAGCTTGTCTGGCTTTCAAGGATGTCCCTAGGCCATTTGGCTCCTAGCCCTGCTGCCATTACTTCATATTTATTTAACAAAATTAAAACCTGCTTAGCGGGGCCAATTGTAGGCAGGGGAGACAAATTGGATCTTCATGCTGCTGCCAAAGAAGGGCAGTCTGGCGCCAGGCTGGAGGCCACCTGTGCTGTCTCATGGGGTATGCGGACCCTCCTTCCCATAGTGGCAAGTCATGCCAGTTGGACTGGGCAGCAGCACAACAGGTGTCCCAGACTGCTCACGCCACTTCTTGGGGTTCCCCCTTGTCTCCTTCCCTGTGTGGCCATGGGTGGCAGGAGCTGGCTCTGGCTGGGGAAGGACTCCAAAAGCCCCCACTGGCACCTCCATGCTGTGATGGGACTCCCTGAGAGCTACAGAAGATGTGGTCCTTGTGAGAGCAGACAGGCATGGCCATACTTCTGAGGGGATCACCCCAGCCCTGCGGCCACCGGCAAGGGATGACGGAGACAGCCCCGTGCCCGTGTGGTTTGGGTGATGCCCATGACAAGTGTGTGGAGGCTGCCCTGAACACCTCCAGACAGTGCCTAAAAACGAGACATGGCTCCCAGCAGAGCTGCCCTCAGCCCCTTCTGAGCCCTTGCTGTCCAGCAGGGCCCCTCTTTCCCATGCAGATCCTCACAGGACTGGGCTTCTCTTCCTGAGTCAGAAACTTGCTCCAGGTCAAACAGGAGATCAGGTGGGTCTAGGACCATCTCAGGAACTGTTGTACGGCTTTGGACTTCCCAAAAGTCATCCTAGGTCTGACCCCTATTCCCCAACATCACGGCCCTTCTAAACCCCAGCCCACCGATGGGCACAGCCAAGCAGCTCAGCTGCCTCCAGAAGTGCTCCATGCTGCGTGCAAAGACTTTCCATAGGAAAGGGAGCAAAGAGCCAGAGCTTGAAAGCATGAGCCACATCTCCAGGGCACAAGGGCAGAGATACCCCTGCCCTCCACTGCTGGTATGACCCTGCTGGGACTCGATGTCTGCAAGTCCCTGGGTGGCTCCGGGTGGCCCCCGCTGACCCCTGGTGCTGACCGAGCTCTCTGGCACCCCACACTCTCAGCATCACCCCACACAGAAACGCAAACACAATGTGAAGGCAGAGCGGGGAATTAGGAAGCCTCAGCGATGGGCACGGGTACCCGCAGAGGAGCAGCTTCATCGCAGAGAAGAACCCAGCCAGCTTAAGGTATTATTAGATCCAGCTACAGTGGTATTAATGAGTGCTTTCAATTTTAATGAAGTTAATCTACCTGTAAAAGCTCTTTAGGCCCATAAACATATGACTGGAGAGAGAATAGGACTTTCAGCCACATTTTTATAACATTTGAGCGTGTTTTTTACAGACGCTCATTTAATAGCGATGCCAGCACAACAGCTGGGAGGAAAGCACCCACTGTCCAAACCGCAGCTCCCTGCACCGTGGCAGTCAAATGCGGAGCAACCTCTTGCTCAAGCTGCATGGACTTCTAGGGGAAGCAGGATTTCATGTTCCCATTATGATAAAAGTTAGAAAACCTGTGAATTTCAGTGGCAAAACATGTATTGCCTATTCTCCCTGAGGAGAAGATGGTGCATGCAGAACAAAGCTCATGGAAACAGAGACAAGCCCCAGCCTAGCAGAGCACCCTGGCCCACTGGGGTCTCCCTGTCCTCCCCCCGTTCCCAGCTCAAGTGGAGAGGCCAGTCACGCTGAAGCTGGTCTCCAGCCCCCACCAGCAGGTCCTTGCCTGCTTTGCCAGCAGAGGTTCACTTTTCTGATGCCTCCAGTTACTCTTGGGGTTTGAGTCACTGGCTTTGATTCACCTTTCCCATCTCTGGGGAAAACAGGAGAGTCAGAAACTGCCTGAGACCTGGGATGACCTCCTCACATCCACAGGTTTGGACTTTCTCCTCCCTCCTCCCTGTGAATCCTGTGAAACTCCCCTTTCTGCACAACGCCGGCTGAGCACCAGGTGCCAGAGGACACAAAGACTCCCCAGGGAGCAGTGCCTGGCCCAGGCTGGTCCTCCTTGCCTGGAGGAGAGGACAAACAGGGCCACCCTACAAGAAAACATCAAGCTGACCAGAAAGCTGCACGTCACATCTGGAGAGAGAGGAGAGAGCAAGAATGGCACTGGAAATTGAAACACGGTAAGGAAAACGTCAGTCAGTGCCCCCCAGGTGAGGCAGGCTGGGTCTCTAAAGGCTTTTGGGCTCTGATCACCAGGGAGAGGGAGGGGAGGGCAGGACCTGGGGCTTTCCCTGGCTGGCCTTCACACACCAGCTGCCTGGGTGCTGTGGAGCAGTGGGGACCCCCTTTAAGGGGTGCCTGGGCTGGGTTCTTGAGTCCTTGCCAACTACAGCAATGGCTTAGTCTCCCACCATTTTGGCTTTCCAACCAAAACCACCTCTCCCTCCAGCCCACCCCACCCTCCAGCAACATTGCCAAGGGCAGGAGATGCCAGGTACCACGGGACCCACCAGCAGCATCCAGCCCCGCTCCCGCCCCTGCTCTGCTCGCCCCGTTACCAGCAGCTTTATTACAGGCTGGTGGGGCCAGGGGAGACCTGGGGGTTCCTAGCACGCCTCCTACACGGGGAGCTCACCATGGGCTGCTGCAAGCCACCGTCAGACACATCCCTGTGCCAGCACTGAGGCGGGACATCCCTGCCTGCACGCCCAGGCCAGCTCCCAATGCACCCGCTTCACCGCGCTGCCGGGCACTGCCTGAGGCCAGCAGCCAGGGCCTCTCCTTGCACCAAGTTCCCTGAAGGCCACAATGTGCTGTGACTTCTCATGGAAAAGGTCCTGATGGGTTCCACGGTCCCATGCAGCCCCTCATGAGGTCACTGCCCTGCCCAGGGTGGGAAACCTCAAAGCAGCTGCCCATATCCCCTCTGTGTTCTCCTGCTGGTTGTGTTATCCCTGGCTTGGAGGTGACACTCAGGGCTGTGGGGACACCTGGCCTGCACTGCCTGCTACGGCTGGTGGTAACGGCACTGCTTCTCTCCCAGCTGAGACACCAAACTGAGGCAAATGTCCTCCGGCGGCAGCGGGACAAAGCCCTGCCCGGGGCAGGCACAGGCACAGTTGTGTGTGGCCTGCCTGAGCTCCCAAGTGCTCCTGCCGGAGCCAGCCGGGAGCCGTGGCTGCCCAGCCGGGGGACCGGGCAGCAGTGCCGCGACAGGGCTGAGGAGCCAGTCAGTTAATCAGCCTGTCCTCAGGTGGGAGACTGGACCCGACTCCCATGGAGAACAGTTTGAAGACCTGAGGTTGAGCCTGATGTACATCAATGTGTCTTTATACCCCTCTGAGAAAGGGAGGTCAAAGCAGCTTTACATCTCCAGTGTAAACCAGTAGACCAGCATAAAAAGGCATTTATGGAATTAAAATTTCTTTTTGTCTGAAATTTGCCTTGGTGCACAGAGACCCTAGCTGTTTCTGCAGCAGCCTGTGCTGTGCCCACGGGGGATGCTCCCAGAGCAAACTCTGCAGGGGGCACCCACAGGTCCACCCCAGACCTGGATGGGAGCTTGGCGGGGGGACCCTGATGGAGCTGGTGAGTGCTTGCTCTGAACCATCCCTGTGGAGGAACTGGAAGTGGCTGGAGAAGTGGGGATGCCAAACACATTCCTAGCTGCTGGCAGGGTTTGTTTTTTTTTACATCAGAACCACAAAGCAGGAGTTCCCAAACATCTATGGCTAATCTTTGGCAGGATCAGCCCAGAAGGGTCAACTGATCCACAGGGGGATGTGCAGAATGCTCTGGGGCAGAAATCGATAGCCGGCTGCTTAGTGCCTGGGTTGTGGTCATTAATCAATCAACACGAGAACATCACAGGGTGTTTAGAGAACAGCTGTGGCACTGAGCAGCATTGAACCAGGACAAGCCAGAGCAGGACCTGGGTTTCCTTCTCCCCCAAAAGAGCACATGGCCAGCAGCAGCAGAAGAGACCTGCAAGTGCTAGCAGGAGGACTAGGAAGATGCATGCTACCAGGAGTCTCTGCACTTCTGGAGCTACCCCAGGATGGTTTCATGGATGTTTTGAGGGACAAGGCTCTCCAGGGGCAGTACAGATACAGTTTGGAATGTCCACTAACAAGGTTAAGAGCCTGACTCAGAGGGACCCCTCCACCCCTCAGTTTGCCCATGGGGCCTTGGCTGACAGAGGCCAGCCTCGTGTCCTGCAGCTTGTCTTGCTGTGGCTGGCACTGGATTTGGCCACTTCTTCCCACAGGTGTGCAGAGTCACAGGTGCTGGTCTGTGCTCAGCTCCTGCCAGCATCACCTCCTTGACCCCTCTTTGTAGGTCATCAGGGTCTGCCAAAGCCACCAAACCCCACAGCAGAGGAAAGGAGTCATGGTCATCTAGCAAGAAGACTAGGCAGCGGTTCTTGGAGCAGCACAGGGCAGGAGGGAGCAAGTCAGTCAGGGCTCATCATCGCCTGGAAGTGGCTCACCTTCGCTGGGACAAGCGGTGCCACCAAAGTAGGGCTGCCAGGCTCCCTGGGGCCGCAGCGGCACAGAGGCTTTCTTGGCGTGCTGTGCGGAACAGGGCGTATCATCTAATTATATCGGCTCTGTCCCACAAAAAGGAGCTGGGAGATGGGGTGCCCTATTTACACAGTCCTCCTCCAACCCCCGGCAGCTGCAGCACTGGTGCCAGCCTGCCCCTGGCCCAGGGACTGCAATGGCTTCGTGTCCTTTGGCCCCATCAGCTGGAGGAGGGGAGCAGCAGACCCCCGCTGCCCGCACCTCCACACCCATCGAGGCACAACCGCTCCCTGGCTGGATGTTTGCTTCTGCCGGAGGGCAAGACAGTTGCAGGGGTCCGGGTCAGTGTCTGACGGATCAGTGGCCTCTCTCCAACCCACCCTCCAGCCCCTGGGCTGGCTAATACTGGGCTGCCCCACAGGCTGCGAGTGATCTTATGCTGCCACTGAGGTGTGGGTGTCAGATCCGGCACTCTGGGGGAAGAAACCCACTCTGGCAGCTCAGCAGCACAACACCACAAGGCTGCTGCAGCTCATAGCCTGGGCAGATGTGTCCTCACCACAGCACCTTGCACATGCACCCATGCGAGGAGCCATGGAGGGGTCAGCAGCAAAGGGACTCAGACCGGCTGCGAACAGGTTGCTTGAACACCCCAAGACTGACAGCATCCTCACAGCTCTGTGCCCCACTGGGCCAGGCTGCTGCAGCCCACTCCCTGCCCAGCACTTGCCTTCCTCCTCAGCTCAGATCCTGCTCTAGGAGGTCTCAGCACCTGTGGGGTGGGTTGCAGTGAACCCACCCTGCAGGGCTGTCGTACCCTGTGCCAAGAGCCTTTGGGAGCAGGTGGAGACATCAGGAGGTGATTGCCATCTCAGGCAGCACAGGACTGACACCATCAGGGCTATGCCCCGAGCAGGAGCAGGCCAGGCAAACACTTCCCTGCCTGTGATGGGAGAAGAACTGGAATGAACACACCAATGCCAGGGTTATTCTCCCACTTTGAGGGTGCCAGGCAAGGAGACTGAGCAGGAGCCAAGGGCACTCAGAGCTGGTGCCATAGCAGTGCACACAGAGGAGGGGCTGCCAAGGGCTTGGTGGATCCCACCCGAGTCTGCGGGGTTCACCTCTCAGAAACTTCACTGTGCTCTGGAGGTGCTGGGCACAAACCTCCCTCTCCTCACATGGAACCTCAGGATGCTCCAGCCAGCCAGCAACCTTCCCAAACGGTGACAGAGACTTGGCCCCTCTGTATGCTTGAAGATATCCCTTTGACCTTCCCAGAAGCTGGCCTCGGGTGACCCTCACCCCGGCACAGCCCTGTGCACTCCTCCTCAGCCACGGGTCCTGTTGGGCTGCAGGTGGCAGGCGTGATGCGCAGCCCTGCGCCCTGCTCCGGTGGGGCTGGTAGGAGAGGGCTCCCCGCCAGCCTCATCCCAGGCAAGCCCAAGGGCTGGGGAATGGCCGCTGGTGGGGCTGTGGGCCAAGAGCAGATCGAAAAGCGCTCCTCACCTGACGTTCTGTGGTTGCTAGGTGATTAAATCATCCATCTGCTTATGACAGCACGGGAGAGCAGTGAGTCAGTCCCCTTCGTACAAGACAACAAAGGGTTTTTCAACTCCAGCCCACCTCCAGCCTGTCCCCAGGTCTGTCAGTGCCTGCAGGACGCTCAGCCATACGCAAGAGGAGCAGGGTGCCCACGCTGCAGCCCAGCATCCCAGGGCAGGGCGGCTGCCAGAGGCACCATGGTTCTGATGAGCAGGACCTCCACGGCATCCTGGAGAGCACAGCCAGGCAGCTGTATCCTCACAGCACCACCTCGCAGGAGGGTTTTGCTTTTATTGCACCTAGAGCGACTTGGAGGGGTCAGATGAGCCCCACCAGCAGCAAAGGGAGGACTGCTGTTAGCCCCCCGCCAGACAGCCCAGCACCCCCAGCGCAGCCACCCAAGCACCTTCCCCCTTCTGCAGGCTCGGCTGCGTCTGCCGCAGGGACGTCGTTATCATTGTACATGCGGAGCGGCTACGACCACGCGCTTCGGGAGCAGAGCCCAGGGAAAGCCAGCAGCTGCTTGAGGAGAGCAAGGCAGGAAGGCAACAGTTTGGGAGAAAATAACATTTTCATAAAGTGTTTCAAGTCTTTTGGAGGAGGAAAGTGGGAAGCAAGAGAAGGAAGAGCCTCTGTGTACGTGTGTGTGTGTGTCTGCATATGTGAGAGAACACACCAGGAGCCTCCCTTCCCACTGAGAAGAAACCATCTCAGTTTCTCAGGTTTTGGTGAGTGTTGAGATACTGGGAAATTAAAGCAATGCCCACAAAATGTGTTCAGAAAGCCCAGTTTTCATTAGTAAGGCTCAGAACCACGCACAGCTGCTGCACAGACCCTTCTGCTGCCAACCAGCATGCGCTGAGCTGGGGGACCAGCTGCTGGGTGATGGGCTGGCGGCTGTCAGGACCCACATCCCCTGCCAACACACAGCCCACTGGATCTGAAGCCCACCAGTGGAAGCCCACTGGATCTGAAGAGCCAGTGGAAACCTCCTGTGAGATGCATGGGCCTTTGTGGGAGCTTTTGGCCACATGGAGCTTTGCTGCAGGGATGGAGCTGGGGAGCCACCCTGGGGCTGCCCACTCCCTTCTGGTGAGAGTTACCTGCAACAGGGTAAAGGAGCACCATGCACAGCAGAAATGGGGCAAAACTGTAGCAGAGCAGCTGGGAGCTGCCCAAAACTGACTTCTCTGCCTCCTGTCACTGCAGGAGAGCGAGTGCAAAACACTCACTGCCTGTGACATCCCTCCCACCCCACATGCTCTGTGCCAGGGCTCAGCCAGCACCGAGGCAACCACAGCATCATCCCAAACCCTGGGAGCTGGGCTGGTGGCCTCCCCACTGTTCTCTGCAGTCCTCCCAGGTCCCCCGGCAGCTATCACGACTTCTTAGTGCAAAGAGACTCATTAATGAAGTGGAAAAGGAGGAGGAGGAGCAAGCTGAATGGTCTGTCCTAAGGGACAGTACAGCAAGGAGGAGGAGGAGAGCGTTCAGCATTGATCTCGAGATACGCAGCCACAAGAGGGAGAGGAAACACTGTCCGGAAGATAACCGGGGGTGGAAAGGATGAGGGGTCCAGCTGGCTAGGCAGCCTGCCTGGGGGGCCTGCCAGCAATGGTGGAAGCCAAAGAGGTGTGGGCAGGAGGACAGCAGAGCAGGGATGCTGTCTCCAGTCACACAGCCACCATCAGCACCCCCATCCACAGCAACCTCCACCAAAAAGCAGCTCACTGAGCCGGCAGGAGGCAAAGGAAGGCCTGCAGAGCCACATGCAGGAGGGCTGGGTCCTGGGAGATACCCATGGCACCGCAGGAGAAGCCTCCGGAAGGCTATCCGTTCCATCTGCACTCCCTGCCTTGGAGCTCAGGTCTCCCCACCCTGCAGGGTACCATCCCTTTGCTGGCTCCCGGCACCCTGGCGTGGCAGCAAGCCTGCCGCTCGCCAGCAGCGGCACTGGTGGAGGAAGGAGGACAGGCTGGGCTGTGTGGGAAGGACATTTTTCTTTAGCATGTCGGTTCCCAGTTTCCAAGCTGTCTCTGCAAAGACCTGGCTGCTGCACTTGTGGGCAGCACTGCAGGGGAACTGTGGGGTGCGGGCGCTGGGTTCCTCCTGGCCACTGACCCTCAGCCACCAGCCCCTGGCCAGCTTGCCTTGCAGCAGAGGGATGCATCCCTCAGGTGCAGGTCTGCCTGCATCACAGGTGGGCAGCGCTGGAGGCTGCCGGGGAGCAATGGGAGGGGAATGTTTCCCTCCCCAGCTTGCAGCTCTCCAAGCAGAGGGATGGAGACATCAGGGTAGCAGGGGCAGGGGCAACATGGTCAGCAGCTCTACGACAGCTGCTTCTCCAGCTCCAATGCCCCTCATTGTTCTGTGGGTCCCCAGCAGCAACTGTTTCCAAACCTAGGGAGCCCTGGTCTGCAGCAGCCTCCCATTCCCATGCCACACAGGGGGCTTGGCTACCTGTATATCAGAGCCCACGACGTTGGCCTCCACTGCTCCTGTGCTGGGCAGCGGCAGGGCTGCTCTCCTCTACTCACGCCCTTCAGGGCACAAATCCCACAGGTGGACCCATCTGACCCACTGCATCCAGGACTCCCATGCCTGGCCAGCCCCAGGAAACACCTAAAAAACTCATCGGGAGCTTAGGTGCCCCTATTCCTGTGCAGCCCTGCTGCCCTGCATCCCATCCCAGAGGGTACAGACACCTTCAGTGAGCATCACCCTCTCACGCTGAGCTGGGGAGGAGGACACTGGCCATTGTGCCGTGGTGGGTCTGTGTGCCCGTGCACCTCCAGCCTCCAGGGCACCCAGCATGCTGCCTGGAAAGCATAACCCAAACAGGTGCCTGGCATGAAATTGGTTCTCCCATCCCAGAGATCTGTACCCACAGCAAGCAGGTACTAGACAGGGAATCGAACCAGTGTTCATGAACTGACAGGCTGAGTAACCCTTTGCACCTCAGCAGCTGAAACGCTTCCTCGAGACGGTGCTAGAAGGATTTGGTGAACTTTAGCCTCTTCCCAAACCAGCAGCAGTGTCCAGCTGAGACAAAAGGAGGGTGGGTTATTTAGAAAATAACAGACTGACCCTTTCTCATCATTTGGAAAATTGCCTTACTGTTCAGAACACGAAAATCACTGGAAAAGGGACCCTGTCCCTTAAACTGTGTCTACTCAGTCCCAACATCAGCCCCAATCCCCGGCTCCCTCAGCAGATCTGCCCCAGGAGGAGGGTCTCCAGAGTCCGGGCTGCTCCCACCAGGCTCAGTGCTCCCCAGGGTCTCATCAGGAGCTGATGAGAGATACCACCACCCCTGCAGTTTAGGTCCAGCCAAGCCTGAGTGCAAGGCAGCCAGTCCCAGCAGGCACAGGTGATAAATGCCTGGCTGAGGTGCCCATCTCAAGGACTTGCCCAAGTCCATGAACCCCCAGCCGAGCTGCCAGAGCAGTCATCCCCTTGTGCCTCTATGCTGTGGGAAGGATTAATCGGTCAAAGAAACGGTGAGAGTCAACTTCATTCCTGCAGCAAAGAAACTGTGCCATTAAAATCCTCTCTCCTATGACACACACTGAGCCTATTTCAGTAATAGTTTGGCACGGGAATAACATTACTGAGCTTATAAATACCTCGTGGGGTGCTGCTCTGCTGATGGAGCAGTAGGACGTAGCCCTTGCCCACCCCACTGCCAGCCCCGGCAGCCTCCTGGGGAAGGCACAGCCATCACCACCACCGGAGCTGAGGGTGAAGGGTAGAAGGACACGTTACAGCAGGGCTGTCCCAGGGCAGCCCCACAGGAGAGCTAGGGGCTGGGAGGGGAGCATGGTTGATGGGAATGGGCAAGAACTGGGTCAGCCCTGGAGATACCAGAGGGGACGGAGCTGAGCCAGGGGGAGGATGGAGGTAAGGAGGAGGTGGAAAGCATTAGCATCTAGAGGATGTTTCCAAAGCGAATGGCGAGGGTCACTGTGGCTGCAGCCAAGGCCTTTGTTCTGACTCAAACCAGCCTGAAACATGTGGTCAGCCTGTCTCTGTCCTCTTCACAGGGCACCCCAGGTGCAGAGGGGTGTCTCACATGAGAGGAGGTAGGAATTGAGGCTCTTCAGGGCACAAGCTGATGCCCTGAAACATCCCGGGGACATTCACTGCACATCCTTCCCAGCCCACGTGGCACAGAGGGAAGCTGCTCCCTGCGAAGCCCTTGGCCATCAGCCAGGCCATCCTGGGCACTGAATGTGAGAAATCAATGATCCATCTCCAGTGCCTGCTCCTCTATCAAGGCCCTGCGACAACGTGGATGAAGAAAACACCCTGCCACATCTGAAAGGGACAGCAGCTGGTGGAGAAAGGGTGGGGAAAGGGTTCCAGCACCCCAGCCATGCCGGCCAGCCACCTTCATAGCACTGCCAGCCAGGGGAATGGCAGGAGCTGCAATGCTGTCACGCGTTTGTCATCTTGCAAGGGAAATCATGTGGGTGGCCCCTGTCCTGCGAAGACACGTTGAGACAAATAGCTGAGAGATCTGGATATTAAATACTTGATGCAAGGGGACTTTCATGACACTCGTCACAGGTCTCATACTGCTCCTCCTGAGCACAGAGTTAAGCCAGTACAGAGTAGTTTTAACACTCCTGCCTTATACATACTTTATGCACACACCGAGTTGCCACCTACCTTTCCTGCTCACCAGCCAGACCTCTGCCTACCTGCAAGCGTTAACACTGTTCTCCAAAGCTGCTGGGTCCCTCCCACAGAAACAGCACCAAGTCCTCACCAACTGGTCTGTGGGCAGCACGGGGGTGAAAGGGCACACCAAACCCACAGGCACCTGCCGGAGGCCCGAAGGAACAGGGTCCCACAACGTAAGAGTCTCCCAAGGGATGCGCAGAAGGGTCTACACTCCCCCGGGAATGCAGGAGCCAGATGCTGGGGACATCTAAACCATCTCACAGCCAGCAGAGAGTAGGTTTGTGGCTGCTTGTCACAACACACACACACGCCCATCCCCAGAGGCATAAAACCACCAAGATCATCATAACCGCTCTGGAAGTTGTACAGCGCTTCCTTCAAGCAGCTGGAAAGCTCTGCAAAGAGCTGCAGTGAGCCAGGCCTCATTTGGGGAAAGCTCTCAGGAAAGGTAATTTTTCTGACAGCCCATGGTCCAAACCCACCGATAGCCGTTAGAGCTGGGAAAGGCTGACGTCTATGAGAGCCTGCCTGAGCAAAACCTGAGCTGGCGTGTTAGGGTTCAGCCTCACAGGAACTTTCCCTGTGCAACGTCTCTGCAAGCAAGAAGGGGCTCAGGACTCCCTTCCTCTTGCACATGTTAAACCATAGCACAAGGTCACACAAGGAGCCCACTGAAAACTCTGTGAATACTTGCACAGCTCTTGTAACCAAAGACACTACCCACAGAGGAACTCGGCTAGGCTTAAAAACAAGACCCGTAAGCAGACACGAATTGTGAAACACCGATATCTTCTGCAAAGCATCATCACTTTTATGCCATAGACAGTAGGACACACCAAGTCCAAGCTGCAAGAGGTCGGTGCAGGTCTCAGGGAGTGTCATTTTGCCAAAGCTCTGCTATCACGTAGCCAGCTTTCGGCAAGACACAGTGCCCCGAACAGTGGCTCATGCCGAGGGCTTCCCTCGGATCCCCGAGCAGAGGAGCTGAACCTTCACTGCCATTTATTCTGCATAAACCTAAAAACAACCTCCCGACAATCAAGAACAACCAAGCAGACTCCCTGCTCCAAACAGCTCTCTCCAACCACCCCAGCCATGCCCTGCGATCTGCCTACAATCCCTTTGCTTTCAGTAAGTAAAACTGGAGTCCCCCTCACACACAGCCTCCCCATGGGAAGGGTGGGTGGTATCTCAGCCCAGCCTAGGGTGACTCAGCACACCTCACCATGGTGCAGGAGACCAAAAAGGCTGCCCAGGGCTGCGGAGCTCAGAAGGGACTGCCCGCTGCCTCCAGCTCCAGGCACGGCTGGCCGGAGCGCTCGGCCAGCTGTGGCTTCAGCCCTGGGTGCGACTGAGCCAGGCTGGAAGACGGCGAGAAGAAAAACCATGATGAGCTCTGCGCTCAAAATCAGCACCTTGAACCCTGTCCAAAAACAAATCGGAAGTCAGCACAGCTTCTGGCAACCAGGTGCTGCCTCGCCTGTGGCTGACACTGCTAAGCACAAGCTGACAACTTCGGCCTGAGCCACAGGCAGCAGAACTGGGGACGCAGGTGGCTGCCATGGTACAGGGGTCCTCCCAGGGACACTTTCTTGCAGACTGCTCCCCTCCTCTGCGGATGAGGAAGGGATGATGTGGACACTAAGGAAAGCAGGCTGCCATCTGGATCCAGGACTATTCATCTCTGACAACGGCACTAGCAGCTCAGTGCTTGGGAGAAGTCTGATTGTGGAACAATTAGAGGGGACACAGCACGTTCATTCCTATCCATGCTGCGCCGCTATTACCCAGACTGAAAATAAAGCCTCATTTTTCATGCAAAGATGCACAATGGTTAACACGAGAAAAGCTTGCCTGGGAGGCATGCAGGTATCAAACCAATTTCAAAACGGGTCTCCAATTACTACTCATGTTTATTTGATTTACATTTTTTTCTGGCTTGCCAGATGTGTATGCTCCAAGGGTGAAATTCAGCCCAGCGCCATTGGACTGGCACGAGGGTGCAAGAAGGTGCAAAAGTCTCCTGCTGCAGAGTGGCATGTTTCCCTTGAGCTGCTCTATTCCTTCACCATTTGCAGCCATGCTTGAAACTGTACCGGTACGTCATGTACACCAAGACAGGCGAGGGAGCCGAGCTGCTGCGGAGATCAGAACTCGGTGTGCACACACCAGCTGCTGAGCCTGGATTTGGAAAAGCCCCATTTTCCTGCTGGTGTAAGAAGCAGCCCCATGTCTCAGGAGCAGGAGCGGCGGCTCCGACCAGGCATTAGCTTCCTGCAGGAAGCCTCTGGGCTGGCTCTGCTTTGTGCTTGCTCAGAGGAGAAGCAGTCGGAGGAGGATTCGCGAGGCTCTGAGAGTCCATTTTGCAGGAAGCGTTCCAAGGTGCCCAGGTCCGGTGGGCTGCCAGTCCCCGTGCATCTGCATGGACGCGCCTGCTCATGGCACAGCAGGTGCCAGCCCTGCACCAGGATGGTGGCACGGTAATGGGAAGGTCACCAAGGCTCAGATCCTCAAAGGCAAATTGGTGCCAAACTCCAATCGAAATGATGGCAACAAGGCTCTGAATCCTGCTCCTGCCTGGGCCTCATCCTGGACCAGAGCTTCTTAACTGCGTCATGGCAAAGGCCCGTAGGAGAGTTTGTTATGTGGCATCTCTCTCCTGGAGGGAGACTGTCACGTGGGGGGACACTTGTTTGCCCCTCCAAAAGTCTAACATGAGTTTAATAACCCAACTACCACCTCGGGGCTGATCCACGCCACTGCTGCAGGGAGCCTGCATCCACACGGGAACCGAGGGCACTGCCCTGCCTGGTGCAGCCCGCCGGCTCCATCTCCCTGCGGCCCCTCTGGCTCTGTGCGACCTGGTGCAAAGCAGGAGCACCTTTACACCGGCTGGACCTAGCAGGCAGTGGGGGCGAGGTTCAGCCTCGGCAGGGCAGCTCTGCCAGTGGGCACAGCCTGTGTGTGCAGCACAGCGGGGCCCGTCCCATCCCAGGGACAGCAGGGAGAGGAGAGGGGGACACTCACGGCCCAAAGGAAGCCGGGGGGGGGGGGGACGGGGACGACACACAGCCAGAGGCAGGAGGGCCCTCGCTCAGTGCCAGCAGCTGCTCGGTGAGACGGGACAGACACTCAGAGGCGGGCTGGGGGAGGCAGCAGACCCTCTCCCTCGGAGGTGCCAGGAGCCAGCCCGGGGCCAGGCGCTCCCATGGGACACCGTGCCCCTGCCCGGGAGGGAGCGGGCAGCCCCGGCACACGGGTGTGTGCATCGCCGCTTTCCCCACACGTGCCTGCTCCCTCGGCCGCGCTGGCATGTTCCCACACCCACGGCAGCCCCCAACACACACGCACCCCCGGGCTGCACCCGCGTGCACGCGCCCCGCACCTCCGGCGCAGCGCACACGCATGCAGCAAGCGGCGCACACGCAGGCTCGGGCCGGGGATGCTCCCGCACGCGGGCTCAATGCGGCTGGCACGCGCGCGGGGACGGGGACACGCTGCCCCCGCACCCTCGCGCCGGCGGGGCGCCCCCCCGGGCACAGCGCTCCGGCTCCGCAGTGGGTCGCGCACACACGCGCGCCCCCGCAGCCCGGGGCTCTGGCGCACGCACCCAGAAGCGAAGCGCGGCTCCCGGGGAGCTCTGCGTGGCTCCGGCCCCCCGGCTGCGCAACCCCCGCACGCCGCAGCCCGCACCGCTCCTCGGCCTCCCGCTGCCCCGTCCTCGCCCTGCGCACGGACACCCGTGGGTGCGGCGGCCACGCCCCCGGTGGGTGCGGGACACGCACACGCACCCGGCTCTGCAGCCGCTGAACTCCTTCTTGGCCGCCCCCAGCACATCCAGCCCGGCCCCAGCCCCCCGAGCCCTTCCGCCCCCCGCCCAGCCCGGGCCGGCTCCACGCTGCCCCCCCGGGTCGCGCCCCCTCCCACCTCCCCGCGCTGCGGCGGGGCGGCCGCGGCCCCCAGCCCCGCGGCCCCCAGCCCGCCCCGTCGGTCCGGCCCCGCCGCAGCCCCCCGCGGCCCCCGGCCCGCTCACCTCGGTCCGCGGCGGCAGGAGGCGGCGCCCGGGCCGGAGCGGTCCCGCGGCGGGGCAGCGCCCGCTCCTCGCAGAGCCCCGGCGGCGGCGGCGGGCTCGGCGGGGGGCCCGGCTCGGCTCGGCCCGGCCCGGCCCGGCCCCGGCCGCTGGCCGGCCGCCGCTGCCCCCCTGCCCGCGGCGCGGTCCGGCCGCCTCGCCCCTATGCGGAGGCTCCAGCAGCACCGAGGCGATGCCCATTCATTCAGCTTGTCCCCCGCAGCCCTCCCCTTCCGCCCCGCGCTCCCAGCCTCCTGGATGGAGGTGGCGAGTGATGCTGCAGCGGTACCCAGAGCCCCCGGAGAGTACAGTGCGGAGAGGAGGGAGGGAGAGGAGGAGGAAGGAGAGCAGAAGGAGGGAAGAGGAAAGCGAGGGAGAGGGAGATGGCTGCCCCCAAAACCAGAGCTGGATCTGGAGAAGACTCTGGGATTTCCACGAGGAAATCAGGGCAGGGAGCCGAGCGGGGCTGGCACAGCACCCCGGCACAGCACCCAGGGATGCTGCGAGGGTGGCAAGGGCAAGCAGAAGCCTGGGGACCAAGGGCTGTGGGCACAGCCCCACACACGACCAGAGCAGTGGCAGGGCTCCCCTGCAAAACCCAAATGTACCCCTCCTGTAAGTCAGGGCTGGCATCAGCCAGAGGGCCACCAGCTCCCCCAGCCAGGAGCTCAGCCTTAAGGACATGTAAAGCTCGGGGGGCACCTTTTGCCCATGTGGTGAACCCGGTGCGCAGAGTCTGCACCCTTGGCCCCACACCTGCCCTTGCAGCCTCCCAGCTTTGCCATCCTCAAATGGGGCTCCTCCACCCCCCTGCACAGCCAGGGCCCCCTCAAAAGGCACTGGAGTCCACATGTCCTGAGCCCCAAGATAATGCACTGCAAACCACATAAAAATTTCTCAGCTTTTCCTAATCTGGGTCTTGCTTAACCCTCTGGAAAATAATCCACTGACCATCTGCCACAATGATTTTCATTTACAACCTTGCACAAATTAGGCTCAACTGTTCACTTCTCTTTTGCCCGTGGCTTTTGGTCATTCTGTTGCACATGTGTCCTCTTCTAGGCACCAGCTCACCATGGGCTGGGGCATAACCTTGCCAGGCCTGGCAGCCAGTACTGAGCTGCAGGCAAGCGTGCTTGCTCCTTACACTTCCTCTGATCTTCTTAGGATGTTTTGCTCCTAACCAGGTGGCAGACATTCCCCGTTACCCCGTCTAGCCTGCCTGACCCCTGTAGTCCTCTCCTGGGGAGAGATGAGGAACCTGTCTGAGGGAACAGCCCCTCCATTCAGATGCCCCTTTGAGGTATGTGCAGGACACGCAAGGAGCTTTGAAGTACTCTGAGCAGATGGGTCCATGCAGGATGCTAAGCAGCAGCTCTTGGACTTCCACCTGCCAGGGAGTCACAGCCTGGCCTCAGGCAATTCAGGTGTCTGTGGTTTCAGAGGTGATTGATTGCTAAATCATGAATGCTGCTCTAAGAGGCCTGACCAGGACTGCTCCATGAGAAAGTGAGGTGTTCAGAGAGGTAAGCAGTGGTCATTTCTAAAAAATAATGCTGCAGCCTCTCTGCATCTCCATTAAAGCTTCTGAGTCAGGCCTGAAGGGATGAGCATAAGATGCTACGAGCAGCTACCATGGTTAGCTTCTCATCACTTTGCCCTAGTGTTTGTGCAAATGGAAAGCTTGGTTTTCCGGGGAAGAGGCTTCATTCTCTAAGGAAAATGGAAATATACAGATTATTTTTTTTCCTTCCTGTAGCAGATTCAGCAAAAGTGCAGCTGCCTTCACAGCCTTGAATGCAGAACTGACCACTCATTGTGGTTCAGTTCATCCCTAAGGGGAAATGACCAGGCAGAGAGGAACAACAAGCCCCAGTTGCTCTCTGCACCCTCTGAAGTCTTTCACAGCCCAGGCATTTCCCTCTCCCAAGTTTCAGGGATGCCTGGCTCCCTTTGCAGGGCAATGAAGGTTACTCACATGCTTTCAAAACCCCTCCCTCAATGCCTATCAGCTTCAAAATATTTTTTCTTCTTAAATTGAAGTTTGGCAGGTTATTTGTTAATGATGGAGACTGGGGCCCAGAGGCATGGGGACAAAAGAGAGCAGAGGCTGAGAGAATGGCTTGCTTTGAAAGGCACCACACTGCTGCAGAGGCACAGTGCATTTCATCTCTGTCAGAGGCAAGAGGGCTTCTGGATCCCAGTGGCCGGACCAGTCAGTCTTGAATCTTTTGTCTTTGGGGGGCAATGTCTTTTCCATCATCCTGCCTGTTCTACAGTCCTCCTGAGCCTTATGTCAGTCCCAGCTGTCTGAAAGGAAATGAAGACAAAGGCATGAATAATGCTGTTTATTGCTGACTTTACCACAAGTGTATGCCTGCTCCTCAGAAAAGCCACTCAGTGTCTGAAGAAGTCTAGAGGCGGGTGCAGCGCCCAGGGTGATGAAAAGTAGCCCTGGCAGGCTGGCATGCTCCCCTGTTGTGTTTTTAGTTAGCAACCCAGCAAAGTGCACGTGGAGGAATAAGATGGTGGGATAAGGAGAGATATCAGGAATGAAGGGCAGCTGGGGAGGTTTGTCAGAAAACAGCCCAAAACCTCACTTCTCATGTGCACAGGAGTCAAGAGGGGACTTGGATGCTAGTAGGAAAGCTGCAGGCAGCTGTAGAGGCTTTTCCGAGTGAAGATAAATGGCTCCCATTCCTGGTGATAAAGGAGGGGGAACCAAGGGGGCATAGAAAGAGGTGACACATTCAAGGCAAAGGGGAAATAATCTTTCCAGGAACCAATATGACAAATATTCGTTAACATGGCTGTTGTTGTCAGGCCAGAGAAAAGAGTGGAGCAGTAACCAAAGGGCAGCACACCTGAGCCCAGGTAAGTATTTTAGCTGGAGGAATCCATGTGAAAGGCTTTATGTGAAAGCAGTGTACGGAGAGAATGTGTGGGACTTGGGCATAGCTGGGACGAGGAAGCTAAGCTCAAGGTGGTGCAGAGCAGTGTGGCATGGAGGTGTTGTCTGCTTGGAGAGATGGGGGAAGGCTTTGGTGAGAGGTGATGAACTCGGCTCACTGTGCTGAAATTGGGCTGATGGGCTAGACCTCCACCAGGAAACGTCAGCCAGGCTGGCTGACTTTTTTGGAAAGAAAGAGACAAGTCTGGCACAGCACAGTAGATCTGAGAGTCACCATAGAGATAGCGGTTGGAGTTAGTGGGTGGTGGAGATTACCCAGAGATAATGTGTGAGAGAAGAACAGAAAGGGCTGAAGGACAGGATGCTGTGGGCATCGAGCAGAAGAGGGAGGCAGGCGTAAGGAAGAGTCAGAGAAGCAGAGGTGAGAAAGGTAGGCAGAAAACCAGGGAAGAACATCAGAAAAGGTCAGAAGGACCAACCTTCTAAGCCAGTGTGGCTGAATGTGTGAATACCAGGAGAAAAATCAAAGATGAAGGACAAGTGTAGCTTTGAAACCATTGTGAGAAACCTGGACACAGGACTCTGTGCTGAGCAAGTGGGACAAAGGACAGAGGCAGTGTGAGTGTAGAGTGGGAGGAGGAGAAGGCCTGGGAGACGGGGCAGCAATCTGAGGGGATTTCTCCGTGATTAGAGGTGTTTGTGCTGTAAGCCTGAGGGACCCTAGGACAGGTTAGGGAGAGAGCAGAGCAGAGAAGAGGGAGGGTGTGAGGGGGCTCTCTCCATGGGAGGGAGGGGATGGGGTTGCCAGGAGAAACAGAGAAGGGATCCAGGAGAGTCCCACCAAGGTGGCAGGGGAGATCCATTTCCACAGAGCAGCAGAAGAGGATGAGGGTTGAAAAGTCAGGATCTCTTACATCCCTTATGAAGATGGTGGCAGGGTGCTGTGTAGGAGGCCAATTCACTGAAATGGAGTCATTTAGGGAGAAGGCAGAACCAGATCCAAAAGGAACTGTTTTGAGTAGAGGAGCTTGCTTGAGTTTGGGACTTGCGCTATGGCACTGTATGAGCAACGGGCACTTGGAGTGTGTGAGAACAAAAGCCACCCTGGTCACACAAAGGCCCTTCTATTTCAAGTTTTAGCTTTCTGGAGGTTTAGCTAGTGAATGGCTTTGCAGCCTCCAGGACAGTCTTTGACTTTTGTTTCAATTCCTCGGGGACTCGATTACTCCAGTCCTCAAGGGTGACATAATTTGTCAAAGATGCCACTGAACATTTCAGTCATACTGGAACCAAATGTTTGCTGCCAACAGGAGAAATGCCAACAGCTTGGCTTTGCATGGGAAGCAAGCAAAGCTGGGGAAGGACTGGAGGACAACATATGAAGAGAGACATCGGAGGAGAAGGAGTAAGTGGGGCGGCAGCATAGAGCGATGGATGCAGTGCTGAGCATGTACAAAGCAATATTGGGGCTGTCGAGTCTATAGAACCCTGAGACAAACAACCAGGACTGACTTAGGACCTGGGTGAATAAGGAGGAGACACAGCAGACCCAGGTGAGGTTGTTGTGGGGGGGCAGCCATCTGTCTGCAGGGTCCAGACCCCAGTGCTCTCAGACACGTGGAGGGACAGAAAAGGGGAGATGCACTGAACACAGGATGGGTTGGCATCCCCCAAGCTCGTGAGGCTCTGAGCTGATGTGGCTCTTCCAGTGAGTGCCTACAACCCCCTGCACATTTGGGGTGCTGCAGATACCTCTGGAGACCACTGAGGTGTGAAAGGCCAGAAAAACTGCAGTGGGCTGTAAAGGACCAGAGGTGCACGCACAGCATGGTGCAGACCTGCACCTCCCAGCCAGGCAGAGGGCAGGCCTGGTTGGCTTTGATCTGTCAACAAATCACTCAGAAGTCAACTCTTCTTCTCTCTGCTCCTTGCTGAAATCCAAGACTGGTGAGTAACAGCCTGTTAACTTAGCCACATGCTCAAATCCTCAGCCCTGATCTGCCTGTGCTCTCTCTGTCCTGCTCACAGAAAACATCTCCCGCTGCCCCTGCCTTGGTCTTAGGTGGCAGCTCTTACAGAGCCTGTCTCACCAAGAAGGAATGGTCTATCAGACCAGCCTCTGCTACCCCGTGTCATTAAATTCCTCCTGACCAGGTAATGGTTCATTCCAGGCAGTGTGCTTCCCTGGAGGCTTGGAGTCCACGCTCTCTCTGAGGACAGATGGGGTGGCGATTTCATGGGCACCTACAGGCAGATTACGGGTCTCTTCTCCTGAACAAGCTGGAGACCATCAGCATATCTGAGGAGAGACATGTTCCACATAGACAAGGTGCATCACCTGTAGTTGGTGATATCTTGGAATAAAACACATCCCGTGCCCTACCTGTCAGAGAACATACAAAGTAGGGCACATCAAGAACTGAGCACCCAGAAAGGTGAAAGAAAAGTGAAAGACCCACTCAGTCAGGGTCTCGCTCTCATGTCTGCAACGCACCGAATTTGATTCAATACATGATGAGCCAAGCAATACGCACAGCAGGGCTGGCAGTATAAGGCCATATCTAGTTATCTGAAGGGATACCAGGGAGGAAGGCTGAGGAGTAATGAGATAAAACTGAAGGAAAGAGCTTAGTAAGATTCAGAAAGAAGCTTAGGCACTTATGGAGAAGAGGAGCATCTGCAGTGCCATTAGGCAGAGAGGGAAGCAAACAAGGGACAGCACACCTCCTGCTACAGACCACGAACTTCTGACCAGCCCAGATCCGGCTGCCACAAGGCAGGACTGCACAGTTACCCACATTAAGAGCATATAATGACTTTCTTGGGACCATTTGCCATGAGCTGCTGTTGGACACACATTATCAGACCAGACAGGGCATTGATCTACTCCAGTGTAACTGTTGGCACATTTTTACAGCAGAAAACCATGGCTCAGGCACCAGGAAAGAGTTCCTGATACTGTCCAGCTGTTCCTTGAGGGGTACTGATACGCTTAGTACCTGCAAAGCTCTGCATAATATTCTATGAGATACGAGTCTGTACTAGGAAAGGAAGAGGGAAATGAGTACAGCAGCTCCAGCCTTCCTTCCCTCCCGGGAGCCCACCCTGCACCACCGCCAACAGGAGCAGCTTCACCCACGGCCGCTGAGCCAGGCAGCTGCAGCCCCTTCTCCTGCCAGCCCGGGCAGGGGAGGCCAGAGGTGCAAGGGCCGTGCAGGGGGGAACATGCTGCATCTGCCGCACCTCCGACCCGCAGGACGGCCCACAGATGCCAAAGCTTTGCAGGGCTCTGCTCCTAGAGACTCTTGCTGCTCTGCTCTGCTGCCAGCCTGGCTGAGGAGCTGTAGGGGAGGTGCTGCAAGCAAGGAAGGACAAAACACTGTTTTGCAAAGAGTGCAGTGAGTCAGTCAGCTAATTCAAGGCAAGAATCTCTTCCAGAAAGGAAAGATAAGGAGGGAGCTGCTTGTTCTGTAAGGATGAGGCCAGGGAGGCGGTATGGCAGCATCTGCAGAGCTGCGCAAGTGTCTCTGTGCTCCCTGCCTCCTGCTGCATTTTGTTCGTGCGGGCTGCAGCTGCACACTGCCATTTGCCCACTGCACAAGGGGCCAAGTCCTCAGGCTGTGGCAAGTCCTGAGCCTGAACCACAGAGAGTAGCCAGGGCTCCATTCAGCCAGGGAGCCCACTGCAGTTTCAGAGTATCCCATTGGCTCCGATACCGACTTTCATTCCCACATCATTTTACGTTCAGTTTCTGCCACTCCAGCAGTGCTGGGGGCTTGCAGGGTCCTGAGTGAGCCACTCTGCCTTGGTTTCCATCTGGCTTAATGGCTAACTTACCCACCAATGAGCGCCTGTGTGTTGAACGGTGAAGTGGCCCTTTCTGAGGCTTTAAATACAGCAGCGAGGATGGACGCTGGGTACCTACATATCACAACTGAGACAATTTTCTAGATGCTTGTTGCTTGGCAGCCAACAGCTTAGAAATGTCAATTTCTAAATAAAACCATGCACCCAAAATCTACACACCCTCCCCAAAACCCAGTATTTTTATACACTGCTCTCAGCTGCAGTGGGCATGGTAATAGCTCTCAGCATGTGAACATCCAGGAATAAGCCACGTTTCTGCCAGGGAGGATGCAGGTGAGATACATGCACCAGCCAAGCAGAAGTGCATTCAATTAAAAAAACAGATGCAACCTGATAAGAAAGGAGGTTGAGGATGTGACCCAGAAATAGAAATGAGGAAGGCTCCACTGGAGCACGCAACAGCCACAGCAAAGCCCGCGTGGTAAGCACAAAAATGACAGCAGCATAATGTCACTTTCTCACGTGCAATGTAAATGCCAGGGCAGGGACCTGGGGACAGGCTGCATGAAGGAGCTGACAGCCTCACCTTGCCAGGGCAGCATCTGCACTCAGAGCCAGCCTGGTAGCGTTCCCTCCCTGCGTACCTGTGTCTTCTGCAGCCAGGATCCTGTGCCGGTGACTGGCCAGTGCTTGCTAAAAATGCAGTTTCCTTATAGGAACTGGTGTTTGCAACACCAGGAAGCTGGGTCCAAGGGCAAGCTGGTATGTCCAAGGTAGCATGTCTCTCACCCAGCCCGGCTCCTGGTTCTGCTTGGGCAGGAGGCACAGTAAAGCCAGACCCCTGTGGCACCAGTCCCCTGGCAGAAGCAGGAGGTAACCTCACAGTAAGGTCTAAGCGGGGAAAAACTCAGCATCACTCACTAAAAAGTACAATAAGACAAATTACTATTTTTTAAATCCAAGTCATTGAACTATAGATTTGGAGAGGTTAAAAATAATAATTGTTAGCAGTTGTATTTGCTTTCTGCTATATAAACCTTTAGAGTTTGTATTTCTAAGCTCTTACTAGATGAGAATAATGCCGAGAGCGTGGAGGGGAAAGGAGGAGAAAGGTGCTGAGACTCCCCTGGCGCTGTGGCTCTGGGCACAAAAATGTGCAGCTCCCGTGAGATGCTCGGTGCAGCCCCGAGCTGACATGCTGCCGGGTGGGCAGCGGCACCAGACTGCTGCGGGCAGCGCCGGCCCCGCCACCGGCTGCGGAGAGTGCAGGTGCTTGCAGGAGCAAACCGCCTCACTGGAAAATTTATTTTATTTTTGGACAAAAGTTTGAAGAGCCTCCTTTTAGCATTTTCTCACAGAATAATTCTGGGTTTCTGCTTCTAAGTGACATTCAATTTCAACATCTGAGCTAGGGATAAAATGAGTATTTTTACAACCTGACTGAATTCAAACCAAAATGCTTAGAAATGATGAAACCATCATCCCTGGAGCAAAGCAGAGGTGGGCAGGCATCTACAGCCACGTTTATGGATTTGGAGCTTTATTTCCCCAGTTCAGACTGGAGGAAGCTTTCCCAAGTCGGCCGCTGGCCGCCCGGCAGCCCCCACAGCCCACCCCTCCCAGCCTGCCTGCCCAGGGGCTGCCCAGGGGACACTGCTCTGGACACTGAACCCAGCGCACACCCTGGGGCAGGGGCTTCCGCTCTTCTGGGCATGTTTTACCGTGACAAATAGCCTTGGTGTAAGGCTAATCTTTTCCATCACATTGCCTGCCTCCCTTCATGCTATATTCAGCTGATCTCAGAAGACGTTTGATTGGCAGGTCATACCTAAGACAGTTTCTTTCAACTTTCCCTGTTACCTTGTAAAAGACATCCTTATAAAAAGGACTTTGATACCTTATTTTCCTCAGATAGAGTACACAACCCTGAGATGGGGGCCAGTGTGAGACATTTTTTCATACAGCTACACCAAGAATAACACTTATTTTGTTTTCCTGAGGGGAAGAAGAGTCTAACATCACTTATGCTGTAAAATCATCCTCTAACTAGTGAGGCAATAATGTTCCATGGTTAACAGTGGGACCTTTTTTTTCTGCCATGTGCATAATGGTCAAACTTAGTGAGTTACTAGATATTGGAATAATTTAAATCCTCTTTTCCTGGTTCAAATACACAATTACCTTATAAATAATGGGTCAGATCCATATCAGCAAACTTGTTCATTGGCTCCATCTCAGCAAGTGGTGGCCCAGGAGGTGAGTGTCTGGCAGGTGGTGGTGACCAGGAGATGTGTGCTGCTGTCCAGGCTAAGCTGTTAAGGCACATGCCCGCTGCTGGCATCGATGCTGCCGGCGAGAGGTGCTGTCACTGCTTGCATCATGCCACACCAGCAGGCATGCTGCGGCTGGGGGGCAGAGCTCGGAGCCTGGAAGGTGTTCCACCTTCATGACTCCATGCATGCTCATGTGGCCACGTCCTGGCTTTGATCCACTCTCATCCTTCAGCATCTTTCAGCCTTTCTATAATCTCCAGATCCCATTCCTGGCCAAAGTAAAGACAAAAAAATCAATTTGCATCCCCTTTTGCAGGGTACTTCTTTAGGAAAATGCAGCTGGGGAAAGAACCAGCTTTTAGCCGGAGACAAGAGAAATGCAGCTTCCAGGTAAGCATCAAGATTTGAGCTCCCTCAAGAAAAATAGGATTTCCAGGAACTGAGAAGCAGCGAACACAACATGTGGGATCACTGAGCTATCACAGAGCAATTAGTTTAATACCAGTGTGGAGAAAAATCTACAAATGTTAGGAGGTACTTTGTTAAATGGGTGGAGAGGTGTCCCATGACTAGGGGTGCTTGGTGCAGGGTGGGGGAGTACAGCTGGTCTGAAGGTGCAACATCAGCATCGTGTAGGCTAGGACCTATAGTTAATTATGTTAAAAAGCCAACTATAAGCTTCATAAAAGCTATACAAAAGTCTAATAGAAATAGCTGTACTTTATTTTTTAAATCATTTACAACATGGATCATTATTAGTCTTAATTACCTCCCTGCAGTGTGGAGATACCACATTTTTGTGTTGTTTTTTTTTAAATTTATTTTTCAGACACAGAAAGCACACAAGGCACATTTTAGAGATGAAATAGAAAGGCCATTGTGGAATGCAGGGAAGGCTGTGATGTCTCAGGAGCTGAATCGCTCCCAGCTCCTTCAGACAGGGCATGGCCGCGGTGCAGAGCTCACTACTGCCGTTCTGACCTCAGCATCCCGGGCAGCAAAGCCGCACTGGGTGTTCGTGCCCTGGAACTCCTGCAGCACGGGGGCCTGGAGCTGGCTTTAGCTGTAACTGTTCCCAACAGCCGTGACGCAGCTTGGTCCCACTGCTGGTGCCGTGGGAAGCCCGAGGTGGCCGTGCAGCTGGGGAACCTGCACACTTTCCAGCAATGCAGCTGGGCCCTGCCCCACATGCAAGAAAGGAGATGGTGGAGCCACCATGCACATTGAAAACCGCCTCTCGAACACTGGTGGCGGTTCTGTTCTGCTCAGTGCACACAGGAGTCAGACCTGGAGAGAGCTCACAGCCTCCAACTGAAGCTGACAGCGACGAGGTTCAAACAAACCTGGCAGGCTGTGATGAAGTGGAGGCAGAGCTGTGGTACTCCTTGCTGCAGGATGCTGTAGGTGCCAAGGGTCTACAGGAATAGATGGAGACTGGAAAACTGCTTGAAAGAGGAATTTGTGAGGGTTCAACAACAACAAGTGTGAAAAAGAAATAAATGAATATAAATGAAATCATCAGGCAGGTTGTTAAATATCCAGAGACCAGACCTGGCTTGTGAAGTCCCTGAGCTGCAAACACTGAACCATGAGTCTGGAGCAGTGTGGGGAGGAGCCATTAGCGGGTCTCCAGCATTCCTGGCAGGTACCGAGGCAGACGGCAGCCTGCACGGTCCGCAGCCAGCAGCTGCATGGGAGCAGCTCGGCCAGCTCCCAGTCCTGCCTCGCTCACCAGCAGGGCAGTCCAGGGACATTGCCTTGTACTGACACGCAGAGAGGGACAGCCCTGCCTGTGGCCAGGGGCATGTGGGACAGATTCACAGCAGGGACCCAGCAGCCCAGGCATGCACTACAAGAGTTCTGCATCCCTTTATACCAAATCCATCATTTTGAATCTTCAAAACACACAAAAACCCTTAAATCCACACACTGCATGCAAGGCATTGACACCAACAAGAGACTAAAGCCAAAGGAAGAGAAGCAGATTTTTCTAAATTATCTTGCCATTTTCAGTGACATATACTTTTTTTTTTCACTGACAGCCGATTTTTCTCATTTACTGATCATCTGTACAGTTCCTGATGGTAGCAGCTCCAGCAGAGCCCAGCATCCCTCCTGAGCCTCTTACAGAGAAGCAGCACCTGGCCAAAGCCCGTGCAAGCTTTTGGAGGGGCCACTGAGGTGCAGGGGGCCCCTAGGTGAGGAGCAAGGCAGCAGTGACTTGGGGCTGGCCAGGCATGTGTCCAAGAAATGCAGCACTGCCCACCTGTGTGTGTAATGGGGACACTGGTGCTGTCCCCCTTACAGATTTGTAGCATCTCGGCACTTTCCCAACACCAGGTACCGCCAGGAAGCTCTGTCACAACCCTGCAAAGCAGGAGAAAGAAATGGATGGATCCCCAGCTGCGTTAAGATGGATGGGTTACATCTACCAGCCCGGATTACCTGCTTAGCATATATATGAAAAACCCAGTGGAACAGAAAATGCCAGGCTTGCCTCCTAGCCAGGAAGGCCAGCAGCAGGACACCCCGGCTGCCACAGGGAGCTCGCTGGGGACAGCTTGGGCAAAGGCCACCAGCAAGACTTTTGTCCTGATGGTGCTGCGGACGTTTGGACGGGAGGCAGCGACCACAGCATTGCTCAGGGCGGGAGGAGTAAGGGAGCTGCTGCTTGGGGCTGGGACTGAACCAGTGCATGTGATGCTGTGATGTTGCAGCTCAGGAAGGACGCTCTCCGGATCTTCATGAGCCACCAGAGCAGCCAGAACTGAATTAATGCCGCGCAGCTTACCCCAGGCTGTGTGCTGCTCCTCCATAGCATGCGGAGGGGGGAGTGGGTCCTCCAGCCAGCAGTGCCAGAAGGGAGGGGCCGCACGGTCCGGGTCTGCTCCCGGGGAGCTCAGGGTGTGCTTGGGATAACACCACAGCCCCCCGATGGAGCTGGGCCCGACATCTGTGGCCGAGGAAAAGAATTAGGGCCCAAAGGGAGAGTCAGAGGCTGATCGTGACTCCCTTAGAAGCTGTTTTCTGTAACGATGCCATCAGTCCGTGGAGAATCCCAGCACTCTCAACAGCTGCAGGAACCTGCTCCCGCTGTGGGACAGAACCTGGGGAGGGATGCCAGCAGCACCTGCTGCAGCTCCGCACGCCTGCCGCCCTTGCAAAGAGCATCAGCCTCAAGGGAGAGGAAGAAGCACCAATATTCAGCCCCTCTGCAACAGCTGAGGGCGAGGTGGTCGCAGCCGGGCACAGCCCCGAGGTCCGTGAGCAGCAGGCAGCACCGGGCGCCTGGGCACGGCGTGGCACCGGCGCGGGCAGGGGGTCTTGCCCTGCCTCATTCAGCCGTGGGCAGGCAAGGGACACCAAGATGGGTGGCACAAGCCGTACCTACTAGTGGCTGAAACTCGGAAACTGCATTTAATAAGAAACTGTCACATCTTGAAACCTGCATTAATTCTAGCTCATGGAAAAAAAAAGCCCTATAAAATGCACAATTCCAGAACAAATATAATTTGGAAAGCAAAAGTGAAAATTGTGCTTTAAAATGAATATGCAAATAAAATTTAAAATAAAATATTCATCGTTTTCCCAGGGAGACAAGTTGTATTTCTTTACAGTTCTGTCACTCAAGACATGTCAGGGCTGCGTAACATGCATCAGGCACATGCTGGGACAGAGGATTCCAGCTCTTACATTATTTTATTCACATTTCTGTATTTGTTTTACATCATTATGAAAAGCTTTTACTTAGCTTTGACTGAAACATCTTATTTTCTAGATCAAAGTGTTTCTTTGTGCTTTAATGAAATTCTTCGACACAGTTATTACTTTGTGTTAGTTTAAAATCATTATTTAATACATTGAAAACTGCTGGTCCTCTAATTAGTATGCGGCATACTTTTCTTCCTGTCTCGTTCAAAGTGTCAAAACATTTCACTACAAAACAATTCAATTAGGATATATCAGCAGTGGTTTTACACACCGTGATGTGTCTCTTGATATGATGTGTACGCTGGACCACTATATCAAAACAATAATAGCAGTGATGCAAAACTGAAAATGAGAGTATTGAAAATAAAATTAATGTTGACTGTAATTGTTATTTCCCAAGTGAAATTTTGAAAAATGAAAAAAATGTCAGGACTCCTCAGGATTGGGTGGTGGGCAAGTCGAACACTGCCTGCCTCCTACCCACCTCTGAACTTAGATCAAGAGCATTTTAGGCAAAGTGCACAGCCCCAGCAAGCGAGATGAGAGGCTGAGCTCACCTTGCGCTGCACAAGAGCCTTCAGGCGAGCAACAGGGTGGCCCATGAGCCCCGCAGCCCACCGCAGAGCCAGGTTGGGGCACCAAGCCCAGAAGGGCTGCTGCCATGCCCGCTGCTTTTGGCCAGCTCTGCGGGGACAGGGGACACTCCATGCAGGACCACACATGCTCCTCGCTCTCTTTGGGGTAAATCCTGCCATACACAGCTTCTCTCAGAGACAGCCAGTGTCGGGGCAGCCAGGCACTGCAGGTAAATCCACATCTGCCCTGGCAGGGACAAGAGGAAGCGCTCAGACACAAGGAGGATGTTCCACAAGCAGGAGTTCCTCCTGGGCTCAGTTTGCCACCCCTCCATGTATCTTTCTACCCCCAGGTTCACCACTGGTTTTACATACGCTTTGCCCAGACTCCACCCTATTTCTCCCCTCTTCTGTCCCTCATCTGTCCACTTACAAAGTGCTCTTTTCCTGTAGATTTATTTATCTGCGTGCCTTTAAATCTCTATATGTCTCTTCTCCCCCCCCCCCCCCCCCCCGCGTGACTAATACACACAATGAAACAGGGAAATGCTCTTTGCCAGTCTCCTCACTCTTCATTATGAGTGCAAGAATCATCCTGTTTTCACAACAGATTTGCAAAATGTTGCAAATACTTCCATTAAAAATGGCTTGTTTCTCTAATCACTGGGGAAAGTATAAAAAAATAATTGAAAGTTTTAAGTGTGATTTGGATTGTTCTCAGCATGGAAATACCTATTTTGTGAATCTCGGTGAAAAGGCTCAGTTTTAAGAGCACAGATCTCGGAAGTGGTAAAACGGTATACCAGAAATTTTGGCTGTGCAGAGCTGAGATCCTTCCTTTTTCTGCATCATCTCAGCTCACAGTTCAGTACAACATGCTTTGGAAACATAGGAGACAAAAGTCTTTTGCTTTATTAATCAGGGACCATATCGTCCCTCCATATAGATCTTGCCAAAGGTACATCATTCACGCTTCTGCGGACCGCAGAGAGGTGTGCTCTCCGCTCTTGGTGAGAGTCTTATTTATTGCACTACAGATGAACCATGAAAGGATCTTTAATGCTTTTCCACCTACTGATCAGCTTCTGTACCTCTGTTTATCCAGCCATGTGCTCGCCTGGCAGATGTCTGCCTGAATCCGTCTAGCTCGTGATTCACCTCCTTGTCAGCGCACCCAGAGATCTGCTGGTGTTGCAGCCTCTTGCCTATCAAGTGACATGAGATTGTTGTACTCTGTATATGAGCACATGCCTGAGAGACAGAGTTAATGGATAAAAGCAATTTTATTCTTCATCATTTTTTTGGCTACTATTGCATTGCAGGACAAGAGGACTGCAGCAAGAAGACATCTGTAAGTGGCTCTGACAATCTAGAAATAGGTTGCTGGGGAGGGACAGAGCCATTTCGTGCCGAGTCCAGGCTCCTGTCTGACATACCGCTTGCTTAACCTCAGCCAGTTCAGAAAGGCTTTGCCCAGCCAGCTGCCATAAGGTCCAGGGCTGGACCTTGGGAGCCAAAGTGGGAGAAGACCAGGAGAAAGGGGGTCAGCCAGCACGGGGAGGTGGGCAGGGAAGGACAGGGCACCTCCTGGCATCGGCTCTGGCATGGCCCCTGGCACTTTCCATGGAAAGCCACCGTGGTGCTTGCCTGGTATGAGTGAGAACTAACCAGCCCATAGACTGTCCTGTGCTCTTGTTTATCTTCACAGATTCAGCTATACGAAAGCCTTTGTTCTGGGAAAAAAAATATAATTGAAGGGAACTGTCCCATCAGAAAAGTCAAACGCTGCCCAGTGGCTGGGACCTGCTCCTGCAGGGTCCTCGGGGCACAGATGAGGAGACTGAGAAGGACAAGTCAGCAATAGCTACTCTCTCTGTTGCACAAGACAGGAGCTAAGCCAGCAAAGAAGCTGTCCCACAGAAGGGTTAAAACACACAAAAGGAAGGATCTGTTGTACAAACGTGGACCTTGCCACAGGGCATCGTGTTGGCAAAGAGAATAAAGGCATTTGAGGTGGGATAAGTCCAACACCTGAGATGATGGTCTGCACGCAATCTCAGAAGTCTCTGAACAAGCGGTGATACCTCAATGAGGCAGCTGCTTTTGGCAGCCCTGGGGTGACGGGGTGAAGCTGCCCACCCCTCATGGGTACACAAATCAAGAAACACTCCCCTAAAGAGCCTGGCTGTCCTTGTGTGAGAGACCAAGGAATGTCACACTGGTCCACATGGGTAACCCTCAGTGGCTGATACGTAACAGGGATCTATCAGGGGAGCTGGGGGGGCTGCTAACAGTGGTGGGCACACCCTCTTCTCACCCCCATCCTGCCAGTTCAGGGCTCTTTTGGACTCTTACCAAGCAGGGCTGGGACTCTGCAGCCCACCCAGGCTTAGCAGCCAGCAGCAACTTAAGGACAAGGCGCATGGGCTTGTTTAACTCCTACAGAAGACAAATATTGCCCTAACGTTTGTTAGCTAATAGTCATTTTGCTTCCAAATAACTGTTGCCCGGGAAGCGCTTTGGTGATAAAAGCAATACCGGAGGAACACGTGTGGAAGGAGCACTCGCAACAGAGTGGGAGGCAGCTGGGCCAGGTTGGCTACAGTACAAGTTGCAGCTCATCTCCCGAACGCCAGAGCCCCCAAAGCCCACCCAACACTGTCCCCTGGGGGAGGGTGCCCTTGCTGTTACTTCCCCCCCCATCACCCTATGGACTGATTCTCACCTCTGTGTTACAAGTAGCCATGCACAAGTCTGAGGACTCTCTGACTCTTCCAGGACAAGACCCAGGTCTTCCCCAGAGCTTGAGAAGGAGCAAAACTGGTGGGTTTGTCTTTCTTTGGAGTTTTCAGGACACTTAATGTCAAGCTGTGTTGATAGTATTTGTGCTCCTGGGAGATCTGGACATAAAGGATAGAGAGGCCCAAAGACAACAAACTGGAGACCACAAACCTCATCTGAGACACCTGAGGATGCCAGCACTGAAGCGGTGGGGAGGGCATGTATGGGGCAGCGGGATCTTGCACAAGGGCATCAGGAGCAGTACTGGGTCTAGGCCTGAGCTGGGCAGCGGGAGCTGAGCTAGAGGGGGCAAGCAGAACAGACACCACCACCACCCACCCCCTCCCCAACACACACCCCCCACAGGTCTGGGAGGGGAGGATGGGAGCTCCTCCAGCACCGAGCCCCAGCAGCAGCCACGCAGACAGGGGAGATAGGCATTGCAAGGACAACTACAGAAAAGTGCCACTGCCCACATAGCCCAAAGCCTTGCTGTCCCCCTTCTCTTACCCATTGCATTTCTGAGATGCTTCCCAGTTGCAGCACAAACCAGCAGGCTACACAAGGCTTGTACCATCAGTCAGATTCTACTGTCCCTGCTGTTGCTCCTTCCTCCAGAGATCAGACCACACCACTGCTCCTCCAGCCAACCACCTCTCCCTACCACTCTTAGGACTATTTTACTACTTAGCAGGAACGAGCTACAGCTGCACATTGTCCATGTCCGTCAACTCACCACCTCTGCATGAAGGCCACAGCTGCATATTATCGATGCTAATCAACCCACTGCCTTCATTCCTCTACAATTCCCATTCTCCCGTTTCTGAGAGCAGCAGCTTCTGGCAGAGCACAAGGCCGCCCTGCTGCCAGGTGACCCTGGAGGCTAACAGATACTTCATCCAAAACCTCAGCAAACTGACAGCCCCTTGGTAACCTCGGGGACTGATCTCAGCTCTGGTACCCCAAAAGGGGATTTGTAAGGATGCCTCATGGTGCAGATCAGTACAGGTAGTGGGTGGCACACGTCGGCAATGAGCATAGCCCCTGGTGACCCTGGCTCCATCCTCGGCTCTCCAACTCCTTCGCTGCCACTTGGTTCAGCCCTCAGTCGAGCACCAGCCAGGGGAGGTGCAGGAAAGGCAGGTTCCCTTGCAGGTCCCCCAGCCTCACAGCTCCAAGGTGAGCATGCCCAGCTCTGTGGTGCCCCAGAGCCACAGGAGACCCTGCAGCAGCGGCAGCAGAGAGCCCAACCCCCACTGCTCGGCATGATTTGGGGTTTCTGACAGCCTGGATGACATTAGGCAACTCCACACAGCTGCTAATTGGGCCAGATCTCCCTCACACTGGTATAATTGGTGTTTTCCAGTGATCACTACAAGTCTGGCACTCTGCTGTGTCCATCACAGTCCCAGACATGCTATTTACTGAGGACATCCTTTTCCCTCCTTTAGCTTGTTGGTCCTTACTCTTCCCAAAACTCATTACAGGTTAGTTGTGGTCTTTGACGGTTTCTCTTAGATCAAAAGGTCATCAGTGGAGAACTTGGGCCCTGCCATACTCTCCTGAATGGACCATTTTCTGTGAAGCACCTCAGAGCTGAAGACAACATCAGGGGACACTGAAGAAATCCCCTCTTGTTGGAGATTGAGTCCTCAAAAACATGCACTCACTTTCCCTAAGGGCATCTCCCAGCTGCTGCGGATACAACCAGGGCAGGATTTTATCTGGGGTGGTGGGGAGCTGGTGAATGCAGCAGAACATGTTTTCTTGTAGACAGTTATGGTATTCCTTCAGCTCTCAGCAGTGACCAGGGAAGGGACACTAGATTTATCTCATCCCTGTGTTTGCAGAAATGCTTCTCAGGCTTCCCTGCTGCTACCATGGCAAGCATTGCCCCTCTAGAGTGCTCCTCCTTTAAGTAAAGGTTGAACCAGCTCCTTCCTCCCCACCCTGGGTAAATCCTTGCAGAGGGAGGTCACCTGTCACCCTTCACAGCTGTTTCCCATCTATCACTTTGACTGAAGTGCCTGCAGACCCATGTGCTGCTGTTTGTAAGCTCTAAACCAATATTCTCTCCTATAACAGCCAGATCTTCTGTCAGGTCAAGAGTGACAGAGCAACTCATGCTCCATGCGCCAGCTCGTATGCCTGCTTTTGGCGAGTGAATCCAGATTGGTTTGGGGTTAACTCTGTGTCCTTCTGGTGGCTTTCTGAGCTTTTCCCCCCTATCTCTGAATTGCTAAAAGACCTTATCTCATATCAGGGATCCATTAGCCCTGGCAATAGTGCCTCTCTAGATTTACAAGAGCCACAAACTCTTCTGTGCTTGCTATTGATTTCTGCACTTCATTCAAAGGCACCACTCAGCTGCTCAGGTTTTGTGCAGAGTGCGGAACTCCTCAATTTTCTGTAATACCCTGTGATAGTTAGCTTCCTCCGCCTGACTTAATTGAAAGCATTAAAAACATCATGTGCTTCAGAGCAGGCTACTGTAAGAAAGGAAGATGCCTTTTCATAGTCTTCCCTCTCCACTTCATCCACTACTTGCAGAGAAATGGGAAAGCACCATTTAAGCCCTGTCTCCTGTCCTGCCACCTTCCCAAAGAGCTGTGCCTTGTGCAAGGCTTTTAGCAGCTCCGTGCTTGCCTTTCTCTCTCCCCAGTCTGCCTCTCAGCTGTGTGGTTACCTGAGATCAACCTCCTAACACCATGCTTTGTCACAACACAGCAGCCTGTCTCCTGTGAGGACGCCCAAATTCTTCGCCTTGCTCAGCAGAGGGGAAGGGATGCTTCATCCTTTGCCTGGAGGTGGTGTCATTCCCCGCCGTTTGAGTCATACGGGCAGCCCATGGGCTGAGGGGGGTTGCCAGGGTCAGCCCCACCAGAGGTAGCTTGGAGTTAGTGTCAGCTCTCTGAGCCCTCCATGGTCACAGAGGACCCAAAACCCTCCCAGTCTGTAGTGAGAGGTGTGCCCCACCTTTTGCTTATGCGAGGTCATAAAAATCACTGAAATTCACTGAACATTGTGATCAGTTGTCCCATGATGTGTCAAACGCCCAAGTGTTACCACCAGCATGCCACAAGCTCCCTTCCAGTCTTCCCTGGCCCCAGAAGCGCAAGGGGTGATGCACAGCCTCCTTCTCCTCTCAGCACTGAGGAAGGAAGGTGAGGTCCTGCCACGGAACAGCACTTGCCTCATTCTGCCATTAAAAATCAAGTCAGCCCAGTGATTAGCTGCTATTAGCACTGAATGCGGGCGTGCTGGGACGGTGCACAAGTGCAGAGCTTGCTGCAGCGGGCATTCACATGTGGATCCACGCAAAGGAAGCACAGGATGAGAGGAAGCACAGTGCCCTGTAAAAGGTGTAAAGGTCCCAGGTGGCCTGGGGTTTTAGAGCTGTGCTGCTTTTCTGTACCTTGTTTGCTAAAGAAGGGAATCGTGGGTCCCAGTTCTGTCAGCCCCGTTTTCAGGCTTCACTGGAGAGAGACGGGAGCAGCACTGGCAGAAGGATCATCACCATTTCACAGGTGGAGTGGAGGGGAGTGGTGGTCTCCAGAGGTGGAGCAGCGTTAGACTTGAATGCTCAGCTCAAAGCATAAACCCTCAGAGCAGCCACCCTCTCAATGTGCTTTAGTGTCACAAAGCCTGGAAATAAAAGCAAGCCTAACCCTCGCCTCTGCTGTGTCTCTTTTTGCAACTGATGCTGAGGAGCAGCTGAGCATGAGGTGCTGCACTTGCAGCTAGGCCTGGATGCAAGCTTGCAGATGTTCATCTGGGGGGAGATGAACTTTCAGGATGTGGCCAGAAACTCTTCCCCTTCTGGCCTTTATCATCACAGTAAGAAAAAGCTGATCTTGATCTAAATTGGAGCCTTGAGGAGTTGAGCAACCTTTAACCTAGCTCTGAAAGATTTGGGGGTTTTCTTTTTCTTTAAAAAAACCCCAAAAACCCACATGGCTGTCCCAGCAGAACACATATTCAATCTCACTTGATTCCAGAAAGCAATTTGCTCTTGCCTGGCAAGCAGTTTGGGAAATCAAAAAGCCAGCACCAACCACAGACAAGAATTGTTAGGAACAAGCCCGGTAATCAGGACAGCTGGGGAGCCACAAAGCTGGCTGCAGGCGGCCAAGTGTGCCTCTGGTGTAACGAGGCTCCTGCCGGCACCGCACCTCTCACAGCGCTGCTGGTCCCAGCCACAGCCTGTCCTTGGCAGGTGGTAGGCACAGAACTGATCTGCTTGTTTCTCCTCTTGCTCCCTGACCTGATGATGGGGTAAAATGGGGCTTAGGGACTTAGACTGCCCCCCCCCCCCCCTTCTTCCCTGGGAAAAAGAATGCTTTGCATTGCATTACCTTTTTTACATAAGTAGCGGATTTCTGTCCAGGATATTTTGTCTGTCTTGGCTTTGGGACAGAGTTGCTCCTGCCCTGTACCTGGAGCTGTGGTGGCCAGGTAGCTCCGTGGTCACAGTGCCACTTTCACCAGGGCCTGCAGATGTGAGCTGGTGGCTTGTGGGGGCATTGCACCGTGCTATGCTCAGCTGGTGCCTCTGGAGGGGGCTCAGCCTGAGGTCTCTGGCCCAGTTTGAGCCCTTGCCCACCCACCCTTCATCCCAGCTTTCTCCCCCTTGGGAAAGGCAGGCGAGCGATGCGAAGTCCGGGCAGGGCTGGATGTTTGTGCTCCAGGGCTGGGAGCTGCTGTCTCTGGTGCGAGCGGACACCGTTGCACGTGGGCTGTGAGCAGCAGTGGTTGTGCTGCACTGCCAGCCCAGTGGCCTGAAGGATCTGGGATGCAGGAACAGTCCCAGTGAAGTCAAAGGAAGGAAGGAACATGAGCTGCATTACACATACCAGCGTCTCCAGCCCCTTCCAATGGCCATGGCCCTGCTCATCCCTTTCTCTTCCCCTGCCCCACTGAGGGTGCCAGAGCACAGTAACCACCGCCCCCGCAGCACTCCCAGCTACTGCCTTCAAAGTCTTGTCAGCCTGGACAAAGCTGCAGAGTAGGGAATGAATAAGGCCAGGGACTCATCCTGCTGCTCCCCTTGCAGCAATGACCAAAGGGAGATCAGGGGTGATGCAGCTCTGCAAAGGACAAAGAGGTGATGGGGTAAGGTGTGTTTTATCATGCCCAGCAGCCCAGGGCTGGCAGGGCTGTGGCACACACGCTGTGCTCCCAACAGTTTGGCATCATATGGCATCAGGTGGCTGGAGCCAGCCAGCTTGGGGATGCACTGAGCCTCCAAGCAGCCCGTCTACAGATTTCCTTAATGATTCCGGGACAGACTTGTACACCATGCAAAAACCAGCCAGATCTAATTCACAGATTGGGTTAGTGGAGGAGAGATAAGCCAATCCATTTAGTGGTTTTGTTGAGCTGTATGAGGCTAAAGCAGATTAGGGGCAGATGCTCAGCCGGTGCAAGGTAGCACAGTGCTGTGGGAGCCCACGACAAAGCACCAGCACACTTCCTTCCCAGTAATCTCTCTAGTCTCTAGGGGCAGTGCAATGCTAGTGCAAGAGCTGTAAAGTGACATTAATACAGAAGGATGGATTAAATGGGAGGTTTGGAGGTAGCATTATGCATGGATTTCTGCTTTGTCTCACTCCAGGCATCTCACACTAGCCCTGTCGCAGAGGAAGAAGATGCACAAAGTGCTCAATCCCTTTTGCAAGCGCTGCCTCTGACTTTGCTGCGTTCCTTTGGCCATGACATTTGCTTGGGGCCGTTCACATCCCCAAAGGCCACACCTGGGTGCAGCTCTGAGCTGAGGGACTCCTGCTCTGCACAACAGGGGGATAAGGGGAATCAGTGAGAACAGTAGATTCTTGAGACCTTGCAAACATGTCTTCTTTCCTGCTTCCCAAGCCAATAGAGCAAACTCAGCCTAAATTTTGTCATGCTGAAAAGCAAGCTCAACTGTTACGTCCCTCACCCAGCTGGCTCTTCAGCCACAGGGCTCCCACAGCTTCCAGTCTCTCTCACGAAGCACTTCTCAAACCTCCTTCATCTATGAATTACACTAATTTCATTTCTCCCAGGAGGAGAACAGAACATAGCAAACACTGCACTGCCTGACTGCAAGCACTGAGCACTGCCTTAGAGAAGTCCACCATCCAGCTCTTGGACTGGTCTCTGATCTAGGAAGAACTCATGGGTACCTCAGGTGCCCCAATTTTCCAGCTGAATATACTAAGAGGACCAGTTTGATCTATTAGCCAAATCTTCTTAGACTTTGCCTCTTAGGGATGAAGAAACAGAGGCTGAAGGCATATTTTATTGAGGACACATCATGGTCTAGTGGACAGCATCATGTAACAGCCACCAGACCCTGAATTTAACACTGTTTGCTGTAGGGCTGCAGGTGCATCGCTACCCCACACGCCTCAATCTGCAAACCAGCAGATTGCGCTGGGGACAGGGCAGTGCCTCACTGGCACAGCTGTGGGAATGTGGCTTTGTAAGGTGCAGGTGGTCCTGCCTTGCTGGCTGCTCCTCAGCCCTTGAGACCTGTGAGCATGAGCTGGGGGAGAGGGAAGAGGCACTTACTCATGAAAACAACCCACCTCTCAAATACTTTTTTTTTCTCCCACAAGTATTTAGTGAACAGTGTTGTTTCAATCCAGTTTTCAAACAAACGTTTTCACCTCTTTAAGATGCTGATGATTCATAGAGACAAAGGTAAAGCAGGGAATGGGGCAATCCCACAGCTTTTCAATTCCATCTGTATCAAACTCCTTTGAAAACCTCAGTATCAGCACCAAAGGCAAGTAATTTTCTTTCCACTTTGTCATACTTACTTGTAGCCTGAAAATAAAGGTGAAAACAAAATCCCTCCCACAAACCAGCAACTTGGACGGCAGAGCCTGCAGTATTCCTGTCCTCCCTCCCACACACCATGTCTGTGCAGGGCAGCATGTGGCTTGACCCCCCCATGCCACGGTGGGGGCTCGCTCAGCCCAGCACCACCTCTTGCAGCCACGCTCACTGCACAGGGCTGGCCAGAATGGGTGCAGCGTCTCCCTAAAAACATAAAGTCACCATGTTTTTGGGAAAGAGGGTGTATAACTTTCCCAAGATCAAGGACCTTTGTCCTGCACTTTGTGCAGATGTCGATTCACAGGTAAGTCACAGGCTAGAATGGGGGGATTGATGACAGCACCTCCCCAGTCTGTGCTCCAGTGCCAGCTGGGGATACTGGGAAGCACAGACTATAACCTGTGCTGGTCGTGTTTCCACAAAGGTCTAGCCAATTTTCCTCTAGGCTGTGTGGTGTTCCACCTCCTGTTCCCCTCGCATTCATACACTCCCAGGAGGATGGAGGCTGAAAGGAGTCAGTTCTGGATAAAGAAGGGGCCAGGTGGGTCACCAGGGGAGATCAGAAAGGCCCTGTCTGTGCACGAGTCCCAGGCAGGCAGGGAGGGCAGGGAGGTGGAGAAGCCCCCGACCACCTGCAGCTCTCCCAGGCGAAGCTGGCAAGGACATCCATCCCTCCTCCTCCTAACCCCTGGTGATTCTCCCTGCACAGTGCAGCCTGCTTCCCTCCCTCTTCAGACGGGTCCGCAGAGCGCGGTGCGGCTGTGCCGGCACTGCCAGCTGGCTGGGCGCGGGCGGTGGGCGCGGGCGGTGGGCAGCGGCTGAGGGCACGGAGACAGGCAGCGCCCGGCCGAGGCTGCTGTGGCCGCAGCCGCTGCTCTGCGCAGGGGTTGCTCCAGTGAATGAATGAGGCAGCTGATGAATATTCAGAATTGGCAAAGCAGATCGCTTTCAGCTAAATTTGATCACAATACGGGATAAATTAAGCCACGGGATGAATGCATTTGAAATGAAGATTAAAAGAACGCGCTGTACAAAGTCAGGAAAGTAGGTTTAGCCAAAATCTGACAATCTGACAATGTACACAAACAGACAAAAATAAAGTTCCTTTCACTGAGCAAATAATGAGGTTGGGATCAGCTTCTCACCCAGTTCCTATGGAAACAACTCTTTTTCTTTTTAATTTAAAAATAAAAGGGTGTGTGTGTGTGTGTGCGCGCGCGCGCAGAGAATGCCTGGGAAATGAACGATGCTCAAAAGACCCATGAATAGAGGAAGGTGCTCAACAGGAGTAATATCTAGTGAGAAAAATCACGGCAGGGGCGGCCCAGGGTGGACAGGGGAGGCTGCCGAGCCCTCAGCCCCAGGGGAATGCAGGGCTGGTGCAGCATCAGCCCCCAGAGCTGTGGGGTGCTGATGCCTGGTGTGTCTCCAGCTTGCTGTAGGTCCTGGGTCGGGGCACTGGGCTCTTTCGGCAGCTGGGAGAAGGGTGAGGAGCAGGAAGCATTTGGGTTTGCCATGGGAATACAGAACTGGAGAGCTTGCAGGAGGCTGAGGTAAGGCATGGCAGCTCATGCCACATCTGCTCCTGGTTTTGGAAAGATCCAAATTATTGTGGGCCCCTAACGCAAAGCCAGGGACAGCACGACTGCCTTGGCTTGGAGACAAGTGAAACAAAGGCACTGAGGCTGTGGCCCTGCCCTGGGGAAACTGAGGTAGGGAGCAGGCAGAGCAGCCTGCCCAAAGGCTGCCAGACAGCAGACCCAGCTGAGCCCCCCACCCCAGGCACAGGCAGGGCTCCCACCACCTCTCACTGGTGGCAAGTCAGGCACTGCTGGCACCTCCGAGGGTCCCTGTGGCATCCCTGTCCTGAGGGACCTACTCCCTCTGTCCTCACACCTTGCCGTGTGTGTGCTGGGCAAGCTGGACAGTCGGGCAGCTCTCCGCTCCCGGGAGAGCAGCATCGCTCTGCCGATGGGTTCAGCCCCTCTGCCACGCTGGCAACAGGAGGGGAAAAGGTCTTGCAGGGAGCAGCGTGCCAGGGAGGCGAAGGAACCTGCCCAGCTGCGGTACCTGGCCTTCCCGGCCACTGGCTGACACAGCCCCAGTTGCTCACTGGGGCTGGACTGGGCACAGCAATGCAGGGCAGAGCTGCTTGTCCCAAACTGCCCAGAGCCCAAATCCAGACACCCTGCAGGGACCACAGCGGTTTGGAAACCTGCCGGACCACCATGCCCTGGCAGGTGGTCTCCTCCTGCAGCCACACACTTTGCAGGAGCAGAAAATTAAAGTGCTATCAGGCTGACACGAACAAGTCTATTAGCAGCCCCTGGCAGGTGAGAGGAAAGCATTAGCATATGGAAAACGGGGGAGGAAAGGCAGTGTGTCTGGGACTGTTATGACTGAGCAGACAGGTGAAACCAGGAAGGTTATAAATAAATCCTCTGCACACACCCCCAGCTGTATTTCTGTAATGTCTCCAACAGCCTCAGACACCCGGTGCTGGTCCCTGGGGCTGGGGAGGGCGGTGGGTTCCCGCATGGGATGGGGTGGGCAGGGAGTGGAGCTCGCCCAGAAGGAACCCGTGTCCATCACTGCAGCACCCGCAGCAGAGGAGAAAGTGATCTCGGCCACCGAGGGGAACAGGAGTCCCTCTGTCCTCCTCCTGCATCCACCTGAAAGGGTGCTTATGGCAACATCTCTGCCTATGATACGAAAAAGCCACCAGTGCGTGAGCCACACCAGGAGTGGCCCCGGGGGAGCGGGAGAGGCAGCCAGTGTGGGGCAGACCTGTGCATTCAAGCCGGGATTCTGAGAAAGGGGCTTACAAAAGGGGATGGCCACTTGCATGCCAAGTGGAGTAAGGGCTGTGGGGTGCAAGCCCTCAGAAAGGCATGTGGACAGGCAGGTGCCACCCCAACATGGGCAGGTAGGAATGCACGGCCTCTCCTGCCAACCTGACCCCCACAGCAAGGGGTCCTACTGCAGAGAGGTGGGGGATTGCAGCCCTCCTCGCCTTCTTGGGGGACCCCTGTTTTCTCTCTTACCCAATGAACAAAATTGCCAGCCTGTGACTCGGTCAGAGCTGCCATGCCCAACACCAGGCTACCCCAGGGGACCTCCACTAGCCTTCCTGAGACAACGCTGCCCATCGCATCAGTGCCAGTGGGAGAGGACCGGGTTTGCTGAAGGGTAGCTGCAGGACGGGCCACACAACGCAGAACCAGGTCTTGGTTGAGCAAACAACAGTTTACAGCAATATCCAGTTTTGGCCCTAGAAGAAACAGAGGTTAGAACTCCCAGGACTGCAGCCAGCTCAGGCCAGCAAGCCTGCCTTGCTCTGCTGCAGGAGCCTGGGTTCAGTCCCTGAGAGAAAGAGACAGCAGCGGGGGCTGGTAGGAGTGCGGAGTGTATCACGCTCTTTGCACTAGCATCCCATCCAAGCCCATGAGCCTCAACAAATGTCTGTCAGTTTTACTCAAAGCAACAGTGAAGATCACCAACAAATACAAGACCCGTTCCCCTCCTCAGCAACAACAGAACTGACCAGGTTTCCAGCCACACAGGGACCCACAGCTCTGGGCACAGGAGGGGATGCCCTAAGCGTGCCTGGGTCTGTGTGCCCAGCTCAGGTGGCAAGGCGGGCAGCCTGGGCTGGTTAGATGTGAATCCTGCACACGAACACACTGGAAGGCTCCAGGGCGGCTTCTTGCCCTCTACATACCCCCATCCCATGCCAAGGCAACACCTACAGAATCACGCTGCTGCCTTCACTGCAAACCACTGCTGCATCGGGAATATTTATTTAGCTGTTTTTTACTTAAAGCTCAGGTTGGGGGGTGGGGGGAAAGGTGCTTTTGCCTTTTGGGGAGCCTTCCATAGGCAAGGAGACAAAAGCTCAGAGTGAAGGAAAGGAAGGACCAGCTGCAAGATACCCTCCTCCCCGCTTCCCAGGCGCTTCCCTGCTTCTCCAGGTTCAAGGCTCCTATCTCAGGCCTCGGCGATCACTCAGTGCTCAGCAGGTCTCACCCCTTGTTTCGTATGACCCAAAGGAGAGTTTGTCTCTGCACTCGAAATGCCAAATCTCTCTCAGCCCCTGCCTCACAAGAGCATTTGTTTCACAGTGCAGGATTTTGGCCCAGCCCCCCAAGCCAGGGAGCATCCAGTGAGGTGGGAGACTTAAAATAGTGTCAGGGCCAGAGACTGGCTATGGGTAGGGGGCAGTGCAAGTTCCTAGAGCCCTGAGCTCAGATGGGCTTGGACAGATTGCCACTGAGCTGCCTTCCACAAGTGCAACTGCCCTGCGATGTGGAACGACCTTCCTCTGGCATCCAAAGAGCTGGACTACAGAGAAGCCCGGCTGCCCCGCCACTGCAGAGGGAGTGCAGCCTGGAGGGGGACCCTTTGTATAACCCCTTGCTGTTACAGGGGAGCATGGCTCGGTGTCACCTTGGGAGCAGGAAAAAACAGGTGCACTGTTCCCCCTCCTCACCTGAAATGAGGAGTCATGGGTCACCTGCAGTGTTGCAGTGACACACAGGTGCTGAGTTGCCTGCTTTTGCAATTAGTGGCAGTCATTAAAATAAGTGCTACATTAATTAGTGCTGGGTTGCAGCTCAACCTCCAGGTCTGTCACTTGGCAAAACTCACACTTGAGCTGGCTCCTACTTCTGGGAACTTCCCAAAGCCAGTTGGGAACACGCGGGCTCGCTCGTCCTTGCTGGGGTCTGCGAGTGCAAAGCAGCCTCTGGAGGAGGACTAAGAGCAGAGCCCCTGCCTTGGGGTACCTGCCACATGGGCCACTTGCCACAGACCACTGGGGGCCAGCTCTCCAGATGCCTCTTTCCACTTCCCCACCCTCCACCCCCCCCACCAAGTCCTGGGAGAGAGCCCAGCATGTCACAGCTCTGGCAGCAAACAGGGCAAAAAGCATGGTGCAACTGGCGTGGGGGAACTGACGCCACAGACTTGCCGGGGGGCTCAGGACCAGCACGACCATGGCAAATGTCAAACCAGCGTGCCCTCACACAATTAGGGAGGCCTCGGAGAGCCCGAAGTGGTATCGAGATGGAGCAGCTGCAGAGCTGCCTTCCTCCAAGCTGTCAGGACCAGGGTGGTCCTGGACGCAGCCTGTGCCAGGTTTCCCTACCTGTGTCCGCCCCGTGCTGGTCTGCTCTCCTCCCAGGCTGTAGGTAAGCCCAGCCAGCTCGCCCATGGCTACACTGGGTTTAGTTCACCATGTCCTTGCTTGTACCGTGGTGGTCCTGTTGCCATACAGCATTGCATCACTTGACTGTCGGCCAGGCTTTCTGGATGTAAAGTCTTCCTACACAAGGAGTACTGAGAACATCCCTGTATTCAGGTATTTTGCACAAGGTTTTGAGGAACGGCAGCTTCTGGCTTTCTTCAAGAAAGAACGTAGGGCTGGCAGTGCCAGTGGAAGCTGTGAAACCAGAAGCAGAGTTTGGACAAATCCTTCACCCTCTCAGCTCTTGACCTCTTACAGGAGCAAGGCTTACAGACCATGGCTGGCCTGTGAGACAAGAACATTCTGCTGCAAGTTTTAGCCTTTCCAGTTTCACTGAACCGACAGTTACTGATGGACTGGTGCAGAGGGACCAGCTTCTCTGATGCTGCCCACAGCACCCAAGCTGCAGCAGGCAGCAGTGGGACCAGGACAGCCAGTCTCCTCTAAACTCTTGACGTTCATTCCCTGCTCTCACAGGTACAGGAATAAAAGGGTCATTTTGGGTCAGAGTTTCTAAGATCTTCTGCAACAAGCAGCTACTTCCTATAAGCTCTGCCTCAAAATCAAGAAGATGCTTAAAAAATAAGCGGGGTTTTGACAGAGCCGTCGGAGGCTCACTACAGGTCACCTCCCGTCCTGGTGTAGTTTCTGGAATACTTCTTCCCGATTGCCCATCTGACACTGATCTCTTTCTGCATCTTTCTCAAGAAGTAGATGTTTAAAAAGCTCTGCCCAGCCTTACTAAAAGCCACATGAAATGTTCATGTTTCCAGTCTGCTGGGACAAGTTTGATGATGTTTAATAAAGGCTGGTGGTGCCTGATCTTCACAGTGGAGTCCTTTTGCAGATTCCCTGGTGAAGGGAGCGTGGAAGAGCTTGTCCCCACTATGTCTTCTTCACTTGACTTGTCAGCAAGAAGAACATGCTGTTGTGAGCCACGTGGCCTTTGTGCTTACACGGCAGCAGAGAAAACATCATGCAGTTGTATTTTGTGTAAAGGAGTCAGCAAGATCAAAATATACTTTCTAGGTATTAAAACTGAATACCATTTGCCTTCATTCTGAACCAAGATAGTCTGGGTTCGACAGTTCAGCCAGAAAAATGCTCTTACTCAGAGAAAACATCCTGAGGTAGCTGGTCTGAGCAGATGTGGGTAAGGCCAATGTAACTGGCCAGGACATGACCCAGCACAATCTTGCAACAGCCTCTGTCAGTGCGTGCCTGAAAGACCAAACGATTGAACCGCTCCTACAGATTTGTTCAGCACCCTTGGGACTGCCTGGGTAGAGCTTCCAGCACAGCCATGGCAGGACCCCCGTCTGAGCCTTGCCTGCAGTTCTGTGCTGTAAGCCCACCTAGCCCAGCCTGGAGCCAAACGCATCAACAAACCACCTAAGTCTTTAAGAGGGGCTTACACCATAAAGAGAGCCAGCTCACATCAACTCCGTGCCAAGTACTATCCATATGTAAATGCTCCATAAGGACCCAAAGGTTGTTCCTAGCAGATCCATAGTGCTTCTGGAGACTACCCCAGAACATTAGTCTGAAGGGCTGGACTGCTTTTTTGACTAACGCATGGAAGACTCCCAGTTTGACAGGATCTAAGGAGACAAGCCTTTCTGGCACCACAAGTTTGAGATCATCTAAGAGCCAAATGGGATCTCAGACCTTGCATGCTCAGGAGACTGGAAGCCACTGGGATAACAAATGCCACCCAGGGCTCTCTTATGACACCAAGCTTGTTATTTTTGAATTCAGATGGATCAAGCCAGATAGCAGCATGTTGAGGAAGGGTCAAGGCAATAATTTCCCTTCCATGGCTGGAACCACAGCCCAAGCTGGGGGACAAACCCAGGACCACTGCATCACTTGTCAGTACCTACCAGGACACAAATGAACAGGAGTCAGCTTTGTGCACTGTCAAGGGAGCAAAGAGACCAGCAGTTAATCACGGGCACACATTCTAGTGGGCTTATCTCCTTAGAGGAAAGGTGGAAGGATGCCTGTCACTCCTCACTATAATATAGTAAGCGAATAAACGAAATATCCTAATGGAGTTATAAATCCTGAATCCAGAGTTCTTGGCTTTGAAAAGCATAAATAGTGAATGCCTCTGGGCTGCAGTACCAAAAGGCATCCTTGAGAAACACACAAGGCAATGAACCAGAGAGACACCTCTTTGTCAAGGGCAGTCATGCCGGGGACTTTTCCATTATCTCCCAGACAGACTCTTCTCAAAGGGCGTCTCTTCCAGTCTCAGCTAGAGACGGGCATAGGATGTCCCTGCTGAAGAATGATCAACCACTGCTTCACTTGGTACCACTCAGAGGCCCCGGCCCACGATGGGGACACACACACTGTGTGTGCAGAGCCAGTGCTTTTGTTACAGCAAACCCGACGCGCGCTGCAGGAAGGTCGCTGCCCAGAGGTGCGCAATGCCGTCAGCGCACGCAGGCTGCTCCCCCAGCAGCAGCAGGGCTGGAGCGACTTCCCCACCTCCCCGAGCTCTAGGATGTGCAGGGCACCGCACAAGAGTCTGCTGCACTGGCAGCTCTGTCCCTCAGAAATCAGATGGGAAATAATCTCAGCCCAGACAGCAAACCCATTGTCTGCTGTGACACTGTGGCACGAGTAGCTCCTGGAGTCCAGGGGGCCAAGCTCGCCCTGGCAGCAGCACCAGCACGCCTCCAGCACAGCACCCACGGGCAGGACTGTGGACCCACATGGCTCTTGTGGTCCTTTGCATCCTCTCCTGGGGCAGGAGCCGGCAGCATCAGTTCGAGCCTGGCACTTCTACTCCAGAGACCTGAAAGGAGCCTTCAGACACTAGTCAAGACCACTGGGAGCCACAGGTCCACCCTGTCCTACATTCAGAGGCCCAGCACCATCTGGTTATTTGGGGTTGACCACCTGCCTCTTCCCTTTGGTAAACTGCATCTTTGCCAAGAGATTGCAATGGAAGGGCTGCAGGTAGGAGGCACCCAGCCAGCACCTCAGCGGAGCAGTGTGCTCAGCGCCCAGGCCAGCGCTGCCCTTGGCCTCCTGTCCCTCCACCTCTGGCTCAGCCCCACCTGCACACTGTGGCACCCCTGAGAGTAGGATGGTGCCCAGGCCTGGGGCAGCAGCTTGTCCTCTCCTGGGGGCACCAGGAACTCCGGCCAGAGAGCTAGATCCTGGCAGCACACAGCAGCACAAAGAAACAGAACAGTCATCAGCAGCTTGGACAGCCCTGGGCACTGCACAGACACAGTGCTGGCTAGGACATCAGGATTATCTTTCTCCATTAACTAAAAGCACAACGGGAGTGCTGGCACCCACCTGGAAAGCCATCAGGGACAGGCACAGGGAAACTTCTCATCAAGGGCTGCTGCTGCTCAGCATTTGCTGCTGGGAGGCTCTGCCATAGACCCCCGTTTCCCCTTGAAGTAATAAACCTGTTTATATTCAGTACCTTTATGCCTGGAAGGAGGGCAGAGGACTTTCAGGCTTGGATTGCTCCCAAGGAAGTTCATTTGTGCACTTTGCCTTGGCTCGGTCGGCCTGGAGTGGTGACGGTGCGGACCACGGAGGGCTTAGGCGCTCAGACGGCAGTGTCTAGCAGCAACAAAAGGAAGAGAAAGGTGCAATAAAATGGACTCAGGCATCCTGACACGGATGTCCCCTTCCAGACAGCACCCTTGGGTGCCACTCCAGCACCTTGCAAAAACACTTGAGCATGCCCATCGGATGCTGGTCTGCAAGGCATCAATTCTACAGACACTTGCTGGGCTGCTGGCATGCCAGTTCCCCCACCAGCTCACACCACAGAGGAATAAAGCTGTCAGTAGTGCTGGCAGTGCCAGGAGGAGCAAGCAAGCCCAGTGGTGAGCAAGAAGAATGTTTCCCGCTTCTGTGGGAACAAAATTCCACCTGCAGTGGCTCGTGCTGGGCCAGGAGTCACTGCAAATCCAACCACCCAAGTTCCACTGCTCTGGAGACACCCAGGCAGGACTGGGCATCCCTCCTGCAAGGTGAGCAGCATGACTCTGGCAGGGCATGAAGGGACAGCTGGCACTACAGCTGAAGGAGAGGGTGTAGGAGATGTGCAATGCGAAGCAGCCTGCTACAGAGCAGCAGTGGCACAGGTGGGTGCCAGCTCCAGCCCTTTGGCCACCAGCCCAGTGCTGCCCTGCCTGGGTGCCAAGGTGGCACTAGAGCCAGGACACCAACTGGCACCCTTGCTGCTGCCCAGCCCACCCAGGGGGCACACACGGCATTGCTGGTGCTGCATCCCTGTGGGGCAGCTCTCAGCACCTGCAGGCAGTATGTCTGCAAGGCTGTCACCGAGCTCCACGGCACAACCGCACGGGGCTGTGATTGCTGCGTGGGGAGGGAGGGGTGACCTTGGCCTATATTTTAAAGGCCGTTTTTCATCTACAAAAAGCAGCCAAATGAGGGCAGCAGCAGGGAGGAGGAGAGATGAGCAATGCAACACAGCCACGAGGCAAAGGCAATGCCTCTGCACTCAGCAGCGCTCTCTCCCCTCCTGGCACAGCAGGCGGCTACAAAGGGGGTGCCCTGCTGACCCCATCTCTGCTCCCCATCCTGTCCTTCCCTGCTCCATGGCAGTGAGGGACATGTGGGGAACGGGAGCTGTGGGGTGCAGGGAGAAGGGCAGCAGGGCTGTGCCCAAAGGGGCAGGGCAGAGGTGCTGGAGCACAGACCCACGGCTCTGGGACAGGTTCCCTGAGTTGCTTCAGTCAGGGATCCGTGCAGCCCCCCTGGCACCCCAGCACACCCTGCCAGGCTGCCAGCAGCCACAGCCTCCCCAGGTCCTGGGCCAGCCTGCCAGACCTGCGCTGTGTCCCTGACATCTGAACAGTTTCAACCACCACCAGAAATGTGAACCAGGACCCGTGCATCCCATAAGCATCCTGCATGTGGCAATCCTTATTTTCTCAACAAACAGTAAGAATTCTCTGCCAGATCACCAGGTTGGACCACGACAGTCCAAACGTGTCCCCCACCCTGCTTCAACACTTCACAAGACAAATGGAGAAACCAAAGTATGTGGTCAGCTTTGCCAGGGAAACACAAACCTGACTGCAACACAGAGACCTCCCCATGCGCTTCCCAAGGGTCCTGTGGGGACATGTCCTGCCCCTGTGAGCAGCAGAAGCCCTGGGGGGGCTGGACTTTGGCTGAGGCTGCCCGGGCCCCGGAGGGGAGGCATCCCGGCTGCGGGTGCAGAGCTGGGGAAGTTGGGCTCCTCTAAGCATCTGGTGGGGCTCAGCCTTGCACTGCAGCTGTGAGATTTCACTCCAGGCTCTGGAAAGCACTCTGAAGACATTCTTAAGCATTTTGCTGCTTCAGAGCTTTAATGATAGTGCATTACTTGGTTGGCAGGAGCTGAGAGCTTCTCTCCTCACCAGTGACGGAGCATTAGCAGAAGGAAGGAAGGCTGCATTATGGGTTGATGCTCTCCATTCAGTCTTCCGTTTTCTGGGAGGAAAGATTGCTCGAGTGCAGCCATTAAAGAAGGCAGTTCCTGCACTCCAACCCCAAAACTGGAAGGCTTACTCAGGTTTAAACAAATCAAGAGTTTCTAGAAAAAAAGGTCAAGGTATCTGCAGAGAGGAAAGGACAGGGAAGGTCAGAGCAGTAGTACCGAGGGGACACGACTGCTTCATGTTCAATCCCGCTGACAGAGGCAAAACACACCTCTGTGCACAAGGACCTGCCGACACCCAACCTCACACACTGTGGAGCCCAGTCCGTGCCGTCCTACCAGCTTACATGCAGGTACGTAAATACACTGGAAGAGGCATCTGAGCATTAGTCTTGGCTGGCCTCCTGCCTTCTGGGTGTGAGGGCAGGCTGGAAAGAAGCTGGTGCATTATCCCTCCCTCAATCCCTCTCTCCCATCCATCTCCATCCACACTGCCAACTGCTCCTAAACTTTGATGGTGCCACAACTTGAGACATTTTCACCCAGGCTGCCCAGGAGCCCGCTGGGAACAAGGGAGCCAGAAGTAGGGGAATGTTTCCAGAACATCGGGATGCTGCCCAACAGGCATAGGCAGGGAGGTCAGCCCACGAGGCTGTGACTATTCAGTGGACCTATCTCCCTGGAGATGCTCTTAGAGTAGTTCTCAGATGCTTTTGCTTCCAGGAGTAACCACAAGTGGAAGCAATTTCCAGAAGGGTATTGTCCCCTTGGCGGCACACGCACTGGCTCTGGAGCCAGACCTGGGCTCCGCTTTCTTGGAACCATTCCCTTTGGAATGGACTTTCAGCAACCCATGAAAATCTGAATGGAGCTGAACACGGGAACGGAGGTTCATTACAGGAGACATCAACCTACTCTTAGTGCCACAGCACCGACTCAAACACCGTATCGTGCCAGCTGAGACAATCTGAACGGTGACTCTAAAGTAACATACAACCGCTACACAGCAACAGGGTGGAAAAAGAGGCATCAGGGTAAGCTGGGCCCAAATTGAAGGGGAAAAAAACCCCAAACTTAAGTCACAGAGCCGCCACTTTGAAAATCTATCCTGTGTCTGGAAGGAAAGGTAGAGCAAGGAGTCCTGAGGCTGCCCTGAGCTCCATGGGTACAGGACAAGCTCCTGCATGGCCCTGGAGAGCACAAGGATCTGTTAAAAGCTGCCTTTTATCGCTTCACCCGGTGCTGAGGGGGGAGCTGGGAACCCAAGTGAGTGCAAAACAGAAGCAGGAAGAAAGCCCCGCTGCTGCCAGTGGAAAAATGAGACCTCTACACAGCTGCAGGAGCAGTTTTGTTGCTGACTGTTTTACAAGGGGTTAAGCTAGGCTGATCATTAATATTAATGTCTTGGTGAATTATGCGTATTTTGTATTTGCATAAACATCCCCTAGTCATGCTCCCTGCTTTGTTAGCCAGCCTCCCCCAGAGCACCAGCAGCCTGCTCATAGAATCGGTGGCTGTATGTTGAAATGTTTTAAGTCTATTAAGAAAATAAAGCAAAAATGCAAACAGCCTGGCATGGGGAGCTGACCCCTTCCTGCCAACAGAGAGCAGACTTCAGACAAGAGCGGCCAAACAACACCGTCACCCTCCTGCACCTGTGACAGCGCAGCCCAAGGGCCACCTTCTGGCCATCCATCCTCTTCCCAGGATGGATAGATCGGTAGCCCTCATCTAGAGGCAACAATCCTATTGCAGCCTAGATCTAGTCTTCCCTATCTCCTTCCCACATCTCCCTCTTCAGTTCTTTTCTCACGAGGTGCTTGGCTCCTTGAATTCTGCTCCTGTCTCTTGTTACTGCTTGTATGAGCCTAAATTGCATTATTATCAAGCCATGCACCTGATTTTCTGGTACACTGTGTCCTCATCAGGAGGTAGCTCCTTGCAGCTCAGCGCTTCGCTCAGTACAAGCCAGACAAATTGCGTTGCAGTGAGCACGGCAGCACTAACTCTCATCTGTCCTGTGCCACGTGCTTTCCAGTTCCCCGCCCCGCACCACGCACACGTGCGGGTGGCTGTATGGGCTGGCCACTTCGAGCCTTCACTTTGAAGTCACGAACACAGATACTGCAGTTAGCAGCTCTGGGCAAGCTGCCGAGTGCTGCTCCTCTGCTGCGTCTCCCGCACACCACCGCAAAGCCTTGTCCAGAGCTACCAGGGCCATGCTGCTGAGCTTGCCCAGCACTGGGAGCAGCAAAGGGAACTCCACACCTTCCCCTTCCCACCACTGCTGCGACTGTGCCCCTGAGGGGCACCTGCAAGGGACCAGAACCAGGACATGCCATACGAAGAACCGCTGCTGGGGCACCCCACCGGCCCCCTGACCACATGGGGCCACCCTGCCTCACGCGGCCAGGATGCCACATGAGGGCCCTGGAGCTCCCTCCTTGCTTGACCTGCAGCAAGGATGGAGGCACAGACAGAAAGGGCTTCACAGCTGAGGAGCAGCACAAGGACAAGCACCAGCCTCTCAGGGGCCGTGACAGTGCTGAGCAGGGAGGGACCATGCCAAGAGCCACAGCCTGTCCCCCACCACTCACCCGAATCTCTGAGTCAGCACCAAACACCACACTTTTGAGACAAGCCACAAGTCAGTCTCCAACCTCAGCACCATGTTTCCAGATGTTTCACGCAGGTGTCTGCAGCCAAGGATATCAAGACATGATTAAGAAGCGAAAAAAGCAAAGAGGAAAGAGGAGATACCTGTGTGGGACTGAGGCATCTAAAAGAACCTACCTGCTTAGTCCATAGTGGACAAGCCGCCTTTCAGAAATGGCCCTCCTGTTCCACCAGCTCCATGAGTACATCCAGTAGGGAAGGAGAAGAACCCATCCCTGAGGGGTCTCACAGCTCTGTGGAGGCTGTCCTGGGTCCCACTTCTCCCCGTCCCCCTCTAGTTTCTCAGAGAGGGTGTTCAGCAGGGGCTGTTGTACCTGAGACACAGGCACACCCTCACCATCCCCAAACATCATCCCATCACCACCCACAGCTCTGTCACTGCAGAGCAGGTGCACGGACACTGACACCCATCAGGTCCCCTGGGATTATGAGGACGTGCTGGCTGAGGAGGCAGGTGGGCTGACAGCACTGAGCAGGGGCAAACACCGGCGGGGCCACGTGGACTGCATCGCCATGTGCGGTCTGAGAGCTCCTGTTGGACCACAGTCACCCAGAGCTGAAATCCTCCAAGCACTGGGGTCCCTTGAAGGCCCCACGGAGGACAGCCATCCCAGCTGCCCAGCCCGCAGCCCAGCACAAGGGTAAGAGGGGAAGGGGGAAAGGCCAGGGGAGCACCCCCAGCAGCGGGCTCTGAGAGCCCTGCCCACCCTGCCTGGGGAGGAAGGGATGAGTCAGTGCATGAGGGCCACTCATGCATGGCGTGGGTGGAGCAGAGCAGCAATTTCTTCCCCAGGAGATTATATTCTTTGCAGAAGTCCTTTTTATTTATTTCTTCTTACAGAGCACAGCAACTAGCTGCTCCTCAACTCCTCCGCACCCGGGGCTGCTACTCGTGGGAAGGGGATGCTCGCCGCTCCTGCTGCCGTGCCAGGCAGGCACAAACACCATGCAGCCAGGGCTGGCAGCTCCTCCCGGCTCTGACGTGACACCGAGGGGTCCGGGCTTGACCACCCAGCCTCACCCCTTGGCCACAAGCTGCTCCCATCTGTGCCCCCAATGCCACCACAGTGCCGAGCACGCATGGGTGCTCTCGCCCTGCCTGTGCAGTGTATCTCGGCGCTGTCACCCATCGTACTGGCTGTGGCAGACAGCCGGGTACCAGTGTTGCCCCAACAGCCAGACGAAGCCTTGGCTGGGCTGTACGGTGGCAGAGAAGCTGGAGGAGCCAAGAAGGATGTTTGAAGAAGCCTTGGGTCTCCTCCCAGCTCTGCCACACTCTCACTGGGCAAGCTGGGATCATGCCACCCAGCTTCCCCGGGTGAAACACCAGCACAACTCTGCCAGCTGCAGACAGACAGTACTTTTTAGTGCTTGGGCCACGTCAATGCCCCAGTGAGCATCTTCAGGCCCTGCCTCTGCTGCAAGCAAACAGAAAATCTGACAGATGTTGCCCAGGCAGGATCAGAAGGAAAGCAGAACCACTCCAGGAAAGGTGACCTTAAAGAAAAGCTCCTTCTGTTGTCCTCTACAGTAGGTTCCCTTGTTTGGAAGGACACAGAGAGAAGGATTATTTCCTGAAGCCTTCACAGCACATCAGCTGCATGGGGTACTGACAGGCAGAGCACTGCCTGGGGGGACTTTGCTACCCAGCAAAAGGGTGATTCAACCGAGAGAAGGGCATAGGGAAGCATCGATGCCCCCCCTGTGCTAACAGGAGGTGCTCACCCCATGGAAGACCGCAACCCTCGGATCCAGCACAGCCGTTAGCCTGCAGGACTGATGCTTTTGCATCCATCTCCTCCACAGTATATAGCAGCATTCAGGCAACACCGAGGTGCCCGGTGCTAGCCTTGGGCAGGTCGCTCCTCACACACGTGTTGCTCCAGCCAGGCAGCTCAGGGGCACACCAAGATGCAGGCACTGCCCGAGCAATCTCCCTGCAGCTCTGCCCCAGCTCTGGGCAGGGCTGCACATGCAGCAGCACAGCTTCCCAACCAGCCTGCACCCTGCTGTCCTTCGGGGGTGATCCTGCTATCCACTCATCTTCCCACTAGCACATTTCCAATGCATGTCAAGCAGGGACTGTCTCAGGCTGGCTGCGCCACTCGCTGTGGCACCTCCCATGGGCACCCATGCTCTTCATCCCTGCCATGATCTTCTCCTGGGCCTGACCCCGCTGAGGACCCCCAGGGAAGCCCCGCTGGTGGGGCCCTGCCAGAGACCTGCCTGCACGGCCATGCGGCCAGGGAGCACTCGCAGCCCTGGGGGCTGAGCTCCTCACCACCTGGGCCCCATTTCCCCAACCCTCCAGCTCTGCCAGATTTTGCTCTCCTTCCTCATCACACCAGACACAACCTGTCTCACTTCTCCCCCATCAGCTATCCATCTTACCTGCAGCACCCCTCACCTTATTCTATTGTCTCCCAAAACTGTGTTCCTAGCGTTTTCCTGCCAAATCTAAGGAAGCATTCAAATTTCCACCTCCCAAAACCTGCTATTGACTCATGTCCCGGGGACACAGGTCACCATCCACAAAGGGGAAGGGCTGCAAAGCAAACCACTTCTCTCCTCCCTGTACCTGCAGGAGTTCAGCCAACACAGTGCTCTCATGCAGATCCCACTATATCTTTTCTCAGACCCAGCAAGGCTGCTGGTACCACACAGGGACTCCAAAGACGGGAGGGAGTGGGATACTTCCAGAACCTTCTCATCCCAGCCCGTGGTCCCTCCAGTCTTCAGCCCCACACACCTCGCCTGACCAGCAGCCTGCTCAGCATCTCCACATCGTCACACCTCCAACGAGCCACGTCTCGCCAGATTGCATTGATGCCCTCATCACCAGCAAAACAGCTCAGGCACAATCTCCATTCCTGCCTTTGATTCTGCTGGTTTTCCAGGGCAAAGAGCTCTCCCACTGCATGCTGTGTCACTGTAGGACCAGCCCCACCACCCCGGGCACTTCACTTACCCATCTGATGTCCAGTCAGTCGAGGGCAGGTGCCTCACTCAGCCACACTTCCTTCGGGAAGCAACCAGGTCAGGGAGGCAGGAAAGGCATGCCGAGCTCTCCTCCACTGCATTTTCCCATCGATTCACAGCAGAATCAGGAGAGACCAGGATAAACAGTAAAGAGGAAAATCAGTGGGGTGGAGAGGAGGAGAAACAGCTTTGAAACCCGGGGCTTCTGATCAGGAAGCTGATCAGGACTACTGATGAACAGCAGCTGTCAGGCAGCAGCTGAGCAGGTGGTCCTGCTCCTGGGCTCTGCCCTCACCTCCACTAACTGCAGAACGAGCATAGATGCTGCTGGCTTAATTTCGCAGTAACAAGCCTCCGACATGGGCACCACAGCCAAGGCTGTGCAGGTCCTGCCCCAGCAGCAGGCTGGATGCCTCTGCTCACATGCCCAACAAACTGATTTCATTGCCTTGCAACAGTGCTTTGATTACCAAGACATCTTCAGGACATCCCAGGCCTCAGTCTTTGCTGACTTACTTGTTCCTTACTCCATGGAGCACTTTACACCTGCTTTGCACTGGCGCACACTCAGCACAGCACGTTCGGTGTGGGTTCAGGGGACTGAGGGCTGGCTGCAGACCCTGAGCCCTCTCCCAGGCATGCCTCTCTTCAGCATCTCCTGTCCTGCCCTGCAAGAGCAGAAAGAACACAGGCTTGAGTCCTCCCATCACCCACCAGGTGACAAGAGAGAGAGAAGGTTTTTAGAGGCACTGGCAGTAACCAGAGGAAGGAGCAGAGCTGTTACTCGAGTGCCCAAACCCACCCAAGTGCTCAGTGACTGGTACTGTGTGCATCCACACACCTGTGGCTCTGTGTACACAGGCTGGTCCAGCAGCTCTGAGAGACCTGGCCTGGTGGCACTGGTAAAGCCAACCAGAAGATGCTTTTACTGAGTGGGGATGTGAGAAGAAAAGGCGGGGGGGGGGGGGGGGCGGTAGACAAAACCTGCCATCTCCTTTCAGTACTGAAGCTTGGGAAGACTGGGGGAGTTAAGTCACATTGGAATTGGATGAAGACCCCTGACACAATAAGAGAAGTTGTGTGGTTTTTTGAAGTAGCAATAAATGTTTTGTCACGGAAGAAGCAAAGGGAGAGAGAGAGAAAAAATGCAAATCAAAGCTAACATTTTCTTTGGGAGTTTAAAAGAATCTTTGCAGGGAATGGTGGATAATAAGGAAGGTGGAACATCATCTTGCTGATGCAGGAGAGCTCTTGACCTGCCTGCTTCTGCTGAGGAATAAAGTGAATAAGAGCCCCAGAAGGAATGTTAGCTCACACTGGTTATTGGTCTAGTTAAGAAAATAAGTCCATTAAATGAACACGTTTGGGCAGCGTGAACTTCCAGCAACAACAAACATGCACAGCCCTCCCCAGAGAACTCCTGCTAATGAAGTAAACCCATTAGAGGCCCTGGGTGACCACACACCACAGCTGGGTGATGTGTTTAACAGGTTCCTGCTGGATTGCACATGGAAGGTCTCTCAGAAGTCTGTAAAGCTCACAGCAATGATCAGCAGACTCTCAAGTGATGCTTTTTAAATCCTGAAGTGGCTGTTTGAAAGACAAAACAAAAATACCACCAGACAAGAGGCTGTGCTTAGCACAAATGGAAAAATTGAGCCCAAGGGGCCACCCAGCACTTCTGCCTGAATCGCCTCCTCTCCCCAGTTGCTGCAAGGTCTGCCAGCTCATCCTTGCTCCATCATCTCCTGCCCAGATGCCAGGAATTCACTTCAGCAAGATTCTGAGTCTCATGGATGCAGTCAGGTGTGCATGGTGCAAACAGGCAGTCCCGCGGCAGGAGCTGGGCTGTACCCCACATCCCCGCTCAGGACCCACTCACCATCAGTCTCCCTGGAGATAGCCATCCCCATTGGCAAAGCAGCTGACTGTGGCCTGGCACAGGGTCCCCTTGGTGCACACGTGGGTTTGGTCACCTGCCATTTAACCTGTTTGAGCAGCTCACAGCAGTCTGAAGGGCACAAGAACTTACACAGAGAAGGAATAGCAGCATTGCATGAACACTTACTGATGTAGTACATAAAATCCTCCAGCAAACCTTATTGGAACAACAGTTCACCTTCCTGTTACTGGAAACAGTCAACCTCTGCTTGGAGGGGACAACCATCCCTGAAATGCAGGTTATTGCAGAACTACATGGTGCAGACTGCCTTGTTGCTCCATGGAGTAGGCAATACTGGGAGCTGGAGCAGCCTGTCACTTTCCAGACCAATACATGACTGCAGGGTCTCAGCATGTGCGTGAAGCTCCCAGCTTCCCAGATGGGGTGTCCAGCACAGACTCAGGATACATCACCAGTGCTCAGTGATGAGGCAGTGCTCCCAGGGATAACTGTCCGCTATAAACGGTCTCTTGGACCGACTGGATAAGACTGTCTCCAGCTAGCTGCATTCACCAGGCGTGAATATTCACTGCTGCTGAGTAGTTAAAACATAAGGATGGATCAGGAAAATAAAGTCGTTCACGTAGTACGCATGCAGAAATTACAGTATCCGACGCCAAACCTGTGAAGATGGAGCCACCCAGAGGTCCTTCTCCTCCACTGAAAATCCCTTCTCTGCAAAGGAGCAGCTTTCTCAATCCAAACAAATTTTAATGGAAAAGTTTGTTTTAAAAGACGTGATGAAGCCTGTGCTCCTGCCAGTAACGCTCTCCTCACCGAACCTTTGCAGAAAAGGTAGGGCAAGTGGCCCCTCCCTCCCAGGCCACAAGGTATTTTTGGGGGAAGCTGTAGAAACTCATCATTAACAGGACTGCACTTGTAACATAAACACGCTTCTTACCAGTTCAGTAAAGAACTGTCACAGCAAGGGAAGAGTCCCACCGGTAACTTGCGCCACTGCTAACCTTCCAGCTACAGAATTACTTGGGGTACCCAACACAGGCTCCTGAAAAACAATTCACAGGGACTTCCATTGTTTAAATAAAGATAGCTTCATTAAAAAGAACCAGTCCGCAGCTCCAGCTAAGCATCCCATTTGATCCCAGGCAGGACGGGAGTTACCACCTGCCAGCCAGGCCACTGGCACAGCCCTCTCGATGGCTGCATGAGATGAGAACTTCACCCTCTTGTTTCCTTCTCCCTCTTGCTTCGTGCCTGCTCAAAGCAGAGGGCTGGCAAGGGCTGCTTGGCGCGCAGCCATGCCACCAGGAGCAGGAGCACAGCCTTTTTGTTTCAAACCTGCGGAGCCCCTCAGGCTGAGGTGCCAAGTGCCACTGCAGCAAGAGCCCCTGAGCAAGGGGCAGACCTGGCACCTCAGAGGTTGGGCTGCAGCTGTGCAACCCCCTTCTGCTGCTGCCCCTGACAGCGGCCCCTTCCTCGGGACAACACGAAGCCCTCCGAGCAAGTGAAGCCAGGCCCACCGAGGCAGGCAGGGCAGCGAGTTCGACCAGCACACCCAAAGCAGCAGCTCTGACAGTCTGTGTATATGGATTTTTCCTCCTATTGATTAACCCATTTGGAGTTTATTTGTATTAAGGCTGCCTTGCAGCTCATTTACACTCTCTTAATGAGGCCCCTGCAGAGTGGATGCCTCCTGTGCATTAATTACAGGCTCCAGCACAGCCCATGCTTTATGGAGCATCCTCCCACCCATGCTCCAGCTCCACTCTGCTGTTTGTACAGCACTTGCCTCCCCGGGACGTGCTCCTGCACTGCCAGATCTCACACTGCTCTGCCCGGCAGCCCCAGCAGGACAGGAGGTGCACGTTCTCAGAGGGGGAGCAGAAATAGCTCTGAAATATCTGCGCGCATTGGGAAGGAATGACCATTCACAGCACAGCCCTTTTATAGTAACAGGGCTGCAGAGTAAGCCACTGTCGTAGCTTCGTTTGACAATGAACAGCGCTACCAGGAGAAGATTATTTCCTTTTTCAGAGTAAGGAATCGAGATGTCCCTTTTCATCTTTTTTCATACCCCAGGAGCTCAGTGCCAGCCATTCCATCTGCAGCAGCTGGCATGGTCTATGTCCAGCTATCAAAGCAGGAGTAAACATTGCTCCAAACAAACGTGGTGTAAGTTTAAGAGACCCTGAAAAATCTCTTGCTCCTGTGAGTTGTTAGAGGCCCAAATGCCAAATGGGTATCTATTGTTTGTTTTTTTCTGGATTAGAAGAGTAACAGTAGAATACTAACATTAGAAAAGCCTAATAAGAATTAAAAAAGACTTTAACTGAAACAAGATGCACACAGAATGACTAGGGTTACCGTAAGAAAACATTGAACAAATAACCAAAAATTCAACTTACCCTTAAGCAGTAAAAGTGAAACCACCAAGGGAGCTGCTGGTTCACATAATAAACCCTGAGCTCTCTTCAGATTTAAAACCACAGCACTAACAAGCTGCAGAGTCACCGACAGCTTTCTACAGCTTCCCTCACCTGCTTCCTTTCACCTTTAGTTTGCATTTAGAGTACCAGAGCTGCGGAACAGGACCACCACCTCTGCATGTCTGGGTAACATCTAACACTGTGTGAACTTGGTGATGTTCAAGGTCTGCAAGCCTTGCTGCCACAGGAGTTAAAGCATTGCTGAGACAGCTGCCACACAAAACCACAATCTGAACTGCAAAACTACACTGCGGATGTTCATCAGTGACATGTTGAAATCATCGGCAGCAATCCACCTGAAAAAAGACAGAAGTGGTCTGTCTGCTTTTTTGGCAGCTGGATGGTGGAAATTGCAAAGGAAGCTGCATGACCTGGCAGAGCAAGATGTGCCATTTCTCTTCCCAATAAAAAAAAAACAAACAGGTGTGCTACAATAGTGGGACAGGAAGACGGCTTCCTACAGCCTCAGGCAACATATCCCACATCTTTGAATTTGCAAGGTCGATGAAACAAGAAGCAATGTGGTGCAGGACAACAGAGAGGCCCCGCACAGAGCACGTATCACCCAATCTCAAAACTCTGGTTTGGCTAACCTTACTGAGCCTATGGGGAAAGCAGGGGTGGGGGGATAAGAGAAAAAAAAAAAAAAGAATAGCAGCTCTCAGGGTTGAATACACTCCCACTGGGCTTCACATTGCAAATGCCGTGGTGCAGTGCATCTTTGGGGGTATCCACTGGTGAGCTCATGCCACTGCTGATTCACAAGTGATTAGCCTCACCTAGGGCTAAGCAGGGCCCATGCTCCAGCAGAATTTGCAGTGAAAGCACATGTTACAGGAGAGGAATGATGCCAATTTGCCTCACTTGCACAATTCTGGCAGCTGGACAACTCTCCACATAAGCAGGAGGCCAATGTACCTCATGCTTCAGTGCCACTTCACAACGCACCGAAAGCCGCTTGTCCTGACCCTAATTCATTGCTGAATCAGTGTTGCAAACACATCACATATTACACTTCATTAGCTGGCAGTAATGCGTATTTACACACACACAATCTTGCTTTTGCTTTCAGATCATTATATTCATCTTAGCTGCAAGAAAGGGTAGTGTTATCATAGTGATAGCTGGCCTAAGGCTACGTAAGGGCAAGAAAATATTCCTTCTGTTACGTGTTACCACTTTCCTTTCATAGCCTCCTTCCTGCTGACTTCAACAGGAACAGCAGCACTCTTTTCCCTCCCAAATTTATAACTCCACCCTTGCAAGCATCCAACATATATTGATTCTTATGCACCAGCTTCCCTTTTCCCTCAAAGGGTGTAATTGAGTCCTATAATAGCTAAATTCTGAACACCTCACCTTGTATTTAGCTGAAAGTTTGCTGCTTCATACCTAACAAAGGGACTGCGTCCCCTAAGGCCTGTTTCTTCCTCATCTATTTTGTGCGTCTAATAATAGATATTACCTCTCCCTACTACAACCTTGCAAAATGAAAAAAAGCACAATGGAAGTACAATTACATTCTTTTTTCTCAGTTGCTATAAATGTCAGTCATTATGGGAACCTGACTACTACATACTTTGGAACTGAATTTTCCATTATTGTTTTTGAGATTTAACAAAGACGCGCTCAAATGAACCTACCCATCAAACAACTGGGAGCATTGCCAGGACAGCCTGGAAAGCACTGACACTGCCTGGCCAGCCTGGTCTGCAGCCTCTGCAGCCCCAGAGCACTGTTCCTCTCCCTTCCAGACAGGCAGGTCCCCAGGCTCTCTGCTACCTTCGCTGCTTACATCAGTGATCAGTGTTCTGCTCCAAAACAACAAAACCAGTCATCAGGTTGGTGCAAAGAGCCAACAAACCGAAAAGGTATCTTTCATCAAAGTTGGGACCATTCATTACAAATGATTTGTCCAACAGGCAACTGGAAAGACAGCACTGCCTGTGAATACAAAGGGCAAGACAACAAGAGGAGAGCACAAACCACTGTACAAAAGACCTCTAGGGTCTTCAGGACAAGAAAGCATGGTAAGAAAGACTTAAGAACAAAACACTTGCCTAAGGGCCTGTGCTCAACACGGAGTCTGTTTAAACTGGACCAACCAAGCCACTGGAGTAACGGAGCGCAGAGCCCTTGAGGAAAGGGAGGAAACAGCACTGAGCAGCAGACAGGGCTTCTGACAGCTGATTCCTGTGGCAAGTTCCAGATTATCTGGAAACACCTCATCACATACCTTCTTCCCAGAACACACTGAGCTTCCTGCCGTGCCATGTACCATTTCACTTGGATGTCACAGATACCACTGGGGTGTTACTTCTGAGGACACTGAACATTCCAATAAGAAAGAGAGGGTGGTGTCACTGTACTGTAAACTTTGGCTAAATAACTAAAAACCACATTCATACAAATGTTTTCTGTAGGCAAGGTTCTCGAGATTTATTTTGAACTATAAAAGACTAAAAACCAGCATTATCTTGTTAGACATGCATACAAATTCCTGAAGGACTCTAACAGCCAAGAAAGTAACAAGCAAGTGGTAGGACTAAGTCCCTGTGCAGCTCTGAACAAGCACTACAAGTTTTCTTAGAGTTTACTCATGGGAAATGGGGAGGAAGAAGAGACTGCCACCAGTGAAAATACTATTTCCAATTATAACAAAACAGAGGATCCAGTTCATGTGGAAGTCTGACCTTTAATCTTACGCTGGCTCTCTTCTTTAAGACCTGGGTGACTGCTGCCCAATAATTCTATTTCTTGTTAGCAAACTGTTAACTTTCTTTTACGTCAGGCTAAACAGAGTGTCAGCAGTAAATACAAAAGGCTTTAACAGAATGGGAGGAATAAGATACCTCAGTATTAGGGGCATGAAATGGGAGGAGTTTTGCTGTGGCTTTGAGTCCTCCTCCACAACAGATTATTGCAATAAATTACAGCAACCAGCAGAAGCATCCAACACAGTTTTGAAACAGCTGTGCTTACATCCCTGTAATGCAGGAGGTCACAGCCTGGGTTTGGGCTGTCAAAAGCTGCAGTGACCAGTCATGTGGGCTTACACTCCTCGCTCAGGAAGCATCAAATCAGAGCAGCAAAGGCTTCAAGTGTAAACCACAGATGAGCTCCAAACAGGGGTCACCTCCAGCCCAGGAGGACAGAAGGGACCAGGGATCCAGAGGTGAGCAGAGTACAGAACGAGGAGATGCTGCAGAAGAGCTAGGGGAAAAAAACCCAGGTGTCCAAAGCAGCCATATGACAAACTCCTCCAATAATTCTGGTCTTCTCACAAAGTTAGGAATCTTCCTGGGTTTTCCACATCTGCTTCTACAGCAGAAAGCAGAGACAGCTTCAGAAACAGACTTTAGGAATCTGGCATGGTTGGAAAAGATATGGAGAAAGAGTGACTTTAAAAAGCTGTTTGTTTCCAAGCAAGCATTGTGCTTAGTCCACCTGCACACCCTCAGGAAGTTCTACCACTATGGGAGCACAATCATCAGGCTCGGCCTCAAAGTCCCATTTAAATTTCTTTGTTAGGTGAGCCTTGAATTTTTCAGCCTTCTTCCTTAGGGTCCCATCAACAGCAGCACTGCACGTGAAGGAAAAAAACACCTAAAAGAAAAGAGCAGAGGTCAGTAAAAACTCAGCCATGGCATAAGCTGTGTGTCTCTTTCCTACAGAGATGTCATCAACCAGGAAACGTTTCAGGTTAGGCCACTGGTAAGGGATCTACCACCCTGGAAACCCTCCAGCTTTGGGGCTATGTAAACAAAGCCTACACACTTCTCCTCTCACCCCACAGCCAAGACAGACATCCTGCCTTCACTCCGAGTCGGCATTAGAAATATTTGCACTAAGGTAATAACTTTGTTAATATGCACTATGGAATTCCAAAATACGTGAAGTGTAAACAGAGGAAAATCTTTAAGCAGAAGGAAAAAAAAAAAAAACCAACAAAAAAAGGACTGTCAGTTTTCATTTGCCACAAAGCCGATTTTACAGCATGTGTCCAAAAGGCCAACAGGTAATTATATCCATCTTTTTCATGGTTGCATGGACCAGGAGATCCCTCAAAGTATTTTGGTAATATGGTAACACCAACACCTTAGGATACAGAGGAAACTTACTAAAATGACCTTGAAGGTAAGAGACGAATGGGAGCTCTCTGGAAAAGATCCAGTTACCCCCAGCACAGCCATTCCCTTGAACACAGGGCACTGAAATCTGGACTAACCTTTAAGGGTGGCTCCCCTCCATCACCTAAACACACAGAGATCCATTAACTTTTCACAAAATGTACAGCTTCTGTTAGCACTTTGGAGTTAAAGCACCTGTATATCAACAAACAAGGCTCAGCCACAGAGTCCATCTCTCATCAGCCTGCTTCTGCTCCTCTTCAGAACTCGTGATCCAGAATTCATTTCCACAGGAAGAAACTTGTATTTCAAAGGCCAAAAAAAATGACTGCACAATGGAAGTGAAGGGAAAGCACTCCAGGAGAAAAAGCAGGCGCTAACTTGGGAGAGACTTACTGACAGCTGGATAAAACACTGACAACGAGAAGCAAAGTTCATTGCTTTATAATCATTTGCCTTTTCCTTGTTCATTCTACCATGAAACTGTCTCTTTATAACAGAATTCTTACACAGCAAGGCTGCTATTAAAAAAAAGATTATACTTCCCACTTCTCCTCAATGAATTTCGCATTAAATTAGTAATTTAATCCATTTTTTTTTTTTTCTTTAAGCACTGTTAGGGCTGCATATTCAATGGAGGTTATGCTGTACTCTTCGTGCCTTGGATCAAACTCCAAAAATAAAGTTGCTGCATTCAAAGCTGAGCAAAAGCTAACAGAGATAATACACTCCCCCCACACACACCGTTTTGTACCTGCCCACACCCAGTCAAGACAAGGTTAAGTCTGATGGCTGTGTACATAAACTGACTGGGTAAGGTAAGTCCCAGAGGTTCCCTGGCACTATTTCAGCACATCAGGGAAATCCCACAGGAACAGAGAAAAGGAGAACTTTTAGCAAGGAGAGGCTCAGTTCAACTGTAAGGCAAATTTCCTCTTTGTTACTAGGAATGTGGTGACTTTTGCTAGGGCTTAACAGTTATCGCTGAAGACAGCACAGCCACCTAAAGGCATTGGCTTCTTAAGTCAAAAACACAGACTGATGAATTCCAAGGGCGTACAAGACTCAGGTATCCAAAAAGGAAAGATAACCATCGAGGCGGGGTGCTTCCAAAATTCCCATCAGATGGAAAGAAGGGCCATTTGACACATTCATTGTACTGCTGTAAATTGGCACTTGCAAAGTGTTGCTCTGCAAGCGTGCTGCAAATAGAGGTAGGCTTTCCAGTCCTGTAATGACGAAAAAACCCAGCAACTAAAATGAAGATTTAAAAAAATTGAGACTTTTATGAATCCAAATTCCAGAAAAGAGAAGAAAGTCATTTTGTTAAAATTTGTTAAAAGCAATGCTTCCCATAAAATTTTACCCAGCAAACTAAAAACACACACCCCCACCCTCCCCAAATCTACAGCAAGAACTTGGGAGTTACAAGCAGAGAAATGTAACCACTTCCTGAGAATGGAGAAGTTACTACCAATTTGCATCAAGCACCTGCAACATAACTTAATACTGGTTTTGCTGGGATTAAGTTTCCACTGCTGAGCTTCACCAGTGTATCTGGTTTGGGCCTTTTTTTTTTTTTTTTTTTTTTAAAACCAAGTTTTGCTTAGTCTGTTTGCTGAAATGTTAGCATGGTTACAATCAGTGGGAGTAACTGGTTTCACTAGTGCTGAACTACAGATTTGCCTATGCCTGTCTCAGTAGGAGCAGTGTTTTCTGCAGTTCGGATTAACCATAAATTCCCTCTGCATAACAACTTGATTATAGGAAGTCTTCAGCTTTGCTTAAGGCTAACAGGAATAGAAAAGCTTCTTAAATACTACCAATGCCCTAAGCTCAATAAGGTTTCACTGCAACTTCCCTGCATACTAAGCATACTATTCAAGCTGACCAAAAATCAGCATCATCAGTCTCTTATGCCAAAGTTTTGGGGTTTTTATTTACAGGATGAATGGTGATTGGGAGAAAATAAACAAATATTATCTTGCACTTTCTCAGCCTCTTTTACAGCTGTACAGCTTGATGTAGTCAAAGGCCTCAAAAAATTTTAGAAAAAGTATGCCAGTACAGTTCAGTCACATTAGATGTACTACCCCAGAACTCTAGGACTCATGCCAGTGTAGCAGGCTACTTTCAGCACTACTTGCAAGGAAAACATAACAAAAAAGACATAGTCCTCATTCTCTGTTGCAGCCATCTTCAATAGCCTTTCCCCTTGTTGCCTCACTTTTCTGGCCTCTTTGCATGCAGACTATCTCAATTTTATACTGCATTAGACTCTTCTAGGCATAGCTGGAACAGGTCACACTCTGAGATAACAAGCAAATGGCATTTCTTTGTAACTAACACAGGGAAAAAGTAAAAGAAGAAAACAAGCTTAGATACATGCTTAGTCTCGCTATCTCCCATGCAGCTCAACAGTAACTTAATTCCTTTTGCATATTCCTAAAATATTGCTCAAATACGGCCTCTCCTCCCACTCCCATTTTTCAAGAGATAGTTGCAAACATACCTGTAAGGTGCTGGTTAAAAAGTTGTCCTGGGAGACAATATCCACAAAAAAGTCAGCTGGGATTTCATTGAGCTGGTGATACAGCACAGAAATTAGGTTGATGTAAAGGTCTTGATACTTCCCTATGGCATCTTCAGATCGGCACAGGATGTTTAACAGCCTTTTCCAGTGCTCAAATGCATCATACACATTCCCGATCAGGAAACAGATGAAAGCAAACTGCAACTCAGCTGTGCATATTCAGCAAAGGAAAACAAAACAAAACACACATAAGACTGAAAACATATCCAAGGTATGTGTCCTCTCAAAAATGACTGCATAGAATTCCAGGTTTGCCTTTTGCACACGCATTCTGCCCTTCCAGTGATTCTGCTAACAGCAAGCAATACTCCGAACACTATTTCCTAATGCTCTGCTCTCCAGCTGGATAAAATGCAAAGGATCATCAGGTAGGTCCACCTGTAACTGTAATTAGTCTGCCTGTAAAATCACTCCCCAAAGATGATAAACAGCCACCTGAGGCCTTCCACCGTCATCCATGTTCTCAAAATGATACCCAAATAAGAAATCAGACATTGCTGTTATTCTGCAAGCATTCAGTCCACCTGTGCCTGGATTTCCAGAGCCACACAGGAGTGCAAATGCTACCGCCCTTGAATGCAAGGGCTGTGGGAACACTGGGAGAGGTGAGCGGTACATTAATAGATGTTTTTATCTTGTTGAATTAAGAGCCAGGGTTCACCTCACTGGACGCTTAGCATCAGGTACTTTGCCAGAATGATGGCATAGTCATTTCCTATGATAATTCATTCCTTGTATATCCTAGAACTGTCTTTGTTAATTTCAATAAAGAATAAATTTTACAACATTAATGCAGGGAAAATGGAAGAAAGGAAAATCAAAGGCAATACAATTTCAAACCTCAGCAGCCTCAAGGCTCTAGCTCAGCTGGGTTCCCAAGTCCTCCCTCCAACCTGCCACAAACACAACCACACTCCAGGACCTCCATAGATTTCATATTTATCCATACCACAAGTTGTCAGAAAAGGCTAGTGGGTAACTCAGACCTGCGACTGGGAGCCACAGCCCTTGGGCTGGCAAAGCCCAAATTCTGCCACAGAGTCACCAGCAGCACATAGCTGAGCTCCAGCCAGGGAAAGGACCAGCTACTGCCTTGGGAGCTGCCTGCTGGGAGGCCCAATACCACCTCGCTACCCGAAAGGGAACGAGAATCTGAAAATCGTGATGTTCAGCCCCACCCAATGCTCCCAGGGCTCCATAAGTGAGAACTCTGGATGACAGAGCTTAACAGGCTGGTGCCAGATGACAGGCCCCCTCTACACAACCTGCGGCCACTTGTAATTGCTACTTTTGACTGAATTTGAGGCGACCTGGGCTGCAAGTGCAGCACCCTGGAGCGAGAGAGGCAGATGTGACAGGCTGGTGTTCGGTGTCCGGAGCCAAAGGGCCCTGCAGCTGCTAAAAACCCCACAGACATCCGAGCGGCAGCCGAGAGAGCTGCCGAGGGCGCAGGGCACACGGAGCAGGGGCGGGTTTCGTCCCGGGGCTCTCCCTTCGCAGAGAAATGACTTCATTCTCCACGGGGGCGGTGCGGGGCGACGGCGGTACTCACCGAGCAGCTCCAGAGCCTGGCCGGCGTACCGCTGGCGGATCACCCTCTCTAGGGCGTAGCTGAGGTCCATGCTGTGCCTGGTTATCTCCTCCGGAGTAGCTCCGTCGGGGTACGTCTGCTTCGGCAGCTCCGTGAACCTGATCTCGGTGCCGGCCCTGGGCTCCATGCGGGGCAGCCGCGCCAGCCCCTCGGCGTAGCTGCGGCACTCGGCGTCAAAGCGGGGCCGGCGCTGCTCCGCCCGCTCGCTGGCGTGCCGCCCCGCCGCCACCGGCAGCACCTCCGAGAAGGCGCAGATCCGCCCGCTCTCCGGTTGCAGCCGCTCCACCGCCGCCTCGCTGATGTAGCTGGTGAGGGAGACCCACTTCCTCAGGGTCTCGTACGGGTAGGGCCCGAGGAACCGGTCCATCTCCTGCAGGTTCTCCGCCAAGGCCTCGGCCTCGCCCGCGGCCGGCGCCGCCAGCCCCACTGCCTCGCTGCGGGTGTCCCAGCGCAGCACCCGCCGCTCCCGCCGCTGCAGGCTGAGGAAGCAGCCGGTACGGGGGCCCGTCTCCCGGCTGCCGCCCGCCCGCCCCGCGCTGCAGTGCAGGAAGTGGATGCCCGGCGGGATCATCTTGACGCCGCGGAACCGGGGCCCCACGGTCCAGGCGCTGTAGTCGATGCCGAACTCGGCTCCCTCGGGCAAGCCCAACACCACGACCGCGGCGCCCTCGAAGAAGAGCTGCCGGGCCAGCTCGGGCTCCAGCCGCGGGCCCGCCATGGGCAGCGCAGGCCGCTCCCACCCGGAACCGCCGCGCCCGCACGGTCCGCTCTGGAAAGCGCCCGGGCGCACGGCCGCACCGGGCACATTCGTTCCGGGGGCACAGCCCTTCCGGGCCGTTCCGAGCGGTGCCGGGCCCCGCACTGCGGGAGGTCCTGCCCGCGGCCCTCAGTTCCCGCTCAGCCCCGGATCCCGAGGCCCAGCCCCGGCTGTCCTTCCCCTGGGCCCCCCGCGGCCGGCGGCTGCTCCCCTCAGCCTCAGTGTCCCCCCGAGGCGGCCGCGCCGCCCCCGGCACCCCGCTGGCAGCCACTCCCCGAGGCCCTATCCTCCCAGCCGGGGATGAGAGCCCTGCCATGGGACAGGGGGACCAAAAGCCCTGCCATGGGACAGGGTGATGAAAGCCCTGCCATGGGACAAAGGGACCGAGAGCCCCGCAGCAGGACGGACGCACGGAGACCCTCTCAGCAGGAAAGACACAGCAGGCCCTGCGGCAGGACAGATGCTCTCACAGCACCGCGTCCTCCCTTCTGGAACAGCCAGGTTCAGGGACAGCTGCCACCTCCTCTGTGTTTTGAGCATCCTGACAACCACCTCCACTGCCACACACGTGCATATGAGGGTCGCAGCCACCACATGAAGCCGCTGCCAGCTCCACCAGCTGCAATACTTCGCCTGGCAGCATCTTCACTTTAGACAGAGCAGAGTCCAGTATCTCCGTGTGCAGAGACCCTGGCTGCAAGATTCCCCCTTCACTTGTCTGTCCCCTTGGTAGGAAAGAGTCCACTGAAGCCCCAAGCTGATTTAGCATCAAACACATTTATTTCACTTTCATTGAATACAAGAACAGTGAGCACACACGCATACACCACCAAGCACTTAAAAGGAGTATGACTGAAGGGGGGAGAGGGAGAACAAAGGAAGAGAAAAGGAGAGTTAGTGAAGGAACAACAGAGGCATTGCAGTTGGTTGGTAAGGTGCTTCTCAAATAAAAATAAATATTATTGTTACTGTTATTATTACTCAGGCAATCGCAGGCCAGGTTTGGAATGAATTTGTGGGATCAGGTAAAAACAGGCACTCGGGTCTCCCACCCCTTTCAACAGAAAGGCCCCTGGAAGAAAACAAGCAGTGATCAGCTGTCTGAAACGGAGCAAGGTGATGAGCAGGCTGGGGGAGCTGAGCCCACAGGGGCCTCAGTTGTTGCTGAGCAGCAGAAACCCACACCTCCCCAGGCAAACAAGCAGTGAGCTTTTTTCTTTCCTTTTTTTTTCTTTTTTTTTTCTTTTTTTTTTCTTTTTTTTTTCTTTTTAAAGTTTTTTAAACACTGCCACCCATCAAACACACTGCGGAAGCCAGGGACTGGATCTGCTCACTCCAAACGGAACTCATTTCAGTCCAAGCGCACATCAAGTCTAACTCTGTAAGGCCACTGATTTTAACAGTAACCATCAAATTTATAACTGTACACAATGTCAAAAGCAAGTATCTAGTTTCATAGTAGCTTCTGGTAGGTTGTAAAGGCATCAAAGCCAGGTGGGCTCCTCCAAGTATGAAACACACAGTGTGCTGATGAACACCAGCACCATGTGCAGACCACAACTCCTCCACCACCACCTCTCTCTGAAAGTGCCACTGCTGATTACAGCTGGTTTGGGTGTATTGAAAAAAGGAAAAAGAGAAAATTAGCCTCTTTGCAACTGCCTTAACTCTTTTTTGGTTGGGGGCCTAGTCTTTAAAAGTAGCTGAAGGCGCTTGGATGTAAGCTGGGGAGATGCTCACGACCTGGCAGCACTGGCACCAGCCAGCAGCTCTGTCTGCTTCCCGAGCAGCCTGTGCTCATGCCTTTTATGCTTGCAGAAGAAACCTCTCTGCCAGAAGAACAGACTTTACGGAGCCGTACTAGCAAGCAACTGGTGCACCCTGGCTGCCAGGGAGCAGGCTTTCTCCTGGGACATCAAAGGCAGTGAGCGGGGTCTGCCCACAACATCCTCACAGTACAGGCTCTCCTGCTCGCTGGCATCCTCCGAGCCGTTGCAGGACCTGACAAAACACACCTATTTCTGGGCACAGTCTGTGTGAGGGGTGGGAGACTAAAGGCAAAATGGTGCAGAATAGCGGGCCCTTCTGTTTCCACAGGAGCTAGAGATGATTCCAAGAAGGAAACCCATTTATTTCCTTTCCTTTCTGATTTTGGTTCCAGGTCTACCCTAACTGCCTGGTTCACAGTGTACGAGGCCCTGGGCTTGGCCCAAGATCCCCTTCCAAAGGCAGCTGTAGAGGAAGCCTGTGGCTAAATGCTGAGCTGGGATGAGCCGGGGGAAAGCAGCTCCACTGACACCTCCTCAACACGCACCTTCTTATGCAGAGGGCCTGGGCTCTCTGGTCCAGCCTGGCATGCTGGGGATGCTCTGCAGTGATGGAGACAGCACAGTCTCTCCACTGCCCAGCCCTAGGCAGGCTGGTGGAAGGACTGCCATCGCTGTCACCAGCCCACAGTGCCTCAGGCAGCCCTTACCATCACAACCCAGGCAGTGGGGCAGGCAGGGCTGAAACAACCCCTCTGCCTTCGACCCTGCTACAAAGCTCAAGTAACTTCATTACTGGGATCCAGAAACAAAGCAAACCCACTCCAACCACCAGCACAGTTCAGTGGGCGGGAAAGGAGAAATGGGTGCAACCTTGCAGCTGCCACCTTGCTCCCAGCTGACTCCCATGGCTCTGGCTAGGGGCTGGGGAGATGATTCTGCCTGCAGCTGCCAGAGCTGCAGCCTCAACCTCCTTCCCTGCCCCTCCAAGTCCACCACTGACCCTCCAAATCCAACCACCATACACTGCAGATCAGCTGGTGGGACATCTCCCATCTCTTGCCCTCTCCCCTTTCCCTTGCAAACAGCAGTGGCTGAAACCTTCCCCATTCTCTTCTTGCGGGAGTGAGAGTCCCATGTGTGATCCAAGAGACTCAAAATACACCAACCATAGTCAATCAAAGAGTTAATAATTTAAAAATGTTGTCAAATTTACCAGTACTGTTGAATTATTTCAGTATTGTTCCCTCCCTCCCCCCTTGTTATATATATATAATAATATACATAACTTAAATGCACATCCATATGAAACCCCTACAGGCTGCTTTTTTATAAATGAGAAACCATATACGTATCATTTGTTTTGTTTGAAATGAAATCCATTCTTAAATAACCTTCAGAGAACAAGAGGTTGGACAAGTGCACAGAGAAGAAGATAAGAAAGGGAAGGGAAGAGTTAACAGAACCCCAAAAGATGCAAAAGAACCAGCATGGAATGAGGAGAAGGGCAAAACGACACTTGTGAATCGGAAAAAAACTCTAAGGTAATAAATCCAATGTTTTTCTCTCTTCTTTCAGAGTGGGGAATGGTTTTGCTTCTGCTTGTGGTTTTTTATTTCAGTTTGCTTATTTCTTGCTTTGTTGCAAAGCAGTTTTCCTTTCCATTCAGTGTGCAACAAATGATCTCATGATTGTGTATCCTTTAATGTAACATGCAAGATGGTGGCTTATTGTATTATTAACAATGTTATTGTTATTATTAGGATTTTTTAAATCTTATTTTATCACCAATCCAGTAAATTCTTCAATTTATCTGCAGGTTGGCTTTGTTTGTTGGTGGTGTTGTTTGCTATTCATTTCCAGCATATAGCAGCAGTGCAAGGATGCATTTTGTTTCCTGTTTTTATATATATATATATATATATGTATGTATGTATGTATATATATATATAATATATTTGCTATTCCTTTTTTAAAAATTTTTGTCTCTCGCCATGAACATTGCAGCCAGGATGTCTATGTCTTGCTGACAAATCCAGCATGAAGGCTCCTTCTCCGCTGTTCTACGGATTTGAATACAGATGCCGACTTCTGTGAACTTGTTGGTCAAGATTCCTGTACAAGGCAGATGGAAATGACCAGTCACGGGGTGCTGATTTCTTTGGCTATAAAAGGGTTCCTCTTCATAGGAGGGCACCGGACAGTAAATCTGCAAACACTTGGGGCCACAGTTTGCACTTAATTATCAGTACCTCTGGTAATTAGCAGGCACTCTTAATTCACTGGGCTGGTGTTGGAGCGTGGGGGAGATAACAGCAAGTCACCACTCCCTTACTGGCCATTCAGTTAAAACTGGGTGGCTCCCTAAGTGATGCAGAAGTGTCTGGGCTTGCTTGTTTGTACTGTTCAATAGGAGGTAAGATTAGGCAGATGCAAGAGCCTCTTCCGACCTTTCAAGGAGCTGGTCGCTTTTCCAGGCTTAAAAGCTGCCAGTCAAAATCTTCATATGATAAAGAAACACGAAATCCCATTTCCAAAGAGGCCTCTCGAAACACACCTGCAGCCTGGCTGGTGACAGAGCTCCTCAAACATTTTTTAGCAGTGAAGCTGCCTTTCAGAAGTTCCCCCTCTCCTTTCCACCATGCTCCTCTGTCCCTCAGCTGCTCTGACACAGAGGTCTGTCAGGCTGTGCCACCACCGAGGAGCTGCAGCAACGCAGCTGATGGGTGACCATCAGGGTCAGAGCAGGGGGCTAAAAGTGGAGTAGGACTCCTCAAGCCAGCTTTGCCTTTAGGAAAAATGTCTGGGGCTGGGACTGCTTTGGGGCATCTGCAGGGAGGTGCAAACCTTGTGTGCTGCTGCCTCCACCTGCATGTGTATAAAAAGACAGCCTGGGGACCTGAATGGGACTAAAGAACACCACCACCACCACCACTCTTTTTTTTTTTTTTTTTTCCCCCACAAACGCTTGTCTGATACTTTGGACCGGCTTTGCAGAACCTGTAGCCAAGTTTCTTGGCCCATCCACAAAACTGGTACGATCTCTTTCCCTCCCCACCCCAGGGGGACAAGCAGGTCCTTTCTTCTTTACATGCAAATGACTCTGACCCCTCTGCTGAGCAGGACAGCAAGGTGACATCTGCAGAACTGCTTCTGGTGGCATGGCACCGGCTTTCTAACCACAACCAGGTAGCCATGCCAGGAGCCACCATAGCGCTGGAAGTGCTGGCGGGAGCTGCCACTCTTAGTGCTGAGGAGCAGCAACGCCAACCAGCATGTGCAGCTGGTGGGGGTCCAAGACACTTGCCCAGTTACATCCAGCCCTTACACAGCAGGTATAAATCACACCTGGTGACTTCTCCACCTACCTGAGGCTTCTTGTCCCTTTCCTCTGGAGAAGGTTCTGTTTCTCTGTATACCACAGCTTTGGTTACCAGCATGTCAGGATGCTGTAGTTTTGCCTCTTTGATTGCTAAAGCCAGTGCCTAGAAACCAGAAGGATGAAGGCATTTATCATCACTTCCCTGACATGTAGTGCATTGCTCTCAACCAGTGAGAACCTGCAGACAGAAAGCAGCTGGAGCCATGTGGGATTCCAGGAGGACACGGATGCAGAGGTTCAAAGCTGAACCTACAGTAGCCTGGCAGAAGAGGCTGGAGTCCACCGCTGATCAGGGATTTGTACACCACTGGGATGCCTCATGCGCTGCCTTTCTTTTGCTGTTTTTTTCTGAAGGGATGTGCTATGTCCCAGGTTCCCTACTGAAACCCAAGCAAAGTAACAGCAGCACTTTTCCTTGCAGCAAAACCCTAGAAGAATCTACAATAGTAATCTAATTAGATTTATTATTATGGTCTTAAAACATCTAAATTTTTTTGGAGCCTTTTAAATATTTTAGCACTTTGACTTTTCTTCTTAAGCAACAAATCTCAAAGGGTTAGGACACAGGAAAATGACCCTATAGCCTTAGAGATTTGTGTCAGTCTGTTATTTCACCAAAAGAGTTTGTCATTTTTTGTTCCTCCATCATGGAGGCAGGTGCAAAACACCATCACTTGGAGTGAGTCAACCTGTAGTGAGACTGTGCTGGAAAGAGAGGAAGAACCTGGGTCACTTTGGAGTATTCCAACAGAGAAAGGGCAACTAGAAATGCGTTTTAAGGAAATAAAAAGCTGATCCCATCACTGGGCTCTGTGCTGAGATGTAACCTTCACCGCTGCTTCACTGCTGCAGTGGGTGCTGATGGGAGCTGGGCAGAGCTGATAGATTGGGGGCCTCAGGGGTCAGTTTTTGGAGAGGAGGAGTAAACAGGTACAAGCCAGAACTAGAAGCATGCAGTGCTGCAGCCAAGGGCAGCCAGAGCTGGGCAAAGCCAGGGCATCCTGCTCCTACCTGGTCCTGGTCCACATCTTCATCTCCTGTGATAATGATGCGCTTCTCTATTCGGGTCTCGGAAAACCCTCCTTTCACAGTCTGCACAACAAGAAGGAAAAGCACTCACCCACAGCTGTCTGACAGGCCAGCTCCTGGGGAACGTAGCTCAGCCCACAGGAGGAGGGACAATGCCAGCATCACCTTAGGAACTCCCCCCACAATTTAGTGTATCTCCCAACACCCTTGACTTGGTGCACAGTTAGAACCGGCAAGGCACAGCTGCTCACAGGTGGGGAGGAAAGGAAAAGGGCCAGGTGGCAAGTACTGAGCAGCCCTCCTTCCTGCTCAAGTCCCTCACTGAGCTTCTGCTTTCATTTATGTGCACTTAATTTGGGAATGAAACGGCCATGGGTAAGGTCCTCTGATGCAGTCTCATCTCCTTTGTTTTCTACCATCACTCCCCCTTGCCTGCACCACTCCGGCTCTAATAAACCCGATACAGCCCATGCTAACAAGGTTCCTGTAGGTGACACAAGGCAAGGTGCTCCAGCACTGGTGCTGTGGGTTCTTGGGCCAGGGGGACCTGTCATCTGGCTCTAGGTACATCTGGGAACACTCACCCAGTTGCATGGGCAGGGGCTTGCATGCATGCTGCTGGCAGCCCAAACTGGGGTCCCTTCCACCCCTGCAGTGGGCTTCAAGAGGTCAGCGACACTGCGTGCTGCTCTCCCCTCGCCCCAACGACTCCCTGCCCTCCTGCTCTACCAGTGAGCAGAGGTGGGCACAGTACGTATTCACTGTCCCCGTGGGTGGCACGCAGGTGACGAACAGCCAGTGCCTGGCTGTCCACGCCTGCAGCCCCTGCAGTCAGGCCTGGCTGGATGGGACAGGCAGCGCCGTGGGGCTGAATGGAGCATGGGGTGCCCAGAGCTGGCCATGGGGCGCTGCGCTGGCTTGCCGTCCCCCACAGGACAGCATGCACTTTTTCCATCTGTAAGGAGGAGAGGGGCATTTTCTGCTGTATGAAACACAATATAAATCCACCCATCCTCAAATGCCTTACATCAGGACCCCCCTGGCTGCCCTCTTTGGAGCTGCTCTTACCTTGGTAACGTGGGTAGTGGTAGAAGTGGAGAGGGTTTCCGCAGTGGCACTGAATATGCTGGTGAGCACCTCCTTCCCAGTGGAGCCACTGGTGATCTGCAGGACAGACAGCAGCAGCATCAGCGGGGCAGCCACGGGGGAGCCCTCAGTGCCAGCTCCCAAAGAGCTGGGACCTTCCCACCGGGATGTACCCACTCAGCCAAGCACAGGAGGTCAGACAGCGGCAAAGGGGGAAAAAACCCAAAAAGATACTGCACTGTGCTTCCAACTGGATGTAGCTGGGGGGCGGGGGGGCAGAGAGAGGTTTCCACAGAGCTGCAAGAAAGGGCCTCTGCAGCAGGGAGATGATTTCATGGCTGCATTTTGCTCATCCCCACCCATCCTCAGGGCCACCCTAAGTGCAGAGCTCTCAGGCCGCCTCTAGCTCTGTCTGTCCTGCTCTGCGTGGCGAGGGCTGGGAAGGCCACGCTGGTGCCCCAGCCACGCAGCACCAGGTACGTTCTCCCTGCTGCACAAAGTGATGAGCCTGGGGCAGCGCATGGTGTTTGGCCAGGCTTGACTCCATGGAAATGAGGCAGTTGAGTAGGTGAACACTTTACACAGTAAGGCCTGCTGCTGGGCAGGGCTGCTGATCGCCATCACCTCCACTGCGAGTCAGAAGACTGTGTGTGGCCTTGGGTGTCCTGCCTGGCTAAAGATATCTCAGCCCACTGTGAGACTTCACCAGGGACTGGGCTATTTTTTAGGGATCATCCTCCTCCAGCAGCTGCTCAAGATGTGTATCTGGCACAGGAGAAAGGCCACGGGCAGGGCGTCCCCTGCCATCTCACTCTCCAACCTTCTGAGCATCCTTCTGCTCTTCCTAGTACCAACACACCAGCTGAGGGTACCAGCACTGGGAACATGGGAGGGGGCCCTGTGGGACCAACCCCAGGCTGCCCCAGCCCCACAGGGATGCCTTCCTCCCTCCCCACCACTCTGCCTGGTTGGTGGTGCCACGTCCCCCACTCACCGGTGAGAGGGAGCGAAGGTCTGTCGTGGGAACAGCCCCCTTCCCAGCCCTGGTGCTGTGATCCTGAAAGAAGAGCAGACGGGCATGTTGGCTCGGACGTAACGCGGGGGCAAACACGGCAGGTCGCCCTCCGCAGACATCCACGGTGGGGCAGGGTCCCCCCCCAGCACAGCTGGCCCCAGTTGCCCTCACTGGAGCAGAGGGACTGCAAGGGACAGCGGCTCCCCCACCTCTTGTGGGGCCAGCCCCGCTTACTGAGGTCGCCAGTGCTGTCTCTGCCGTGCCAGTGTGAGCAGTGGCTGTGGTGTCCCTGTTGCCCGGGGTGCCTTCTTCCACCTGCCAGGGCAAAGGAAACCTGGTGAGCCAGGAGGTGCCAGGGAGGGGGTGACACTTGCAGGGATGGTGCGGCTGTTCTGGCTGCCAGAGGAAGCCAGTGAGGGCCACGACGCTGCATGTATGGTGGATGTCACCCTCTGCAGACATCTCCATGTGCCAGTGCTGCCCAGCGGCATGGTGGATGGGGCCAGGGACACACACAGAATCTCTCTGGATGGCCTTTGGTTTGATGTTTTGGGGACTCCAGCGTGACAAGGGCGAGCAGAGACCCCCGTCTCCCCCACTCAGCCACCTGCCTCCCCAGTGCTACTGCCCAAGGACAGGTTTTGCTGGACTGAGGCATGGCAGAGCCATTGGGGAGCAGGGCCACGGGAGGACAGAGCCACCAGGTCACCTGGGCTGTGTCTGTGGTGCTGACCTGCTGGGGAGCAGAGTCATCTGCTTCGGGCTTCTTCATGCCCAGCCCCAGGCTGACGGTCACAGCATCTGTTTTCGGGGCTGATGACTGCAGAAGAAACACAGCAAGTCAGGCACTGGGGCACGATGCCAACAGCCTCGAGTGCTCCTTGTGCGCTGACCCCCACAAGCAGAGCATCCCTGCCCCACTCTGTAAGTGCCACACACATATGATGTCACGTCAAGCCCTGCCTGGGCAAAGAGCAGAGGCCAGGCTGCTGCCCTGGGCAGACGGCCACCACGCAAAGTGCCCCGTGTGACTGACATGCCCCACATCAGACCTGATGCTCTGTCCCTGGGGTGAAAACCCAGGGAAATCTCAGGGATTTTTTGGATAGACTTCTTACAGACACCATGGGTTAGGTCAAATTGGTCTTCAAAAGGCAAGTGAGACCCACCAAATCCATTTCACTCATGCCCCACAGCAGGTTTGTGACCTGCACCAGCTGCCGGTGGCTGTGGTTACACCCAGGGTGTCAGAACCTCAGGGGAATGGAGACAGGCTTCCAGCGCTCCCCCACTACAGGAAACCAGAGCTGCCAATGGCTCCTGCACAGGGACGTGGGATGTGGGATGCTTAGCCAGTGTTCAGCGCTCCCGAGCCAACAGCCTCCCCTGCCCAGCACCAGCCACGGGGCACTGCAGAGCTGATCACCCCTGCCCATGGCCACACTGGGACCCAGGAGCCCACGGCATCAGATACTCCGCACGAGGGTTTCCAGGCTGGCTCAGAAAAAGCTCCCTCTCCTTCTGCAGCTTTTTCCTGGCTCCAGGTCTGGACTTACCCTGGCAGCTCCAGGCAGCACTGGGGACTTACCTGCCAGGGCTGGAGGGCTGCCCCGATGCTGAGCGGGCAGGAGATGGCCCTGGCCCGATGCAGAGGCAAGGCTACATTTCGGCTGTGCTGGAGCTGGCTCTAGCGTCCTCTCCCTGTAGCGTTCACTCAACTTCCAGCATGCCGCATGCATTTTTCTTAGCCCCGTTATAAGCACTCCTGGCAGAGGAGTGACCCTCCACAAGCTTTGGAGCAGCTCCCAAAGCTACTCTGTAAATCCCTCCCAGCCCTGGCATGACTGGAGATGTTAGTTGGCAGCACATTTCACTACACAAACTGGTCACTGACTTCATGCAAAACGCAAGGACAGAGCCGCTGGTTAGTGACACGTGCCCTGCTCAGCTGCTGACATGCTGGAGCCATACGAGGGACGGGGTAGGCAGCCAAACGCAAGGGCTTACGAGAAGACGAGGACTTCTCCTGGTTGGCAGATGCACAAAACACACAGCAGAGCCATGCAACACAGGCGACAGCGTGCATCAGGGGAAAACAGGTACACCAGACATGCTCTTCCAAACCAACATGGGAGTGCACACCAGTGAGGGAATACCAGGCAGCAGGACAAGGAACATGGATGCACGATGGCACTGAGACAGTCCTGGGAGGGACTGCATCCCTGTGTACCTCTAGCTGGGAGACATCTGGGCTGGGCTGGGCGACCTTCTCCCCGCCTTTGACATCCTCTTCCAGCCCGGGAACTACTTTGTCAGTGTGCTGGAAGGAAACCAGGCCTTCGTCTTCTGTTTCACTCTTGTCCTTGTCCAGCTCGGGCAGGCTGCGGGAGATGTCCTCAAAGGCTGTGCCGTGGAAGTCACCGATCACTGTGAAGTCCACCTCTGCTTCCAGGCTGGAGGTTGAACTGACCGTGATGCTGGAGCACTTGCGCTCGATGGCCAGGTGGTTGTCCTTCAGAAAGACCGAGTCCTTCTCCTGGTCCTGCTCCTCATCACCGGTGTCACTCTCGGGAGCCCGGTGCCGAGGTGGCTTAGCTTTCTCCTCAGCGCCCTCCCTCAAGCCCGCTCTCTGAATGAGACACAATGGCGGAGAGAGATGGAGACAGTGAGCACCGCACGGCGCCGCAGTGCCGACAGGGGAGAAGGGAGGAGGAGGAGAAAGAAGGCTGCAGCAAACATCACAGAGTAGAATCAAACACAGCTCAAGCATGGAGACTGAAACCTTTCTGACAGCAGCAACTTTGTAGGGGTTGGGTGGGGGAGAAGGGTTATTCAATCTGGTTTTGCCAAAAGCCTATTGGTAATTAATCATCTCAAAAAAGGACCAGTCACACAGAAAAGCTTGGCGAGCTTGGAGGCACGTCAGCACACCCGGTGGAAGCGGATGTACGCAAAACAACAGGTCTGTTAAGAGACATTCAGAAACAGCTCAGACACCAGTGGTATCTATGTCAGTAAGGTTGGGCACTCAAAAAAACAAACAAACAAAACAAACCACAAACAAAGGGAAAGAAAGAGCAAAGAGTTTGAAAGAAAAGGGCCCCAATCAGCCACGCACGGTGAAGGAGAAGCGAAGGAGTGTGCCAATTCCACTGAGCAGCCATGTGGGCCCTGCAGAGCATCACCCCGGGGGAGGAGGACCATCCATCCCCACGGGGCTGCCCCCAGCCCTGCACCAGGGGCTAAGCCTGCCCCACCAGCACAGCACTCCCCTCCCGCAGCCCCACACAGCCGGCGGTGAGCTAAGGAATGACCTGGTTGAGTGTTTGGTCAGTGTAATTGACAGCATGATCAGAGCCAAGGGGCGACCCCCCTCCATCAGCTCTTCTCCGGATATGGACATACCTCTCAACTCCGCCGTCAGAGGGTACACTTCCCCTCGCCATGCTTTGCCATGAAGCCATGGGAAGTCTACACCCATGCTGGACTTTGGGACATCTAGACCCATTGCTGGACTTTGCACCTTGCTCTCAGCAGATCTCCCTTAGGAATGGTTCGAAGCCCAAGTGATGCCAGAGGAAACCCACCACCTGGACTCTGGTCCAAGCGTTCACAGCCAGAGCCATCCACCCCACCGGCCAGGCTGTGCCAGCACCACCCTCCCCTGGCGCTGCTGGGAGGTTGAGAGGTATGAGAAACAGAGTGTCAAACAAACTCCAGAGGAACACGCCTGCATACGTGTTCTCGTGTGTGTGTGTGTGTATGTATAAATATATACACAACAGCTCTGCAATGGGGAGAGGAGCTGGAAGCACACAGCCCTCAGCTGCTTAAGGTGAGCTTTCATACTACTACGGTAAGAAGCAGTTAGTAAAACAGCACTGAGACCTGGAAGACCACTGGAACAGCAGTCTTTAGATTCTCTTCTTTCAGGCTGGATATTACTGATGGGTCAGATAAATCCTTTTCTTCCCCACTTGGTTCCTGAGATTTGCTCTGGATTAGAGAAAATGGTTAGTTGTAAGGAAACGAACTCTACAGGAGCTCATCTAGCACTTAGGAGAACGAAGAAAGCTATTTCATCACCAGCCACCAGCTTGCCGAAGACAGGGGAGGGTGGGTGAGGCTGGCGAGCTAAGCAAGAAGGGGTATCAACGTAAGAAATGCAAGGGTGAAGCTGGAAGCGTGGGCACACTGCTGCGAGGTGTGTGTGCGTGTCCGTGACAGAGTCACAGCTCCTTCAGCCACCCCCCATCTCCCTTTCTTGCTCCTGGACATGAAGCTTGGGTGCCCGCTCTCGGGTTCAGCGAGTGGCATTCTCCAGGGAGCCGAAATGTCGGAGGGGGTCACAAAACAAAAGCTGATGAACCAACTGGCCAGCGGGTCTGCATTCAGCAAATAAGCCCGACCACACACACATACAGAAAAGGACAGGGGATGCAAAGCCACTGCTGTCAGTCAATGGATGTGTGAGGAGCCACTGAACATGATAATAAAGAGCCACACAACATGCGCATGAACTTTCCATCCGGACAGTTCATTGGAAGAGTTACCACCGCTTCTGCCAGTGTGAGCTCGCAGCCAGAGTCAGGGGAGGCCAGGTCAGCACTGTCTTCTCCTTCATGCTCCAGGTCAACAGAAACATCTTCCTTCAGAGAGAGGGGCTGGGAGGTGTCTCCTGAACCAGCCCCTTGCTCAAGGGCCAAGGAGACCACACTGGACACGGATGCCACTGAAGTAACTGGCACTGCCAGCGGGGAGGTGAGGCCCGTGTTCAAAAGCATCTCCTGTGCCAGACCTGTCTTTCCCTTTGCTTTTGCTGACGTCTCAGCTTCAGTCACACACTCTTGTCCCTCCTGGGCTGCCCTTCGCTCCGTTTCGCTTTGCTCAAACATCTTAATCTTAGAGGCCACCGAGGTTTTCCTGTAGGTCTCGCTGCCCTGCAAGCTACCCGTGGCCACAGTGACATCTCCATGCTCCTGGGACACAGCTCCTGTCCTCCCAGCCACACACATCGATGACCCAGACTGTGTTTGATGTGCCCCATTGTTTGCTTGCAGCTCTTCCTTGCCTTCATAGATCAAGTTAGAGAACCAGAATGGCTCGCTTCCTTGACACAATCCTGCTACAGGGGTGTGGGAGTGCGGGACATCAGCAGCTTCTCTGGGAGGAGACTTATCCTGTGGTGGCTGCCCTGGAGCAAGGTCCCTGTCCCTGGTGGTTTCTCTTGTGGTAGAACTCCTGCCCTGCAAATCTTGTCCCACATTGAACTCCAAGTCCCAGGGTGGCTCTTGTGCGTTGGGATCTGCACTGTGGGGCAGCCCTCCAGCCCTGGGACCCTCTTGGGGCAGGTCTCCTTTCACGGCCTCAGCCTGTTGTTCTGCTGCTTCTGCCTGGAGAGGCAGTTCTTCCATGCAAGGACTTTTGTCTTCAACTCTGGTCAGCTTCCCTGATGTGGGCCCCAAGTCCTGGGAGAGCTCTTCTGTCGTGCGCTTCTCCTCCCTGAGCAGCTCTTCTGGGGCAGGAACTTTGCTCGGGGCTGCCCTCGCTGCAACAGGGTCCATCTCCCCTGTGGCTGGGTCTCTGACCTGGATCAGCTCTGCTGTAGCATCTGTGTTTTGGGGTGGTCCTCCTGCAACAGGACTTGCACCTTGCTGTGGTTTCCATGTGGCAAAGCCCACATCTTGGGGTTGTTCTTCAGATTCAGGACCAGTGCCCCTAAGTACTGCCACCTCTGCTGCAGGGCTCATGTCCTTGGGTGCTCCTTTGCTCACTGCAGGGCTTGTCTCCTCGTGTGCCACCTCCGCTGAGGGGTTCACGTCCTTGGGTGTGCCCACAGCTCTTACAGGGCCGCTGCCCTGGGACAGGTTTCTGCCCTCAGGCTCAGTGCCTGGGGCTGGCTCTGCAGGGACAGGGCTGGATGGCTGGGGAAAGGGCGAAGGGGCAGGAGCGCTGGGCTTATCCCCCTCTGACCCCACGGTGGTGTGAGGGTGGCCCTGACAAGGCACAGCTGACAGAGGTGACTTGGTCTCTATCTCTTCCATCTGAAGAACCACTCTGGCACTTTCCTCCTCATTGCTGTCTGCCCCAGTCCTTCCCGAGAGCTCCCCCACTGCGGTGCAGATGTCCGGGCTCTGTACTGGGCTGCCTCTGTGCTCCTCAGCCCTGCGGCCATCCCCTGCCAGGTCACACAACTTCAAGCCTCCCACTGAACTTTGCCGATGTGTCTCCTCTGGTCCCGCCCCTCGGGACCACAGTAGGGCTTCACCTCCCTCGGGTGCTTCGCAGCCTGCCAGCCCAGCAGATGCTTCCTCTTGCTGCAGGGGCAGCCCTTCCTCCTGCCTCATGGTGGGACGTCCCGCCAGGCTGGTCCCATCACAGCCTGTCCCAGGCGTCTCCGGTGCTTCAGCAGGTTCTCCAAACACTGCCCTGTGTCGCTGACTGGCCGAGGAAGAGGGATGGAACCCTTCTGCTTCAGGTGCTACGTGCTCGGATCCCTCCCCAGACATGTTCACAGTGGCTTCTGGTCTCTCCTCCAAGCCAAGCCGTCCACCAGCCCCTGTGAGCAGGTGTGCATTACTGTCCTCCTCTCCCTCTGGATCTCCTAAGTAGATGATCCTCTGGCTCGCAGAAGTCTCTGAGCTGTCGTCGCCAGCCTTCACTTTAATTTTAACAAGCTCTGTGGTTGTGGACGGCGCTCTGGCCTCCTGCTTCCTGGAGGCTGCAGAAGCACGGTCCTTGGAGAACACCTCACTCTCTCCCTGAGGAGGCTCTGGCCCCAAAATCTTGGCCCTTTGCCTCTCTTCAGGCTGCTGACGTGACTTGGGCAGACCTGGCTCACTGGTGGTTGCTTCCTCGCCCTGCCCTTGGGGCTCCTCCTCTGCGCTTGCAGCTGGCAGGCACTCTGCCTCCTGGCTGGGCTCCCCCCTGCTTTCCTTCTCATAGATCTCATCCTCCCAGACGGACTCAAAATCCTCTGGACTAGCAATCATTTTTGCTCTTGTCCGGGTATCCAGGGCTGCATCTGCTGGCTCTTCCTGGCCTGCCAGTTCCTTGGCTTTGCCTCCTGCCATCTCCACTCTCAATATGCTCACGCTCATTTTCACCTTTGAGGTACCTGCATGTGCTTCTTCTTTCTTGACTCCCAGAGCTTTCTTTAGAGCTACCGCTTCCAGCCTAGGAGTTTCTCTCTCTATAAATACCCAATGCTCCGAGCCCTGCATTGCAATTGGAGCAAGAAGAGTTAGCATTCAAACATACTATACCTAACTGCTGATGACTGCTGTCATGAGTAACAGAAAGCTGATCTGCATCAGACAGGGCTGACTACATCATTTTTTATTATTATTATTATTATTATTCATGCAACAGTTGAGGCAGAGTCTATACAAAGAGCCTGGCAACACGCTGATGGAGAGAAGGGACTGAAAATAAGGGGCTGATGCAGTGACGGAGCCCCTCTGTTCTCTGCAGGGACCATGTTCTGCTCAGGACAGTGGCTGACTGACACACCTGCAATAGCTGCAGCTTTGCTGGAAGTACAGAGGTGGGAGCAATGCTCCCAGCAGACACATTAACAGCCATTGGGGCATCTCTCATGAGGCAGGGGAATGCAGCTGGTTAAACCCACTGGGGCTCCCCATCTGACTCCTGTTTTCAGCCGGCTCTAGCAATCTCCATGAACAAAGGGTGAGATTTCATCCTAGGCAACAGTCTGTGTTTTGAGTAGTTTCACTCTCAGCTTCATGAACGTGCCCTAAGACTACGTCAAGATTTCCAGGAGCATGAGCAAGTAAAGAAAACATCTTTAGGCATCAGAAAGGCCCTTTCCCCTTCCTACCAGATGCTGCATCTCAGGGTCACTCCAAAGTCCATCCTTCCTTTTCCGATCTCCAGGGAAATTTCATCAGAAGCAATTACTTCAGAGAGGTTTCTAGATATGCTGAAACCAAGCGGTTCAGGAAATGCAACACATGAAAGGTTAGCTGTGAAATGTAAAAGACCAGCACGGGCTTGGCAGCTGAGACAGCTACGGGTACTGCAGCAAGGACCAAGTAAAGGTTGCGGAGCATCCCACAGCAAGGACACAGTGGTATGTGATACACCACCTGGTGAATCTTTGCTGCTGTGCAGGGGAGGATGCTAGATTCCTGTTACTACAGACACTTTGTACACTCACATATTTGTCCTTCAAGACAGCTAAAGACTTCACAAGTGCCAAGAACAAAGCACTGCTAAAATTTAACCACTTCTGGAACAGAAGGTAGAAGATAACCCACAAGAAGACAGCAGCAGGAAAACATTTGCACTGATGAGGAAGCCCAGCAGCCTCCATAGCCACCCCAGGCAATGCAGGCGTAAAGGGCAATGCTGCGGGCACGGTCCTGCGGAGCTCACCATGGGGCTGGCTGTGCCCGTGGCACGGGCTGCCCAACACCAGCCCGCGGGCAGAGCCAGCAGCACTCCTGCAGGCTGCGCAAGGCTGACCTGTGGCACCAGGATGCCCTCCACCCGAGTGCGGGGGCTGGCTGTCCGCTCCCCACAAACTATGAAAAACAGTCCATGAAAACGTGAGCCATGCCCCACACGGGGAGGTCGGGGTGAATGTTTGGAGCCCTTGCACCCGAAATGGAAACCTAATATTGGGTAAGGGGAAACAGGGGGGTAGAGGGAAGCAGAGCGAGAAGGAAGGGAAAAGAAGATGAGATTAGAGGAGAGAAAGAAGGAAGAATAATTACTAGCGGAAGGGCTTCCACAAGGAGGGGAATCAGAAACTGATGAATGTCCCTGGCAGAAAAATGCCGCTTCCTGACTTCTTTGCCAGGTGCCAAAGAAAGCGGAGCTCCCTGGGCACGCTGCCCCAGGCCCTGCCCCGGTAGCACCCGGGCAAGCGGCAGCCCTCACGCCTGCCCCCCCGCCACGGGCTCTGGCACAAGTGCAGCTGCCGCCCTGAGAATCCCACCTGAGTGCCAGCAGGGCTGTGCCTGGGCAGGCGGCACCGTGGAGGCTGCAGGCACAGCCCGCTGCCGGCCCCTGCCGCAACGCCGAGCCACCCGAGGCAGGGGCGCCCGAGGCAGGGGCGCCCGAGGCAGGGGCGCCCGAGGCAGGGGCGCCCGAGGCAGGGGCGCCCGAGGCAGGGGCACCCGAGGCAGGGGCGCCCGAGGCAGGGGCGCCCGAGGCAGGGGCACCCGAGGCAGGGGTGCCCGAGGCAGGGGCGCCCGAGGCAGGGGCACCCGAGGCAGGGGCACCCGAGGCAGGGGCACCCGAGGCAGGCTCTTCGCACTGCCAGGGCAGCTGCTGGGGCGGCACACGTGCATCGCAAGCCGTACTGCACACAGGGTGGTAGGGGCACCCTCCGCTGATGGAAGACGGATCCTTGCCAGGGACTGTGCCATAGCACCTGCACCCTGCCACAGCCAGGCAGCCCTGTGCACTCGTGATGGAGGAGCTAGGTCTTCAGGAGACCTGTGCCATGGCAGCTCCCTACAGCATTGCTCACACAAGCCTCTCCGACATCCTTTCACCCTGCGCTCCCATGCACCACCTGCTCTCGGCCACACCTGCCTCCAGTGCAGGTTCTACTTCTCAGTCCATGGAAACAGCAACAGAGGCAGTCAGTGACTGCCAGGGGCACCAGGTTGCACCCAGATCTTTCAGAGTTGGGTTTGAACCATGAAAGCAACGTTATCACTAACTCGGCAGCTGTGCCGGGCCTGCTGGGAAGCCCAGGTTGGTCCCTGGCATTCCCTCAGCACCAGTCTTCCTGTTCAGTACTGATGCTCCAGTGCAATTCAACCAGAACGCTGCTTCCCTGAGGGTACAGAGCTTCTCTTCTGTTCCTGCACTGTGGTCTCATTGCTGAACCTTTTCTGCAGCCAAGGCAAGGATGGACAGGTTGTGAACACATGTACAAACCTCTTCAGTGAGGTCCTCTCAATTCCCTTCTCTGGCTGCAAACCAGAGTCCTTCAGAGACCTTCCCTGGACAAAGATGATGAGTTTCTTCAGGCTCCTTCTCTGAGTTAAGGCTTGAGATATATGTTGTAGATCAAAAAGCCTTGAGACAAGTCTTCTGAAGCCTGGAACAACGTGTTCATCCATGACAGCACCTCTTAACCAGTAAGGAAAATCCAAAAGCTCCAGATTTATTTCCAAGTTTTCTCAAATTTTGTTGGGATGAGCACAGCCCACTCCAAGGGAACAGCCAACTACTCTGTGGTGTGATCTGAACTCTGCTCCAGAGTGCTCAGTGCCAGGTCCAGCCACAGCTCTGGTTCCACTGCTCACAGCAGCCCTTGTGTCTCCAGAGCCTGAGGACTCTCAGGGATGTTTGGAGCAAATATGTGGATACTTGGGTATGTCCTCCAGGAAAGATAAATTCTGGAGCTTTAGAGGTCAGTAGGCTGGCAGGACAGAGCATGTCCCAAGGCAGGAGCTGAGTCTAAGAAGTGATGATGCTGGGAAGGGTCTGTCCATAGAGCAACCCTGATTTCCCAAGGGATAATTTACTTTCACACTTCCCCCCCGACACGTACTGCATCTGCTCTAGGAACAGGAGCATTTGGGAAGTCCATTCTCACCGTGGCTTGCACATCACAAGAGACAGCAAGTTGGTAGAAACAAAGGAAATGACAGCATGGAGCAGACACAGCATTCTGCCCCTGCCAACAAGGTCCATGACCTCAGCAGAGCCCAGGACAGGCAGGAGGCTTCTCCCTTTGGCATCTCTCAGTGTCCCTGCCACCTTTCCTTTCTGCTCAGGCAGACCCAGCTCACCCAAGGGGAAAGCATGAGCCTCACAACAAGCAGAGGAGAATGAGTGAGCCTGAGACACAGAGATGACACACTGGGTTGCTTTGTCACACAAAGCTGAAGAGACCGCTGGAACCTCCCAGCCCATTCCGGTCCTCCAGCAGGAGCAAGGACTGAGGGATGGATGGAGAGGAGGGTGGAGACGCGGGTAGCTGCGGGTAACAGACAACCCAGTCTCAGTGGATCTAGAGCCCACAGGCACCAAAAAACTTTCTAGCTGAGTATGATGAGAGCTCCAAGAGCTGCAGATGTGCTGTCCTCATGTCATCACCCTCTCGGGGTCACAGATTCCTCATGGTGACCACAGGCTGGTAGAGGACACGTTCTCACATATCAGTTCCTGAGTCTCAGCCACTAATGCCTGGAGAGAAATCATCAGTGAGCAACCTTGGCACCTGCACCCCCGCACAGCCCCAGCACCCCGAGGGTCTCTGGAGGGTGGAGGAGAAGACTCTTTGAATCAAAAGATGTGAGCACACCTCCCTTCTGTGGTTTCTGCCCGCCAGCTCCTAAATACTGGCACCTAGAGGGTCCCAGCATGGACCGGGGGTGCTGCTGCAGAGCGCAAGCCTCACTGAAGGTGCCGGCGCCCGTGCTCAAGCCTGAGGCTGTGCCCGGGCCCTCGCTCGCACCCACACCGCCTGCTCCAGCCAGCCCAGGCTCGGGCTCAGGCTCCAGCTCTGCTGCTGGGGCACAGCCTGCTGACACCGGCAACTCCTGCACTACGGGAGATGCCAGGGAGCGAGAGTGGGACCAGCTCGCTCCTGCCCCACCTGCCCCCTGCCTGGTGCTGCTCCTGCTCCCGGCAGGATGTGCAGCCCAGCACTGCTGGCGGGATCCAACCACGCCACAACCAAGTCTCAAAGACCAATTTTCTTCTGCTCAGTGGCATCTTCTCTTGGCTGTCCTGGGAAACAACCACCATCACGCGAGATAAATCCTGCAGGCAAGCAGTGCCAAGAGACCACACTCCTCACCCGTGGGCACTGTGCGAGGACATCAAAGGCAGCGTGACTGCTCAGCAGAGGCTTAAGTCTGACACTCCTGATGCCTCCAGAGACGCCCTGTTTCAGAGTGCCTGGGCCCCGGGAACTGTAACTAGCCAAAATGAAAGGAAAGCACAAGGGATTGCTAAAGACAGCTTGTAGCTGCCTGCCTGCTTGCACCTGGGGCAGGCCCCTGTGGAGTGCCTGTGCCATGGGGTCAGCACTGCCTTGGGACCCCCAGCACTGGCCTCCAGCGTGGCCCCCTCACCCAGGGCGCAGCCAGACCCGGGGGTGCGCGGCAGGGCTCCACTGGAAGGTCTCTCCCAGGATCCTGTCTCACAGCCCAGAAGAAACAGTCAGGGGGGCAGATTTCACCGACAGCCCTGTCCTGGCAAGGGATCCTGCCCGTCACTGGAGGGGGGACCCGCCCGGGGGGGCAGCGAACAGCTCAGGCTCTGCTCAGAGGGCAGAAACCCCCTTGGCAGGCTGGAGGGCCCCACGGGGGGGGTCACACTGTGAGAGCGAGGGGTGGGGAGAGAAGGAAGATGGTGACAACCTCAGGAGAGGAGACAAGGCTTTTCTGCGTGAAAGACTCCATGCTTAGGGAAGCTCCGTGCTCAGATGCAAAACCGTCTAGGGTGTCCTCTTCAATCGTCTGTGCCAGCACGGGAACCCCAGCACCCACGGGGAGAGAGAGAGAGAGAGAGGGAGAGAGAGAGGGAGAGGGAGAGGGGGAGGGAGAGAGAGAGAAAGCACATGAGAAGGAATGAAAGAAACAAATGGTGGGTAGGTGGGTGGATGGAAGGGTAGATGGATGGATGAGTGGATAGATAGAACAGAGGCCACAGCTATGCCAGCTCTAGATGCTCCATTTACATCTCTGCACTTTATATATTTGCTTGTAAAAGAGATGTGGGCTGAAGTCCCTATTCCTCTTCCAAGCTTGGTGCTTTGATGAGGGGCTGTGACCTCGCTCTGCCCGGGTCACCCTGCAGCCCCTGCTCTCTGGTCAGCACTGGGGACTAGCAGGCGTGCATGCACATCACGAATCCCCTGCAAAGAGCCCCTGGCCCAGCCGCCCCACAGCGTCCCGCATGCTCCGCACAGCCCAGCCCCACCTCACTGGCTCTGCACGACTGTCCTGGGAGGGAGCCAGGTCCCATGTGTGGCATCCACCCTGCCTGGAGCCACGGCCACTGGCACGGGCACAGCACTGGCTCCAGAGCCCCCACGGGGGACAGAACATCACAGAGGGGAGAGCAAGCAGGGAGGGTCCCTGACAGGGAGAGGGCATCCAGGCTGGCAGCGGGCATGTCCTTGCCACGTATTGCCTGTACCGAGCCAACCAAGAGCCCAGCGCCACAGAGCACCCAGCTGCACCACATCTGCGCCCCTCACACAGCACTGGGGGTTCTGCACGTCCTAGCACCCCCAGTTCCAGTTCCCCAGGTGTTTTCCTTTCACACTCACAGGTCCCACCACAAAGCCAACAGGCAAAACACCCGGAGGGGAGGACATGCGTGCAGTCTGCATGAGAGCAGTGGCACCGTTCACGCCTGCACCTGCTCCCACCACCTGGGTCCCAGCTGGTGAGAGCATCGTGGGGCACCTCGCCGCCGGTGCCTGGTCCTGCTCTGCTGAGGACACCCCTCAGGCAAGAGCTGCACTGGGTGCTGCCACGCAGCAGCCCTGACAGTACGAGGGCTGAGGCCAGCCCCATCTTGTGGGCCAACAAAAGCCACAGCCCAACCCTCAGGCACCCCCAAAACACGGCCCTCCAGAGAAGGGTGCAAAGTTCAGCCCCATGCAGTGCCCAGGCACAAGGGCAGATCACCACCAGCAGTGTGATAACGGTTAGCTCACCCAAAACTTCAGAGCCAGCAGCCTGGCCAGAGGCCCCCTCCCTCCACCCTGTGTCCCCACAAGGTCATTTCCACCCTGCTCCCGCAGGGTAGCACTGGAGGCAGAGACTCAGAGCCCAACAGCTGAGGAACACCTCCCCGCAAACAGCGTGTTCCCCTCCGTAAGAGAAGCAGCAGAACAAACCTCGCTGGCCTTTTCTGGGGTTCCCTTTGGTGTTTCATCCTCATGCTTGGGTGAGGAAGAGGCTGGTGAGGAAGGCAGCCTCCTGTCCCGGTCCCTGTGAACTAGCTTGCTGTTGGGCTCCTTCAGGGTCCGTTTCAGCTCATTGATGCTGGCCTGATGCTTCAGCAAAACATCTTCTGGCTTGTCTAAAAACTTGGGGAAGGAAAGAAGAAGATAACTGTGATAAAGCACCAGCCAAGGCAGAAGAGATGAGCAGGGGCACTGGGATGGTTTGCTTCACACCAGGCTTGAATTCAGGGTCTCGAGAGCCAAACGAGCAGCGTGGCAGAGCACCCTGGTCTGCAGCTCCCACTAAGACCGTTGCAAGGAGCAGCGAAAAGGCAGCACGAGGGCGAATACGTGTGGCCAGCTGCCCCCTGCGAAGGGCACAGCGCGCCCCTCGGCATCGCTGGCACGGCCTGCTGAGGACCAGCTGAGCCAGCTGGAAGAAGAGCGGGCTCTCCGTTGGGACCAGCAAGGGACTGGGCTCCACTGGCAATACCAGCGGCCGCCTCTGCTGCTCTCTTGTGCCAGGCACGAAGGGAGCCCGTGCCTCTGTCCCAGCAAGGCAGGAAACCGGCATTCCCAATGGAGCTCCTTCAAAGTGGGCTTCTGCCAAAGGGCAGGAGGTCAAGGGCTGGTCAGAGACGTCCAGCACAGATCCAAGCCTGGATCACCACGGACCAGCCTGGGCCCAATGGCAGCCTGGGGTGGGCTGGGGTCTCACCTGACGCAGAGAGGACAGCTCAGTGCACTCAAGTGCAAGCTGGGGTTCAGGCATTAGAGCATCATTTTGCGACCGTACAGGCACCGGGTGGCTCCCCTCGTCCTGCCGCAGAGGTGGGCAAACTGGCTCAGAGCAAGAACCAGCAAGAGCAAGAACCCAGGCTTCTGCTTCAAACTCAAACCTCTTTTGAGGTTCAAAAGGGGTCACCTAAAATACCTCCCCGGTTTTTCTCCTCTGCGACAGCCCAGAGACCCAAGGAAGTCCCATGAAAAACTCTTAACAGATTTTCCAGATCCTGAAGGTTCAGCGCAACTCGTGAAAAAGCTGCCCCCAGGGACCCGCATGCCTGAGCTGTGAAGTGCTTTGTGTTTGCCCACCTCTGGGCTCGGGGTACACCGGGGGAGCAGCACATGCACATGCAGCGGGGTAAGCAATGAGGCGGGCAGGGGAGGGACCAGGACTGGTGCCCACCGCCCCAGCGGGGTCTGCCCTGCGGTGCCAAGCAGGATGGTGAGGGCCGTGTGGTACCAGCGTGGCAAACCCCACCGCTTGGCTGCGTTCGCCCCCCTCGACACCTCCAGCAAGGGTCTGCTTCCCACTGCCAGCTGAGGGAAAATCCCGGGGGAGCAGCTTTGGATTTTTGGCTGGGATGAACCGCTCCTGATGGGGACCACCACGCACACGGGAGTTCGTGCAGGGGAGGGCACAGCCTCCCTTTTCCCTGCGACAGCCCGCTTGCTGGCCGGGCAGAGGCAGGCAGCTGCCCTGGGCACGGGGGGTGGGTGCCAGTGCCGGCTGCTGCCGGCACCGAAGGCAGCTCAGGGACCCGTTTGCCCCCGGCGCAGCGGGACGGCAGCTGCGGTGCTGCGGGGAGCTCCAGCCTGGCTCTCTGTGGGGGCACCACGCTGCAGGAGTGGGGGCTGTGGGAGCAGGGCCACCAGGCAGGGCAGGGGATGAAGGCAGCTGAGGTCAGGCAAAAGCGGAGCACAGGTCAGGGCGCCAGCGGGAGTGATGGGACTAGCCTCCATGGGAGAGCTGGGGCTGCGGGGCTGGACGGAGAAGAGACACGAGGCAAGGACACGGCGGAGTCAGTAACATGAGCAGAAGCCAGGTCTTCGCAACAGGCCAGGGACTCAGCACGGGGGCCTGGCCCTTGCGCCTTGGGAGGGCTCCTGCTCACACAGACGATTAGACGATTAGGACTACCTTACTTAGTGGGATAGAAGATGCCATGTGTGCGCTGGGGCAGGCCCCCAGCTATCTGCTCATCGGGCTTCTCTAGCATCCGACCCCCCGCCCCAGTGCATCTTGTATTCCAGTAAATAGGGTGACACAGAGTGTTGCTTTGGAAAGGATGGACAATATGATGCACCGATGAGGACTAAGATACTCCAGAGACAGAATACCTCCTGCTTGTGCCTGGGGGTTGTTTCGTGCTCCGGCTGGCAGCAAAGAGAGGGTTAAAAGTAACCAGCAGGGTCAGTCGAGGGAACTTGTCACAAATATCACAGTTAAGTTGATGGGCTTGTAGGGTGCAGAAGGACCAGACCCCCCCTCCCCCGGCACTGTGGGGCTGAAATGGGCTGGAGTGTCCCTGGGCCAGCCTGGGGGCCAGGACGGGGAGTGGGTGGGCTGTGCCCAGGCAGTGGTGGGTACTGGTGTGCCTGGCCTGTCCTCATCCCCATCCCTGTCCCAGAGCAGGGCTGCTCTCGGGTCCAGCCCTGTCTGGGGACAAGCTTTGAGACCACCTGGAGGGTGCTGGGGAATCAGAGTCAAGCCAAGCCCCTGCGACAGCCCCATTTCCACCGGTGAGGCCGTGAGCTGTGTCCTAGGGGTCCCACCAGCCTGAGGCACTGTCGGCAGAGAAGGGGCTGCGGGGAACCATGCCCTGGGGCGATCCTACCTGCAGCCCAGCCCTGCTGCCTGTGCCAGGTCCCCCGTCTGCCCTCTCCAGATGTGATCCAGCCTACCCCTCCACGGCCACCCTCCTCTCTCCGCCTTGTCTGTACCTTCAGCTCCTTGATTTTCGTTGGGGTGGTCACCTCCTCGTCCTCCATCTCAGACCTTCTCCTGCTGCCAAACTCACCGTCCTCGTCCTGCTTCTCACCCTCCGCCCTGGCGTCGTGGTTCTCGCTGACAGAGGCTGGGCGCGAGAACTCTGCCCGTGGGGGAGAGCCTGGGTCACCACAGCCCTGCCCCCCCCAACCTCCCCCATCCCCTGCCCCCCGCCCTGCCTGCTCAGACCCGGGGACCGAGGAGCCCCGCACGCCCTGCAGCAGGGATGGCTCATCCCAGGGGTCCCCAGGGACGGGGAGCCAGGCGCAGCCCCTTCCCCAAGCTGCCTGACCCCAGCCCTGCCACGGCCCCCGGCTCATGTGCAGCCTGAGCCATCACTTGGGGTGGGGACAGACCCTCTGCCACAGGGATGTGGTTGGGGACAGCCTCCAGAAGGAAGCCTGATGGCTGCTGTGACCCTGCCAAATGAGCCAAACAGCTCGCAGAGATGAGCTGAACAGCATCCCCCTCGCTCCCGCCAGCGGACCAATCTCCCTCCCCCTCCCCAATTTGGGGCATACCTCCGTCAAGGCTGCGAGACATGGTGTACCGTTTGCTGGAGGAGCGCTCGAAGAAGGGAGCCGGGCGGTCAATGAGGGCGCTGGCCTGCCGTGTCTGCGCCTGCGTCCGCCCGCTGTAGCGGAACTTGGAGCCCATCACCAGGAAGCCCTTGGGGGGTGGCTCCGGGGACACCAGCCTAGGGGTGAGAGAGGCGCAGTGCCGTCAGCGAGCCCCAGCCATGCCCCCCAGAGCTGCCCCCAACATGTACCCACTGTGGCAGGGGCAGAGCCTGTCTGCCTCCAAGAAGGGAAGTCTGGCAAAGGTCTCCTCACCTGAAGAAGGTGTGATGCTCTATGCAGACCTTCCAGAGACGCTTGGCGGAGCGGTGGTTGGGCAGCTTGAAGCCAATGGTGCTCTCAAACTGTTCGTACTTGGGGAAGACAGAGGCACACCATTACAGGCAGATCCTGCTCTAGAGGACATGATGGGATGGGACCTTGCAGAGGCACTCAGGTTGCCTTGGCAGAAGCCATGACCATGCAAAAAACCAGTTGTCTTCAAAGCAGTGCTGGAAAGGTCCATGCCCAGCCCCACTAGGTGGTGGGATCACGCCCCCACACTTTTGGCCTAAGCACTTTCCTCAACTGTGGATGGCTTTTCAGTGCAAGATAAATTCCCTCAAGAAACAAAAACCTTTTACAGCTCGGTCTGGTGAGAGGGCATCTCTGTTTCAGATTTACTGTCCTTTCCCTCCTGCCTGCTGGAAAATGTGGGTGGAAATGCATTCTCCTATCCGTGCACTTAAAAAGAGTGAAAATAAAATTGGAAAGCAAACGAAACAGCCTCCTGATGGTTTTCTGTGAAGCACGGAAGACACCAAAAATGGCCCTCAACCCCCCTTCCTGGGTGACTTCCCCCTGCCAGCCGAATCATGGCATCTGGCTGGTGGGACAGGAGCCTAGGGTGCCCTCAGCCTGATGAAGACACTTTGCCCATGAGAATGAACAGGAAAGCACCTTTGGAAAGCCTCCATATGCCACAGGAGATGTGCTCTCATGGTCAGCATGGTCATTAACTTGGGACCCCGGAGCAGAGGCTGGAGCCAGGCGAGGACCTCCCCACCAGGCAGCCCCAGTTCAGCAGAGCAGGCAGCCTGCCGTGCCCTGGGGCTGCACCGGTGCATGGCACCCACCTCACCCGGGCGGATCTTGATGTAGAAGTTGCTCCTCTTGTAGGAAATTTTGAGGATCTTGGGCCAGGCAAAGCGGTTGATCCTCAGCCGGTCCCTGTAGATGAGGAGGCCATTGGCGCAGACACCCAGCATGATGTCAATACCCTCTGAGTCCTGGAGGAGGCAAGAGGGACAGGAGGGGACTGCTCAGCTGCCCAGTAACAACCAGTCCAGCCAGCAGTGCCACGCTCCTTCCTGCTCTGTGCTCTGCCACAGGAGACCTGCTGACAGTGAGGTCACGGAATCACAGACTGGATGAGGTTGGATCTCTGGAGGTCCTCTGGTCCAGCGCAGGGCCACCCCGAGCCAGCTGCCCAGGACCATGTCCTTGTTGCACCTTCACTGTGGAAGGCAGGGGCTGGGTGGGGAGGGGTGTGCAGGCAGGGCTGGGTGGTGGCACTGGCCATTCTTCTGGCAGCCCCATGGCCCCGTACCTTGGCATGGTGCAGGTCCACCCCGTACATGGAGAGCTTCTTGGCATTCTCCAGAAAGTGGATCTCCGCTTCCCCGGGGGTCATTCCCCTGCAGGAAGACAGAGAGGGAGACACATGGCTGGGCGCCCCACCACGCATGGACCAGCTGTCTAGTGCCTTCCTCCTTCCTGGCCACCAGCCTGTCCTCTTCTGGGGCTCACCGGTAGGTCTTGTGCAACTCCATGATGCGCTCCTCCAGCTCCCGCGTCTGGTTGGGGGCAAAGCGCAGCTCGCTGACGTAGTTACCCACATGCTCCTCAGCATCATAGTCACCCAGCTCAGCCTGCACAGCATAGGAGCCCAGCAGGGCATGCGTGACAAAGGAGCAGGGCAGGCGCCCTGTGATGATGTCCGCACGGAGCTGCAGGCACAGGTAGTATCTGCAGGAGGGGGAAAAGGGTGAGAGCAGGGCACAGGCACATGCCCTCCGGAGGAGGCTGGGGCTCCCTGGGAAGCGGCGATACGCACCCCACCTTGTAATGCTCCCCGTGGGGACTGCCACCTCCCACAGCCACCTTCCCAGCCCGCTCTGCATGATTTCGGCAGGGCAGCAAGCTCCCAGACATCCCCCAGCCACCCACATCCTGCCTGAGCTCTGTCCCTCCACACGCTCCCAGATGGTCCCCTGGGAGCTGCCCCCAGCTGTGCCCATGCAGGGATGGTTCTCACCTTGTGATGTCCTCCGTGAGCTGGGCAGGGTCTGGAGGGTAAAACTTCACGGTGAAGGCGAAGTTCCAGGGCCCGCCTAGGGAGGGGAGAGAGCAGTAAGGGCAGCATCCATGCTGGCTGCACACAGGTGTGCAGGAGCATCCCGACATCCACTAAGGGTCCCAACTACTCCCCCCAGGCCTGGCACAGGGCAGGGACAAGGGGGCTCCAGAACAGCCCTCAAGACACCAGCACAACTTGGTTAATCCTCCCCAAACAGCTAGGGAGAGAAAAGCATCACAACTTCAGGAGCCATCAGCTCAGTGGGACTACCAATGTCACAGCAAAAGCCTCATATGCCCCAGAAGGTGAGACCTTGGGCAACAGCCCTTCTGCCACCGCAGCAAGGCAACATCACGGGCAAAGGAACCCCAGGACCTGTCCCAGCAAGCCCCCCGCTCTTGTCCCCCATTCCCGTCCTCCCTGTGCAGGGCAGGTGGGGATGGCACCCAGAAAGAGACCAGGTCTCAGCCAGCTCTCCAGTGGCATAGACGGGGTCCTTTGCTCCCCAACACCTGTCACAACTAAGAGGAGAGGTGGGTAACAGGCAGCCAAACGAGCAACAGCATCCGGGTCCTCAGGGCAGCTGCCAAAGGTCCCCTCCAGGGCAGGTGGGGAGGGTCCTGCCAGAGGACAGTCACAACTGAGCCACCCAGGGGCCCCGGGACACCCCAGGGCTGGGGAGGATGGACCCTTCCCAGGCACTTACTGCGGATCTGCTTCTTGATCTCCTTGGAGGGGTCCAGCCAGTTCTGCAACGAGGGGACAGCAGGTCAGGGGGGCCCCCCCCCACCATGGCGGCAGCAGCGGCCACAGAGGGACCCCCCATGCTCACCTTCTGGCTGTCTGAGTCACAGAAGGTGAGTCCAAAGTAGTCCTTCTCCAGGAGGTTGAGGTGCTCGCACACCATATCAAAGAGGACCTGCCCTCGGGCATGCTTCTGTTGGAGACACGGAGAGGCTGATGGTGAGCTGACTCCCTTGTGCTCCTGCAGACCCAGCAGGCACAGGCAGCACCCACTGGGTGCAGGCAGGCAGCACTGGGGAGGGTCAGGGCAGCTCTAGCTCTGCAGGTGACCGCTGACACGTGCTGGGCTGCCTTTAAAAGCAGCCCTCTCACCCGGCAGCACCATTCTGGGGACACCCAGGTGGTCCTGGGGCTGCGGGGATGGGACACGGTCAAGCTGAGCCGGTGCAGTGCAGACAGCAGGTCCCACGGACCAGGGAGACCCAGTGCCCACCCAGCACATCCCTCATCACACCAGGAGACAGTGATGCTGAACCAGCGAGGCGTCCAGCCAGCCCAGGCGCCTCTGCTTCAGAGCAGGAAGCTGGGACAAATATGCCCCAGAGTTTGTGGCAGCCGGTGCTGCCTGTGGGACAAGCTCCTTCCCAACACCCTCCTCGTGGTGGCGGCTGGGTCCCAAAGCATGGTGTGACAAAAAAGAGCCACGAAGAGCCCATGCCATGGGCAGGGATGGAGGGCACCCTCATTATCCGGTCCTTTGAGTACCCTTGCATTTCCCTTCGTTACTGGTGGCAGTAAGGCTCAGACTGGCTCATGCAGATGGAAGAACAACCCCTCCCCCGTGTGTTTCTCCCCTGTTTACAGCCTCCCAGCCCAGCAGCTCCCATCTCCCCTCTCCAAGGCATCCATTTACCACAGCACCCTCATCATGCGCCCCAGGGACGGCAGCCCAGGGCACCAAGTGGCACAGCCCCTGCAGCTCACTGCCCCCAGCTGCAACCAGGGGCTCCCGCTGCCAGGCTCTGACACACCTCGCCGTGCGGTCCCTGACCTGCTGGCTTTATGGGGAAGGACAGCAAGCCTTGGGAACACGAACACAGAGAGGATGGACACAAACCTGCCTGGGACAGCCGTAAGGTTCCATGTGTGTCAGCCTCTTTCCGCCAACACATGCACACACATGTCTGTCCAGATTTTTTCCTTATTCTGCAATTTCAACTTAAACAGCTATTTATGTGGATCCTTTCCCCTAGGAGAGAGGTGCTACAAAGCTGTCCTTGGAAGAGCCCTGACATCGGGGACTCGCTGGGCTGGGCAGGGTCCCTGGGCTGAGACACGTCCCCCTCCTTGGTGCCCATGCAGCCCCCTGAAGCTGGGACTCACCTCCACCTCACATTCATACTCGGAGGCATCGAGCAGAGTCACTCTGCAGAGGGCACTCTTCACTTTCTTGGTGGTTTTCTGGGGTGACTTCTGGGTCTTGCTGGGGGTTGTTTTGTCAGAGAGCCCATCAGTCTCGCTGTAGTCCTTCTCCTCCATCTCTGTTCCCTGGAGAAGGGAGACGCGCAGGGTTACTGGCACCACTGCCAGGATGGACAGGCAGACAGATAGGGAAAGCCCTCCAAGAGCAGGCAGAAGAGGGCAGCTGACGGGGGCTGACGACCCCCTGCCCCGGCCAGCAGCCGCAGCAGTGCCATTTCCAGCATAGTCAGTGCTTGAGGCTGCCACGCTGCTCCTTCTGCCCGCCCTGCCTGCAGGGACCTGTGCAGGAAGCTGGGACAGCCGGCAGAGCCCACCCTCATCCCCTCCGGGATGCTCCCCCAGGGCTGACAGCACAGGGGAGGTGCCCACCCCACTGGGCTCCCTGCAGCCCCCACGCTGCAGCAAGGACATGGCGATGGGCAGTAGAGAGCGGTGGCACGTTCCCTTCCTCCGCTGCGCCCTCCTCTCTGCCACATTTCACAGCACCCAGCTGTCACCCACTCACCGGCTCCATGTTTCGGGCATCGGGCTGTGCCCCGGGCTTCTCATTGCCCTCGGCGGGGCTGGCTGCGGCGGTGGGGCCCTGCGCGGCCGCCTCCAGCTGCTGCTGCGGAGCCTCCTCCTGCGCGTTCTTCACCTCCAAACCGGGGCCCGTCTCTGTGGTCATGGCCGCTGGTCACCTCGCTCTGCCCCCGCCAACCACAAGGAGAGACAGGAGGTGTCACCCAGGCATGCAGGGATGGAGGATGCTGGCAAGGCAGCCCGGGATGCCCTGGCCACAGGGGCAGGGGACCTGCCCAGCCCTGCCCTGCTGCCAGGCGCCCGCTCCCCCTCCGTGCCCAGAGCTGGCTTTGCAAACGGCCGGTGGCAGCAGCACAGGACATCAGGATTTCGTACTTAGTTGAGCCAGAGAAGAAGAGCCAGTGGTGTGGGGAAGGACACCAGTGGCAGGGACCCCCCATCGTCACGCCCCAACTCTGCACTCACAGCAGGGAGTGGGGCTGGCCATAACCCCCTGCTCCCCCCAGCCCTGGGGTCTTCGGTACCTTCACTAGTATTTCTCACGAATGGGAGGGCTGATCCTGGGAGGAAAAAACGGGCTGTGAGTCAAGGTAAAGGCTGCACTGAGACAGGAAATTGCAGACACGAACGACTCCACATATTGCATCCGGGATGGCTGGGGGTTTTTTCCCCTCTGGACTTCCCAGCAGCAGCAGCACACTGGGTTCCCACGGCTGGCGTGGCCGGACCCTGTGTGGTGGTGGGACAAAACCTGCCTCTGGCTCCAGCTGCTTGTCCCATGCAAGATGCAAAAATAAACTTGGGGCCAGGCACAGGGGAGGGGAAGGCACTTTCCGTGCTGGGGTGCTCAGAAACATGTTTCCTGCAACCTTTAAGTTTTTGAAACTTTTATGCAAATACAGCGTGGGGCTGGTGACGGCTCCTGGGATGGTCCATGTGCATGCAGGTCATCAAGCGCCCTTTGTGACCGTCACCCATCTGCCACTCGGGCTGCTCAGGCCCCACCAGCCCCCCAGACCATGTCCAGCTGTGCAGGACCAGCTGGGATCACCGCCACCAGCGTGCCTGAGGGCTGTGACTGGATGAGCTGGCTCAACCAGCAACATCTGTCCAAGGTCACATCACCCACCTTGCCCACACAGCAGCCACAGGAGCGGCCCTGAGTAGTGCCTGCAACACCAGAGAAACTGCACTTTTTTGGAGTGTGGAAGCCCATATGGGGTATTTCTGGTCCCTGTTTCTGGAATGACAGCCCACATGGCACAGGCAGGGAGCCAGCTCCTCCCTGAGCTGCCAAACCCCAGGCTTTGCCCCAGGCCCAGCAGCATTAATACAGGGATGAGGTCTCAGAACAGCTCCAGGTCACAAACTCTGCCACCCTGGGGCTCGAGGAGTTACTTGGTGACATGACATCCCACCACCATCACCTCCTGTAAGTCCCAACTACCTAAATGCTGCTCTAGCAGGTATGGGAGAGCAAGACTCCAGCCAAGACCATGATCTAAGTCAGGCAGGGAAAGGCAACTTTTGCTGCCACCCACAAACTTACTGACTACAAAGAGAACATCTCACACTGTAGCTCTTGTCCCACTTCTGCCTTTCAGGTGCCCTCAGCCCAATGGGGAGATGTGAAACTTTACCCAGAAAGACTGCTAAAACAGGCTCCCAGGGCGGGCGGGAAGGGACAGACAGGAGGCAAGGGGGTGGCACTGGTCAGCCTGTGCTCCCACAGCCGGGCTCAGCCTGCCCCGGAGCTGCTGCGGCCGTGGTGGCTGTGCTGGCCATGCAGCCGCCGCGGAGGGACTTGGTTCACACCAGAAGAACCAGGACTTCACCCCCTGCCCCAGGGCCGTGCTCTCCTGGCCAGAACAGGCAGGACAACCTGCCACCAGCCCCTGAGAAACATCAGCTCAGCTTCTCCTAACAGACATCAGTGCCTGGCCAAGAGCCTGAGAAGATTTCAAAGGTCACCAGCAGTTTATTTTTTCTGCAAACGGGGCTGCTGTTTTTCCACTGCAAATTCAAGCAGTTGCCAGCTCCCAGCTCCAGTCCCTGCGTCGATCATTCTCAACCACTTCCATTTGGTTCTCAGCGTGTGAATTTTTTAATCGATGTGAAACCTCTGAAATGACAACCATCACTTTGGGCCAAAACTGCTGCATTTTTTACTTGAGGTTTCTAAGCATTCTTCCAAACTATTTTTTCCCTGCACCAGCAAACACTGATCCCTGAGGAAATTATGGGGGCTGTTTAAGGGTAGCAAGCTGGGAATTCATCCCGCCCTTCCCAGACAGCCCTAGTTTTGCATATTAAGCTCCAGCTCAAACCTTCTGACAGTGGGCAAGGAGCCCAATGCAGGGACCCTAAACGTCCAGCTGAAGCTGATTGACAGCATGATGCAGAGGTGGCAGAGCCCTGGCAAAGGGGCCTGGCAAGCCCCCAGGGACCATCTCCCTTGCTCCCATTGTGGCCTGGCTTCTCCTGCCACCCTGCTTTGGGATCCTGGCCACTGCCCCTTTTCCCCGGACCCAGCACAACTTGGCCCCACCGCACACCAGGGATTGACTTTCCTGTAGCTCTCAAGAGCTTCAAAAGCAGAAGATGCTTATGTGGGAGCATCCCTGCCTTAAAGCAGGAATCACCCCTGATTTAAAGGCAGAAAGCACGCTTTCAGACAGCATGAAGCTGGTCACGCGGCACTTTCTGGATGCAAAATGCAGCTTCTGCTGCCCCACCTCACAGGACAGCCCCTACAGAGACCCCGAGGTGGGGGGCCATGGGTTGAAAAAGGACATGGGTGCCAGCATGCTGCCAAAGGGACAGTTTAACTGACATATTTCCCATCACAAATCTTTAGCAGAGGTTGAGACCACAGCTGCAGCAAACTTGACCAAGACCAGTGGAAATGCTGTCCCAAATAATCTGATTCGTTTCTGTTATTAACCACAGCAGGGGCAGGACTCAATCCTGCAGGGCAGGCAGCCTACCCGGGCCACCGCAGCCCTTCCCCAGCACTGGCCTTGCTCACACACGTTCCCTGCGAGCTCCGGCGCCGAGGCCGGCAGCTGCCCGGGCAGTGGTGGCAGAGGTGCCCGGAGCCTTCCCCAGCAGGGCGCTGGCCAGGGGGGCTCCTCTGCACCTGCAGCCCCTGGTGCCCAGAGTGAAGCACAAGCCTGGTTTATAGCAAGGGCTGGCTCGCTTCTGCTGCAGCCAGACCCAAACCGGGCTGGGGGCACCTCCGCAGGGCAACCACCAGGAGAAACGGCTGGAGCCAGCAGGAGCTCCGGGCTACCAAAACAGGCGCGTGGGAACGGTGACTGCAAAAAAAGCCTTAGCAGGATCACAAGTAGACCTGCTTGTCACGCCAACAATCTCCACCCATCATCTCCCTGCCTGCTCCTCCCTCCCTTGGTGTTTTCCTCTTCTCCCCTTTCAAGTTGGAGTGTGGATTCACGGCTTTCCCAGACGCTCTGCCCCCGCACTTCCCCAGCACATCCTGGCTCCAGCCTCACAGCGCTCCCCCCAGAGCCTTTCCTTCCCTGCCACCTGCAAACAGGGTTTCGCCCAAGCTTGCTTTCCCCTTCCCGCTGCCCATTCACTCCCTATTGCTGGGCTGTTTTCAACGCTGAGCATCCCCCCTTCTCGCCTGGGCTCTGCTTTCCCCCGTTGCTCCCTGCGCTTCTGAAGCATCACGGACACGGGCAGGCGCGTCTCTGTCCACAGCCCATGCTGAGTGCCCAAACAGGTCTCCACGAGCTCCAGTGCAACTGGGGTGCACAGAGCTGGGTAGCAACGAAGCACCCTCCTCCCTTGCCACTGTGCTCGGCAGCTGCTGAGGGTCCGAGGGTGGCTGATCCTGGCAGCGAAGCCCACCACCATACTGCAGGACAGGCAGCTGCCGTGGAGAGAGCCGGAGATGGGGAGCAAGCGGGGCACAGGCAGGTGACAGTGGCTGCGTGACACTGGGCAGGGGGTCCAGGTACTTGCCAGCCCCCAAGAACAATGGAGGAGCTCACCAGGGCCGCAGCACCCAGCACCCCTGCCATGGGGCAGAGGCTGAGCTGGCAAGGGATGGGCAGGATGAGTGCACAGGCACCACAAGCAGTGCCTTCCAGCCATCCTTGAAACACAGAGGAGTCCCAGCAGGGAGTCCTGGGTATCCTCCAGGGACACATACAAAGTGAACAGGGAGAGCCGTCCCCAAAGCCCCAGCAACATGCGGCGCCCCTAAGCCCCGCTGCCACCCAGTCCTCACCCCCTGGCACCGGGGGACATGCAAATCCCCAAACCGCTCCGCAGTGCAGCAGGCAGCCCGGAGAGCAATCCTGCGCTGTTCTGCAGCAAGGCCAAAAAAACATATGAGCTGCCCTGTTTATGGTGAGGGGGGTGGGGGGAGGAAGGCATCAGAAACACAGGGTGTCCCCAGCTCCTGGAGACTGCACACTGCTCCTCACATTGCACTGGCCGGGGCAGAGATGTGCACTGCCTCGAACCGTTCCCCAGCTGGAAAAGTGCCCTGTTCCCCTCACCCGAGCTCCAGAACCCACATCCCACCCAGGATGGTGCTCCCCATGCTGGGCACCCGCTGCTGGCTAAAGTCCAGAGCATTCCATGGGCAGTCTGCCGCACCGCAGAGCATCCCGCGTAACTGCCTTTCCTGTGGCGGTGCCAGCCCTACCTTGGTGCCAGCTTCCCATGCCTCCAGCGCAGCTCACTGCTGCCAGGCTGCTGCCGCGTCCGAGGCAGCGCTTTCTGCAGAGCTGTCTCTTCCCCAGCCCCAACACCCCCGCACAGTGATTGATGTGTACCGCAGCCGCAGCCGAGCTGGGAACTGGGCTGCCTTCCCATCCCACTGCTGGGCTCCCCCCTCGCCAGGAGCTCTGTGCCCGCACCGCAGCCCCTTGGCATGGTGGGAGGGTCCCACGTGGATGCTGGTGCCAGTCCCATCCGCCCCCCTGGCTTGCAAACACCTGACTCATCGCAGGCCAGGCACCAGAGAGCTGGCACAGGCTGCAGTCCTGCCAGGATCCTTCCCCATGCACACACCGGCAGGGAAGGAGAGCTTAGCTCCTGCACTGGCTGCTTGGCAGGGAGCTGGACCCACTACATGTCTTCATCCCAAGTTAATCCGGCACTTCCCTGCATCACCCTCCCCCCCCCCCCCCCCCCCCCCCATCCCTTACATGGGTCCTGGGGCAGCAAACACTGCACTGCCTCCAAAACACGTACCCAAGCACCCCACTTGCACGAGTCAGCTTGGAGATGCACCAGCAGCGAGAGCCGAACAGAAGCTCTTTCATCGCCACCGTACACACCGAAGTGCAGAGCGTGACACCCGGCACATCCCTGCCTGCAGGGCACGTGGCTCCTTGCCCCGCCCCCAGGAGGGACATCGCCACAGAGCAAGCGCTGGGGCTTGGCACCGCTCCACAGAGGTGCCTCGCACCCCGGCAGCGCAACAGCACGAAGCGCCGCCAAGCGCAGCGCTGACACCGCTGCAGCAGAGGCCGGATCCTGCCTTCGGTGGGCGAGGGAAGCCCCAGTGCACAGGCAGGGGGACAGGCAGAGCAGCCACCGCATGGCACATCCCCGAGCACCCACAGCTGCAAAACCTCCATGTCCAGAGCCACCGCATGAACAAGGAGGAGGAGACAGAGCAGGGGGAAGAGCCAGCCCGGAGCCGAGAGAGGAGGCGAAAAACAGACAGGAAAAGGAGGGGGAAAGGGAGAGAGAGCGGCAGACAAAGACCAGAGACCCAAGCCATGCCTCAGGTTGGACCTGACACGTGATGGGAAAAAACCCATTTATCATGTTGTGCACAGCCCCCAGCTCAGCCAGACCCCCCGGCCCCGGGGAGCGCTGCCCGGCAGGAGGGAGGCACGGCATGCCTGACAGCCTTCCCAACGCTCCACCTGAACCACTTGTCCCTGCCACGTCTGCCCAGCTTGGTACTCACACGAGCAAAAAGGAGTTCAGCACCCACCTTGGAGGTTCACACAGGCCGAAGCAAGTGCTGGAGGGGCTGTTATTAGAGTATTTGTGGGTTTTAACCCAATCCTCTGCTTACAGGATGCCTGTTTCATGTCTTTTGAATGCCTAAAGGCACCTGTGTCTCTCCCCATCTGACCCTCTCCCAACCACGAGGAACTTATGTCCAGGAGAAGGGAACAACAGCATCCCTGTGGCTGTACAGCCACAAACCACATCCCCACCAGTGATGAGACTGAAGCAGGATCAGGGCCCTAAGAAACCCCAGAGCATCACCAAATAACACTGAATAACAAGAGCACGGGCAGCACGGCCCCCTGTCCATCTCTGGGTTCCACATCCCACTAAGAAGCTGGGCTGGGGGCACTGACCCACTGGACGAGGCCAACTCTGCTGGGCAGCACCTGCAGCCAGGGCAGGAGCAACCCTGGAGCAGCCCATCTGCTGGTGAAGACCTGCAGCTCCAACGAGGAGCAGGAGGGCAGAAGAGGAGGAACCCTGCCCTGTGCAGGGAGATATCCGCCCCCCACGCTGCTGCCCAGAGGGATGTACACCTCCTGCGGGTGCCCAGGCACAGGAGAAAGAGCTTTTTCGCTTTTTCCAAGGCAAGGATAGTTCTGAGCCCTTGGAGATGTTCAGGCCTTGCAGGCAATTATCAAAGATAAGAGACAAATGTTTTACAGGCCAGAAGGGACGGAAGAGGGATAACAGAGGGTGGGGAGAAGAAAAAGCAAGTCTGCTCAGAGGCGCGGCAGGGTGGGGAGCAGCACACAGGCTTCCTTCATCAGCTCTGACCTTCCACACAGAGGACACCATGGGACAGTGGGACACAGCAGGGACTCAGGTCACATGGGCAGATCTGGGGCTACTGCGGAGAAAAAAAAAATGGTGCCAAGGAGAAGGTACTTGGCCCTGCCCCAGGACTGCAACTGCACTGTGTGGTGCACCCCAACCCAAGCCAGACCCCCGCTAGTGCTGCCCACAGCGGGGTCCTGCCACCTCCCACCACCCCCGAGGGCAGGACACGCTGCACCATGCCCCTGGTCCTGCGGGGCTGCGCGGTGCCCCGCTTGCCAGGCAAGCCTCCAGGGGCTCGCTCCCGCCTGTCCTCACATTTTCCAGTTTACCTGGGAATGTGCTCCAGTGTCCAGGGTCCCCAGAGATGCCCCTAGGCACACCCCGACCTGATGCAAAGCTTGCCAGGAGATGTGCTGGCCGGATCTGGGGCTCTGGCAGGCAGACACTGGGGGGAGCACCCCACTTCACTGGACTGGGGCTTGGCTGCGCAGGGTAAGCCTCAAGGGCAAGGAGGAAAGAGGCCCCCAGCCCTCCCCACCTGCCACAGAGGCGACAGGGAGGGGACAGGCCACGCCATGCCACCGAGCCTGGTGGAGCAGAAGCAGAGCTGCCCCAGCCCCTGGCACTGCCCCACACCCACCTTCACAAGTCCCACATGCCCCCGGCCCCCCTCTCCTCTCCCATCGGCTCCCCCACCAGGTCACATCCTCCAGGCACTGGGATGCCACCTCCCCCCAGCACTGCTCTGGCTTCATGGCAGCATGACATGAGAAGTGCCTGCACACCAGCCAGCCAGTTCTTGGGAACAGATTCCCTCCTGCTTAATATCCTTTTTCCATCCCCTGTCTGTCTTTCAGCAGCAATTAGCTCTGCCCAGGCTGCTTTCCCTGCCTGTTTTATATTCAGAACATATACATAACATATATATAATATACATTAATGCAGTGTTATCACCACACAGTCAAATGCACCATGCACAATCACTTCAGAAGGTCTGAGTCCCAGAGCCACCACGACACTGGTCGCCAGCTGTGCCCACAGCGACCAGCACTGCAGTGTCCGCCCTACATCCGAGTCCTAAAATATACGTGCGGCATAGCTGGATTCCAGCTGCTGTGGGGAAAACAGTAACTTGGAAATTTCCATGCTCTGAAGCATTTCAGATACGTGAAAGGACCAACAAGGTGTCAAAGGAGCTTGAAGGAGTCACAGGGCTGAGCAGGAGCCAGAAATAGCAACCAGGAACCTGGGTTCGGCTGCGCTGGGAAGGTCCATGGCGTGGGCAGCCAGACACCCCCCCCATCAGAAAACAACCTTCAAATAGGTGCCTCAGTGGAGATGGATGGCAAGAGGTTCACAGCCTTGCACAACCTTCCTTTCCCAGCTCTGACTCTGCTTTGCTAAGAAAATACTTCCCTAGTCTCACTTCAATACATATTTGCAAGCAACAGCATTTGCATCCCCGCAGAGCTGGGGAGAATCCGTCCTTTGGCATTGGAGTGCTCAGACACTACAGACACCCAAACCAGGGACAAATGGAAAAATCCTCAATGACTTGCAAAATACAACCAAAAAAACCACTGACATCAGGCTCCAGCTTGCTGCAGGGCACCTGGTCTGCAAAAATCCTTCAGAAGGAAATGAGAGGCTGGAAAGCACCGGCCTGGACACGTGCGCACTGAGGATGCAGTACTTCAGCCTCCAACCCAGCTGTGAGCTACAGCATCAAGGATGGGGCCGAGCCTCCTGCAAGGATTACACCCGTGGGCAGTTCTGACAATTTACATCTCAGGCTGAGGGTATCTGAGCCCAGAAAGGACCTGGAAAGATACCCAAATATTTTTGAAGCATAACAACAGTACTTGTCCATTATCCTTGAGTTGGTTCAGAATAGCCCAACGGACTTAGAGTTATGCCAGATGTCCCTTTTCCTGGTGGGAGGCACGTGACCCCAACTTTTAACCTGAATTACAGAAACACCTGCTCAGCAAGGAGCCCCGCAGTGCGGTTTGCAGGGACCAGAGATGCGTCCCCATGCAGGCACGGGGAGGAGAGAGGTCATCTCATCCTCCCCACTGGCTCGCAGGAGGGCAGGAGCTGCCTGTGACCAAAGCAGCACGCCAGGAGGTCCAGCCAACAGGGGACTGTGCTCTCAGGTTAGGACAATGATAGCTGGATGCAGCCACCAGCTTGCCAAGGTGCCAGGGCACCAAACTCTGTGCCCCAGCTGCTGCCAGGGAGGGGACTGAACGGTGGAGCTCCCTTTGCAGGCAGAGCACAATCTCTCTCCATCTCGGTGCTGGTGTACCTCGCAGCCAGGCTTGGGAAACGCTGATAAGATGAGAGAAAACATCTTCTCTCCCTACTCTTGCACTGCTCTCCTTCCAGACAATTAATTTTAGCCCTGCACCAGCCCGTGGCTGTCTTGCAGTGCTGCTGTGAATCATCGGCAGCGAAACGCTGACTCACAGAGGTGACGCTCTGGATGCGACTGACGTGGGAGCCCTGGTCCCCGCAGCCCCCCACGAGCCCGCTCCTGGCAGCCCTCCTCCAGGTCCCCACACCGCCTCCACAAGCCCCAGGGGGCCGCACCAGCCCTCCACCCCAGCAGGAGATGATGCTTCAAGAGGTCATTTAATCCCATCTGGCTCAAGGCAGGGAGCAGCTTTATCCAATCGGCCCCACAAGCCTTTCATAGTCTCCTGTGGTGGAAACTCCTGCACTACCGCCTGGGCCAGGGCTTTACCCTCATCACATCAGAAAGGTATTCTCCAGCATCTCATCAAACCTCCCTCCCTGTAGTTTTGGGCTGTGGTTGTCCTTGTCCCGAGGAGCCAGGGCAGAGCTCCTTCTGCCTTTCCACTACATCAAGCTCTGCAGCTCCCCACTGTCCCCAGGCTACAGCAACCCCTCCATGGGAGCAGCCCCAGAGAGCCACTGGCAGCAGCTCAGCCCTGCACGGAGGAGAAGGCAACACCGGTGGTAGCTCACTCAGCCCAGGGACAGCAACGACCTGTAGCCACCATTCAACCAGCAGGACCTGCGTCCACCCCGTTCTCAGGTCCATCAGACTCCAGCCTTGGCCCTTCCCAGAGGCCATCTGGAGACCCTCAGAGAGCAACAGGTCTACAGTGCCACTGAGCCAAGGCAGAGATCGCTGCCCAGGGAGGTCCCTGCAGGACCAGCCCCAGGAGCTCCTCTCTGTTCAACCCTGGAAGAGCAGAAAACAGCTGGCAGAGGCACGGGCAGCTGGGCACTGAGTGCTGCTGGGTCCGAACCAAAAGGATTTGAGTCCTCCTATTGCCACCAGGGTCTTGGATGTGCCATGAAGGTCTAGTCCACATGCTGTCGCTGCCTGCAGCTGGATGGACTTGGGGTTCACTTCTCATCTCTGGCTGGCTCCTGCAGATCCTTGTTAGCTGGGAGAGCAAGGCTTTGTGATCACAGCACTGAGGTTTGCCGTCTGGTGCGTAACCACAGCTTTCTAACCCCCTCATGCCCGCACAGTTGTCTTAAGCCCTCCCTCTACATTCCCTCCTCATGTCCCAATATTTTCTCTCTGTTCTTCAGATCAGTCACACAGATGGATGTTTTAGCATCCAAGTCTTTTTCCAGACAATCACAATCTTCTGATGTTTTCCATCAACAGTAAAGCAGTTCCCCCCTTGCCTCACACCAAAGGCATCCTCCAGATCCCGATGACTTGGCTCCTCCACCCAGCAAGTGCTTAGACGTGCACACAACAGGCAGGACTAAAGCACGAGAGCACAGGCGCTGCTCCCCACAGGCACCCTGTGCAGCAGGGCTCTATTACTGCAGAAGCAGCTGGGCACTGGGGTGCTGGGAGACACTTCTACTGCTCACCCATCCACCTCAACCAGTTCTCCCTGCAACCATGAAGTGCTTGCAGACATCACCCCTCCATCCATCCATGAGCCTTGCATCACATGTGCAATCACAGCATTGCATACAGGCATGGTCTCACAGCCTGCTGCCCGTAACTCACCCCTTTGCCATCACCCCCCCTCCAGGCCTGCTCCCTCCCACCCGCGTGCCAGGAGCATTTGGAAAGGAAACATCAGACCAACACAGCACGACGTTCTCCTGCCCAGCGGGATGGTGTGAGCTCAAGTAGGTCACTCTAGGAACATGAAGGATAGTGTGAGCATTCCCTCTTCGCCCCAGCCTGTGAGCAGACCTCACACTGGCCCAGCAGAGCTCTTCTGCACTGTCCTGCTCACTGGACCAAGGCTGGCCCACCACACAACCGCACAGCACCAGGACCCAGCCCTGCCACAGCTCCTGCCTTCAGGCAGGGAAGACCAATGAGGTTTGAACCAGCTGGCTGCAGAGATCACCACCAACTGACCACAACAGACTGCTCCCAGCAGCTCCCGCCGCTCCAGCGGAGGTGACTGGTCCAGCCCAGAGCCTGCTCGGTGATGGAGGACAGAAGATCTCACTGAGGCTGGCTGGACCAGTCCCTTCCTGAAGACAGGACCAAGCCTGTCTTCTCAGCAGGCTTTAAATCAGTGCAGGGCTTTGATGGCTACTGCAGGCACCTTTGTCAGGAGAGGTGGTTGCCTTCCAGCCCCAGGCAAGCCTGGCAAGCTTGGGCTGTTGAGCTGGTGTGCCCTGCAACCACTGACCTGATCTGCAGTTCCAGAGGGATGCTGAGCTGGGGAAAAGGAGTCAAACCCAGGGCTGAAGCAGCTGCTGAGCACCATGATGAGACACGGATGGTGGCTCTTCATCGACAGGGTACACGACAGCCAGGCTGGAGCTGCCAAGCAATGAACTGGGTCAAGCGTGGAAAAATATGAGAGTAAACAACACCTGTGGCAACACACTCATGTGAAGGCAGTGATGCTGTACAGCACCTCCACAGGCCTTGGGATCCACCAGGGAGGAGGAGCTCAAGGCATGGGGCTCTCACCTCTCCGAATGGGGCTGGCAAAGCTGCTCTCCTGCAGCAAGCTCAGACTTAATTGACACGTGTTGAATCTGTGTTTGAGCAATTATAGATTTATATTATGTCAGCAGTTGTCAAGAGCCTGGACATCTGCTCACTCATCATGCAGGAGCCAGGCAGCATGGTGACATATGACCCCAGAGCAGGATGCTGGGCTTTTGCTAATACAGCTGACAGGCAGAAAAGTGCCTCCCCCACCACAAATCACACTGTCCTCCGCCGGCATGGCCCCGGGGGGGTGGGCAGTAACCTGCTTTAGGGTTAAAGCAGGAGCCTGAGCTTACTTCACCAAACCACACGCTGGGGGCTGGGCTCAGCTCCCCTGCAGCTCCAAAGGCATTGTGCTATGGGTCAAAAATGAATCATGAGAAAGCTGGGGGGGAGTTAAAAAGCCCCCGAGTTCACAGGGAGAAGGCAGGGCTGTCCCCCAAGTCAGCCAAGTTAGGCACCGATGGCAACTCACTGCCTCCCCAGCTCCGCTGCCAGTGTGGAGAGCAGCCAGGGCAGAGTCCATCCCAAGAGACCAAACCTTCCCCCCAGCACGCTACCTCTGTGCTTTGGCCCCAACCATTTTGACACCAGGAAAAACCAGGGAAGAGGAGCATGACCTCTGCTGCATCCCTGGCGGGGGCACCACCTCCTCCAAGCCTGCCAGGATGCAAAGGCAGCATGTCCTCTCCCTGCTGCCCTGCTCCTGCCACACACGGCAGCACGTGGTTGTTTTCCAAGACCTGGGCAATTTCAGGCCATTTTAAACAAGGTTTCACTCCTACCCTTTTGAGTGACGCCTCCCAGTTGAATAAATAAGTTCAGGAATAAATTGCTGTGACCCCTTGCAGCAGACAGCTCAGCTCAGAAAGCCAAGAAACACCTTCCACACAACTTCATTAACATGCAAATGAAGCTTTCTCAACCGGTGGGTCAGGAGAGCAGTGATTCAGCCCTTGCAAAAACACCCTGTACTTCTCCAGATGAAAGTGCAGCCCAGACACCACCCATCACTGAGATGAAAGAGCTGGCACAGACCACAACCCCCAGCCACCCCTAGTCCCCATCCCTGCTCCCAGAGTCCCCCGTGAGCACGTGGGATGGGACCAGCACCACCAGCCATGGCACGCCGTGTGCCATCGCTGAGCCCAGCTGGACACCACAGCATCATCTTCTTGGCAGACCACAACCCACCCACTTAGCAACACTGGGGACTTCTTTGCTTTCCGTGGCACCTAAGGGTCCCTCCGGTCTCACCTGTTTTCCCCTCCAAAAGCCAAGTCCAGTCGATGCCCTCAGCCACGCCAGGGCCCTGCCTGCCCCTGCCCAGTCCAGAGCAGCCCCTCAGCCTTCGGAGGTGCCAAAGGGCTGATGCTATTCCAGAGCCCTCCGGTTTCAGCCTGACTCCCTCACACTTCAGCTCCCTCCCCCTGAGACAGCTACTCGGAGCACAAGCAGAAATGCCTGTGTGCCACCAACCAGCTGAAAACGAGCCCCTGCTCCCAGGCAGAGCCACTGCTGCTGCTCCCCAGGAGCCATCCCTGCCGGCCACCCACCCCAAGGCATCCGCGAAGCAGGCAGGTGCAGGCAGGCAGGTGCAGGCAGGCAGGCAGCACTGCCTCCTCAGGAAGGGAGCCTGGCAGCAAGGCTGCACCCTGCCAGCACCGCCGCTGGCTCTCAGGGACAGGAGCATGTCTCGGCAGGGAACAGCTTGCCAGTCCCCTCCCTGACCGCGACGGCCACATGGCCATGCAGCACCTTCATGCTGGTACAGCCACACCAGCCCACAGGCTTACAGGGACCCCAAAGCACAGGCTCCCAGCGGCAGGGTGGCAGCTCAGCCACTCGGGAGCAAAGGGCGCATCGAGGACAGACCCTCACACCAGGATCCAGCAGCAAACCAGGCAGACCCTGTGCCAGAAACCATACAGCCACCAGAACCCTGCCCCGCACCACCCTCCACTGCTGCCCGCACCCTGCCCGCTGCTCCAGGCAAAGCCAAAGGCTGCTCGGCTTGTCCCTCTCTCACTGCAGGCAGCTCTGTAAAGCCAGGAATGTGCCTCTTCCAGGCAAACACATACCTTTTAAAAGGCATGCTTGCACTGTCAGCAGAGCTCAGAGCACACTAGCAGTGGGGAGACAGATTTACGACATGATGGTGCACCCAGGGCATTCAGCTCTGCCGGCAAAGTTCCAGCAAGAAGCACTGGCTGCGGGCAGGAATATTACCGGAGAGGGCAGGGAGAAAGCAGGTGGGCTAACATGCAGCACACATCCTCCAATGCACATGGTGGACCAGCGCTGTGGATGCGCTGAAGGGTTTAAGCCACCAGCAAAGCAACCTCCCCATCCTGCAGCCCCTGAGCAGTCATTGGCACAGCTCCATCCCACACCGCAGGATGTCATTTGACCCAAAGACTTTCCAACACCAGGCTTCAGGAAGGTCATAAAGAAAAGGGACCCAGGCAGAGTTACAGTCGCCCCAAGGAACACCCCTGAGTAGGGACACCTGAACAGTACAGCCACCGACATGTCCCCTAAGCCTTTCTGTACCACCCAGCCTTCCCGTACCACCCTGACTGCCCCTGTCTCCCTGCAGCCACCACCTAAGGAGGACCGAAGGCACCCAGGCTCCACTGGGACAACTGTCTCAGAGGCAAAACATAACTCCCCCAGCATTTTGCAGCCAGCCCGCCCTGCATCCACAGTCCCCAGCCCAGCCAAGGAGCTGCATGTGAGCCAGGGGGTGCAGGAGTCCTGGGCTCCCCACTTTTTGCCTTGCTTCAGTGTCAAATGGCAGAACCAGGCAGGGAAGCAGCACTGAGGTAGAAGCCCCAAACAAGAGGGTCAACAGAGTTTCAAGACAACCTCCTTCCCCAGGGTGCTGGTGTCAGCGATCTTGGGCAGAGGAACCCCAAACCAGGGTTCAGCAATTCCCAGAGACGCACTGGGGTGCCCCAGGGCAGGGTGGTGCAGGCAGGGCTGCGCTGCCTGGGGACGGAGGGGCAATGCCAGAGCAGACAGGCAGCAACACAGGCAGAGGTGCTGGGGATGGTACACAGAAAGCTCCACCTCTGCCAGTTGCTTAGCGACCAGCATCCCTCAGGAGCTACCTCACCTGCGTGTCCCCGGCAGCAGCGCCAGCTCTGCTGGAATGGCTCTGGCAGCAGCGGTGAGACCAGAAACCTCCACCTGGTACCCACCAGCATCCCCCCTTCCAGCTGAAGCACAAGGGTCTGGCCATGCCAGGCACATGCACTGCAGCAGTCTGTCTGTGCACCCCACCAGCCCCCCCACCTCAGCCCGGAGCCCTGCCTCAGAGCCATGGCCTACAGGAACGGGAGCAGCACTTTTACACGAGACAGACCCACCTCAAGTCCAGCTGCTGCCTCTAGAAGCTGGCAAATCCTAGACAGGGAAAGGAAAAGGATAAATGGAAACCATTTCGTGCCGTCTGAGGCCATCTCAAGCAGCTAGCCTGGCTGACCAGGAACGAGCATCTCGCACAGCACCACACAACCTGCCTTCCCAGGGACACCGGCGTGCCTGAGCCCACCCCGCCCCTGGCCCAGCATCAGCCCTCACAGCTTGGCTCTCCCCTAGCTAGTCCCCAAGCTGCAAAGGGCAAGTCACAAGCCTCAGCGTCACTGTTGCTTCCCAACTGATGAGGCAAATGTACTTGGGAAAAATCCCTCCAAACACCTCAAAACTCCTTTGCAGGGAAGAAAATGCTTCAGGTTCAAAGGAAGAAAAGCAGCAGAACAGTAAGTGAAACAGGCAGGAGCTGGAGCTCACAGAAGAAAATTGTTCTTGCAGCACCTTTTTGAACACTGCCTGCAGTTTATGCTGCTGTTCATCTCACTTCTGAGTGAAGACAGATTAGCTGGCTGGAAAGAGGAGGAAATTGCTATCCTAACCATGGAAAATCAAAACCGGAAAATAGACTTTCTGGGGCTTCCTTAAACTATCCCTGGCACTGGCGCTCTAGCGGAGGTCCAACCTCAAGAGCAAACCAAGCTTCTCCTTTGACTCGGCACCTGAAAAGCTGATTAATCATCAGCGCTGCAAGAAATTGACGTGACAGCAAGCACACTGCCCCAAAGTCTCGTTAAAAAAGCTGGGGGGCTTCCACGAGCTTTCAACCCTGCAGTAACAGCCTCCTTGCAGCTGGGTAATGGTTGCCAGTCTGCAGCAGCCAAAGGCCTCGGGCATTAAAGTTGCCCAAAATACTGGCAGTTGGGTCTCCACAGGCTGCTCTCCCAAAGGCCCCCACCTTCCCTTGCACCCCCACCCAGGGCCATGCCAGGGGGCAGGGGAGATGCTACTGGCTGACGTGGCCCAGCGTCCCATGCCCAGCTTGCTCACCAGCACCATCAAAACCAAAGGTGTTCCAGTGAACGGAGTAGCTTAGCTGGGTTGCTCTTTGGGGTTTCAAGATATGGCAAGGCGATGCAACAAAATGACTACTATAGGTTTTTTTGAAACAAATTAAAAAAAACATTCTTCTTCAAAGGAAGGTTTAATAAGGCACAGAGGACGGGTCAAAGGCATCAGCAGGGCCAGGGTAGCAACCAGGAGCCGCAGGAGGCTGGTCGGCTGAGCTCCACACCGTGTTCCCCCCATGCTCCCCCGTGCACGACGGCAGCTGGCTGCTACCGGAGACCCAGCCACTGACACCTCTCCAAGCGCTGCCTTGATCTGCTCCCCAGACTACAAACGACGCCACCACTTGGGATTTATTCCATTTGATTTGTATTATTTTCAAATACGAAGTTTAAAATTCCCTTCTCCCTCCCCCCCATTCAGCTGTGAGTAGAAGCCTGGCTCAGCCCCCTCGGGTGCGGGCAGGTCTCTGCCAGCCGCAGGCAGCTGGGTGGGTGCAGGTCTGCTCCTGCTGCCTGGGCTCACTGCCCACGCTGCGCCTGCTGTGCCTGCAGACCCCGCAGGAATCCAGCCCAGGTATAACACCAAGTTTGCCGCTTCGTTTTAACCCTTTTCATCCCTGGCACTGCTCCTCCACTTCCACGCAACGCAACCAGGTGCCAACCCTGTCAGAGGGGTGGCAGGAACCAGAGTCATTTAGATGACGCACAGATATAACCCTGACAAACAGCTGTACAAACCCATGTCAGGGTCAAAACTGAGAGAGATGCACAGAGACCCCCAGCTCCCACTGTGGAACTCCTCCAGCCTGGTGTTCCTCCATCCAGCATCCTCCAGACCTCACCCCAGGAGGGACCCACTACGCCAGCTGGCCTCCCAGGCAGGAGGCAGACATTTTCTGGTAAGCAAATAATGCCGGGTTTTGCTTTCTTTCCCCCAGTCCTTCCATTTTACCTCTTGGACAATCGTGAGCAGTTGTTTTTCTCGGCTGTTTAACCTCTCTCCAGCTCCCAGAGGATGTATGCTTAGCACCTGCAGAAGCTCATCTGGCTTTGATGTGTCTCAAATTCTACCCTCAGGCAGGTGACGGGTATTCAGGGAACTTGGACAATTAAGCAACAACAGAAGGAAAGGCTGGAGAGGAAGTTTAAAAATAAATAAATAAATAAAGGGGGGGGGGGGGTGGTAAGCAAACCTGAAGGAAGCCTCTCTTCCCCACCACACCCAAGGCAGAGCCCCAAGGTGGGCAGAACCTGTAATTACCACCAATGCCTCCTGCTCTAGTGCTTGGAGAGGAAGGTCCCAATCCAGGCACCCTGGACACAAACTCTGCTCCTGGCACAGGAGGGTGCTGCAGCCAGCCTGAACACAGGGAGCAGGGATCCCACCTCCGCAGCCAAGCTGGCACCCCCCCAGCACAACCCAAGAGAGAAATTTGTCTCCAGGAGGTCCTGGACACAAGCGGCTGGCAGAGGCAGCAGCACTCCCCAGCATACGGGTTGTGCCAAGCAGTCCTGGGCACAGGCTGCCACGGCTCCTGCCCTCCCAGCTACACTGGGACAGCCTCAGCACGGACCAGGGATGCAAAGCCAGTGGCAGCTCCCAGGCACCTCTAGCAGCCCAGTCCTTCCCAGCCTGACCCCTCTGTCCTGCAGAGCCCAGCCTGGCAGCAGGGTAGCCGGGCATGGAGCAGTGACACCACGACTGCCGCAAGCACGAGGCTCCGGTGTTCGCACTGCAGCATCAGGGGAACAAGACAGAGAGGCTCCTCATAGCTGGCAGCCATCCCTGATGGGTTTGCTGCTTCCCAGCATGGCCTCTGGACAGTAGGCAGGACCTTCCTTCTGGAAGAGAAGTCTAGACTTTCCAAGAGAAGGGGCTGCCAGTCTCAGTCACCACACGGATGAGACAAGCAATAGCAAAGACACCTGCCACCCCGGCCAGCCTCGCACCCCACACCAGCATCACCCCAACAGGGGCCAGCACAAGGGACCCACTTAGAGACGGCCCTGGCGCATGGGTCCCTGATCCGTACCGGGCACACTCACGTTTGGCCGGCCCTTCCCAGCCTGCCCCAACTTGGGGCATCCATCCAGGGCACTGGTACAGCCACAGCCACCAGTAGCCACTGGTGTGGGGGCTCCACCGCCAGTGCCTCCCGGGACAAGGCAGCACACACTGACTGCTCAGCACTGCATCCCCTGCAACAGCATCAGGGACAGCCACTGGGGCTGTCACTGGTGGCAGCGAAGGGGTGAGACGGCAATCCGCCTGGCATGGTCGCAGCATCTGCCACGTCTGAACATCTCCGTCTCCCCGGCAACCTGGGTACCAGTGCCTTCTTACTTGCAGCTTAGCAGTCTTGTACAGCAAAAGCCATGCTGAATCCGTAGCAGGATGACAGCAGCCCTCTCCTTTCCTTGCCCTCCTGCCTTTTCCATCCAAAATTTACCATTAAAACATAACCTTGTGGTGAGAACAAGCAGTAGCATGCCAGGGTCACAGAGAGTGCCAGCACTCCTGCTCATCCCACCAGCCACCACCACCATGGGGTTTACTGGGCACTGCTGGGCTTTTGGCTGGAGGGAAGTGGGACCCGTGCAGCAGCCACATGTGGAGTGACAGATGTGGTCTTAACGCTGGCTACCTTGAATGGCCTGGGCCATTATGTGCATGTGGGAGCAGGATGAGCATCCTCCAGGTGACACCAGTGGCAGGGAAACCCAGCCTCACCTTCCATCCAGCACATTTGGTGGCCTCAGAGGCTCCGAAAACTCCTCACCGCAGCACAAAGCTCCCACTGGTGCCCTGCCAGCTTCCCCATCACCAAGTGTTCTGCCTTCTTTACAGGTGGGGAAGGACACAAGCCAAGATCTGAGTCGCAGGGCAGCACACAGCTCCATGAAGAACTTGCCCTTTCCCAGAGGTCCCTGAGCAATGTCACAGTAGAGGAAATACCAGCTGTGCCGAGGAGCCTATCAGCAGGCTGAGATGCCGTATGCAGAGGCACGACAAGCCCCCAGTCCCCATGGAAGGGCCATTCCCTGAGGAGGCACCAAGAAGTCAGGCAAGCCCTGGCACCCCAGACCTGCACCCTGGATGGGGCTGAGCCTGGCAAGCTGCAACGAGGGGAGCAGACTGTGCCCCACAGGGCCTGTTAGCCTCCCACTCAGCAGCTCTGAGCACCTGCTCTTGTAGCTGCTGAAGATGGGAAGTGGCCCAAACACTGTTTAACCCCTTCAGCAACAGGGAAGAAAGCCAAGAAAGGAAAATTGAAAGCTTCCATCCCAGACTAAAGGAGAGAGCACAAGGGCGGTGGGGGAGCCAGGCTGGAAGAAGCCCAAAGAGGTGCCACTACCTGCACCCATCTGTTGGAAGATGACGCCCTGGAACATACACATGCCAGGGTTGGGTGCTCTCCCGGACATGGTCCAACCTCTGCATCCACCCTTAGGAGCAAGTCCTGCAGATCCCTGCCCTGCGCCTGCTCAGGCGCTGCCTACAGCTTCCCATCCCTTGGTTCCTGCTGTGTCGACAAAGCTGCTGAAACACCAGTCCCAAGGGGCAAGTCCTCCTCCACAGGGATCTGAGAACAGACAGCTCTTCCTTTCCACCCAGGCCTGATGGTATCACCAGCTTAGAAAGGCAGGAGCCCATCCCAGCCTTTCACACCCTCATCCAGGATCAGTGGTGAGGGTAGTACATCGCGTGGGAACAGCGCGCTCTGCCACGCGGAGTCCTGCTGAGGACTTGGGCGAGCACACGGCCATCGGAGCAGCGAAGCTGCATCTTCCAAGGAAAGCCCCATCTCCTGCTGCCCGAGCAGACAGCGCCACATGTCAAAGGTGGGGCAAGACCACAGCCCCAGCACAGCTTTCGGGCAGAGGGCTTGGAGATGGGTGGGTGTCCCAGCCCACCCCAGCTGTAACACAACACGGGGGAAGCCCAGCTCTTAACTGATATGATGCAGAAGAGGTTAAAAGCATCAGCCACAGTGAGCAGGGTGTCTGGCCAGAAGCCAGCCTTTCCCAAGCTGAGTTTAAGGGAACTGGCAACCCTCACCAGCCTTCAGGGTGCACATTGCCACATACCACAAACCTGTTTGCACAGTCCAGGCCAAAGCAGCTGGGATGGCACAGCACGGAGTAAGCTTCATTGACCAAGGCATGTCTTGCAGTGAGGATGGGCCCCAAATCAAGAGGAAAGTGCACCAGCAGCCCTAAGCCAGGGCGGGGGGAGCAGGCACAGCACTGCCACCGAGCCAGCACCTGCCCCGCAGCAGCGCTGTGCCAGGGGCTGGCAGCGCTGCCTGCCCAGCCAGAGTCCCACTGCTGAGCAGGGTGAAGGGCAGGGGGGAAAGAACAGCTTCACCCTCCTAACTACTCCATAAAACTGTCGGCGTTTCTCAGGCAGAAGGTGATCTGTGCAGCATCCTGGACCAATTCTTATAATGAGCTAATCCTGCCCAGGGGTGCTGGGGAGGCACCGCAGCAGCTGCTCTGTGCTCATCTGTGCCTTGCAGCCATTAGAAACCACCTGCAAGCAGAGTTATGGGGCTAAACCATCTCAGTGCTGCATCCAGACAGTGCAGAGGGCTCTACCTGGGGGACGGGGCTGCCCTGCTGCAAAGCTGGCTGTGCCCTGCTGGCCCCTGCACGTGTTTTTGGATGGGAAAGAGCTGCCCAGGAGGTGCTGTGGCCAAACAGAGCAGTCTGTCTGGTAGGGACCAGGCTCTCCAGGGAGACACCGGCACCACCAGCACTGCAGCCACCTCTCCCCTCCTACGCCAAGCTTCAGGCAGCCATGGCACCAGAGTGGAGCCTGGGGCTGGGCTGGTGAAGCAGATGGAGGGAGACTGAACCAAAGGCTGTTATGGCAACAGCCATAACTTTTGAACCCTCTTTGAACCCAGCTCAGGTAGCTGCAGATATGCCCTGTGGCTGACCACTGCAGAGCACCAGCAAGGCACCTCAGACACACACCAGAAGCAGGCAGGGGTGTTGCAAACCATGTGGACCACCCATCACCGAGGAACGCTCTTCCTCCACCGGTGACAATGAAGAGCAGCTCCTGTCCCTACTCCAGGTCACCTGCTGTCTCTGCAGCAATCTCCGCTTGCAGACAAGAAGGTAGAGACCATGGGTTCAGCCGTCTCGCACCGGGATGTAGCAGCCAGGGGGGATCAGTTACCTTACATGCAAGAAGAACACAGGACCAAATGCCGTGGTAACCACAAGGCCAGGCTGTAAGCAGCGTGCTGGAAGAGGAGAGGAGCTTGAGTAGGTGAAGAGCACCTAGAGTAAGAGCAGCCACTGCTAGCAGCCCAGCACGGGCACCTCCCATCTTCTCCTTCCAAAGGAAGGCCCAGGCTGTCTGCCTACAGTCATCATCCTCTGATCCACAGCCCCAGAGCCCTGTTTGGGGTGTAAAGCAATGGCTATGACATGCCATTTTCCCCAAGGTAATGGTCACATCTGGTGCACCACTAACAAGGAAGATGGATTAGTTCAATTGGAAGGGATCTACAACCACAATTTAACTGATGACCGTCTCTTTCGAGCAAGCTCCCAAGGAGACAGTCCTTCCCCTTCACCCCTGCCTACCAAACCCAGCAGCAAGCCCGTCATGGCATCCAGGAGGTAGGGTATTATACCAGCTGTGAGGGAGCTGTAGAAATACAAAGAAATGAGAAACTCAGCACCAGCACAACCACTGTACCATGACCGGAATGTCACCAACCCTTCCAGAAGCCAGGGGACACCTCCCTCGGCACAAAGCAGCAGCTGGCCCAGCTCTGCTGGCAAGGCTTTGCTTGCCGGGACTTGCCAGGGAGCTGGGACCCACAGGAGACCGGCACGCTGCTGGGAGAGCCTGCCCCGCATGCACAGCCACGGAGCAGTTCTGCTGTGCAAGTGCTTCCCCAAGTCCCCAGCACTGGCTCACAAGACACAACTGAAAGAGGGAAACATGAAACCGAAGACCCCCAGACCTGGACCACCGTCCCCCAGCAGAAGTGAAGGGTTGGCTGGGTACCAGGAGTGGTGGAGGTGGTGTTGTGTGTTGCATTCCCCATGTCACCCCAGCACGGGGAACCCCGACAGGGACTTATACCCCCATGCAGGGGCTGAGCTTCCTGCCCAGGAGCCAAACGCTCCCACGCTGGCGGTGGCTGGTGCCCACTCTCCCAAGCAGCCCCCCTCGCGCGGAGCCCCACTGCAGAAGCCCACAGGCATCCCGCCCCATGCTGGAGGCAAACTGAGGCGTGTGGCGATGCAGGATCACATGCCCTCCACCACTGAAGCTGAGCCTGCACCTCTGCCTCCACCAATTCCAAAACTGGCCTTCACCGCCCAAACGCTTCAGCATACAGAGGCGGGACAAGAAGCCCTGTCGTCCTCCTTGCTTTCCCTACAGGCACACCCCCCCCAAACACAGGCAGAGCTGGAATCGTGCCAGACCCACAAAGAGCTTTCCTGGAGGGATGGTCTTGTAGCACTGCTGGTGAGAAAGCACTCATAAAAAGCAACAAGCTGCCCCATTCAGGGCCAGAGACACCTCTAGCCCTGAGGAGCACATCACGGCAGCCCATCGCAGCCCTCGGCAAGGACGTGGATCCCCTGCCCGCACCCAGGGTGCTGCCTGCCTCTGCACCCTTTGCCTCGCGTGCGCAGGAGCCGAGCCCCAGCAGGCAGCGGGGTTCCATGGATGCAGCGAGCCTTGCCGTGCATGAGCCGCATGTTCCTGTCACCCAGGGAAGAGCCAGGACAGCAGCCATGAAGCTCCTTGCCCCCAGTTTTCAGACGACAACATCTTCCTCCCACCTTGGAGCCAGAGCGAGGGCAGAGCCCCTGCGTGGCTCCCCGCCCAGGCTCACCTTGCAGGTCAGGGAGCAAACGCAGAAGTGAGACCTTGTCCTCCCATCTATCCCCAGCCCCCCCAGTCCGCAGGATGCATGGAAGCAGCTCACATCTGGTTTCACATGGATGAGACTGTGCAAATGTACCATGCACTGGGGTCCTGGGGTGAAGCAGCCCACCCAGATGGAGGGGCCCCAGGGGTCTCCAAGAAAGTCTGGACCACATGCTTTTTCAGGCATCCCAGCAATTTAATTCTGCAGTTCGGACCTATCGCTCTCCTCTCCCACCCCTGGCCCCCAGCTGCCCGGCGGTGGCAGCCTCCCCAGGATGCCCCTCAGGCCAGCCGTGCCCAGCCCCCGTGAGCTGGGGACCTGCACCCGGGCTTGGATCCACACCCGACGGAACACAGCGGCTGGTCTGCAAACATGCCATCTGCCTCCGACCCTCCACACAAAAGAGAGCCTGGAAACTCAGCACTAGAGAGTGACATCCTAAAGTCGGTCTGTCAGCAGGCAAAGACCAGGGAAAAAATGCCAACATGTGAAGAAAGCCAGAACAAGCCCAAGCCCAGCAGTTTTGTGCTTTGGTGGTAGCAGGCCAGATTTTCAGTTCTGCCGGGGGTTTCTGGCAGACGAACCTCCCTGCAGCACTGGCTCCATGCTGAGCCACCCCTTCTACGCTACAAAAGCCACTCAGCCTCATGTGGGATCTGGAAAGGACAAAAAAAGCTTTCAGGATAAACTCACGCTGCTTCCGGGGTCTGCTCTCAGCGCTCTGCTCAGGCACGACTCAGAACCTGCAAAGGAGAAATCAGATTTGGTTAAAAAGAAAATAAACCCTTCCCAGAGATGATGGCAAGTGCATGGAAGGATGTTAGCCAGACACTTCATCACAAGATGGTGCCTGCGCGGCTCGAGCGCTGCGTTTAGACTCCATACAAATCTGCTTGCTGGAGAATGTAAGCTCCAGCTTACGTTAGATGCCACTTTACTCTCAAAAAGACTGATGTGAAAACAGCACCTTCTCATGCAGTCAGTCTACCCGCTGTGTGCGTTGTGAGCCAGCTCTGCTCATTTGAGTGATAAAAGCAAATATTTACTAGAGGCAGTGCCGCAGAACCAACACACCTCCGAGAAGTGAAATAGAGATACCCTCCTGGCACTGCCCAAGTTCTCCTTTCAGGGCCGTCTGTGCCACCCCATTGTCACCTGTCCTTCTGGCTCACCGGCACGGCCCCTGCGGTAACGCCAAGGGCGGCATCTGGTCAGCAGGGCTTTTACCCCAGGTAACGATGCAGGTCAGTGATGCAGGACCCACGGGAGCCAGCCCCACTCCCTCATCCATGGAGCAGCCAGCAGCTCTGCCACACCAGCAGTAAAATCAGCACTTTTAACAGCAGCAGCCTCAATCCTGCCACAGCATTTTCAGAGACACTTTTACGAAAATCTAATGGAGGGGGGGAAACTGCCCGGCAGACACTACTACAGTTACATGAAGGAGCCAGCACAACCTCACGGCACAGCGAGGCTACCTTCTGCTTGTCCAAGGGTCAGTTTTCAGACATACCTTCAACAGGCAAGGGCCATCCTCCCATAAGCACAGCAGCAGAGCAGGTGGGATGACCCTCCTATGCAAAGCACCCACCCCTCCCATGGATTCAGCAAAAAACCCTTTCACCCTGCAGGCAAACACCAGCTGTGTGCAGCCCGACACGGCTTACCCCGAGCGACACTGACCCACAGCACTCTCCCAAGGGCTCACCCAGGACACAAACGCTGCTCCACTTTCCGTTTGGACAGAGTCCCCAGGCAGCACAGCAACACGCAGCAACGGACCCGCGGCTGGGCAGCTACCACGCGGGGCTCCAGCCGTTCCCTCCGGGACAAGGACAGGACCCACTGCCGCCCCCCTGGCAGAAAAACCTGATGCAATAAGGCCGGGAACGTCGGCACCTCCAAGGAAACAAAATCACCTTTGAGCAGGGAGAAACTGCACCCCAAACGGTTTGCATGAGAGGTAGGGGAAAGGAGGGAATGACAGCCACCACCTGCGCAGGGTCCTGTCCTCCTCTCTGCTGCTGTCACACAAGGAGAAGCACAAACAGGGTGTCACCAGGCTGCTTCTGGGCACGCTCTCACACACCCCTGCCCGTCAGGGACAGGTTTCTTTGCAGCGACCATGTACGCTGGTTTTACTCCCTCAGCTGTCTGTCTCACGGTGTGGGGAGCAGGGCCGTGATGCAACACGGGGCACCCCTGTACCTGGCCAGCCAGCACTGGCCGCACCCACAGCCCCATGTCCCCCCCCACACACACACCACGGGGCCACTGTCACAGGGCCTGAATACCCCACACCAGTGCCCAGCACAGGAGCTGACCGTGCGCCCTGGTGCACAGCTCACTGCTCTCCCAGACCTGGAAATGGCATTTCCCCAACCTGCCTGCAATTACGCACAGAGCCTGCACTGCCCACGGACCAAGGGATGCCGCTGGCACGTGGAGGCTACTGTCCCATGCCACTATCTACATGCCCACACCCACAAGAGACCTCTCCCCTTCACTTGCCTCCTCTCCTCATGCAGATGCCACTGCCCAGAGGCTAATGAGCCAAAGGAGAGAAAAACCCACCAGGAGAACTCTGCCCTCTCCCAGTGGCAGAACATGCGGGTGCCCCAACAGGCCAAGCTGATCTGGGGAACAGACACCAGTATCAGCAGCCCCTGCTCCCACCTGCAGACCATCACACAAAGCTGCGGGGACCTGTGGGGCACTCTCCCCTCTTTGGCATAGCCTCTGTGGCCTTGCTCCTATTCTACCAAGCCCAGCGATTTCTGCCTTGTGCTGTTCCTGGGTTCATACACTCTGCTTTCTCCCATCCCAGCTCAAGGATGCGTCAAGAGATGCTCAGCAGAGATGGTCAGGCAGACACGCAACCAGGGACAAGAGCAACCGGCTTTCAACAGACCCAGAAGAAGGGGTACTGTGGCCACACTGTATTCCTCCTGCAAGGGAGGACGGAGGATGCAGTCACCAAAGGCAGGGCAGCAGAGCGCTCCCCGACCTGCCTGTGTTAACACTGCCAAACAAAGCCCCTGTGCTCTCCACCAGACACCAGCTCTGCCTCCTTCCCATCTTCTGCTGCATGAAGCAGCATTCGCTGGGGCTGGCTGCACCACAGCAGGCTCTGAGCTATAGACATTTTGAGATCTGAGCTACTGCATCAATTATTTTCATATTAATGAAGTGTTCTGAGAATACAGGCAGAGGGAGCAAGACCCTCCCCCAACCCTGCTCACTTCTGCCTACAAACAAGCAGCTCCCCGTAACACTCCTGCAAGCAAAAATCCATGCTAGATTGCATCGTGATCACCTGCTGTGCAGCTCTCCCCGGCACCAGGCCAGTGTATCTCAGCCACAGACACTGCCCCAGGCTTGAAAGCATCCCCCAGTGACCCACATTGTCACAACGTCATCATCACAGCCATCCAGCCTGACCCTGATGGGGTGAGTGCAAATGCTGGCTGTGGAAGCAGGCGCTGGGACACCAACAGCATCCAGATGAAGACTGTGGTCCGTGCAAGGGGCAGATCCTGCTCAGCACCACTGGCAGGCTCAACCGCTGGCTGGGGTTAGGAGGGAGGCCAAATCTGAGCCAGCACGTTGCAAAAAATGCTGATGGGTACACCAAAGGGCAAGGAAGGGGACAAGGATTCATGCTGCCCTCTTCACACATCTGCCGGGAGCAGGCATGTAAGCAGGGCAGGGCAGCACGGCAGCCCCAGGGCAGCTCTGCCAAGCACGACTGGAGTGAGGTCCCGCTGTGCTGGGATCACATCAGCGTTGGAGAGCTGGGAAGGCTGGGCCCAGCCAGGCTCTGCAGGAGGTGACCATGGACCACAACCCTGCGGGCCTTTGGGCTGCCCTGCCCACCCACGCCGGGGGCTGCTGGGCTCCAAGGCTCTTGCAGCAGCACAGAGGCAGCCAGGTGGGCTCACAGCAACGGTGGAAGTTGCACGGACAGCTGCGTTTCCTCTACGTCTTGCAGTAGTTCCAACGGTCACCCTAAAGCCAGCTGCATTTCTTAGAGATGTACCACACATGAGGCCAAGGTGACAACATGGATTTACTCATGCCATACTACCAGAAAGCATTTTTTGGTTCCCTGAAGAAGAGCCTCAGTGAATTTGCAGAAGTAACGGCCCCTGCCTCACGTAGGCATGCACACACCCAGAGCGAGATCAGAGCTCAGAGGAGGGGTTTCTGTTGCTCTCGCCAGGTCACCCTGCAGGACCTTCATCTGTCAGGACTTGCAGTACATCTCCTAAAAGGCAACACTGCTGAAAATTCAGGCTGGAAGCTTTCCACCCCAACGTCCACCACCAACGTCGGGTTTATACTCTTGCAACAAATTGCACCTTCCCACCGAGAGCAGCAGACCCAGCTGTACAACCACCCCTTAGCCCTCAGCTGCTCTCCCACTTGGAGACCTCTGCCACATCCCTCTCATCACCAGCAAAACAGAGACCCAAAGCTTTGTCAGGTGCCACACTATCCCATGCTCAACGGGAGCTACTGCCAGCAGAAACACTGCCAGATCAATAGTGCACCTAATTAGGGCATTTAATTGCTTCTCTTATACACAGGGGTACTGCTTCCCCAATAGGATCATTAAGAAAAACCTGCAGGATCCCTCCCGGCACCGAAGCCCCTCACGCGTGGCTGGTCCCATGTGGATGGGCAGGTGGAGGATGCAAAGGGCTGGTCCGCACCCCCTCCCGCCCTGCAGCCCACCAGGGTCTGCACCTGCCTGCCTCTGGCCTGGCCAGGGTGGCTTTTGGCTGGCACTCACCCCAGCAAGTACAATTAGCTGATTACAAAGGGGAATGTGTCATTTAAAACGCACAATCAAATTTCCGGGCCCTTCTGCCCATAGCAAAATGTCTCGTGAAATGGCTCATTCTGTTCTCCCATAGAAACACGTTTCCTTTCAAAAGCCTGATATGAAAAGGGGGGGGGGGGGGGGGGGGGGGGGGGGGAAGAAAAGGCAAAGCTAAAAACATCTTCTGAAAGATACCACGACAACAACAGATTTGCAGGAAAATGAGGTGGGAAAGGGGCTGTGAATGCGTTAAGATCCTGTTTAATTTCTCCCCAGCCACCTAAAAAATCCACCGAAGGCAGAAACGATACCTCAACATTTCCTTTGTGCAGGAGATGACTCCACCCTGTGTTTTCCTCTCCATCTGATACTGGGGGAAGGATACCAGCACACGTCTCGGCTCCGCTGCGTGGCAGCGAGCGGGGCCGGCAGTGGGTTAGTAGAAGCAGAGGGAGGAAGGAGCCGGTGGGTGGAACCTGGCAGCAGGGCTGGGCTGTGAATCCTCATTCAGCATCACCTCAAACACAGGATGGTTTTACGTTCACGCAGCACCTAGCCCTGGTTTCCACCCCATCATCAGGACCTTGCAGAGGAGCGTCGGTCTTTGTGACTGAGAAGGGGTCAGGGACAGCAAAGCCCAGTGAGATGCCTGCAGGGTCCACTAATAGCTGGTGGGCAGCGGGCTGGTTTCTGAAAGGGGGGTGGCGCAGATACTGAACTGCCACAACGTTTCATCACCGCAAAGAGGCCAAGTGCCTGAGTAAAACTGCTGACAGGCTGGCAACTGCAGATCTGCAGCTTCAGCCTCATTTGCCTCGTGTTTTCAGCACAATAGGGTCAGCCCGGTCTCCCCTCTCTGGGCTGTGATCACACCGGACACGCGATGCTGCTCACCCTGACCCGGCTGCTGCCCGACACACCGCTCCTGCGCCGGGCACCCCCAGCCTGGGCACCCTGGGCATTGCTAAGCCCCCGGGGAGCCCCTATTGCCCTCTGGAGGGCAAAAGACAGACCAGCAGCAGAAGATTGAAAGAAATTCCTCTTCCAGCACTACCATCCAGGTTTTAAGGCTCTGTCTGCTACTCCCATCCTCCCAGACAGCAAACCTGTGAGTGTGCGTGAGCATGCACGTGGGCATGCACACACTATAGGCAGGGCGCTAATTCTCAGCATCAGTTCAGAGCACCCTCAGCTGTGTACTAAGACAAGCAGACATGAAGTATTTGTACCAAATCACCCATCTAGGGCTCTAGAATGACTGCACCTTTCCACACAGTCCCACAGCTCCCTGTCTGGCACAAGGAAAGCAAACCTTGGCTTCTGTCCCAGTTGTACAAAAGCTCAGCCCAGCAGCTCTTGGTACAGCTGCCTCCGCGCACCCCCAGACAGTTCACCCCCTTGGAGCAAGGCAGGGCGGAGGGAGCAACTATCATCCAAGACAAGGGGGGGGGACGGACATCCATGGGGCCTGGGCCCAACACCCCGCTCCGCACCAGGGTACGCTGTGCCAACGGGAGAGCTGCTGCAGAAAGCAGCCAGGGCTTCCACGGTGGAAGATGTGGTTCCCAGATCTCCTTCTCTCCCCTTTAAGGCACACTTAGGTCCTGGACAACATACAAGCTTCTGCCCCAGGACTGGGAGGAGAGGAAAGATGGATCTGCAACTACAAGGCAATACTGCAACATGTCCTCACCAAAGGCAGTCTCCTCCCACCACGCTTCCCATCTCCTGTAATCCAGACAAGGTGATGTGCATGAGAAAGACTGGTCCACTCAGCAAGCTACCTCGCTGGCAGTGGTGAGGCTCAACTTTATAGACCCAAATGGCACAGGGCAAGTGCCGGAAAGGAGCTGCCAAAGGAGACTGTCCTACAGCTCCCACAAACACATACGAACCCTTCCAGGCTCAAGCCAACAATGAGCACGGGTCCAGGCTCAAACCCCAGCATCCCCATGCAGGAGGAGACAGCCAGGGCCAGCCCCTCCGCTCAGCACCACAGAACCGCACAGGTCTCCCCGTGCCATTGCCCCAGTGGTGACAAATCCAAACCTGCTGACTCAGAGCCACCCGACTGCTCAAATGAGAACAATAAGCCACGCAGTCATCACTGTCACAGCCTCAATGCAAGCACATTTTTCGGTGCCATAGGAGTCCTGTATTTGTAGCTGTACAAGTCTTTCTGCACAGGAGCTTCCAGCAACCAGGGACTCAGGAACCTCTGCCGTTTTGTGTTTCTTCTTTTGTATCTATGCTTAAAATGGAGCTTCATACTCAGCTCAGACCTCCAAGTGACAGGCACCACATGAAAGTCTACTATATAGCTAAACACAGGCCTTACAGACGCCCACGCTGATCTGCTGCAAAGCTTAAGCCCATACTCAGCCCATCTCCTCGCACACACTTGCTTCCCCACCAGTATCCCAGCTGTCACTCAGGCACCATAGTGCTGTGCCCAAGGCAGCAGGGAAATATCCCCGATCCATGGCCAAATAAAATTAAGGCAAAGGACACTCAAGTGATGTCTGTGAGACTGGGCAGGAAACTCAGAGCAAGCCCAGGAACAGCCAAGCCCACCCCCTGCCCTTTAACCAACAAGCCATTCTCTGCGACTTCCTAATTTAGAAACATCATTAGCTATGGGCAAGATTTCTTTTTTCAGAGACAAAATTAATCAGGCTTCTGACCGGTCTGTCTGTCTGTCTCCGCAAACCCCCTCTAGTAATGCAGAAGTCATCAGCAGTGCTAAAGCAAGGAGGAACGCAGGCAACACAGAGTGACGCTGAAGTTATACATGGAACGAGGGCTTGGTGCTGCCAGCAGAAAGCGTGAAAGGCTGTTGTGTAAATCAGTGAGAGATCCAGCTCCTCACCGGGACCAAGGTCATCACCCAGAGTTTAACAGGGAGCTCAACTACCTGGGGGAAGAAAACTGATTTTTAATATTTTCCCCATTCTACACTGCAGTGACTTCTTCAGCTGACCCAGCCACCCCTCCTGGCCACCCATAAATGACATACCAGAAGACACTTACCCTGGAAGGTTGTTGTGGTGGTGGCAACCACGGCAGCAGCCCAGGCAAGGGGGCGCAGCAAGCTCTGAGCCTGCACTGGACAGGAAAAGTACCAAAACCTTCACCCCCCCATGCCAGGAACACAGGCTCTCTTCTGCCCTCATGCTTTTTGACCAGAAATATAACACTGGACTTCAAAACCCTTTTTTAGAAGCATCCTCCAAAACAAAACATGTCCTCTGAGAGTTTTGGAAAATGCTGATTTCTCAAAATATTGGTAAAAATAAAAATTCTGGACAACTACAACATCAACAAGCAACCAAAACAGCAAGGGAAGAACACATCACCTGCAGCCAAAGCCAGACCACCGTCAACACAAACGCCCAGGCTCTGCAGCTGACCCAGAGCTGCATCACACCCTCCGAGACAGCCCACACCCCTGTGACCCAGCCCAGGGCTCTGCTCCTTGCAGGGCTCTGCTCCTTGCAGGGATGTCTGGTTTAATGACTGCATTGCCATCTGAAGTTGCAGCTAAAGCAATCAACACGGCACAAGGACGGTGCAGAGGAGGCACCTCACACCCTGTGAGGGACGTGTACACCAAGGGTCTTTGACACCAATCGTGGAGGTTACCCCTGCACAAGGAGGGAACGCTCTGGGAGGAAGAGGGTGGTTGAGGACCTGCCACACACAACAACAGCCAGGGTCCACTACAGCTTCCAGAACATGCCCAGCACCCAGCAGAAACCAGGGTCCTCATCAAGAGCACCCCAGGGAGACTCAGCTCCGAGCACCCTGGGGAGGCCTCCATGGGCAGGCTCCATGCCTACCAAACCAGATTCTTAAAATAATGTAATTAAAGAGTAATTCCCTTCTTGCCAGGATCATCACCCAAATCCAGCCTTCCCTCAGCTTAAAACTTGCTTGACAGCAACAAGGGCACGCAGTTGAAGGCCACTAGAGCAGCTCTCCAGCCCGCGCAGCCACAGCCAAAGGGGTTGGACACATGCAGAGCCCTCCAGCAGGGCGCAAAGGACGCAGAGATCCGCAAGGCAGCCCCAAGGAGCAGACCTTGGTAACAATGTGCTTCCCACATCTCCACTTGTTTGGAAGCAAAAATCGCTTTGGACAAGTCTAGCATGAGAAAGCTGGAGGGAAAGTGACAGTCCGGTGCGGAAGGAGACTGATGCATGGGCTGGTCTCTCTAGGGATGCTGGAGAAGCCACACCTCATCCACAGCAGTGGAGAGGGGGCTGATCAGGAGTCACCTCACACCATCTACAGCTGAAGCAAATACAGCTTCTCCATCGTCTGCTCCTGCAACGCATCGTGAATACTCGACCGCACATACCTCGACCATTGTTTGTCCACTGAAGGGTCCCCCACCATAAAGCGCTGAAGGCTGGGCATGCCGGAGGGAAACAATACCGCCGCGGGAACAGCAGGAGAAACCGTGTTTTATATGGAAACCACTGAGAGAGAAAAGGGCCGGGCAGGTCCTCTAGTACAATCTCCCGGGTAACCAGCCTATGGAGAAAATGCTGAGCTCAAGGATACCTCCGGAGCCCACCTCCTGCCATATGACGATACTCCAAAAATAATCACAGAAATATGCGCGGACCCTTTCCAAGTTGCTCCTGGCTCTCCGCTCATTCCCCTCTAATGTAAACCGTCTCCCTGCAATCACAGCCCGGCAGCCAAATGCCATTACGGCAACCCGCAGCTCGGGGCTAGGGGTCCCCGCGGCCGGCTCGCCCCGCGGCAGGGACCCGGCTCGCGCTAACGCCCCCCCGCGCTCCGCGCTGCGGGTGGGAGGCGCCGTGCCCTGCCCCCCCGCGCCGGCCGGACCCCCGTGGGGAGCCGCGCCCCGAGCCAGCATCCCGCCCCCCCGGCCGGCAGGACGCGATGCGGCTGGCGCCCCCCCTCCTGCCAGCGGCCGAGGAGAGGAGGCCCGACCGGGAAAAAGCTTTCCCAGCGGCAGGGCTGCGCCTGCCTGGACCCCTGCCTGGACCCCTGCCTGCGAGCCCTGCCTGGCACCCCTGCCCGCCTCCCCCCGCGGGCAGCGGCCACGGGGCTGCCGGCGCTACCCACCCTCGCGCCCCCCATCCCCGGCCCGCCCGGGCGCTCACCTTGGCTCAGCCCGCTCCGCCGCCGCGGCCGCCTCCCGGGCGCGGCCCCACGCCGCAGCGGCCGCCGCCCGCCCTGCCGCCCCTGCCGCCTGCCCGCCGTGCGGCGGGAGCACAGCGCAGCGCGGGGCGGGGCGGAGCGGCCGCGGCTCTGCGGAGGGGGCGCCGCCCCCCCCGGCTCCGCAGCGCCCCGCCCAGCTCCGCCCCGCCCCCCGGCCCGGCCCGGCCCCGCCCCGCCCCGCCCCGCCCCGTGGGAGCTGCCCCCGGCCGCGCGGTGGGGTGCGGGGACCCCCGCGCCGTCGGGCGCTGCGGGGCGGGGGGGCGCTGCGGGGCGGGGGGCGGCGGGGCGGCTCTGGCGGCGGAGGAGTTGCTGCCGCTGCTTCCACGCGTGTCCGGGTGCCCCACCCCCCACCCCACCCCACGGGCAGTGTCCCGCGGGGGCACCCGTGATCCCCCTTTTACACTACCCGGCTCAGCTCGGACGGCTGCGCCAGCCGCTCCCCCCTCCTTCCGCAGGGAAGGAGCTTTGCCTCAGTGGGACTCACCAGCAACGTTTTGCAGCCCCCCAGGGGGGGGGTCGCCCCTTTCCTGGAGCGTCCGGGGTGGGCTGCCCACCCAGTGCCCACCCAGTGTCCACGGCCACAGTGCTGTGTGTGGTGCTTGCATGGGGCACCCCCAAGCCAGTTCCCCAAGACCCCCGCAGCACCAAGAGACCCCACTTGTGTATTGTGGGTGTCTCAAGGCAATCCACCCCTCCCAGGGGGTGCAGGTGAAAAGGGGGGCAGCTGGCATGCACCCACAGGGCGCATGGGTGCTGGGTGCGCAGCACAGGTGCCCTGGGTGCGTGGATGCATAGGATGGATGCACTGGCCACTACGGCCCTAGGTGAAACCTTCAGTGAAGTCAGATTGATGCTCATAAACGGGCAATGGGGCTGGAGGAGCGCTGCACACTCATCCCCCTTCGCCTCGCGGATGCTGAGGGGCAAGGGACAGCGGGGATGGCACGCACGGGTTAGCGCTGGGGCTGGTTCCCTTGTTCCCACAGCCCCCCGGCTGGTACCCGAAGCCCACTGGTACGTGCTGCACCATGCGGAGGGCTCTGAGCAGAGCAGTGTGTCACGGCCCTGCACCTCCCCATAGGGCCCTGGCTTTGCTCCGTTCTCTCGTAGTGCATCTGCCCTCAGTTCCTGCGTTGGTCCTCTGAAGTCCGGAGGGTGCAGCCCTGCGCAGGACCCTAGGAAAGGAGGGTATCCAGCAGTGAAGGGCAGGCTTAGGGACTCTTCCCAGCAGGAAGGTCCTGGCTGCTTCTGCTTGTCCTCTGCAAGCCGGGGCTGGCCTGGGGAGGCTCATCATGGTGTGTCAGCACATGGTCGCCTGCCTGGCAGCAGTGGGTGCCAGGGCTCTGTGCTGGCTGCCTCTGGTTGCTGCCCCTTAGCTTCCTCCTCGCCAGCCTTTGGGAAACCTGTCCTTCCCGCTCACACAGGGAACCTGACCCCTATGCCACCACGACTGGGATGAAGCACTGGAATGAGGCAGGCTTTTTTTTTTTTTTTTACTGCTTTATAAAGTGCCTGCTTTATTAGCCACACAGCCTTTTTTCCTGACAAACCACATACCAGCAGAGAGTACCAGGAACAAAATGAGGCTGCATGGTCCAGTGGTTCGAGCCAAGGCAGCGATGCCAGCAGGATTGTGGGCTCTAATCCCCTGCTGAGCTGTTGACTCACTGTACAAACTCAGGCAGGTCATGCTGCTTTGTGCCTCGGAGAAGCCCAGCTGGAAAGTTGGGTAAATAGCAGGAACCTCTTGGAATAAAAACTCCACCCTTGAGGGAGGGCATTCATTTACAAATAAAAGACAGTTCATCTGGCTGCTCAGATTCCCCTTGCAGGCATGATTTTCACCTCCGGCCCTCCACCACTGCGCATCATTCAGGCACGACGCTGAATAGGTGCCTCACCTCGCTGTGGGGGTGGCTGTGCTTCGAGTGACATCATTCACGTGTCATGCTGGGCTGAATTTGTAGGGAACTCGTACAGGAGAAAAGTAGTACCGTATTGTTGCAAAAAATAATTGCAACTGTAGCTCTGCGCAGTGCCTTGAGGACTGTTACTGCCTGTTTTCATCTTTCAGGTCATTCAAAGGAAATATAGCAACTTCTACTCAATGGGTCAGGTTCTGTCATACTCCAAAGGAAAATCCAGGAAATTTAAATGTGGAATTCACTTTTAAGTGAATTTGTGTCAGATAAGTCAGTGGGTGACCACGTTGGCAGAGTTATGAGCACAGACATCCTTGGTATAGTTCCCCAGTACCCAATGCAGGGAGCATTCCCCTCACAAAGCCAAGGAGCCAGAAGAACATGTAGAACAAATTCCTCCAGTGAAACCTTCACTCTTCTTCTCACAAACAGCCCAGCAGGAACCGTCTCCAGTTCCCACCAAGTTAAAACCTGAAACTCTTGAACAGTCCTGAAGACACAGAAAACAGGCTATGCATGTACCTGACTGTTTAGCCCTCTGCCTGCTGAAATGAGGAAAAGAGCCTGATCTGCAAAATAATCACCTGTGAGCTATAGGTCACCCCATGTGCTGGACCCTCCCCTGGCTATTCAATAACAGACAAATGAGCTTTCCTGCATCTCTGTCAGGTTCCTGCTGCGGCGATGGGAGCGATGGAGATACTTGCTCCGGCCACACATTGCAGATGGTGTGACAGGGATGGGACAGTAAGACTCCCCGCACAAAAAATAATGTTGAGGAAGCATAAACTTTACAAGGTTTTGGGGAGCTTAACTGAAAACTTAAAGAATTAAAGAAGTCAAAGAATTTAAAGGAGCTGACATTTGCTCAGTTATATTTTCAGATAAATCAAACAGATTTCCAGAAAAGTTAGTTGTTTTAAACACCAAAGGTGGCCACCACACAACTGGTGGGACTGCTTCTGTCTGCCCGTTGGGCACTGGAGACCTTTGTTGCCCAGCAGTACACAAGGGAAACCTGTGAGCTTCCCGCAGCGGCGATGTGAACGGAGGAGCCTGCACGCCCTGCTCACCGCTGGCCAGCAGCTCCACGGGAAACCCTCTCAGGAGTCAGGTCATTTTTGCAACCCAGGTGAGGATCTCCTGGCCCGTTTCCCATTGTCTGACAAAATCAACTTGAAACAACAGCATAAGAAAACACAAATGCCCATAGAAATAAACAAGGACTAGCATAAATTGCAAGGGCTTGCAGATGTTTCGTGGTTCAATGTTAGCATAGGTTTGGTCACCAAGCTCTTGCCATATCTCCTTGGGAGCCTCCAGGCTCTTTTATTCCAGCAAGTTTTCCCCTTACAATTTAAGTTTGCCATGACTCTGGCCTGGCTTTATGGGATAGAAAGCAAAGAGGATCAGAGCATCTTCCAGTAGTGACCCCTGAGTGTATTTCTATGTGGAAACCTGCTCTTCCTTGGAGAAGAAAAATGGGATGGGTGCAGCTAGGGGTCCAGCTTCAAAGGTGGAGCTATGAAAAGGAAACCTCCTCTGAGGAAGAGCACCTTGGAGTTCTCGGAGCTCCACCTTCCAGGCACAGAGCAAACTGCTAATGAGAACTTGCAATACAAGTGTCAGGGAAGCACACCGCCAGCTATTAATAACCACTGCAAAATACTCTTCATCAGATTTAGAAACACAAGGGATGCAGCAAAAGCTGAAGTCACTTCCAGCACAGGGTACACATGCCCACGTGTGCATACCCCCACCACACACGTACTGGTGCACCACTGGCTCTGCCTTCCCTGGCGGGAGGTGCTGGCCGCACAGGGGTCCAGCCCTGCCTGTGAGCCAGCACGCAGGCCACAGCGTTCAGCAGAACAGCTGGCTGCACCCAAACCCTTTATTCCATAAAGCCCAGCAGCACGGAAAAAGGGGTGTGCATGTCTGTGTGTTTTTGGGAGTAGGTTATTTTGGGAATCCCCGCCTGAGCTGCTGCTAGTGCTGATGCTCTGCGATAACAACCTTTCATGCCTCTCGCTTGTTTATGCAGGGCATGAAAAGGCCCTTTGTGCAGCTTGGGGAGCTGGCTGCCAGCTGGGATTAGTGAGACACTCCCTGTGTGCTCCTCAGCTCCATCTCCCTCAGCAAAGTCCCTCGCAGGGAGGCATAGGGGTGCCCACGGGCTGAGGAGGGCTTGCAGTGATAGCCACCCTGCAGGAGAGTGACCTTGGCTCCTCGTGTTGAGGTCCTGGGCACTTTCTGCCCTTCACACGTTGTGGATGATGGGAATACAGTGGTGAACTTGGGTTGCTTCACCTCCAGGAGCTCAAAGCAAATGTTGCCATCCAAAGAAAACATTTCCAGCTCTAGATGCCATCTTCCTCCAGGCTGTTTGAGCAGGATCCAAAACTCAAAGAAGTCCCTGGGGCTGAAGTGTCATCAGAGACATCAGATCAAGCCCTTAGCCCTGCATGTCTGGAGCCCTGAAGTCTTGGGGACGAGCAGGCCTCCCACTGCCTTCACCCTCTGCTTCCTAAGGAATGGGACCCAGTACCCGAATGCTGTTGGTGCATGCTGACCTCAAGACAGCTGGGCATACTTCCCATCATTGCGCCCATGGTGAAGAACTAGGAATGAAAGGGGTAGGAAACACATTTTTAAAATTTAACTCAAGGAGATTAATGACCCGTGTAACAGTTATGACACATCCCACCTTGACGCCTTGCAGGGCTAAGAGGATTGCAGCAGAAAGAACAGCAGCGCTCGGGGAGTCAAGGAGGAAGGAACATTTGCCCGTGTTACAAGCAGGGAACCTGAGAGCCAGGGCAGGACATGGGTTGCCTGATGCCACCCAAAGGAGCTGTAACGAGGTGCAAAAGTAACCCCAGAAAGCACTGGAGCTACAGCCATCTCCGCAGATCTGTGGGGCAGATGGAGTCAGCGATAGGGTTAGGAGCCACCAGCAAAGAGAGTGATGATATTGGCAAGGGATTACTCCTGTCCCAGGAGCTGTGGGGGCAAGCAGGAAGGACCAGGCAGGTCCAGCTCCCAGCCCCAGCCCTCTGTGCTCGTCCTGCCCCACACAGGAGACAGCCCTGTGGGAGCTGCTCCATCCTCAGCTGGGCTTTCTGCACGGACCAGCTGGATGCAGTCCTGGGCTGCAAGTCTCTGGAGAGCATCAGCCCCATCCTGTTTGGGAAGGTAGCAAGGCCGAGGCAATGCCCCAGACTGCGTGACAGGCAGAGCGATGGGATGTCCTGTGTCTTTCCACCCTGATGCTGCCAGGAAAGTACAGTTCTCCTGAGGGGAGCCCCTGGCACGGGTCTGACATGCTCTGATTAAAGGGAAGGCTCTGACAGCTTAATTAACTGCCAGCTTGAAGACGGCAGGGATTGAACGAAGATGAGTCTGATACCAGCCTGCCCCACGGAGAACAGCTGAGAGCCCCAGCAGAAACCCATGGCACCAAAGAGAGAGACCAGAGAAAGATGGAGAACAAGGTGCAAAGCAGGGAGTGGACATGGTCATGATTGCTACTTTAACCCATTCTAGTAACCACTCTGATAACATCACTCCGAGGGAGGAAAGATTAGGTTGATGTCACAGCCCCCGCAACAAAGCATCTCATCCTCTCCCATGGCTCCCGTATCCCTCAGCTGCCCTGGTTAGAAGGATGCTCCTTAACACTGACCATCCCAAACTGCTCTGCTTTGGGGAGCCACAGAGGAGAGTGCAGTATTTATTAGTGTTGCAGCAGGAGCGCTGACCTGGGGGATTGCACCAGCAGAAAAGGGTATTTCTGCCCAAGAACGTGACTTTGTACCACATAATCTCTCATGCTGCCCAGGCTATTACCTCTCAGTGCAAATATTTTGAGACTATGGGTTTTTCTATTAAGAATCACAGGCATGGAGGGAACACCAGAAAAAAAAAAAAAAAAAAAAAAAAAAAAGCCACCTGTTTGGATTTCAGATTACCAGTTTACAAGCCGCAGTGTCCCAGTTGTGGAGCTAGGTGACTGTGAAAATCCCAGCTTCTAACACTTCTGGGTACAGCAAGGGCAGGAAAATGTGAAACCTAAAGACTGGAACGGCAGAAAACAAATCAAGACAGGGTCAAGAATGATCTAAGGATCTGTTTAGGTGGAAAAGGCACCCAGCCATGAGGGATTACAACAGTCGTCTGGCCTGGTGCCTTGCACAGCAAAGCCTGGAGAACTGGCCTCAGCCTCCCTCGAGGCCCAGGATGGTGGCTGAGCAGGCGCCTGTCCATGGCAGGGACAACCTGCTGCTGAGTGATGGTGAGCTGACCACAGGCCTAAGGAAAATTAATGACCTCCGCTGTGTGAGCAGTATCTCAGCCATAACTTAAGTATCTCCAGTTACCAGGCACCAGGTCTTGCTGTGCGTATCTGGTTACCGAGTGCTCTGTTATGCACCAGCCTCTCCCCGTGCTGGTGCCTACAGCTCCCACGTGCACCTCTGGGCATTCTCCTGGAGAAACCCGATGAGCTGAAGTTCTTGGGTCTGCTGCTGCCAAGCAGGTTCTTCTGACCCCGGCTGGGCTTGCAGCCTTCTGCTCTTGGCCTTTCTGTTTACTTGACCCCTACAGAGAAGTCCTGAGTCTCATCTTTTCCAGGAGAGGCACTAAACTGCTTACAGCTCCCATGCTGCAGGGGCTGGCATAGCATGGCAAGAGTCTGTAGGTGGCATCTGGGCAGCTAGACCCCAGGTTTCTTTTGGGAAGAAGGAGGGGATTTATTTCACATAGATCTACCCCTGCCCTGACTGCTCCAGCAGTATCTCACAATTCTTAATCCTGAACCTGGGGCACAGAGTGGGCAGGGTAGACTCTGCCAGCTCCTGGCCATGGCCAGTGGGAAGCTGGGCAGGAGCAGATGTGCTTGGGGAACAGGGAAGAACCAGCATCTCTGGACCTCGGTGAGGAGAGACCCTGTGTGACCACCCCTGGGGACCACCGTCATGAGAGCAGAGTCACTGGTCCACAGCCTATCTTGCAGGCAGGGAGAGACTAGAATGGGCTCAGTTGCCCAGCCCTAGGCAGCACCGTTTGCAAAATGAGTGCTTGGGGCGGTTTCCATCAGGCAGGAGAGGTGGTCCCGATCAGCACCAGGGCCTGCTCTCCCATCTGCTTGTGACAACGAGATGGCTGCTGCAGCTGCAGCTCCTTCGCTTGTCATCTACCAGCCTGTGCTGCTTACTGGCCTGGCACGGGATCTGCTGAAGGCCAGAAAAGAGCTTAGTTTGCTCTGCAGGCAAGAGTTTGGCTTGAGACTGGCTTTGCCCGGTCTTGTGCATGTGACCTCTTGTCAGGGCAGGGGTTGGTGGCAGGCAGGCAGGCAGGCAGGCAGGCAGGCAGGCAGGCAGGCAGGCAGGCAGGCAGGCAGGCTGTCTCCTTCACAGGCACCTAAGCCACTTCCCACTGGATCCCAGGCAGTCTCCAAGATGCTGAGTTCCTACTGCTTTGTCCCAAGCCTCAGGACAAAAGGCTGATGCCTTTGGTCCATCTCTGACAGAAACTGGAGCTCTGCAGCTCCTGGGACAGGAGAGCTTCTCCCTGACAACTAACCAGCAGGAGAGAGAGTCAGGGACCTGCGAGCAGCCAGGGCCAAACCTGGCTGGATCCCAGGTTTTACTGGCACTGCCAGGTGGGAAACTGCTGGTGCTGGAAGCAGGAGCTGGGGCAGGCTGGTGGCTGGCTGCACCCACATGGGTGGCTGCACCGAAGGTGTCGGGGGGCTCCTGCCCCACAGACCTGCCTGCCCTGGCAGCACTCCCCATGCCTGCTCTCCTGCCCGTTCCGGCTGCCAGCGGTGCCCACAGGCAGTGCCGCAGCCCTGGCCCGCTGCGGTGTCGGTGTCCTGCCCAGCTGCCAGGGTCCCCCACTAGATGGCAAATTTCCAGGGGGACCCAGGGCAAAAGCTGGGCCAGCGTTGCTGTTCTCGGCCTCCCCAGCCTCCCAAGGCAGGGAAGCACCTGCCTCCTTGCCTCCCTCCCCAGGGGGCTCTGCCTCGCACTGGTTTAGCCCTGGAGCACAGGGCTAAACCCCTGCTGAGGGGCTTCTATGAACTGAGCCCCAGCACCACCCAACTAGCCTGACACCTAATGCAGCACCCGGAGTGCAGCACAGCTCACCCCACTTTCCCACTCCCAGTGCCTGGGGAGGGCGGTCCCTCCCCACTGGATATGCTGGCAGAAGCATCTGGCAGCCTGGGAGAAGTAAATAAGAAAAACCTGAGCCAATATTACTAGATTACAGCCAGCTCTTCCAGAGGGGACTAGTGGCCAAATCCCTGTCACTGGACAGGCTTGTGCTGTACCACCCAGTCTGGCTGTACCCATGGGTGGGAGGGCAGTGCAGGGGCCAGCCCAGAGCCCAGCCCCAGCTGGGCCAAAACTGCTGCCAGAACGTGGGGAGCAGCTCCCCTCCCCTCCCCTCCCCTCCCCTCTCCCCTCCCCTCCTCTCCATGGTGCCTCTCCTGTCTGCACCTCACTCCCTCCACACACCCTCCATTCTCTAGCCCCCAGACAGGACACTGGATCGCCTGCCCATGTCCCAGGGTCAGGATGATGCAGGGAGCTCTGAGCCACAGCATCCCAGACATGTGGGGCTGGGACAGCGCTGTGCCATCACCTCCCCACTGTTGTACCCATCCGGGGCACCCCTGAGCCTGGCCTGGAGGTGGCCCCGCAGCAGTGCCAGCCGCAGAAGGGCACTGGCTCACCCTCTCCCTACATCTGTCCATCTCAGCCCCTTGCAGGATGTGATGGGAGTGCTGGGGTCTTGCTGAGCTCTCCTCCTCTGCAGCCCTGGCCAGTGGTAGCTCTCCCCATGGGGCCCACGCCCATAAGCTGCACAAGAAGGGGGTCATCACGTCCTGATGGAGGCTCCAGTGAGGACACGGGACCTTTGGTCTCCACCCCACAAATGCCATGGGATGAGAAGAGCATCCTCCTGGGGGATGCCACCCCACTGAGACACAGGAACAGAACCCCGCAGCTGAGCTGATGACACAAGTCACGGCTGAGGAAACAAACCCTGTTTTGTCCCAGATTCCTGCGTCCCTGGACTCCAAGCAACCTCCACTGCAGCTTCTGGCACGAGCTGCCCCCGACCCCACAGCCAGGGGCACAGAGAGCAGCGAGCAGCCCCCCCGCTGTGGCTGTGGGGCTGCCAGGGCTGAGCCCCCCACACACACTGTGAAAACACTTCAAACACCTCCACAGCCAATTTCCCTGGCTCAGGCACCCTGGCAGCAAGCAGCACTGTGAGATCCCAGCCTTGTTATTGCTCATCACATACAGAGTCACAAATAATATTTGGAAAATAAAGATATGTGCACAGCCAGACCCTGCCAGAGGTGTCCAGCACCTGGCCAAAGTCTATTCCAGCAGCACAGGATCAAGCTTGAACATGGGGTCCTGTTTTCCGGGTATTTATTGCATTTCTGAGATGTCCAGCCCTTAGCTTCAGCTGATGCTAGTTAATGGGACCAGAAGCAAGGAAGGAGGGAAGGGGACTGCAGGTGCAACTTGCCCTGCTGCCAGTTCTGCTCCCTGGCCAGGGCTCCCAGAGTTGCTGTGGTCTTGCTTGATTCCTTGCAGATGGTGCAGGTCTTGCCCGAGGCTCCCCCAACCCCAGCCCGATGGGATGGGAGTCGAGCACAGGCTCAGGGTGGAAAGCAGGGGGCTTTTGGGGACACATTCTTGTCTTTCACGATGAGAAGTGCGGGGTCCTAGCAGGGTCCTGGCTTAGGACTTTACCATCCTCAACACATGTGCTCTCCCTGTCCTGGAGACAGGGATGACAGACTGTCCTGGAGACAGAGTGCGGATACCAGCTTCCTTTCAGCAGGACTGGGTAGAGGAAGGTGATGGCTAATGGCCTTTGTCAGTGGGCAGCGCTGGCAGGCTTTGCACTGAAGGTGTTCATGTGGAGCCAGTCAAAGAGTCAAATTTCCGAAAGTCCTGATGTGCTAAAATTGAGGATATTCTATATGAGACCTGGACCAGCCATAAGCACATAGGCACAGAAATGCCAGGGATTTCCTCTTTGCATAAACGAGTTGGACTGGCTTGTGGGAGCCCTGGGGAATTCATCCTGTGCCCTCAGCTTTGGTGCTTTGCACATAAGACACATTTTCAGTCCCTGCCTTTCTGTCCACCTGTGTGGCAGAAGCACCAGTACCAGCCCTGTCCGGGCACCGGGGCTGATGTCTGGGCTGCTCCGCAGTCAGCCACAGCAGCCTGGCAGCATGCACTGATCCTTCTGGCTGACACATCACCCAGCAGCCAGATGAGACCCTGACAAACCAGGCTGCCGCACTCCTCCGCAGCACCACCTGGCTCCTCACGCTCCCGGTCCACCAGCCAGCGCTGCCTGGCATCGCTCCCCTGCTCCAAGGGCCCTGCAGACACATTGATTTATTTGGGCAGAGGAGGAAGGTTAATGGCTGGTGCTATGGAAAGGAGGCAGTGAGCTGTGTTGAGTCAAGGACGATGCTTTGCAGTGCTGCAAGGGCTGCAGCAGGCTGGAAAACTCTTCTCATTGCTGCAAAACAGGAGAATATGCCCTGCAAAGGCCCTGCAGGTCTGCACGTGCCCCTGAACCTCAAGCTCCCTGGCAGCAGTTCCAGCATCCCCACTGTGGAGCCATACGTGCTCTGCCTTGTGTCCTGCTGAGCTTTCAGGCCACACATGCTAAATGAGAAACGTGGGCTGCCAGTATCTGCAAGCAGTGTTCATCCCCTGGTACATGTATGGTGCCACCTCAGCAGGTCACACTGTACATAGCTGCGCTGCGAAGGATTCAGAGAACAAGCATAGGCTGGGATGCACGTGCCCACCAAGACCTGACACCCTGGAAGGGACATTTACTGGCAAAACCCCCTTGCAGGCATCCTCAAAATACCACTCGCAGTGTCAGACCTTGAGCACGAGCCCACACTGGGCACTGGAGCAGGGCCAGGTCCTGCTTCCCAGCTCCTGCAAGGACAAGAGCCAGATGCGTTGAAGGGACTGGCAAGACACCCGTGCAACAGGCAGATGCCGGACAGCCTGTCCCATGGGAGAACAGGGCCTGATTTCTAGTAGCTAGGTGCTGATTCATCCTCCAAAGGGAGAATTTCCTTCAAAAGCCATGTTAGCATTAGTTCTCATGATCCATGTAAACCTCTCCCCTCTCAGCTGCAGAAGAAGAATATTCTTCAACTGCGTGAGCTCTTTGCAGCTGTAATTGCTGGGATAAATATGAGCTGATCATTTCTATTAAGGCAAGATTTGGGACCAAAATTAGCATTATCATCTCTTACCAAATACTGATAACAACATTTCCCAGCTCAGCTTTTTTCCATGACAAGACTCTGAGTGGCAAACGAGCAGCTCCCTGCTGTCACATTTGCAGCCCAGGCCCTGCAGCCCAGCAGCAGCGCAAAGGAACTGAAATTAGCTGGAAAATGACTCTCAACCAGCCCTGCTAAATTGCCATGAAAATTTAACAACCCGAGCGCAAAGCCTCTTTGCCTGTTTGCTTTTTCCATCGTGGCACAGAGAATCAAAATCAAGCGATATTTTAACACACCAGCCAAAAGGAAGGGACGAGGCACTGTGCCACGCTGCTGCCCCCGCGGCACAGCTCCAGCCACCCCGCGCCGGTGGTCCCAGGGTCACGGCCGTTCATGCTTTGCTGATGGCCACCAGTGGAACGCAAAACAGACTGCAGAGCATTCCACCCCTTGGCACTGTTACTCATAGAATCTGACCCTCTTTCAAATATGTGAATTTTGGGGCAACAGCTCTGCTTTTGGAGACAGTAAGTGAATACCTGTGGACCCGTTTCCCTTCCATGATGAGGGAGCTGATGGCCGCAGCTGCCAGGGAGCTCCCAGCACCCGGTGCCTCAGCGCCAACTGCTGCATGCTGGGGGTGTCTTGTGCATTTACGGGTGAAGGGCTTGAGGCTCCCCTGAATATATCAGCATGCCAACCCCCTTCCCACCCACTCTGTCCCTGGAGAAGGAGATGGGTGGAATTTTGATTTACAGTCCGATGGGGACCATAACCCTTTTCCCTATGGCAAACAGCCACATCGCTGCAGTGCCCCCGCATCCTTAGCTGCATCCATAGCTCTCCATCAGACTAAGCTTCTACATCCTCTAAGGGAAACTGTCCCCCCAGCCCCCCTCCTGTAGCGCCCCGCTGGTGGCTGTGGCTGGCTGCCCTGCCCTTCTGCCGCTGCGCCCACACGGAGCGACCTGCAAAGTGGGCACCAGTTCCACCTGGCATGGAGAGAAGTTCACCAGATACCAACCGGCTTTAGGTTTTTCTTTAACCAAGAGGTTAAAGAGAATGTTGAAGGGCTCCCTGTCTGCCAGGAGGAAAAGTCCTGAAAGTTAACCATTAACCGGCACCTGATAGAGGAGGAAAGAAATGCCCCGTGAGGCTGGAAGCTATTTGCCTGTGTGTCCACCTGCTGCTGGGGAGATAATAAATCTTATTTAGCCTGGGCAGACTGCAAGATTACAAGGGAGAGAGGTAGAGTTCTGCAAGGTTGAGCACCTAAATTGACCCTCAAGTGAAGAGGAGGTGGGGAGGATGCACAGCCATGTCCCCTACCGCCTCCACCTCAGCCCTGCCCTCCAGACCGAGAGACCTCAGGGACATGCACCTGGGGACAGAACCGTGTCCTGGTCTTGGGGACTTTCACAACAGGGCCTCTCACATCCATGGAGGGGTAGCCCACAGGATGGGATTTCCTCACTCTCCGTTCTTCGGGTGCAGGAGCTGGGGACCCTCAGCCAGCAGCCCCAGGGGAGGCAGAGGGGCTGCCACAGTGGCTCCTGCACAAGGGGGACTGGTCCCTGATGGATGTTCACATGCGCTGATGTGCAAGAAGTGAATTCACACGGGTGTGAGTGGGCATTTGGGGGTACATGCGCACAGACAGCTGAGAGCCAAGGGGACACCTCTCAGCCTGGGAGCCTGGCTCTGGGAAGGCTGAGGGAGGCAGAGGCAGGGCACAGTTTGCTTCTGCTTTGGCAGGGTCCTGGTGAGGCTGAGCACACAGCTGAGCAAAGTGGAGCAGCCCCAACACACGTGGCTGTCGTATCCTGTGTGTGCCATGGGGACAGTCAGGCAGGTGCTTTAGCAGGGGTGGCTCCACCAAACCCCTGGGGCTGAACTGCTGCCTCTGGTAGAAAAACAGCCACCCGTGATGGTGACAGGAGGGCCGAGGGTGGCCCTGGGAGCATGGAGCTCAGTGGCACGCTCCTCGGGGAACACGCACACACCGTCTGCCTCAGCCTGCACAAGGCAACGGCTGTTAAAAACAGGAGAAATTCAGGCACTTTGCACAGGTCGTAGCATCGAGCTTATAGAGCTCAAAACGTGGAAAAGAGGCAATTTGCCCCAAAACACTCCCTCAGCACCCAGATGAGCAGGAACGTGTGGAGATGGTCCTTGGGAAGGAGCAGACTTTGCCAGACCCTCGCGGCTAATCCGGGGTTCTGCATAGAGCCGGGGGGATCCTACACCGAGAGTGCCTCGGCAAGGCTGGGCTGAGCCCAGCACCCCCACCCCAGCAAACACCCGGGCTTGCACCATCCTGGTGGGGGAGACCTTCGCTCGGAGCAAACCGAGCAGCTGCTGGGGACTGTCCGATGGTTACCCCAGGCAGCAGATCTCGCAGACATCCACCCTCCAGCAGCTGGTCTTTCTCACCGCACACAGCTCTTGCCTTTGCCGAGTGGTGCCTGACCTGGCAGAGGGGCTCCCGGGTTTCCCACAAGGACTGGTGGGCACAGGTGGCACAGGTGTGCGCGCCTTATACGCTTGGAAAAACAGACTGCACACCCAGCAGACCCGCCGGGAACGGGTGGCTGCAGAGCACCCTTTTACTCCCCTGGGGATGCCAATGGGGGGCACTCAGTGTGCCTCCCGGTGAGACTGACCACGGCTCCCTCTCTGCACCCGGACCGGAGCACCGAGCACCATGTACAGCAATCCTGGCTCAGCTCGAAGGACCTGCTGCCACGCATACAGAGTGGCTGGCTGGTGACAGCCAGCACCTCCACGTGACACTAATGAATGTGGGGCTAGGGCAGGATGCAGCACCCTGGCTCGGCTCCTGTCCTGGATGGAGTCAGAAGAGTGATTCAAATGGAAATATCATGCTGCTGAATTAAAAAGCTGCTGTGAGAAGGAATGAGAATAAAGAGGGAGAGACTAGAAAGGAGGAGGAGTGCAGCTGGAGGGATGGGGAAGATGGAGAGCAGGAGGGGTACAGCAGAAGGATGACGGATGAGATGCAAAACAGGCATGGAGGGGAGATGGGAAGGGAAGGGATGGTGTGGCAGAGGGACAGGTCAAAAGGGGAAGAACTGGAGATACTGTTTTTCCTATTCAGTGGCGCAGCTCACCAGAACAGTTTCCACCCTCTGCCACTGGCAAAGATCTCCCCCCACAGCAAGGAGGCAGGAAGCTTCTCAGGAGCAGGAGCGAGAGCCCCAGCTGCCTCCCCTCTCTCCTGCTGCCTCAGCCCCCAGGGCTGGGTGCCCAGAGGTGGTTCTGCCCCAGCCTTTCCCTGCCTGGCCCTGATTTACCCGGGAAGTGTCCCCTGCCTGGCACAGTGGGGTCCCTCCAGCCCCAGAGGGCAAGCAGGGCTGCAAGGAGCTGCTCCTCCGCATGCTGTTTTGGAGCAGCCAGGTCCCAGCCAGCCTGCGATACATCATGATGTGGCCCAAGGAAAATATCCTTGCAATCCTAATACCTACCCTAAATCTCTCTAGATGCAAATTAAGCCAATTACTGCACAAAATATCCTTGGTAGACCAAGAATAAATGATCACTAATCTCTTTCTAGTGATTTTTAGCATTTTAGAAGGCTCTTCTCATATTCCTCCTCAGGCTTCGCCCTGTCAGACCTAGACAGATTTGGTTTGCTTTTCCTCTTCCTGCAGCTCATGTTTTTCAGACTTTTAACCAATCTCATAAGCATCTCCTCTGGGCTTTCTCTTTTTCTCTATCTCTTCCTTACGATGAGCAGTCCAAATCTCTGGCTGAAGTTCCCCCAGGCCAAGCCGAGCAGCTTGGCTGCCCCTGCCTTGTGAGGGCCACCTTGCCGGCCATGCACAGCATGTGCTTGCCCTGCTCGCAGCAGCAGAAGGGTGCTGAACCTGCTGGGCACCCACCCACTGAGACTCCCCAGAAACAGCACTGCTCTCCAGACAGAAAGTTTCTGCGTGGTGCTTGTGCATTGCAGGTTGCCTGCTCCGCATTTGTCTTTACTGAACTGCATTTTATCAATTTCAAGCAATTTCTGAGTGATTGAGTCTTATTTTAAATTCTGATCATGTCCTTCAAAACAGTTGCCGCCCTTTGCTCTCTTATTATTTCAGCATTTTATAAGCGTAATCACTATGTCATCAATCTAGTGGCTAATGAAAATATCGACCAGGACCTGACTCAGGACAGACCTCACAGGACCTCACTTAAGACATCTTCCCAGTCTGATAGCACCTGAGCAGCCCCAGCTTTCAGTGTTTTTTGACGGTTGGACATCCACCTCAGCAATATTTGCATTGTGCTCCATCGCCTATGTTTCCTGAAGAGCATGTCCCGTGGGGCAGCACCAAAGCCCATGAAAGTCAAGACATACCATATCTACTGCTTCCTGTTATCAGCTGAGCTACTTCACCATCAGCAATCAGATTAGTTCAACATGTCGTATTATTGGCAAATCCTTGTTGGCTGTTCCTTATCACATATTAGCCTTGAGACGCTTAACATGTCATTGTGTAATAATTTCATTCTGTATCTTTTCAGGCATCAAAGTTAGTCTGACAAGTGTATTCCCCTTTCTCCCTTTTTAATGCTACACGCTACGTTTTGTCCTGCTGCAGTCCACAAGGACCTTGCCCACACTCCATATTTTTTTGAGATAAGTGCTAATGGGGTCAGAGATTACTGTGGCTAGTTCTTTATGTAGTCCAAGGCAAATTTTATCAGATATTGACAATTTGAATAGCCCCATGCTATATTTTTCAACCTAGTTACTCTGTTCTTGTTCCTAGCCTCTTGCTGCCACAGTTAACCCTTCTGTAAATATTTAAAGCATAGAAGATATTGAACAATTCAGCCGTGTCACATATAATCTGGTATTTGCTTATCTGTCCCATTTAGTTGATCTAGACTTTCCTGGATATACAGGTTGTTTTCTTCCTAGGCTAATTTTCTGCTTTAGCCGGCTTGATTTTGTCTCTCCATATTTGTGCTTTCCTCTATATTCATCTTTATACATACATCCTTGATGTATAGCGATGCTGCACTACTCCCTTTTCCCAGGTTCTGCCTTCTGTACCAATGTACCCAGCTTGTGTTGTCCCACCAAGTCCCTGTGATGATCAGCTCCCAGGGGATGTTCTCAGCTCTTCCGTTTTGTCCTGGTTGCTGCTGGTGTTTGTGTCTGCCCTGCTCACATCTCAGGAGCCTGCACCATGCTCCCTCCTTCAGCCTTGTTCAGGCTCCGCTGCACCTTCCCACTCTTCCTGGAGGCTTTTATCCAGCTTTCTTGTTTCTTCCCATTGGATTTTGTTGTTTGTCCTTTCAAACAGGAGATAAATCTCTCCTCACTGGCCAGGTACATTGGGATCCTTGGATGGTCTTTCATTCTTCATCAAGCAGGGTCCACCCCTGGCCAGCCATGCTGTGAAGGGAGCCAAGCCCTCCGTTCCACACCGCTCGCACAAGCTGCTGCATTTACCCCTGCAGGGATGTGCCTTGAGCTCGGAGGATAGCCAGACACTGGTGCACAAAACCTTTTGGAGCACTGCACACACAGCATTGCATGGAGCAGGGGAGAGAGGGCAGCTGCAAGTGTCCAGAAGCTGGTAAAGGCTTGAGCTGAGCAGCAGTTACGTTATCCTTCCTGCACAAAACTTCTTATAGTCAGATTATCCAGATTTCAAAAAGGGAAATCTCAGATGTTTTCATTAAGTGGAACACTGTGAGGAACAAAAAAAAATGTCACTTCTAGAAAAGGAAACCACGAGGGGTTTTTTTGATGTATAGTCAGCAAATATTGCCAAGGTGGAAAGAACCATTGTGGTTTAATGAGCTGACCCAAAACATTTAGCATGAGTCAGTTCAGTGGCACCCTTCTGTTTCCCTCTGGTGCTGTGTCACCTCACTGGTGCTGGGTCGCCTCACCGGTGCTGGGGTTCAGAAGCCTGGCACCCTCAGCTCACTCCTGCAGTCATTTTCTGGACTGTGTCTCCTGGGTGCACTGAGGACATGCCAGGGATGCCAGGCAGAGAGCTTAGCGTGCCCATCAGGAGGGTGGCGAGCAGCGAGCTGTGCACACAGGTGCTGTAGGCAGCTCACCGGCCCTCTGTAGGTAACACGGAGGTCAGGGATGCCAGAAAGTACCAGTAAAAACCCTCTCTGGGGAGATAAGCAATTTGGCAGGAATTACTCCTGCAGGCCATACCAGCTGTCATCAGGGGTTTGCTCATCCTTATGGATCGTTATCCCTTTGGATTTCTGCATGGAGCACATTTTGCTCCTGTTGCTGTCAGGCCAGGTTTGAAGCGATGCTGTGTGACTGCTTTGAAATCTAGCTGGCGGAGAGGAAGGTAGGCACCCCGCTGCACTCCCTGGGTGCCCCAGGACCCTCAGGCTGCTGGTGGTGTTGGGGCACCCACCGTGCTGAGGGCATGGGTGGCTGGGCAGTGACTCAGATTGGTAGGCGGTGTTTTGACAGCAGGATAAGGAAGGAGCACTGATTATTGCTCAAGGATCTGATCCTGGAGCCCCAATATGCCAACAGGCTGCCTGCAGCCTGCTTGGGTCACTGGGCTGGGCTGGGGGAAAAGGCAGTGTCAGGGAGCAAGCCTGCCTTCCCCCAAACCATCCAGGGCTCAGGCAAGACCTTCCCTTGGCGCGGGATGGGACTGCTCAGGATGGCCCTTCACTTCCCAAGGCACAGGCAGGAACTTGTCTGGATAGGCAGGGAGGGCAGAGAGCAGGCGGCACGGAGCAGCGATGCTCCTCAGATGCAGCTGGCACATCCAGAAATGCTGCCGCTGGGCTGCCGCGCTCTTCTCTGCCTGGTTTGAAGCTACAGTGAAGGACCTGAGCCTGAGTCAGTGCCTAGTGCCATTGTGGCTCAGCCGATGGAGCAGGAGGCACATCTCCTCCCTGGCGGTGTCCCTGGCAGTGCCGGGAGGGGGTTCATGCTGAGGCCAGGGGGCTGACACCCCCAGGCTGCACTGGTGGCTCTGGGCTGCTGGGGTCCTGGGGAGCTGGTGCGGTGCTACAGGGAGGGTGAGCAGATGAGACCCCAAGCTGCTCTGTGTGCTGAGGGGGGGTCCAGCTGGCCCCAGGGCTCGAGACTGGGTCACGTGGAATGCAGGGAGCTGGGGAACAAGCTGTGCCGGTCTCTGGGAGGGCTGGCGATGTGGGCGGGCGCGCCAAGGCTGTCGGAGTTAGCGCCTGCTCTTTTGCAGGTGGCGATGCCGTTTTGTTTTTTTGACATGATTGCACCGGCATAACAACACTGAAGAGGCTTTTTTGACAGTGCTTCCTGCTTGAGCTTAAGGCTCTCCACCCCCTCATTGCAGATGGGTTTAGGCTGCACAGAGATGAGTGTAATGCTGGGGAGGAATCCCTGGAAGCGCTGCATTCTGTCTGCCAGCCCCAATCCCGCAGCGCCCCAACCCTGGGGTGACTGCCCTTGCTGGGCCATGTGGTCTCGCTGCTCCCAGCGCAAGGGCACAGCAAAGGTTTCTACAGGTCCATTTGTCCTCAACGCCCAGAGGAGCAACTGTATTGTTACTCCAACTCTTTCAGCTCCTGGCACTTCTCTCTTCTTCTTGCTGCTCCCCAGCAGTGTTGCAGAGCCCAGGTCCTGGTGCTGGCACTGCCACATCTGCATGCTTCAGGTCCTAGTCCATGTGCCTGGCTGAGCTGGAATAGCCCAGCAGAGAGGAGCTTTCCCAGTGGTGCTAAACTTCTCGGGATACCCAGAGGCTGCCTGTTCCATCGAGGCACCCCGATGCACCACAGTACATGAAGCCCAGCAGCTGGGGAAAAGGGGCTGCTAGACCCCAGGGCAGCATCACTGTTTGTCAGGAGGTGAGCAAAGGCTGCTCTGCTCGTGGCACCAGCCCAGCAGCACAGCACTGAGGATGATCTCCCACGGCCAAACCTTCTGGCACCTGGGCATAGCCGGGGATGCTGCCCAAATGGAGTGGGACACATTTCCTGCTCCCCAGTGAACGAATGGGGGGGGATATGGGGCAGTAGCAAACCCATTCCCATTGCATCACTCATCAGCTGGGCTCCTTCCCACTGCAAAATGTGGGTCACATCCCTTGCTGCTCTCTGGAGGGCTAAGCCTCACCATGTACCATGAATGGCCGATAGCTGTGGAGCCACTGACAGAGGGGGAGAGGGAAGGTCTCCCTGGGAAGTGGGGAAGGGCATTGACTCCATCAGGCCCTTGAGAAGGCTGTGCCAGGCTAGTGATGTCAGAAAGCTGCTCACTGGTCCAGCCTGGGCTATGCATCCTCAGGTCCTGGCTCTGGAGTTTTGGGGATGCTCAAGGCTGGGTGTGCACCTGAGCTGTGCAGCTCCAGCCTGCTTCCCGGCTGAGTGAGTCAGGAGGGGAAGCAATTAACTCTGCGGTTGGATGTCTGATGAGTCATTCCTTCTGCAGGCTCCTCTCCAGATCCACCGCAGGCAGCTGTGACATGCAGGGCACAGGGAGCAGGGACAGGCATCTGGGCAGCTGAGACATCCGGAGGGAAGTGGCAATGCAGGTATGGCCAGAATGTCAGACATTAGGAGGCACATCAGACCTCCCCAGCTTGCCCCTTCATGTCATCTCTCACCCTTCACCTCCCCACTTTGCTGCTGGATCCTGGGATGCAGAGGCTGCGTCCCCACACTGACACTGCAGCCCCCTCCTAGCCCGGAGAGCCCCCATGGGTAGATGTGACTGCCTGGTCAGGCTGGTGATCCATCATCTGCTAGGCGTCACATCTGGCTCAGCGGGATCTGGAACAGGAGACGTGCCTCAGCAGAGCCTTACCAAGGAGCTGTGACAGCTACTGGGCTGAGAAGTGTTATGAAAATGGGTAAAGATGGCAGAATCTGGCCAAATGATTCTCTGCTGCAAAGTTCACATGCTCAAGTTGAGACATCTTGGGTCAAACTTTCTAAGAGGTCATGGCCAAGGGCTCGGTGCCTGTAAGAGAGACCAGATTTTCCAGGAGACACCGCTCCCCCCAGGCTGAGATGACAAAGCCTAGGGCAGCTTACAGCCCCTGCAGAGCCCAGCCCAGTGCCTGCCAGACAGGTTTCCAGCCTTCAGGATGACAGTTGCCCAGATACCTTTCAAACAGCAATGTTCCCCCACTTGGCAAAACAAATCCATGGTACAAAACCAGATTTTGCATTTGTCTAAAGGCGGTTCATGAGGAAATGCAGAGCTTGCAGTGGAGTAAAGCAGTAAAAACTGGGGGTTCCACTTAGCACACAACAAATGACAAAACAACACTGATCTTTTAAGGCTATAAAAAGCAGAAAGCTATTCCTAGACTGAAATTAAATCTGTAAATGGGATGCAGAGACAGAATTCAGGTTATGTGCTGGCAAGTCCGCGTTTCTCTGGTGACGTAGGATTCTGCTTATAGGAACCTGAATCTGCTTCTCTCATGAAAGCTGTACCCACGCGGTGCTCTCCTTCCTGGCTTCCTCCCAGGTTTACCGGGTTCTTCTTGAGTTCTGCTGGTTCCTCTCCCACTGCTACCTCCAATCATCACCGGAGCTCCCGGGGTTGATACAGAAATAACGAATGCCGCATTTGCTTGTGATTTCTGTGGGTTTAATGTTTAAGAATTTGTTCTTATGTAGCAGTCTTGGCGATAAGATAAAATTCTTTACGTGGGAATTTTCTAGGTTTACAGAAACCCAAACACTACAACACATGAAAGACTGGCTGAGAGGAATGCGGGGTGGCTTGGCTGGAAGCTTCCATGCTCAGTTCCTATTCCGCTTTCCTTCCTTACCATCGTCCAGCATCTCTCACATCATTGCCTGTTCTCTTGTTCATGCCTCGGCCTCCTGCCCATCGCTTTCCTCCCTGGTTTTCTGGTTTTCCTGTCACCAGCTCTGACCTCAGCTGATAGCTGATAGCTGAGGTCAAACAAAATAGGGTAAATATCAGCGTGTTCTTGAATCAAAGCATGTTTTTCTAAAACTCTGAGAGCAAACAAAGGCAATTTCCTTAGAAATCTGGATCCTTCCTCCTCACTGCAATACCCCCAGGAAATGCTGAGTCCTGGTGTCCTTCCAGAGCCACAGCCACCGAGGTCCCCTGGCTCCTCCTCCCATTGCTGCAACCAGAAACCCCCCAGGCCCTGGGAATCACGGCTGCAGGGGCTGAGTTCAGCACCCGCGGGCACTGCCAGACCGAGGACCCGCAGCCACGAGCCCTTTCTGGGCCACAGTGACTGGGACCTGCAGGTATCCAGAAGGGCTCCCTCCTTCTCACGCTGCGTGTCCTACCCCTCCCTAGACCCAGGTGCGAGAGCTTCTCTCCATGGTTCCTCCTGTGTAAGAAGGAACCTCCTCCTGCTTCTCACCGTCACCTTCTCTTCTCACCCTGGTCCCCGCAGCAGCACTAGTGGAGCCTGCTTTGGGGACGTTAAAGCTTTCCTGAGTCACAGAGGTCACAGTGTGCGGGGGTACAAACATGCAGGAGCCTTTTGTGAAGTCCAGCAAAGGCTGGGCTACATACCTATGGCATCTGAGGAGTGAGGCAGGTTCTGCAAGGTGTTATTGCTCTGGCAATCCGTTTGAGATACCCTGACCAGCAAGAAAGGGCAAGAAAAGTATTGAGATGGTGACACAGGAGGAACACCCAAAACCATCTCATCTTGACATCCCCTGTCAGATTTCATGGGAAAAAACAGTTCTCTCTCCTTTTGGGTTGGACGTCATGCTGGTGTGCCTTGGATGGACCTTCCACCCTCAGCACCAGGCGGAGACAGGGGAAAGGCAGCAGTTAAGGCAGTGGGACATCTCCGTGGGCTAAGGAAAACCACAGCTCATGTAGAAACCCCAGAGCTCTGCCACCATGATGCTCTATTACTCACTGGTGCTGGGGGCAGGGGCGGAAGGAAGACTGGAGAGGGACCATCCGAAGCCCCAGGCAGTGTCCCATGGTCCCTCATCATGCTGTGGGAGCTGGAGGCTGTGAGCACCCCCAGTTTCAGCAGTGATTCAGCGGTGCCCAGTCTGGGTCACCAGCCCTACATGCAAAGCAGGTGCCCCTCCAGCACTGCAAAGCACCTCGTTAGCACTCCTTGAGCAGCATCCATCTCCTGTGAGCTGGGGAGATGCTGCTGGCAGGCAGGGAGCAAGGCAAGGCTGCACACAGCGAGGCAGGCAGCTCACAGGAGCCTGGGCTTGGGGGCTGCCCCGTCTGCAGGGTTGATGGCACATCGCTGAAAGACTGATCTGTGGTCCCTAGTGTGCTGCAGCTGCACAGCACTGGTAGATGAATCATCTTGAAAACACCCTTGTCCTTGGAGGATGCTCATTAATAGGGACAAGGTTGCCACAGTCCCTTAGTTTACAGCTGGTGACCTTTGTTGGGAGGGATAGCCCCACGTGCAGCTCCCAGGAACCCAGGCTGGCCTCAGCATGGCTCACTCCCTCCCTGCCTTCAGCCTGGTTCCAGTTTTCTCCTTCACAGCCCACGGCAGAAGGAGGTTCTGCTGTCAGGGCTGAGTTTCTCACCATATGCTGTCAGCTCAATGCAAGAAACTCCCCATGGCCTGGAGTGCCCAGTGCCCCTGGCTAACGGCAAGGATGGAGAGGGGCCGCAGCCCCACCGCCTGCCCTGCTCTCGCCATCTGCTCCTCACACTAGCAGCAGGATAACAACTTGTAACAACCTGCAGTAAACAGCAGCCTGTAATGGTTATTCCTCATAGGTAACCCAGCAGATCTTGCAAGTCTGAGCAGTGCATTGTCATGGCATCACAACTGGGATCTGACAGAGGGATCCCGAAGAGGAAGCCTGGGGTCACCATACACAGCAGCACAGACAGGGACAGGTCTTGGCTACTGAGCTCTGGACCAAGCATCTAGACAGTGCCTCGTGTATTCCATATGCCTGCTGCTCTGCAGAGCATTTCAAAGGTGTGACTTAGTCTAGGACCTTTAAATAGCTCCTACATCACATTCATCATATTAGGAACATGGCTGCTACCTTCCAACCCTTCCCAAAGCCCAGGTGAGAAGCCCCAGCTCATACAGCCACTTGGAGCAACAGAGGTGGGCATCACTCCCTGCTTCACCATGGTTGGTAATTTTATAAATGCCCACAGGACTGCAGAGCCCTTGGCAAGTAAAGATGTGTGCATTTCCCAGAACCCACGTTCTTACAGCACGCCGGCAAGATTGGGCAGCTCCCGTGTCCCAGATGCAGCAGGGACACCTGCCTGGGTGGCTTTCTAAACTCCACTGTGCAGCCCAAGGTACCTTGGCATGATTTCTTCTCACCTTCCTTTACTGTCAAGAGGTGTGCCACCCCTCTGGACCCATAGGGCTGCATTTCTGCCCTCACTGTAGGGAACTATGTGCAGGGTAGCCAGGGCCCGTGCGTACCTCCCTGTGCCTCCCTCCTTGTTTGAAAATCCAGGAGCCTGCCCTGCGCCTGCCCAGCCACCACTCATTCACCATGGGGTGTGCCACAATTAGAGCAAGGGAAGAGAGAGCAGCGCAGATGGCATGAGGAAAACAGCAAAACACACAATCTGGCTGTGGAAAGCTGATACGAAGCAGAATACTTGGGAGAGCGGAGCGGAGCGGGAGGTGCAGGTCCCTGCGCCAGCTGTGGATGGGTGGGTGAGAGAGGAGCAGTCTCCACTTGGAGCAGCTGTCCCCATACCACATGTCTTGTGTTTGTTCTTAGATCCCCAGCCTCTCTGAAGAGCCTGGCAGAGTGAAGATCGTTGTATTACAGCCAAGAGCCTTAGTGCTGTAGCATCTACGGATTGGGAACACGAGGCTGCGAGGGGTCTGCTCGGGGCTGGAAGGCACCGACACGGTGGGAGGCTTGGCCAAACCGCTTCCCCAGTCTGGCACTCCTCTCCCCACCAGTAGAACAAAACAGGAGGCACAGCTCTGCCTTCCTTTTAGAATACCAATGGAAACCACCTTGCCTGAGCTGTGTAAGTGCTGTGCCTTCACTGAGGGGGAAAAACATGCACGGCCTTGCTGCCTGGGGCAGGTCCCCGGGGCAGGTGCTGTGTATGCAGGGGAAGGGCAGCCAGGGCATCCCCAGGCAGACACTGGCAGCCCCCTCCTCCGCCGTGCCACAGCATGGCACCCTGCGTAAGGCTGCACCCTGCTTCGAGAAGGCAAAATCTGGCAGGAAAAAACAGGCATTACACCAGCAGACATGACATTTGGAACATGGCCATATTGGAGCAGCTATCAAAGCTGTCAGAAAACAAGGGAAGAGTTAAATATAAGACATGAGCAAGAGTCCAGAGAAAGATAGAAAACAGAGGGAGATGCGAAAGAAACCAAGAGCCAGACATCAGCTGTCAGAGCTGATGCCTTTGTGGTGTGAAACGTGACCGCGTGCCCGACCAGGACGGCTGGTGAGGCAGCGAGTCCTGCGCTGGAGCCAGGCGGTGCCGGGCAGAGGTACCTGGGGCCGCCCGTTCCCTTGGCACTTTGCCACATTTCTTGTGATACTGGTGAATGTTTTTTCCCCACAAACCCCTGCCTAATTCCATGGTTGGGGAGGACTCCCCCAGCGTTTTCTCACCTAGAAGAAACCAGGGAAAGGGAGTTGCCCTTTGTGTGAGGGAGCAGCAGGAATGCGTGGAGCCCTGCCCTGGGGTGGATAATGAGCCAGTCAGGAGTATCTGGGCTGGAAGACAAACTGGTGTGGGTGATGTAGTTGTGGTGTCTGCTATGGACTGCCTGATGAAGAGAAGACCTTCTTCAGACAACGGGAAGAAGCAGCATGTTTGCAGGCCATGGTCCTCATGGTAGACTTTAACCCCGGTGACATCTGCTGAGGGACAGCACAGCAGGCGCAAGCAATCCAGGAGGTTTCTGGAGTGCTTTGGCAACAGCTTCCTAACACAGGGAATGATGGAGCCAAGGAGGGAAGACACTCTGAAGGATCTGAGAGCTGCAAACGTGGAAGAACTGGTCAGGGATGTGAAGAATGAGAGGCAGCCAGGGCTGCAAAGGGCATGACACGGTGGAGTTCGGAGTCCTGAGAGAAGGGAACAGAGCAAAAAGCAAGATCACAAACCTGTACTCAGGAGAGCAGATGTTGGCTTCTTGGGGGATCTCATGGGATGCAGTCTTGGAGAGAAAAGGTGACCAGGAAACAGGATTCATTTTCAAGGATCAGCTCCCCCAGTCCACCCTGACAAGCAGGGAATCAAGCAAAGGCAACAGGGGGCTTGAACAAAGCACTCCCGACAAAACCCGGGCATAAAGAGCAAGAGGTGGAAGCAGGGAGGAATATGCAGGGTAATGTAAAAATACCATCTGGGTGTGCTGGGATGGGAGCAGAAAAGCCAAATCCACCCAGGGTTGAGTCTGGCAAGGGACATGAAGGGCAGCAAGAAAGGCTGCTACAGGGATACCAGCAGCCACCAAGGTGATAAAGGGACTGGAGCATCTCTGCTATGAGGAAAGGCTGAAAGAGCTGGGGCTGTTCAGCCTGGATAAAAGAAGGCTCCTGAGGGATCTTCTTAATGTATTTTAATAACTGAAGCTGGGTGCAAAGACCAGGCTCTTTCCAGTGGTGCCCAGTGCCAAGAGAAAAGGCAAGAGACACAAACTGAAATACATGAAATTCTACTTAAACATAAGAAGAAGCTGTTGTACTGTGAGGGTGGCTGAACACCCGGGTAGGTTGCCCAGAGAGGTTGTAGGATCTCCATCACCACAGCTACTCAAAGCCTATCTGGACATGGCTCCCTTTGACCGTGCTTTGAGCAGGGGGTTGAAAGAGGCACCTCCAGCGCTGCCTTCCAACCTCAGCAGTTCTGTGGGTCTTTGTTAAGTAACTTGTTTAACATCACCAGAAACTTAAAGAAAGGGCTGTCAGGTCCTTGGCAACATGGGAAAGAACCGTACTCCTCTGGTGGTGTTTTCAGCTGCAGACTCCATTCCTTCAGCTCTGCTATGTGGCTGTGGTGTGCAGGACCCCAGCTTCAGCCTGCCCTGGGAGGATGCACATGCGTCCTGCAGCCAGCGCAGCCCACAGACCAGCCATGCTGTGAACACATGCAGAAGATCGTGTCTTTCCAGCCAGGCAACTCCTGCTGCTGCAGAGGAACCTCCCTGCCACACGCCTTTCTGACTGCCTCTCTGCAGCAGCACCATTTCCAAGGGCTCGCTGCAAGGCTTTGGGCTGCTGTCAGCTGAGCAGCTCTGGAGGTGTTTACTTTTTCTCCTCCTGCTCCAGGGCCCATTTGTCTGGATTGACAATACCCACAGAACACCCCAGTAAGGTTTCAAGGGGTGTGGAGGGAACCCAGCTCAGAGATGTCATATAAACACTTGTGTAAATTAAAACAGCAGAAGTGTTGAACTGAATGACGGGGACAGCTGGGTGTGGGGAAGGGAGAGGGCGGTTTTCTCAGAAGGGCAGGTCAGCTGAGGAATTGGGGCAATTGCTAGCAAGGAGGGAAAGGGGCTCAGGTGCCCCCCTGTGCACTGAAGCCAGGGGCTGCCAGGCTGAAGCTGTCAGCCCCAGGAACTGCTCTGCACATCAGGGAAAGCCTCGGGGAGCAGCCCTGGCCCTGGGCACGGAGCTGGGCTGGCCAGTGCTCTGGCTGACACAGCAAAGACATGGCAGATGGAAGCAAAGAAAAGCAACGGAGAGGCAAGCCTGCTCAGATGTGCCAGACCACCAGGCTGGGAGAAGAGGAAATGTATAGGTAATTAAGGCCTATAAAAGAACATCCAAAAAGCCAGATCCATCTTAAGTGAGGGTAAAGGGGGTTAACTGCAGTCATTAATGGTGGTACTGATGAGAAAACCAGGGAACTTTGGCCTGTTTTGATCTCACTTCTGCTAATACAGAAGTTTTAATCACTATGTGTAAAAGATTGGTTCACCCATCATCTCTGAGCGCAATGGCAACGTACCCCAACAGGGCAGCGATACTGCAATCTGTTTTACATGCAGGGAAACTGAGGCACAGCAAGAGGATCACTTTGCAATAGCACTGGTATAGACCTGGCTTGTTCTCCATCCCCCGTGAGCAAGCCTGCCCACGAGGTCGTGGTGCTCAGGGGTTGGGTAGAAGCAGCTCCTTTACACTTGATTTCTTCCTCTCTCACTGAGGCCAGATAATAAAGAGGATGCCCCAGCTCCATCAGGGAAGAAGGGCAGGGGGTGCCTGTCTCCTCCCACCTCTTTGGGATGATTTCGAATGGTCCTTCTCTGCAGAGCCCTGCACCCTGCCAAGGTCCCTCCTGCGCAGACAAGGGCCATCATGCCATAGCTTCTCCCAGCTTAGGACTGAGGATATCCCACGCTCCTGTTGTCCTGGACACAACAATTTAGAGACACAAATAAGACCAGTATGCAGCTGTGACACCAGAGAGCATGGAAGTAGAACATGCATTCATGTTTTTAACGTCCTTACAGAGTTTACCGGGCTTTGGCTCTTCCAGCAGCCTCTCTGGAGGCACGCTGCACGGCTTTGGGTTGCACAGCCCCAGGTACACACAAGGCAGGGACCTCAGCCCCAGTCTCATGCCAGGAGGCTCACACCCCTCTTCCACCCAGGTGCCCTCACTTGAGTTGGCTTTCAGGGCTGGGGAAATTTTCACAGCAGCACCCAGGTCCAGCAGCCTTCCCCGTGCCATGCCATCCCATCCCATCCCAGTGACAGCCCAGCCAGCCCAGGCTGCTGCTGGAGCTTCCCCAGCACTCCACCCACAGCAGCCTGGGGGTTGGTGCTGTGACCCTGGGTGATGTTTCAGAAGTTATGGCATGTCCCAGTGCCACCCTGAGCAAAGCACCCCAGCAGCTGCCACCCAGCATGCCAAGAGGAGCATGTTCTTCTTACCTGAGCCCAGGCTGAGCCTTCGGTCAGTCCTGGCAAAACCGCCCACTTTTACAGCCAGCTGAGGCTGCTCGCAGTGTTTCCAGCTTGCAAGGGTTCCCACATCAGGGTCCAGGCCCTCAAAAACATGAGTTATTTTGAACGGAGCTTTGTTTGGGGACTTTTTAATTCCTCTTCTCATTTCTAAGCCTACAATTTTCTATCATCTTGAAAGTTCAAGACCGCAGACACTGGAGTGGCTTTTTCTAAGGGAAAACCCTCAAGGTGAAGCTGTGTTCACTATTCCAGCAGCACAATCCTGGGGAAAAACAACAGGCATCATCAGCTGGAAACATCCTCTTGCTTCTCGCTTGCCTAGAGTTTCACCTGTGTTCACAACCAAGCCCGCTTCGCCCAGCCCCGGTTTCGAGAGGCAGCGCGGTGATAAACCACCTCTCCTGCTCAAGGTCACCAGGAGCTGAGCTGATGCCACCAAGAGCCCTGTGCGGCTGCACCCCAGGAGAGGACAGCTGATTAAAGCAGCCAAGCAGGTCAAGCTGGAAGACTAACTCCTTTTGACAGCACCCCATCAATCTAAATAACAGATCACAGTTTGCTTGCTAATTGCCTCCATTAAGGACGATTGGGAATCATTCAGCCAGTCCAAGTGTAGGGTTCGATGTGGAAGGGGAGCATGTATTGTGGGCAGAAACAGTTCCAATGTCAAAATCAACAACCTGGGATCGTTGGGTCTGGCATCCCCGGGGCTCAGGAGGAAACAGGCACCTCTCTCCACATCAAAGGGACACACACCCCCAGCCCCCATAATCATGGTGCACTAAGAATCCGTGTGCAGGGAAGATTTTGTCCTAACACCAAGTCAGCAAATGGCCCCCGGGGGCTGCCCATGCTGTAGGGCGAGGCTGGGGGTCGCACACCATGGGCACAGGGTGGCAGTGCTCTGCAAAGCCCACCTCCTGCGCTGGGCGCTGCTAACACCATCTGCCCTCTGCTCTAAGCAGGATGATGAAGAGGAAGGAAGGACCAAATTTGTTTTGCCTTTTTTAGTTGAGTTCTATCCTAACTCGGAAACAGAGTAAAGCAGTAGAAAATTGGGATGCTCGGTTTACAGTGAAATGGGGTAAATTTTGCAATGTTGAAGGCAGCACACAAAATCACAGTGAATGTAACTGCTGGTTGAGAGGATTAGATTTATGAGATAGAGTCGGAAAAGTATTAAAGCATTCAAAAGTATTAATTGCTCTTAAAAGCTAAGCATTGTTCTTACTCCCTCTGCTTTCCCTGGCATTTGCAATTGTGTTTGTGCTTGTCCTCTAGTAACTGGTGGCTATGATGCCCACGGCTCAGAGGCGACCGAAGGCTGGGTGCGGGCTGCCCCACCAGCTAACCTGGGGTGCCCGCAGCTCCCTCTGGAGCACCGATGGTGGCCAGTGCCAGCATCATGTCATCGGGCTCTCCAGAGCCAGAAACCAAAATTTATGGTCAGGCACTGGGGAGCTTCATTATTGCTCTTCCTCACCACAAAACCCACGGCAGTCTGGCCCTGGCGGTGGGGAGAGCCGGGGGGCGGCGTGCAGTGCTGCTGGGTCTGCAGCTCCTGCCTCCCCGGGGACAAGGGTGGCTTTCTGCACCCCAGGCTGAGATGGGTGGACCCAGCGCAGAAGGGCTGGCGTTCCCATCTGAAAGGGGCCTCCTGCAAAAGGCAGCAGGGTTAAAACAACGTTCCATTTTCAAGTCCCCAGGCTGCTCTCCAGTACACTTCTGTGCCCCCTGCCTGGGCGTCTGGCAGGCAATTTTCACCACAGATGCATTAACAGGCAGATAGCTGCTAGCACCACGCAGCCTCCCGGCACCACGAAGGGAAAAATTGCCTCAGGAAAAGCAAGGGGCATCCGCCAGCCTTCCCTCCAACCCAGGAGAGGTGTGATGGGTGTAGGGCCGCAGGGTTTGCTCCATGCTCCAGACTCGCCCCCTCCATCCTGGTGCAGCCCCGCAACTGCCGCAGTGCCCAGCCCTGCACCGGGCACTGCCACACCGGGCAGGGCTGCCAGCACCCGCAGGCTCCCGGCTCTCCAGCCCCCAGCCCCAGCCAGCCAGTGTACAGCGCCTGGTGTGAACCCACTCCCGGGGGGGAACTGAGGCAGAAGTGACTTGACCAACATGAGACAGGCAGTAGGAGATGCCTTGAGGCTCACATCTGGGTTTGTCCACTTTAATTTTTTTCTTCCTTTCTGGCACACCTCCCATGAAATGTGATGTCTGACTCTAAGCATCAGCCACGCTCACTCTGCAGTGAAGCAGGCAGCGCAGGCAAGCACTGCTCTGCCCACCTCAGCGCCGCATCAGCGCTATCCTTCCTGGCAGGTGAGGGGGGAAGAAATCAGTGGGAGCCCTGGAAAAAAAGGAAACATGATAAGCAAATCCTGGTTATTAAGATGTGAGGTTTGCTTCGTTTTCCTTCTCTTTCAAGCCAGAGGGATTAGCGCCAGCCAGATAAGAGACCTGCCAAGGCACTTCCAGCAGCCTGTTCAGCCTAGCCTCCAGCTAACTTCCAGCCAAGACGATTTCTGGAAAGCATGGGCATCTTTCTTCAGCACCCTCCAAAAAACAGGAGGGTCAGAGATGAAGCTGCTCTGGAAGCTTTTCTTGCACAAAGAATGGCTTTCCATCAGCAGTGCTGCCAGGCCCTGACAACTGTGTCCCCATCTTACCTGGGAGCGCTGCCAGCGGGTTGATATTTGCACAGCTCTTCAAAACCTGCCAGACTTCCACCAAGCCCAGAGAAGGGCCCAGCGTGGTCCCTTCCCCAGGCACCTTGGCTTGCAGCGTGCTGCAGCCCGGCACCCGCAGGACGGGGTGGCTCAGGGCAGCTGTGCTCTCCTGGGGCTGCAGATGTGGAGATGGAGCAAAACACAACCCTGAGCACAGAGAATGTGCTGCCTGGGCTCTCAGAACCTGCACATTTTGTTCTCTTCTAATAAAGGGGGCTCTTTTCCCAGGGACACTGCCCTTCTCTCTCTGAGCCCTCATCAGCCTGTCTAGCCTGCCTCTGCCATGGCAAGGGGGGGGAAATGTTTTGCTTTTGAGTGAAAGCCAAGCTTTTCACCAGCATCTGGGATGTGGAGCTCCAGCAGGGACCCAGAGCACTGCAGGGACCGGTGCAAGACAGTAGTGCCATCGCCCCGTTGGCCCACAGCCACTTGCACAGCGGCCCAGGCTCCGGGCAGGGCTGTGGCTTTCACACCGCCCAGGGTGACCAGCTGCGGGGAAAGCGGTGAGACCATTGCTTGCATGAGTCCCAGGTGCATAGGAGCAGACAGGGGTGCCACAGATCACTCCCGCTCCTCAGCAACTCCTCCCCTGCTGCTGCATCCTCACTCAGGACCTGGTGCTATAGGTGACATGCTCCCAGCATTTCAAATACCTCTTTGGGCTGGCGGGTGGATGGTGACCTCTCTCCAAGGAGCAGCGCACATCCCCTTCCCTTCCTTCCTTGGCCTGGGCTCTTGTCAAGGTGAGCAGGGAGTGCAATACTGAAACATGGTACTTCATGTCCAAGTTCATATGTCTCCTGTTGAAGGAGAAACATGTTTTGTCCCAGAGGATGGAAAGCAGCTAATGAAAGATTTAATTGCCATACCTAGTGGGAGAGGGAGAGCAGGAGTTACTCACCTCTCTCTCACCCAGAGTCAGAAGGCAGCACCTGGAGTGAGGAGGGAGCTTGAGCTCCCTTTGATATGATAATCTTACCACTTACAAAAGATGCAAACACAGAGTCAAAGTCGCTGAGGAAAACCAGACAGGCACAGGAAGATCTGGAAAGCCGGTATCATACCTCCAGGTTTCTTCTTCAGCGTGAGGGAGGCAGCAGTGACTAATGGGCAAAGCCCCGGGGGTGCTTGGATGCTTTCCCCGGCACCCAGGGCACGGTCCCTCAGCTTCACTGCCCCTGTCCCCGCGCCTGCCACCTTTGGAAAGGAGAGGCATCGGACAGGACACCTGATGTATATCTGCCTGTGAGGACAGTCAGCTGCAGAGAGCACCTACCAGGAGTCTTGTCAAAACACCCAGAGAGGCAGATCGTCACCTGTGGTGGTGAAGTGATGTCACCCCCAAAGACTAAACGGTGACACATGACCTGGGCACAGGGATCTTGTCATCACCCTCTGAAGTAAGGCAGCTGCTTTCAGTGCCTGAAACACCCATGCAAGGAGCAGCTCCGAGATTTCCCACTTGATGCCAGAGGAGAGAGGGAAGTAGGATCACCATTTTTCAGGAAATTCTGACATTTTGAAATTCCTCCTCAGGCAGACGGGTAAAAGAAAAAAAAAAACACCAAAAAAACCCCCACATTCATATTTCCATGACAAAAACAATTTTGGAAGTGTTATAGTTCAACAGACCTGGTACATTTCCTTCCAAAACTTTAAAATGTTGCATTATAATATAATTCACAGCATAAAATGTTCTCTTGGAATAAAAAGGTGCTTTAAAGCAAGGATTTTGTAAGAACTTTTTCAAAAGCAGAAGTCACCGACATCAGCAATTCATACAGAAATTCAGATCTCAGTGAAAAAGCTTCCAGAGAAATGTCCTGGAGGAAGATGCTCACCCAGCCCTCGAGTGAGCTGGGCTGTCTCAGACCGTGCAGTGGCCTGGTGGGGCTCTCCTGGCCCCTGCAGGAGAGGTGAGGTGGGAGGGGGTCTGCACCTTGCGTTGTGCAGCTGTGGCGTGCAAAGGGGGTTACAGCCAGGGAGGGCTGTGGCGTGGAGGTGCTCCCTGGCACCTGCCAGACCACCCATCCCTCGGTGCAGCGGTCCACAACCAGCAGCTGATGACGTCACATCGTTTCTCTGACCGTTCATCAATTTTTCCTAATATCCATGTTCTTCCAGAAACAACCATGTCTCTCTCTGCACAGCGCACAAGGGACCTTTCAGTCATATCGCAATATGATAAACACTAGTGAAAAGGGTCCCCGTTCCAAAGGGGGAGCAAAGAGGTGCTCGGGGCAGAGGCGCAGCAGAGCTCGTGGGCTGGGCAGCAGCAGCAGGGCAGCGCAGCTGCAGCAGGCGACACGCTAGGCACAGCGGCAGGGCATGAATGAGCGGACAAATATTTGGAGGCTATCAGCATGCACATATAATAAAAGCCAATTAGACGCATATGACAGATTGTAAACCTCTTGTGTGTTGTTTAAAAAAAACATGTTTTCAGCTTGTCTGCCTTTAGAGAGCTTCTCAATAACAGTTTTACTCTGGCTGAGAAATTACAGGCATCCCGCCCACGCTGCACGAAGCCTGACATTTCCAATCACATCTTCTTCCTTTTCATTTTTAACAGGAAAAAAAAAAAACACAAAACCAAAAAACACAAAACACCTCAACATGACTTACCATTTGCAAGTTGAGCCAGATATGGTTTCATCAACAACTGATGGAACCGATCAAATGGCATTATGTCTTATAAATAGCATACCTGTACTGCTAGTGCAGCATGCATGGGTCGAGAGACTGCCCTACACGAGCTTCCAAAGCTGGTAGTACATTCAGCAAACCGGCTCTGGAAAAGACAGTGACATTATAATTTCTGCCATGACTTCATGCAAATAAAGAAGCAGGCTTCATCTTGCGTGAGCTCCAGCCTGTGGCCATGGCTGTGCGCTGCCTCGTCCATCAGGGCTAGTGGGGCTGGATTGCTGCAGGGGTGAGGGCAGAGGTTCGGGGAGCTCCGGTCCGAGGGTGAGCAGCCCCCGGGAGCAGGCAGGCGGCCAGATGTTTCCCTGAGAAGATGCTGGGCACGAGAAGCCAGCTCCCCTGGCAGCCCGAGGGCCGGGTGGTTGCAGCGGTCCTGGCTGTGGGCACAAGGGAGGCAGGACCTCTCTGCCACATCCCCACCATGGCCAGCACCACGGGCACCTGCTGCTCCAGCACCCCGAGGGGCGAGAGGGCAACAAGCCACCTGCTGGTGTGGGGAGAAGCCCCGGGAAGGGAAACTGCCCCCCACACAAATAGCGGGTGCTGCTCTTGCCAGCGTCCGGCAACGGGCAGGTTTGTTTCCCTGCATTGTACATGCAGCTGCCAGTCGCCACGCCGAGGGCTCGCAGCTCTCACAGGCTGTTACGGAGAGGCAGTAAGGACTGGGGAGCGCCCGGCTCTGCCGGCCCGGCGATGATGGTAGGCACCGAAGCAAGTGAGCTCTGGCCTTTGAGAACATAAAGGAACAGGAAATTTCTATAGTTCCTGGCAAACCCACACACAAAACCACGGCACCAGAGTGTCTTAAAGGCTTAGAAACAGCAGAAAGGAGAAAAAACCTGACACTGCGAGCCTTTCCTAAATTTCATGATATTTGAGCCAATTACATTTTTACTCTTGTTCCTGATGTCTGACTGAGAATTTCAGAAAATTTAATGCTGGCTTTACTGGGGAAGAAATACGATGTGAAGATAATTTTAGTTTCCAAAGAGCCTGCTTCAAATGGCTGTGATTTTGCTTTCAGCTGGTGCAAAAAGCTGGACTGACACCTTTTGTTGAATAATGCATCTGGGATAACCTTCTCCGCTGCAGGGAGAGGTCTGGCACACAGCCCTGCCCCGATTACACCCTGCTTAAGTGCTATTTAGTTGCTTTCAGGGGATTACAACAGGGAGTGGGCTTTGTCCTGGCTCTGTGCACAGCAAAAGATGTCATTATTCTCCAGGAGAACTGGTCTACAGATGGATCTTTGTGTTATTACATGCAAATAATCTTCATCTGAAAGTACCTGCCGCTCATAACGTTGAATCTAGCATTCAACTAACAATCGCAGCCATTATCCAACAAACGTTAAAAAGAAGGGGGGGGGGGGGGGGGGGGGGGAAGCAGCCAGGGGGCAGGAGGATGGTTTGTCATGGCAGCATCACTGCCTGGCCTCGGCTGTCACCCTCCCTGCCTCTGCAGGAGGTGCCGCCTATGCATCAGCCGAGACCCCCGGAGCCCAGCCGCGAGTGACCATCGGCACCTCGTCCCCCTGCCATGTCAGCGCCCCTCAGGGAAGCCGGGCACGTGTGGCCGCCTCCCCTGCCCGCCGGGACACCTGCCTCATGCCAAGCTCCCCCAGCAGGGTTTTTAAACACAAAATCATCTTGCACCTTCCAACAGAACTATCCCCCAGACTGCCTGACTTAGCATTCAGCGTGCAGTAAACACATCAGTATAGGCATGACATCCCGTATATTTTGGCCCGCCTGACAGTGCTGACAGCGCTGCTCAAGGCGAAACACTCCGTTAATCCCAGCAGCCACCCAGGGCGGGCAGGTTTAGCAGGAGGGTCAGTGCCGATGCTGGCAGGTGAAGGAGATCCCACCATCCAGCTGCCTTGGGAGACACTGGCCCCTGCCACCGGCCACCCCAGTGACACAGGGAGGACGGCCACGAACCAAGCTGGGCACATGTGCCAGCGCAGCGGGTAGCCTCTACAGTGCTGGGGACACACTACCCGCGCCCACTGTGGTTCCTATGGAGGGTGCTGGGCACCCCTTTTTTTTTTTTTTCACCAACCACTTTGAGACACAGCTGCAAAACACTGTACAGGCGGCTGCAAACCCCCCTTACTGCTGCCAGGTTGACTCTGCCTGGGTGCAGACTGGGCACTGGTGCCCTGGGGACTGACCATCAGGCAGGACAGCCTGCTGCCACCCTCCTCCTGCATATACCCCACTTGCTCTGGTCTCTGGGCACAGGCAGCCCAGCTGTCCAAGGGAGGAGTCAGCTGGCATCCCCACAAAGTGGTCCCCAGGTGCTGGGAGCACTGGGATGCAGAGTAAGCTGAGCCCCCTGCTCTCCACTGCAGCCACCCATGGGGCCACCACTTTTGTAACCACTGCACAGGGCTGCCACCAGCCATTGAAGCCTGTCCCCACAGTGCCCTGCTGCGTGAGCCCACTGTGCTTGATGCCAGCCCACCCAGGCAACACCACCCCCTCCACCAGCTCTCTGTGGGACAGTGGTACAGAGCTCCTCTCTGGTGCACCCTGTACACAGGAACAAAACCCCACAGAGCTGGCAGAAAGGTGCTGGAGGGGCAGGGTAGGAATGCCATGGCCGTCCCAGGGGCTGCATGGATCCACAGCATTGATCAAGCTGTCATAATTGTCACCTCAGGGTCTGTTGGAACACTTGGAGCACAGGGCTGTCTGGCCCTACAGTGATAGATGGGGCACATGGGCATGGGGCCATACCTAAATGCCATTAGGAAAGCAGAGTTTAAAAAAAGTGAAAGGTGCAATAAAGAAAAGGCCAAAAGCAGCAGGATTAACCTCATTAATTGTGTGGTATCATAGTAAAAATCTGTTTGTTGATGAGGGATCTGTCCATATGAATATTTGCTGTGGTTTACATGCAATCCCAAATGATATGGGGAGATGAGATGCAGCGTCTTTGCCTCACACTCTTCTAGCAGCCTTCTGAGTACTGACAAGTGAGGATATTGCCCATTCTGCAGAACCAAAGGCAGGACTGGGGAACACTCCAGTTTTCTTTTTTGAAGCAACCTCCAAGCTAAGAAAAGATGCTGGGCTATTGAAACCTTGCCCAGAAGAAAGGGCTCACCCAAACCCAGGGCAGACATCCTGTCTCCAGGATGACACATGCCTGAAGAAACCAGAATTAAACCAATTACAGAGGATAAAGGACAGAAACTATGGGCAGGAGATGCAGGTCCCAGGGTAGAAACAAGAGCTGTAGGGGTAGAGGTGGGGATAACTCCTCCGTGTAGGTCAAGAATGACCTGAACTTGCATGCAAAAACCTGTGATTTTTACCGGCAGGGAGCAGTAGTCCAGCCCTCAGACACACCAAGGCCAGATCCAGGAGCTGCTCAGCAGCAAACAGAGAAACACAGGTCAACATGCCAGCAGGACACAGAAGCTTTTAACCTGGAAAAAGCTCTTGACCTCTCCTGGGGAAAGTTTCTGCTCAGCAACTTCCAGAGAGAGATAGCTGGGAGACCCCAGGCAGGTAAGGGGAGGGAGGTGCAAGTAGAGCAGCACATGCAGAATATCACTGTTCCTACCACACATATGTTATCCTAACAAACTGCCACGAGCAGTATGAGCAAGAGCAATCTAAGCCTATAACCTGCAGGCATATACCCTACCCTGCCCCACTACTCACCCAGTCCACCCTCTGCTCCAAGTCAGGCTCCTTGTTAAGAGGGCCCTGGTGTGCTTAATAAAAAGGCTCATCAAAGTCAAATCAAGGACTTAAAGACAGCCTGCTGTGTTTTCCAGAGAGGTGATTCTCAGAGCAGCTGCTTAGAGACATGCTGCACTTCTTGGTATCCAGCTCTTTCTGGAAACTCAGCAGAGGAGAGGAGACTGGCTGGTGCTCAGCATGGCTCTGCCACAGTGCCTTGCTGCCTGAGCCTGCTGTGTGATGTGGGTATTCTCCTGCCCAGTGCATCAGCCTGGCCGCATTATCCCAGCCACAAGCGGGAACCCTTTTACCATTCTGCATTTGAAGTCAATCCTTTGCTTGAAGCTGCTTCTTTGCAGGGTGCTGGGGACTTGGCTTTCCCTGAACTGCAAAGGACAGAGAAGCTCCATGCGTCCTGCTCTGGGGGATTTAAGTGCCAGGCCTGGACTAATTTCCTTCACAGCCCCATGTGGATGTTGCTATCACAGAATAGCAAGTGGCTTTGGAAGCAATTGGATTTCACAGCATACCTGCCCAGTCCTAGGGAGCTGCCTGATACCAGTGTTCCTGCACAGGTCTCCATGCCCAGCTGTGTGATGCAGCCTGTGCCCAAGCACCTTGGGACGGGAGCTTGACCACTGGCACGTGTCTGGGAATAGGGACAGAGCTTGCTGGTGACAGTCCAGGTGCCTTGGCCCCATAGGAAAGCATCAGGGAATACTCACAGTTAAATACTGGCAACTTAAAGAAGGAAAAGTGGTCAAAACCTTCCCTGTGTAAAATTTTTGCAAGTTACTTTATCACAAGGGCAGGTGAAAGGCCCCTGGTTACAGTGGGCAGAGGATAGGGGAACATCTCCAGACCACCTTCAGGGACCCCCACCAGGCAGGGCAGCCCCTCTCACCCTGGGCAGCAGCTGCAGCCCATAAACGCCTCAGCCCTTATTTTCTGCTGAGGACAAAAGCCATCAACAAAGTCCTAATTAAAAAACAACCATGAAGCAAAAAGCACAGCTAATTGCTTTTTGACTGCAGAACAAAAGCTGCTCCTTTGCCTAATTACACAGTGAAAATGAGAATTCAAACCCGAATTATAAGTAATCACACAAGCAAAGAAATGGGAGTGAATGCCTATAGGAACCTGAACACACGCCTGAGCACAAAGACAAGGCAACAGCTATAAAAGGGGGATGACAACGAAAGTATTTAAGAGTCATTATATTGAGTTAATCTGCTGCTCCTCAAGTACCTTCCTCCACCGAAGGTGCATCCTGGGGCACTGAAGCTCCACAATACTCCCGAGAAGTCCTACGGGTGAAATCATGGGCTGCCTCTGGCAAGGGGACCGCATTGCCCAGCAGCGCTCGCTCACCCACCGAGCCAGAAGAACCGGAGTGCAGCCCCCCACCCAGGGCACACCATGCTTCTCCCACCTTCTCCCACCTCCTCCATGGGTCTAAGCCAAGCTGGCATGCTCTGCAGGGACAGAGAACACGCATGTCCCCTGAGGGCAGAGCTTCCCCACAGACAGGTGCCCCAGGCTCCCTGTGGGGTGGCAAAGGGTCTGCAGGGACGGACACCCCAGGTGGGAACCCGAGCCCCGCAGCTCGTCGTGTCCCAAGGCCACATGGTGGCCCACGTGAAGTGAGCCGAGTGGCCTGTCTCTGGGATGGCAGTGGGCCTGCAGCACTGCGGGGAAAAGGGAAAAAATCCTTTTGTTCCTAGAATAATCAGTGTGGGAGAAAGGAGGTGGGGAAACAGGAGGAGAAAAGTAGGTTACACTGAAAATCTCATGGTCCGCGTTGGAAAAGCAAGTCCCGTGCTCCTGAGGGCTGCGTGGAGATGATGGTCAGGAAAGATGGAAACAGTCAAATTAATGTGTCCTTACCCAGAGGACAGTTAACCTGCAGAGCTCCCTGTGCCAGGAGGTCCTCGCATCAAGTACGAGGTGGCAGGCCATGGAAAGGGGATGGCGCTGGACAGTATAGGGTGCCTCCTCGCCGAGATGCGGTCCGACACCTCACCTGGCCCCACTGAAGACAAGACTTGCTGTTGTCCTGAGGCCCTAGACACCACCTGGGCAGCCGGGTACCAGGAGGGCAGCAGCACAGAGGAGGCACCTGGCCAAGAAGCAGCGTTTCCCAGTGGCCAGAGCATGGGACCGTGACTTGGCCCATGGCACAGGCAGGCAGGAGCCTTTGCACCAGCCACCCTGGCTCAGTCACCGCTTCCACTGCACCCGTGCGTGTGGCTCCCACCTTACGGCGGGCAGGCAGAGCCTGTTCAGGGAGCTGGGTACAGGAGGGCTCATGGTGCTGGGTAGCCATGAGTTGTGCTACTGGGAACCTGCCCTCCAGGCTAAACCCCCTGCCCAGGTCCAAACCGGCCCCAGATGCAGCAGCATCCACGACATTTAAGCCCAATTATTCCCACTTGCAGTAAGGACCAGAGCGTGCTCTCCCTGCAATGCCGAGTGCTGCATATGAATCAATAGCTCATTTCTTTCTCTTATCAGAGGGGATCAGGGAGGGAGAGACCATCAACATGAGGAAATCAAAGAAAATGGAAATGGCATAGCAACAAGCTGATGGCTGAGCGAGCCTCGCGATATCAGCTGGAGGTCGTTCTTCTCTTCATGCTTCATGAAGAGTGCCAAGGGACTGCCACATCGCTAGCAAATTCAGAGGTGCTGGGAGATGCAAAAGCCTTTTGTCACCAAGTTTTGTAAGCACAGCACCAAGTTGCAGCTCGCCCAGGGGGTGGGAGCTCTGGTTTGGCCCCATGCTGAAGAAACAGCCTGAGGCCACCAGCCCAGTAGGGACAGACTCTGGCCAGGAGCCACAGCACAGCCTGGGCATTCTGCACCCAGCAGAGGAATGGCTGGAGCTTGTGCCCAGCACCACATGTGTGGTTCCTGGGCATGGCCAGTGGTTATGGGGGACAAGATCCTGCCTCAAGTCATATCCCCTCCCTCCAGAGCTGGCTGCACTGGGAGGGTCAAACTCGGGCAACGTGGTGCAAGGCTGGGGACTGAACTGCCTAGATACCGACCTCCTGGGGCCATGGTGCTGCTCTCGGTGCCCAGCAGAGATGTATGCTGGTGCAGTACATACCCACATCCATATCACCCCCTGCCATACCATCCCCTACCCATAGCTCCAGCACTAAAGCCCCACAGAGCCCAGACGTGGCTGCAGCGCTGCTAAAGCGCACTTTCCTCCAGGGCAGCCTTGTTCTCAGCAGTAATGATCTCACCCTTCATAGACAGATCCCCACAGGTTTCTGAAAGAAAGTAACTGCTTGAATGTGTCCCAGTCCCCAGAAATGGCGAGGGGGAAACTGCTAGCCTGCGATTAAACGTTTTTCAGTGATAAAAGCAGCATCCCAAGGATGATGGCATTGCCCAGCCTTGAAGTCTCTGTTTAGCAGACACAGCCAGCATGCACCAGTGGGTGCTCTTCCCAGGTGGCTGTGTCCGTCAGGCAGCTGGGGAGGCTCACGTGCACGCTGCTGCGCCCCAACCCTGTACTGCTCAGTCACTCCGTGGCAGGGATAAAGGGCCATCCAGTGCCACTGCTGGAGGGCCCAGCCATCGAGCCTGTCCCCCCTCAGCCAGCACTCTAGGAAAGTCCATCAGGTTTTTAACTTCAGTAAATTCTGACCACTAATTGCACCCAGTTAGCCATTCCAATAAGCTATAAACTCCCTTGTGAATGTTACAGCCATCACCAGCAGTCCACTGGGCCATAATGATCACCTGTATCATTTGTAAACACAAAATTACCCTGATGTTCTGTAGGAGGATGCTGCTCCCCTCGATCCAAAAAGAACCAACTCCCTTTCAGGGCAGCGATGCCCTGCAGAGGGGACAGGGAGCATGGCATCCCCAGCTGAGGGACCCTGGGTCAGAGCCTGGCAGCACCCACTGACTCTCACAGGCACCATCTTGTAAGAGAGGATTTAAATGTTCATCTACCTTGCATCAGAGGCTGCTTTTGAAAATCCTTGCCTGCCTTGCTGTGCCCAGATACCTCTGAGGTGGCCAAAGGTAAGTAAGATTTGAGAGGAATCATGTCTGAACCACCTGTCTCCCCCAGGATCACACGCTATGCTGTATTTGCCCTCAGTCCTCAGCAGAAGCAGAAGCCCTGCACAACAGCCTGGAGAAGGACGACCAAGATAAGCACATGAAGTAATTAAGCTCCAGCTCACATCTCCCCCACGTCCCCCAGGCTTGATGTGTGCTCTGGACACAGGAGAATCACACACTGGAGTTGTATCAAATGCTGGAGGGTAGGAGAGATGCTCACAAGAAACAGTACATATTTTTCTATTGAAGAGAATTTTTCAAGGGGAAAGCAATATACCCAGTTAAAAAAAAGAAGTGAGACTAACAGCAGCCGGCCAGCCTGGCTGTGGTCATCACCCTCTGAGTGCCTCTAACACTCCGGATACAGCTCAGCACCTTGCCTGGTGGATCACTGTTAGCTGCAGCACTCTGACATGGGAGACGGCTGGCAGAAAGGCATCATCTTCCTTGCTGCTCAGTGTGGCATCTCTGCAGAGATGCTCTTCAACAAGAGCTGCCAGCCGGGGTGCTCCGCAGCTCCTGTGAGACCGTGTACCCACAAAGAGCCCACCCCGGCAAGAGCTCAGCCAGCCTGGCACCAGCTCCTCCTGCACGAGCCCCAGCACAGCCGGCAGGTGGGCAGCAGGGTGCTGAGGGGCACCAGCCTGACCCAGCTGTGGGCAGCTGCAGCCCTTCCTCCCAGGAAGAAGAGACTGGGACCCAGGAGACCCAGACTTGCTGGGGCCACCAAGGGAAGTCAGGAGCAGGGCTGACTGTGGGGAGAGTTTGGGGGCCAGGGGAGCGGGCAGGTATGGGCTGGAGGAGGGAGGATGGGGCAGCTCTAGGCTGGGGCTCTGGCAGCGGGGCTCATCATTAAGACTCGCCAGTCCCAATCCGCCCCTCCTTCCTCCTGCCCAAATAGCTGGGGTCTGGCTTTACCTCGGGAAGGAGAAATGCTATTTATCATATTTCTTGCAAATGTTCTTCTGCCTCAGCAAACCAGCACTGGCTTACGTAAGAGACCTCTGGGATATTTGCAACAGGCGAAGGCATTTGAGCATGCAGGAGGTGTGTTTTGTAACACAGTGTACGCTCATGCGAGCAGGCTGGGGACGCAGGCAGGAAGCTGCTGCAAAGAAAGAGCCAGCACTACAGTCCCAGAGCTGTGATGGCGCTTTTAGTTCCTCTTCCCCAGAGAAAAGACCAAAGAGCAAGGGATGGCATTCTCCCTGCCAGCTTGTACTTAAGCAGACTGCCTCTGAAAGGCAAGAGTCTGTGAACAAGAGCACAGAGGCCTGTCACAGCCCTGAAACCTCAGGGTCTGTCTGATACCTGACAGGATCTTTTGTTCACAGCTCACGGTGCTTAGGGTCCAGAGCCAGAAGAAAATCATCAGCATCAACTCTCCTTGTTCACTCATTTGGATTCAGCACAGCATCTCCTTTCCCATCCCATCCCTAAGCCAACCCTGCCACCAAATCTCCCACACGTTCCAGGCAGCACCATGGCTGCTGGGTTAGAGACACCTTCCCAGCAAGAAGAATCCTGTAGCATCTATGCTAACCATGAACATGTCTGCAGCTACAGCTGTGGGACTTCAGGGAAGCAGCAATCCTGTCTGGTTTATTCAACAACTAGTATAAAATCTTTGCCATGATTCAGTTGACTCTGGTGCAGAAAGAGTCAAAGAAGCTCTAGGTACACCCTTGGGCTTCAGATCTGGGGGTGGTGCAGCAGGAGTATCTAGTGGTTATAGGACTGGTTATATTGGTTATAGGATGTTTATAGGTTCCAGCATTTAGGTCACCTGCGATCAGTCTCAGTTTCATGTGCATTGGCCTCTTGTCTGACCTTATTTCAGTCAAAGCAGCAGGAATCCCGGACACTTTGGCATCAGGCTGTCCCAGGGCTCTCGCCGGGGAGATGCAGAGGGATGCCAGGAGCTTTGGAAACTCGACTGGCAATCCTTCCATGCTTGGTTCTGCATTTGTACCATGGGGTTGCAAGACACCTGCCTGGCTCTCATTTGCTTTGTCTCCTTCTGTGGTGATGCTCTGGTGCTGGGACCAAGTCATGACAGCAAACCAGGCAGCTGCTGGGCTGAGACCTTGTGCTTGTGCATTTCAAGCAAAAGCTGACAGCTAAATAAGGCCTTGTGCTGGACTGCTGCACAGGTAAACCCTCTTCCACGGTCAGATTCACTGTGCTCTGCCTGCAAAGATAAAGACAGAAATTTAGTGCAGAAAACAAGAAGAACTTCTTGAGTGGTGGCTGCACTCAAGTGGTGAGTGGTAACAACAATAGCTTGTTACAGGAGTGTGGGCACCTTCGGGGTCAGAGCATTCCTCACTCTGCACTGGCAAAGGATAAATACATCTAGTCCAGCCTTCGTGGTGGCTGCTCGTTCAACCTGTTAGTCAGACGCCTGCACTTCATGGATTCCTCAAGGCCCTTTGGCAGGCTGGGGTATAGAAGCTGTTTTGAACCTGCAGCAATGCCCAAGGGTTATGAGCTGGGTGCTGCAGGCTGGGGCCAGGCTGCTCGGTCGGCACATTCCTCTGCAGTCCCTATAATTTAGTAAACAACAAGGAGAGTGGTGCTGGCAGGCGGAGGTGGCTTGCCCTTACACATGAGATTACTGAATTTCAGGGCTATAAAAACAGGACTCGCAGCCGGAATAAGGCAAAAGACTGGTGGATCACTCACCTGGAATAAGTCGGGTATGATCCCACAGCAGAGGTGAAGGGAAGATTTAATTCCTGCTTATCTTCCAAATGCTCTGCTGGGCTAGCTTTAAAATCACCGTGCTTTTAAGGGAAGCTATGGCAGTTGCTGAGCAGGAAATCCTGCAGTGACAACCACCTGAACTCACTGGAAGAGATTGTGGCCCTTGCACCCAGCCACACAGTCCCTTGCCCTGCCCAGTCTCCCCCAGCTCCTCTGCTGGTGGAATTCCCCTTATGCCATCCCATACCGTGTCAGAGGCAGCACACACTTAAGCCATCACAATGCACTGCACTGGTTTATACTGTTTGCATATACCTCTTAGCATTATAGATTTGGCCTTTGTCTTTGTTATTTGTGTCTCCAGTTCTTCCCCTACTAAGTACATTAGTTGCCATGGAAACAATTATTTCATTGGTATAAGTAATCTTCACAACAACCACAAAAGCACCAAAAAGTCAGTTCATATGCTGCACCTTCCACTTAATTCAGTTAGTTGCTAATTAGCTCTTCCCTTTAAAGTGATCAAAATCTCTGCCACCAATAATCTGTAGGGAAAAGTAAAGAGTTTTGACTGGCTGCTTTGATCGTTTTGTGCAACCACCATCCAGCCGCTCAGGCTCAGCGTGGGAGGACCAGAGGACATCAGCTGGATGTAGGAAGCACCCGGCAACTCGCAGCATCAGTGCCCAAACCGCTGAGCAAAGCAGAAGGACCCAGCACAGTCCCAGTGCCATGGAGCTGACAAAGTCATTGCACCGGGGCAGAGGGTGCAGCATCCCCGCGCAGTGACGTGGGGATGCCGTGGGGACACCTCGCTTGGGAACCCACCAGAGCTAGCGCACTCCAGACTGAGCAACCCTCACTCAGCAAGCTCCTCTTTTGCGCCGTGCAGGCAGTGAAAACGCTGTTTCCTGCTGCGTGCCAAAATAATGGGTCCTCAGGTGACGAGGGAGAAAGAAGCGGGTAGCAGGGGCCCTGCGGGCATCTCGCTGCTGGGCATCGCAGCTGGCGGTTACTGCCTGCAGCAGCGACAGCAACAGCTTTGCTGGGCCAGCCTCTGCTGCACCCCGCATCACACAGGTCCTGCGCCTCAGCATCCCTGGGCAGCTCTTCAGAAAATGAACCCTGCTTTGCAATATACCAAAGTTTATCCGAGGGTTTACATTAATGAGAGATGATTAAAGTCCCAAATCAGGCTCTCAGAAGGTGTCTGATGGCACACCTGGAGCTGGCCTCTCAGCACAGGACACCAGCTGAGCCACCCAGTGCACGAGTGCCAGCTGGCCACTGCTGGCTGTGGGGCTGCAGGGCCGACATGCGGGGTGGTTGGTTGGTGGAGAGGGCACTTTGCATCAAGCCCTAGCTAGATTTGTGGAAGCAGGCTTAGGTGGATCCAGGGGTGAGAGGGAATATGAGCTGGGCACGTCATGCCACCTCTGCCCGATGAGAGAGAAGTGGCTCACCTGAGGATGCTCCAGGCTGATAGCCTCGTCATCCTCTCAAGTGCTGCTGAGTGTGAGGTGTCAGATGAGCACTTCTGGGTGTCTGGTGAGAGCTGATTATGCAGAGCCAGGCTAATATTAGCAGTCAGACAAGCTCTTTGGTCTGGAAAGGAATAGGCAAAAAGCAGACTGGAAAAACTAACCTGATCATAAATCACTCCCAAAGAAGCTGATGTCTCCAGTGATCCATCCACAAGAATAAACCCAGGGACACCCCCTGGACCGTGATCAGCCAGGCTGGATCCACAGGTTACAACAGCAAGGGCTGAATGTGTCAACAGGATGGGACAGACTGAGCCACTGGCTTATTTCTCTTCTTTGTCTCTACACAGGGAAAATTTACTGCAGCTCAAATAACAACACGGCAATTAATTCTTCCTGCCTTCTCTATTTGGCAGTCATTGCAGCAGGGAACTGATAGCAACATTTCTGAAGGTTAGGAGCAGTGCTCAGGAGGTCACAAGCCTGGCAATCCGTGAATCCTGAACAGAACTCCTACACCATCACCTCTTCTGGATGTTATCATGTCTTGTTTTCTTTTTACTCATGAGAAACTTGTTCCTCTAACATGTGCTGCTAACTCCTCAAAGACTTTGAGATGTTCTGGGATCAGCACCAGCTGGCTGGTGGCTGGAGGGACCACAGAATCCTCCAGCAGCTCCTACCTGCTTGGTGCTGAGGGTGTGAGTGCTGGAGCTACTCTGGTCTCACCACATTTTTTGGTCAGCTGGGGAAATCAGTGCTGTTCACTGTCAGCAAATGGCGCCCCTGGGGAGATGCTCCTGGAGGACCTGAGACGAGCAAATCGCTTCAGAGATAACTGAAGCAGCTGTGACTGCTGCTCCAAGCCCATTGCAAGAGACAGCGGTGGGGACAGAAAGACAAAAAACCATCAGTTTTTTAAGTCAGTCAGCTGGTTAAATCAGAGGCCAATTCAGCAGCCAACAATAATTTGGACAGAAGAAGTCCAAAGAGATCTCCAGAGTTTGGGGAGACCCCAAACACTCTAATACAAAGGGCCCAGTCCCAGATGGAGAAAAGCCTTTGGTGGCAAAGGGATGTGAAGAAAACCCTTAATTACCCCTGGGAGGAGAGAGCTCATGTTTGCCAGCTGACTGTCACATTTCTCTTAGCTTGCACAGCCAACACCTCTCTTTTCTGTGGTTGTATGGCACTGTGAACCACGAAGTTGCAGCCCATGCCTGGTCTTCCAGCATGCTGCCACATCCAGGGAACCCGGAGGGAGCACAGGCAAGGTGTGCAGCTGTGAATTCTTTTGCACTAGTGCCCATCTCTAAAGTGGCCCAGTCCTGCAATGTGGGCTGCGGTGGAACGGAGCCCAGTGGGACGGGGCAGCACGGAGTCTGGTTGCTGCTGGCCCAGTTCCCTTGTGCCTCCAGGAGGACTCAGGGGGGAAGGCGAACTGCTTGCAAATGGGGCACTGTCAGGTCAGACAATCTATTTTCTGTCCCCTCCCAGCAACTCTGGCATTATTAGAAGGTGCTGATGTCTCCAGATTGATAAACAGGAGCAGAGGAGCTGCAAGGGAAGGTCACTGGTAATCACACGCCAGACAGCCTGATTGCTTTTTCATATTGCCAAGCGAGGCATCCTGCCTGTGAAGTGTCACCCTCTGGGCTGAGCTTTGTACACACAGGGACAGCTCATCCCAGAGAGGGCACATGATATGTGGGGTCCAGGCCACTTTCTGACTTGCCTTCCCACAGCTCTCCCTGCCCTGGTGTGGGAGCGCCAGGCTGAAATGCAGCCACTCCACTCCAGCGCCTGTGTTGCCTAAACAAAATCAGCTTTTCTTTCCCACAGTCCCTGCGCAATCCCACAGCTTAGAGTGTCTTCACTTCTAATGCCATCACTTCTCATCCTGCACGCTCTTTCTCTCCTTACGTTCCTGTATCTGCCTGCCTGTTCCCACCCGCGCGGTGTGTTTCACACAGGGACTATAAGCCAGGGCTGCACCAAGGTCTGGCCTTTTTTAAGTGCGTTCTGGGAGACTGGACTTGCTGTAAGGACTTGAAGGCTCAGGTTCAGCTGGCCGAGTTGCCCCTAGATCGCCTATTAGCTGCTCAAGGCTTCATTCCCCAGGACCACTCCGCAGAGGTGGAGAACAAGCCATTCAAGCAGCTTCCAGAAGTGGTTCGCAGGTCAGTTCCCTGATGAAGATACCAGCGTCATTAACAGGGCTCTGTCTCTGCCCTGGTAACCAGGCCTTTCTTGGGGCTCCCGCGGTGACCACCCATGCGATGCCCTGATTGAGGGGACTGTGGGTATCTGGCTCCAAGGCTCAGCCCGCTTATGTCAGCTCCCTGCTGGAGCAGGACAAGATGCTGGAGGCAGTGGGACAGTCCCTGCACAGCACCCACCCCACCACAGATACAACACGTGCTGAGGTCACCGTAGCCCCACCAAGAGCCTTTCAAGGTCCTCTGTGCCGTCTCATGGCAGATCTCAGCTCTACACCCAGCTTCAGCCAAAACCCACCGATCTGCCGCCCGCAGCCCCAAGTAGCCTGGGCAAGCTCTGTGCTGCTGTACATGGGCACCACCAAGGTGCCAGGAGTGTCCTCAGCTCCGATGTCTTCATAGCACATGGGAAATGCTACAGGCATGGCTGATAACCCAGATTTATTTTTCTGGAACAATGGATGCATTTTAGGTTTTACTGGGGGGGGGGGGGGGGGGGGGGGGGGGCGGGGAGGGGAAATAATTACCTTATTAAATGACTCCCAAACAAACTTCTACCTAGGTTTGTACAGTGTACACTAAACCATTCTTATAAACAGGCTTGTCAGCAAGGCAGCAAGTCATTAGAAAAGGGTAAAATTAAGCCACGAATGACAATATTTTAATAAGAAAATCTGTCATGCCTTCAAAGTGAAAGCAAACTAAAAAACCATCAAATCAGTAAAATCTGGGGAGAGGAAAACTAATGAACTATTCTTAGAGAGGTTACCCATCCTTGAAAAATCCACAAACACACCGATTTCCTATTCTGTGCCACCTAAAAGGTACAAAAATGTTCTTGTTCCAGTAGCACCTTCCATCCCAGGCTCTGTAAGCACAACACAAGACTGTCCAATTGCGCAAGCAGTTACCTGCACCACAGTCATTCTTCTGTTTAGTTGTGTGTGGCATTAAGTACCTCTCTCTCGCACACATGGCATAAGCCAGAGATGTTTCACTGGATTTACCAGGTTAATTCTGAAGTCTGGTCACATAAAGCTGTGGCAGAGAAAAATAAACTCCAGACATCTTAATTCAAAGCCCAGAGATATAACCTTCATGGAAAGTACTTTGCACTGCTGAGAATAAATCTATATCTCTGCTCATGTATAAATATCCAAGAATAAATTATTTGATAATGTTTATCCTTGCAACACGTGTGAAAGTCTTATATCATTCATTAGATGTTTGGCTTTCAGGATCAGCAGATGAGCACTGGCTGCTGCTGTCTTGACTTGATAGAAATTCAGAGCAAAAGAATTATTTTCCCCTCCTAGGATAGTAAAGGGCCATTGCCTAAAAGCCATGGCCAAGCTCAGCCCTGCTCCCGTGTGGCAGGATGCCCCCGTTTGCCCACCAGCCCTGTCCTGGAGGGGTGGCACCACCCCATCCACCACCATCGCATCTCCTGCCTGCTCTTCCCCAGCACCTCTGCTCTGTTCACTGGATCTCCTGGGGCTCCTCCATCCGTCTCCAGGGCCTCTGACAGCTGGGTCCAACCCTCCTGCTTGGCTTCATCATAGTGCTCCAGCTGCAAACCTTGCCAGCATCCCAAGGACAGCCTCTCCCTCAGCAAGCCAGCGCAGCCTGGCAGACTGAAGGGCATGTGCCCAACCCCACATGCCACCAGTTCCATGACAGCTGCACTAGCAGGTCGGGCATTTTGCTGTCAAGCCTTAGCTCTCCACTTCCTTCCAGAAGCATTTTATTCATGATCTCCCTGTTGCAAACCCTGCTCCTTCACTGTGGTTTGGAAGGAGCTCTGACAGGTTGCTTCTCATAGAGAGATCATCTCATTGAATTTCCAGCCCATAAGGGTTTAGGTTTTATTAACACTGTTGGGAGTGGGATTTTTAATGCTAAATAAGTTTCAGCCTGAGCCAAGGAGGCCAAGTATCAAGGGAAGCATAGAGAAGGAATCATTGATGTTAAAGAGGGTTGTTTTTTTTAAAAAAAATGAAAAAAAAAAAAAGCTGTGATTAATCTCCTTAATGCAAAGAGCATTTTCTGTGACATCGGTTTAATGAGTCAACACTTTTGCCACCGCGCTGCAAAGTCCCTCCACTCATTCAGCTCCTGGAGTCCATAGAATTTCTGCTTTCTATTCAGAACAAAAATTGTTGAACGCCAGGGGGAGGGAGAATAGCTGGAGAAGGGGATAAAAGCCCCGTAGGATGGCGGGCAAAGAGACTTGGCAAATCACCACCCTCACACCAGACTTGAGGTTTCGGAGCCCCATCCCCACCCACCTCCCAGCCACTGCCTACAGCAGGCTCTTCCCACCCCCTGCCCCAAGCCCCCCCATGCCAGCAGCCACCCTTGTCCCTGCAGTGTGGTCGGGGGGCTGGGAGGGCAGGACACGAGCCTCCATGGGACGGGGACACAGGCACTGCCTGCGGGGACGGCCAGGGCTGGCCGCGGGCAGACCCTGCCTCTGTGGCAGTGGCCAGGCTGTGGTAGCCACCCTGGCCGCGGCCCCCCAGGTGGCACCGGCAGCGCTGGGGACGAGCGGGCGGGCGCTGAGCAGGGCGTCCCGGCGGGCTCCATGCGCTGTGCTCCACAGAGCCATCCCGCAGCCACACACTTCTGCAAGGCCTGACACGAACCCAGAGCAGATCGACAGAGGCTGGAAAGCAGATGGAGAGAAGGAAATTTGGATGCAATTTGAAGGCCCCAAAGTGTCTTGTTAGAAAAACACACGCCACAGGCAGCTGCTGAGCAGCAAAACAGCCTGCAGCCAGCCACGAAGGCAAAGGTGGAAAGGGGAGGATGCGAGAGGAGGCAAAGCACCGCCACCACTCATGAGCAAGTCACGACCTGCTCCAGCCACCAGCAGGCTCGAAGGACAGCCAGGGCTCCGAGCAGCACCACGCACCTCGCCTCAAGCTTGCTGGCTGGACCCGGCACGGACACAGGCAGCAGCTTCTCCAGCCCTTGCAGGCGTCCAGCCCACACGCTCCAAGCAAACCAAGCCAGGAAAGGCTGCGACCTCTGCCAGCCCCTGAAACAGGCTGCTTCGCCCCCGGCAGCAGCAGAGCACCCCTGGGGGTTTCCTTTAGCTCATCATGCCCCGTGGTCAGGCCTTGGAGCAGGCTGCCCAGGGAGGCGGTGTGATTGCCGTCCCTGCAGGTGTTTGAAAAAAACAGATGCGGTGCTTAGGGGCAGGGTTTAGTGATGGACTTGGCAGTGCCGGGTTCGCAGTCGGACTTGATGATCTGAAAGGCCTTTTCCAACCTAAATGATTCTATGAATCTGTGCTCTTGGCCAGAAACCCCCGTGCTGGCCATCGCCAGGCCAGCGCCTGGTCCATGCTGCCTGCGGCACGGAGTGATGGGCACAGTGCTGTGCCCGCAGCAGGGCAGGGGTCTGGGCCACTGCACCGCCAGCTCCTGGGTAGCTTGGTGGGCTTCTTCTCACCTCCTCCATCACCCCCACCCCTGCCGCCCCTCTCCGCAGGGTCGGGGCGGCAGCCGGGCCCCTCTTAGCTTGGTTTCTACACCCCTCTGCTGGGCACGTCATTTATCGCTAAATAACGTGGCAGAGAATCGCAGCGGTGGGCAGGAGTGAGGGCTGGCAGGGAAGGAAAGAACACCCGACAGAAGACATGTTTTCAAAATGGAAATGTCCCTGAAAGAAAAGTAACCTCAGCAAAACTTCCCAGGATGGAAGGTCTCCACCGGCCCTACGGGCAGACGAAGTTGGGGTCCGCACTGACAGCCCCCAGCCCAGGTCTGCCTGGGGCCGGGACAGGATCAGATGGGAAATTTTCATCAGAATCACTGAAATAAAAATAAGCTGGAAATCCTTGCCCTGCTCCTCTAGATACCTGCATGTAAGAGCTGGATAGCAGGCATATAGAAAAAAAATCATCACTCGTCTTTATATTCTTGTAAGGCAGCACAGGCTGGGGATTCAGGCTTGAATACACCCCAGGTGGGAGGGGGTTCAGCCCAAGTTCAGCCCAAGGTGTCCTGGCATCCTGTGGCACCTGTGCGGCGGTTTAACCCCGGCCGGTAGATCAGCCCCCCACGGCCACTCCTCGTGAAGAAAAAGCCACGTGCAAGCCAGGCCCGCAAGGCGTTCATTCTGCACTGCCCGTCGCGGGGCGGTGCTCAGCCACCCCGGGACAGCCGGGCTCCATCCTGTGTAACGGGGACCTGGGGGACCAACGGCGTCACCCCGAGTGTCCCCCCAGTTTATGCGCTGTGTGATGCCACATGGTTGGGGTGTCCCGGGGGTCAGTGGGGGGCAGCTGTCCCGGCCGTGCCCCCTCCCAGCTCCTTGTGCCCCCAGCCTGCTGGCTGTGGGGTGGGCGAGGGGCAGCAAAGCCCTTGGCTCTGTGTGAGCTCTGCTCAGCCGTGAGGAAAACGCCCCCCGCTCTCAGTGCTGTTCTCAGCACAATTCCAAATCACAGCCCATCCCGGCTGCTACGAGGAAAATTAACTCTACCCCAGCCAAAACCAGCACAACATGTTATAAACCAGCAGTGTGCCAGCTGTATCTAGGCTTCCCATACAGACAGATCAAGTGGTTTTACATAAATATACATAGGATGAGCTGAAATATTCAGTCTCCAAATTGAATAATACAATAAATTTGGGTTCAACATGTAATTAGTGCTTTGTCTGGGCACAGAATGGATGGCATTCTTCCTGTGTCCTTCCTCAGGGGCACACAGAACCTCCACCTGGAACGGAGCAAGAACTTTTGCTGAAGTCTATGACCATGTGGGAGATGCAATCACCCACGTAACATCAGCCACTGGTACTGGAGAGAAGAAAAAAATGCTTTCACAGCCCAAGGGTATCCATTTCTCCCTGTATGTGTAAGTTGTAGCTGTATAAACACTCATTCAGACCCACTCTGGGTGCCCCTGCTCAGATGGAGGGTCCATGGGGGAATGAAACCCATTTACAGAAGAGAGAACAACAGACTGAAAGCCATGAAAGCCCACATGCATCTACACTTGGCTGCTGTCCTAACAAGGTGCTTCAAAGACTGTGCCTATAGGGGACCTGCAGCATATATAAGGGCATTCACTCACATATTGCAAAAAAAAAAGCAGTAGGAAAAAGTCACATCCTAGCGACTCATGCACAGAACCAGCCGTGGTCAGCTCAGCAGCTCTCTACGTGTGTGTCAGGAGGTCTCAGTCCAGTCCAAAGCCCAGACTGATGCTCATGAGTCAGTGGCTGGGCTGACCTAGTGTGGTGGCTCCAAAGGAGCTGCTAAGGCAGATAACGAGCTGCTTGAGCAACAGCTCTGGGCAGCTGTTAATATCTCCCATGCCTCGGCTCCCTTGGAGACACTTTTTATTTTGTACTGTGACTCGATGATGACAGCTTTTGGAGCTATTATGTTTTAACAGGTTGGTGCAGCTGGAGGACTAAAAATCCATACGAAAACATCCATTTCAAGCACGCTGATTTGCAGTGACCTGTCTCTGAGACAGCACTGCTTTGTCAGTTTGCTTTCTTCCCGCCATCCTATGGAAGAGACCTTTATACCCTCCAATGCTGCCTGACCCTGAACTTTGGGGAGGAGGACCCATGTGTGAGAAGAAGGGACCCTTGCAGGCACAGCCTGCTGCACAGCCGGGGGGGGACCTCACGCCCTCTGGTCTCCCTAAGCCTCCCTTCCTCACAAACAAATGAAGGTGCAGGTACGTCCGCAGAGAAATACCCAGTGATCATAATACCTGAACACACCTGTCAAAGACCCGAACTGAATTGCCCATGTGTCGCGTGTGAATCCCGACTTGCTCTCCAGGGTCAGTGTCTATGGGATCCACAGCAAGGAGCCACAGGGAAACATGAGGAAGCCAGCCAGCCTGCCAGCCTGCCCATCCACTCTGCCTCCCGAGCAGCACCCATGTTCTGAACCGGGTTCTCCATCAGAGATGTGACAAGGATGAGGTGATGGGAGAGGGAAGTGTAACACTTGACAGCAGCATGCCGAGACACCAGTCTTGGCAACAAACAGCTGGTGCATGACAAATTCACGATATGCATATTTTATACTGTTTTCATGAAACGCTCACATACGGCCATACCCACTGCTGGCAAGACTGGAGAAAGAGCATGAATTTCACACCAAGGGCTCCTCTAACAACAGATTATAAGAAATAATCACTAGACAAATATTAGTCCTCAACAAGACAGACAAATTAGGAGTGATACTTTTTATTGGACTAACAATAAAAGAACCATAAAAGGTGACCACAGCTCTGTTTCATATCTCACAGATTATGATTAATCACAGACTTCAAACCTTTGTACCAAGAAATTAGAGCCTTTTGCCCTTAGGAGGAAAAAACGATTAATTGTAGTTTCTTCTTATGACACTCCTCTCACCTTCCACTGTGGAAGTGGCATGAAAAGGCTGTAAAGCTTATCTTTCTGCATTTCTCTCTTTGTCTTAAGGGCCCAGGAAAAACCACCAACAGTTTGAACTACAGAGCTGCGGTTTCCAGTTCTGCAGTGCGGGTTGATTTGACGGATCAGGCCACAAAACTAATGCATTGGAGACATTTATCCGGGGCTCCCAGGGGTCAAGAACACACGTCCCTCTGTGCGTGAGAAAGGCTATTGATTCAGAGGCTGAACCTGCTGCTGTGCATGCTCGGGTACGTCAGGAATATGACTGTTAAGTCAAGGGCGTGAAAATAATTGGACACAACAGAGAGAGGTCAGGGAAATGGCCTGGGCCCACTGATCCAGAAGGTTGAAGAAGATAATTGGACCTTATCTGCATCTCCTTTGAGCAACATCCACCAGCCTGCCTGAACTGCGTAAGAGGTGAGGCTCATCTCTGTTCACTGTGTCACTGCTTTACAGCCACTTCTTTCTGTTCAGGGTTACCAACAGACCATAAGAGAAGGCACAAGAGAGCACAGGGCTGAGGCCATTCTAATTAGAGCCAAGGCTGGTCCATAAATGGCCTTGGAATAGGAGGAGTTTTTGTCATTCTCCTACTGGGCACCAGGCTGGTCCTAACACAGCCATCAAGCTCCCCAAGGTGGGAGAAGGCTAGAGGAAGAAGAAACGATGGTGAAAGCCAGATAACTGATTATGTGGGACAAACAGTGAACAAAGGGCAGGGGTGTGAGAATCAAGGATTCAGAAATGGCTTGGGGCACTGGAGCGGGACACGGAGCATGGCACCCAGTGAGGTGGCACCTAGAACGCCCTTTATTCCTCCTCAAGTATAGGAACAGAAAAGCAAAACAAGTCTGCAACATCCTAACATGAATCCTCCCTCCCTTCTTCCATGTGGCCTCAGCAAATCTCTCTCTTTTGCCACCTGCCAAGAGCTTTGAGATGTCCTCCCAGAGAGAACCATCATGTAATGGGGGCCCTTGGAAGCCTGACATACCAGCCAGCAGCAGTGTATCAGTATCCCATGGAACATGGGACTTCACATCCTATGTGGTCACATCCTCTGTATGCTTACCAAAAGTATATGGGGCACAGGCAATGATACTCCTCTGGAGAAACAGGCACCGCACACGTGGAGGTACCCGCACCGCTCCTCTGTCACTGCATGTGCTTAGGGCCACCCTGCATGTGTGCTTTACTGGTCCAGAACTGGGGAGGCACCCAGTGCCTCAGGCCCAGGCAGCTCTGCTCACCTCGTCAGCAGGATGTGTTGCTTGTGGTAACGAGCTAGGCCAAGGGGAGACGGAATCAGGCAGCTGTCCCTTCCTTCCCTCCCTAGACACTCCCCTACCTAGCAAATGCATTCCTAGTGCCACTTGTCCCTTTCACAGTCTCTTGCTCTTCTGCATGGCTCCATTGATTACTTGGGGTTTTTCCAATCAATGTTGCTTTTAGAGTGGGTTTGTCCGACTGTCTCACTACAGGAGGACCGTGTCACTCCTGTGCTTCTGTTTCCTACTGCTCAACATTCCAGCACTCGGGATGGGCAGGTCCCAAGCTCTGTCCTTTGCACACATAAAATGAGGCCAGAAAGTGCCGGGACTGTCTGTGCTCACTCATGTTCCATATGGCCCTGCACTGAACAGAATGGTTTTCATCCATTTCTAGGGCATTGTGTGGGGATGTTCTCCCCAGAAAAGACAGTGATACAAACACCAGCTGAAGGCTTAGAGGATGCATGGACAGTGCTTTTGTCATGAAGAATTTATTTTTCCCTCTTGGAAGGGGGAAAGAAATTTCTTATACTAAGAGGCAGAGACATTGAAATGGGCATCATCACCTATGAGACAGCAGCTTTTATGGGCTGTGAGGAAAGTGCCGATCTTTCAGGAAAGGCAGTTAAGGCTCTGATCCTGAGGAGCATCCATTTGTAGGGACACCCCTAAAAGCAGGCTTGGCTTTCCTTCTTATCCTGGTACTTCAGTGCAGGCTTACACGTTATCTTCAACCAAGCACAGGATGTTTTAGCAAGAACTATCTAATTGTGTCGTTCCCAGTGAGTCTTAGCACACAGCTCTCCTACTTTGTAGGTGCCAGCACAGACAATTTCAGATGAATGCTCATTTCCAAGGTTTTTAAAAGTTGAGACAGCAAATCATTATCCTCTTAGGAGCAGGAGTGGAAAATAACAGAACATAGCTGTAGTGGGGAAAGGACGTTTATGATCAGACATTATAACCTGCAGTTATCTCAAAGAAGACACAAATGACTGAAACAAATGGATTTTTTTTATATTCTGAGTTTTTAGTAGGAGCAGCCACCCTTCAGTCCTGTACATAGAGCGCTCCATGCAGTGGTATTGCTGTCCATGGGAGAGGCTCGGAGATACTATTACATTTTAGCAATCAATAGCTGTGATGCTTTTCCCACTTCCCTGTTTCAGAACTTGTGCTTCAGAACTTGTTCTCTAAACAAAACAGCTGAAAGACCATGAGTGTGAGATACATCCCAGCTCTTCCAGGAGAGCTTTTATTTCAGTAGGCTTAGGGTAAGGTACAGCATGTCTTGTGCTGTTCCCTTCTTGGCTGGGCTATTCAGGGCTAAAAAAAAGCCTTTTGAATTGTCTACACAGAGCTGACAAATGCTATGGCCTGGCTAATGGTTAAATTTACCCACAAGTCAAAGTATCTCTTGGTGATATTTTATAGCAGGCCCATAAATTAGTAACTTATCTGCATAAGACTTTCTAAAGCAGACCAAAACCAATGAACTCGTGAAACCTGCCAAGCGCTGTCCACTATAGCGGAAGAGGTCATTCATTGCCTGTTGTATTGGACAAACCAAGTTTTTATTAAGGGGGAGGGAGAAAAGGAAAAGAAAAAAAAATAAATAAAAGAGACTCTCGAGTGAAAGTCAAGAGATTTCCCCCCACTTCTTTAACCCAAACTTGGCATTTGCTTTGTTACAGATTAACACAGGTAACATCCTGGAAAACGAAAGCAATCGTGGTGTCTTTGGGGGGCTGCATTACTGACTAACCCAGATGCCCACAGTACTGAGCCATTAGGCAAACACGAGCTGCTTCTCATGCAGCTGGCAGAAATCCAGTAGTAAATGCAGCCTTTCCACCTTAAAAAAATTGTACAGTGTACATTATAAAGATATAAAATAGTGTATATGTAAAATAGTGTATCTGTAAAAATGTTACATGTTATTGTAACATAATCTACACTTACAGTTTGTATCAAATACACAAATCCTAGTATACGCCATGAGATAGCGTTACAACGCACAGCCCAGCGGACTGAGACAGCGGTTTCAGTACTGAGAAAGAAATTAACTAATGCTGAAGGCGAGCCCGGACACAGAAGTTGTAACCTCGGGCGACTACTGGGGACCACGATTAGGGTCCCACGTAGCCGTGTCTACACAGCAACTGCACCAACAAGAGGCCCCCGGGCTGCTCCCGCCTGAGGGGCCGCCTGAGGGGTCCCCCGAGGGCCCCGGACCTTCGGGCGGGCCACCCTCCCCGGCACCAGCCCCGGCTGAAGCGGGCCCGCTCGGAGACGACTGCCGGGCCGCAGCAGCGGGAGGCACTGGCCTGCGACCTCCTCCGCTGCGCTGGGAGGTGCAGCCCCCAGCCCCCTGCCCCCCGCCCCCTGCCCCCCGCCCCCCCCGCAGTGCAGCCGCCACCGCGCAGGCCCACAACGGCGCGGCCGCAGCCCCAGCCCCAGCCCCACCCGGCGCCAGGCGCACGCGCACCGCTGCCCCCTCGCTGCCGGCGCGCGGCGGCGTGATGACGTCCCCGCTGCGTCCCGCTTCCATCCGGGCCTGCGCCGTAACGTCCGCCCCGGCCCCGCCCCTCCTATAAAAGCGGCGGCGGGCGGCGGGCGCCATTGTGCTGCGGAGCAGGCCGCGGCTGTGGTGCGTACGGGCCTGCAGCGCCGGTCCCCGCGCCCCTCTCGCCGCCTCTCGCGCCCTCTCTCTCCCCCTCCCTCCCCTCCTTTCTCTTTCTCTCTCTCTCTCTCTCTCTCTCTTCTTCTCCCTCTCCTCCTCCTCCTCCTCCTCTCCCTCCCCTTCCCCCCGCCGCGGACATGCCGCGCGTCTACATCGGCCGCCTGAGCTACCACGTCCGGGAGAAGGACATCCAGCGCTTCTTCAGCGGCTATGGCCGCCTGCTCGAGGTTGACCTCAAAAACGGGTGAGCTGCGCCCCGCGGCCCCAGGGCCGGCCCCGCGCGGCCCACACACACACACACACGCACGCACCCCGCCGTCCCCTCCGGCCCGGCCGGGCCCTCCCCGCCGCCCCCATGTCGCGGCCGCTCCCGCCCGCGCTGCCGCGTGGCGCCCGGCGCAAGATGGCGGCGGCGCGGGGGGAGCGGGGGCGCTGCGGCGGGGGCGGCCCCATTGTCCTGCCGCGGGCGGGCGGCTCACCGGGCCGTTCTCCCATCTCCTAGTTACGGCTTCGTGGAGTTCGAGGACTCCCGCGACGCCGACGATGCCGTTTACGAGCTGAACGGCAAGGATCTGTGCGGGGAGCGCGTGATCGTGGAGCACGCCCGCGGCCCCCGCCGCGACAGGGACGGGTACAGCTACAGCAGCCGCAGTGAGTACGGGCCCGTCTTCCTGCGTGGTTCGGAGGCCGCTTCGGGCGGGGGGGCGCGGGGGGGGTGCCTGGTGCAGCGCCGGAGCCCGCTGGCTGCGCGCCCGGCCCCGCGCTGCACGCAGGTACCCCCGGCGGCGAGCGGGCGAGTGGCGCGAGGCAGCGGTGGCCGCAGCGCTGTGGCCGGTGGCGAGGGTCTGTGGTGCGTTGGGAGCGGCCTCTGCCCAGTGCAGGGCTCCGGCATTCTCGGGAGCGTTTAGCTGATACGGTGATGTTGCATCACTGACGTTAATGAATACCGTTGCATAATTGGGGTGGAAGCAATCAGCTGTGAACTTTCATGTGAATGTTTCAGTTGAATAAATATATATATGGAAGGGGAGGGGGGGAGGTTTTCGAGCAGGAATCTGTTGTGCTAAGTGGGGGATACTGTAAATATGTTCAGCTAACTTGTATAGCTCCTTGAGCTGAGCCGTATAAGAACCTAGCTGGCCTAGTACTGTAAGTAAAAGTACTAAGGTCCATCTTTTGGTAGTCTGTAGAAGCTTGGTGTTGGGGGGGTGGGTATCTTGTCTTTTTAAAAAGAATCAAATGTATGTTGTTTAAAATTGTTGCATGTTCAATTCAAACTTTTTAACAAGTCCTTGATGTTTCAATTTAAAAGTGACCAGTGGGGCTGAGGCTGTGTCCACTGAGGCTAAGATGACTGCCTTTCCTGATTGGCCATGGCTTTTCCATACATTGTGTGACCCTTGCCCTATGACCCTTTGGCTGACCTTACCGGAAGCCATGACGACAGCAGCCTTTTGCCATTAGACGCAGGGTGATGGTGAGGATTCCAAGGGTTAGACAAAACTGGTTAAACTGAACTAGGTGACTGTTACCTTGCGTGTTTTGTGGCCAAACCACCACCAAAAACCTCATACTGTGATGTAAGTACTTAGTGTAACTAGTAAACGTTTTTGTAAAATGTAGAAATGCATGTAATCAGTTAAGTTTTATATTTTACAATGTTCTGTAAAATAAAACTTAGCAAGGTGAATCTAATAAGGAGCAGTCACTCTCTAACAGATCTTAGGAGCGCAGACTTGTAGGATTTTAGTCTGTTTGATTTGCCATTAATATAGATTATGGCAAAATTGCAAAGTTTATTGGAGGCTTAGAGAAATAAAGTCCTACTCCAGTAAATATAACTGTTTAACTAACTTTTTCAGAACATTTTATTTTTCCTCATGCTAGGAGACGACCTAACTTTATTTCTTTGTACAATAAAGGTGGGGGTGGTGGCGGATATAGCAGTCGGAGACAATCTGGAAGAGATAAATACGGACCGCCTGTTCGTACAGAGTACAGACTGATTGTTGAAAACCTTTCCAGTCGCTGTAGTTGGCAGGATTTGAAAGTACGTATTAACGTTCTATCATGGAGCCTGTTGTGACTAGCAGGAAGCAATAACTTCCTTTAATATCAATGTTCATTTTGATTTAGGTAGAAGTAATTGAGAAGTATTTGTGCATGAATGTCTACATGCAATTAATGCGTCTTGCATTTGCTCAGACTTGTCTTAAGTTAACATAGAGTATAAGCATGTGGAATGGTTAAGTAATTCTTCATCTACTTCCTGAAGGATTTCATGAGGCAAGCTGGTGAGGTAACCTATGCAGATGCTCACAAAGAGCGTACAAATGAAGGAGTGATTGAGTTCCGATCTTACTCGGACATGAAGCGTGCCCTGGACAAACTGGATGGCACAGAGATAAATGGAAGGAAGATCAGACTGGTTGAAGACAAGCCACGGTCAAGCCACAGGCGATCTTACTCTGGCAGCAGGTCAAGGTAATGTTCTGGGACGAGCCAGTCTCTGCATCAAGACTACATACACTAAGAATGGGTCTAGGTTAGCTCTGTCTGCACTAGTTAACCTTTGGCTGGTATTTTGGGAATAGGAAGATGTCTTAGAATGTAGAAGGTATTACTTTAGGTAATACAGCAAAGCCAGTTTGGAGAGTTTTTTGTCTGTGAAACATCAGATGTCATTTGTTGACAGTATATCGACTGGGTGGATGAATAGTACGTCTTGGTGTGGCCATACCTGTTCTTGAGAAGTTCTTTAGCAGCTTTCCTCTGTTAGGTAGGATAGCAGGGCGTGCCAGACGAAGAATAAGGGGCAAATTGCATTTTAAATGTTTGTAGGTCGCGATCTAGAAGACGATCTAGAAGCAGAAGTCGTAGAAGTAGGAGCAGCCGCAGCAGATCCCGTAGTGTCTCCAAAAGCCGTTCACGGTAAGTGATACGTTGCTTTCTGTTGGTACAGGAATTTCTACTTGCTGATTGATAGGTATTATACAGCTGCTGTAAGTACACTTCAGTTCATGCAGAATAAACTCTTGTCTCTTTTTGAAAGATCTAAATCCAGGTCACGAAGCAAAGACCGTTCACGTTCCAGATCTAAAAGCAGGAAGTCTAGATCAAAGAGCAAATCGAAACCCAAGTCTGACAGGGGTTCACGCTCTCACAGCAGATCCAAGGAGAAGTCTGAGAAGTCTCGGTCCAGATCCAGGTCCAGGTCTCGATCTCCCAAAGAAAATGGTAAAGGAGATGCTAAGTCTAAGTCCAGGTCAAGGAGTAGGTCTCGTTCCAATTCTCCGCAGCAGCAGCAATCTGCCAAGGCTCGTTCAGAGTCGCCACCCAAAAGAGCTGCTTCGAGGTCCCGCTCCAGATCTCGTTCAAAATCTCGTTCACGATCAAGATCTAGTTCAAGAGATTAAGACTAGAACTCTCCTCTTACATTGCACACTATTACGGAACATTTTCCTACTTGTCAGGCCATTAGTGTTATGTTAGTACTTCAGAAGTTGGTTTTTCTCTTGCAGGAGTGAATGGCCTAAGAACTAAGTAATGAGGCATAAAGGTTTCATTTGTATCCCAAATTTGAAAATACAAGATCGGATGGTGGTACAAAGCAGGAAAAGTCCCCCTTTTGTAGAAATTCAGCTAAAAGTTTGATTTTATAGCATTTCTGCAGGAGTAACTTAACTACTCTTAAGTGCAAAGTGGTTTTTATATTAAAAATAAACTGAATATAAACAGGCTTAAATCTGGGCTTTTTTGAAAGTATCACTTTTTCCTATTTTTTTCATGGTTTTCGAACTATGGGTATCATTAGCTTAATAGGTTACAGCTTGCTACCAAAGGCAGGATTGCCTTGCTGGGCAGGTCAGATAATTCTCTGGTTTATCTTAATTTGTGGAAGCAGGCTGCAAACTGTATAAACTGGTAACAATACTACAAAGATGTTAGACCAGCAATAAACTCAATTTGGAGCATTTGTATTGTATCTTAACTTGCCAAAAGAACATTCCCCCGTACTGTGACTGTATTAAAGGTAATAAAGGTACTCCGGAACCTGTATCATACAGTATTGCTGAAAAATCCTAAGTTTCAAACTTGAAAGAACGAAAGCTCTTTTTTTATTTCTTTTTTTTTTTTTTTTCCTCTCGAATATCAAGTGTCACTGTTGTCAGACACTTAACGTGTCTCTTGGATGTGGTCCAAGTCACTAGTATGTTGTATGGTTTGTCAGCCTCTGAATACCTATTGGTTATGAAAACTAAGTGAATAAAACTGTCTTCCCTCCCTTTTGACTCATTTATGTTAACATTTTGCTTCAGACTAGGAGAACTATAATACTGTTGTGTGTAAGTCTGAACTTTATTGGAAATGTAATCTCTTTGAGCTAGAGTTCTAGTCTTAACAAAGGCTTTGCTAAACCACAGTTGCCAATTCACTTAAATTGTGGAATAGGACTCATCCCAAAAATTCCCCTTTATAGCTAAATTGATTTTTTTTGTAACATGCAATAGCAAACATTAGAACTGCCTTGTACTCTTTATACAATGTGTAGTTTGACTTGTATAAAATTAAATTGGTGACTCAAACTCTTTGTGTTTATTGCGGTGTAATGGGATTCTTTTTCTGCCTCATGCTGGGGAAATCACAATTCATCCTACTTGCCTCTTTTGCTGGAGTAACTTCTTTGTTTTAGTAAGAGACTTGGGAGTTCTTGAAATGCCCTTGGGTTTGTGGTTGAGACCAGCTGGTGAACCAAGCACCGTTTCTCCCAATACATTGTCCTTTCTTCAAGCGTGACTGGATGTGAAAGCAACACCGCTGACCAACCGGTCAAAAATTTTACACATCTGCTCAGATGAATTGGATCTGGCACAAGGAGCACATCAAGCGCATGTTCAAATGCGACTTGATACCAGCTTTTCTTTCAAGGAATTACTTTGATCTACACAGTTTTCTTGAAGAGTAACACTCAGTTTCCATTTCCTGATCACATCTAGAAAGTTTGAGCTTTTGCCTGTTGCACAGGAGTAGCCACACTAGTACAAGAAGGGATCCCAGGATGAGTGAAGTTAGTTTTGCCCAATAAACGCAAGTTCTTAGCGGAACCTGAACAGAAGTGATCACATGGCTTGTCTTGCCATCAGATCGGGCTGCTGTTGCTTTTATGTTGTGTACCTCTGCATGCCTTTTCTATCCCAGGGGTGGAAAAGCAGCTGTATTTGAGCTGCCAAGTCAGGTTTCCCCACAATTGTTCATAAAACCGTGGAGTCTTAGAAGTATTTCTGGCATGACTAAATCCACACTTCTGCAGAGTGCATTTAGTGCTAAGAGTTTTATTCTCTGCACCTGGAATGGGGTGACTCCTGTGTTTCATTTGTTGTAAGGGTTTTTTGTTGTTTTAATCGAGGCATTTCAGTTAAGGTCTATCTTAGCATAATGATTAGAAAAAATAGTTGCTGTGGTTCTGATCACTGCAGGTGGTACCTTCTCCACATTGGATTTTTAAGTGGGGGGTTAGTACTGGGGACTTCCTACAGAAGCCAGACTGCACAAGAACAGCTTAATGCAGGTTTACAGCCCTAAGCTACGCTTGTGGAAATACTTACCTCCCTTAAACCTGACACAAGCATTATCCCCCCTTGATTTTTATTTCTGCCGACCATGGAGTAGGTCAGACTTACTTCATGGAAAATCGCGCTCTGATTAGCCTCCGGGGGTCTTCAGTATAATACAGGTCACACTTAAAACAGGAATAGAGCTCGGGAGATGAGAAGGTATATATGCATATTTCCAGCAGCTCTGTGTCTTTCCAGTAATAAGATGTTGGCCATTAGTTTTTTGCATATGCTCGTAGCTGTTAGTAACAGTTTGTTTCTAAAACTGATTTCTAGTGCCAGCATGAGAATGTCTTGGGCTTATAGTAGCCGATCGCACCCGATGCATAACAGTGGCTTTTTACCAACTATATTCTTAGCTTTCTGAAGTGAGGTGGCTATGACAGTGGTTATGTTTGAAGTCGTCTTTATTCATGAGGTACAGGGAGGGCCTAGATGGGGTTTAACCAACATGTGGTAACTCCGATATTTAAAGGGAACTCCCTTAGACACTGAAGATTTCTTTTACCGGAGCCACCTTCGATGTCTCCCTTGGCTGCTATGCGAACGAGAAAGGCCCCTTTACTGTGAAAATGAAGGAGGAATTCCTTGGCATAACTTGTATCCTTCTGGATTAGTTTCCTCTGGAAAGCTAGTAGAATTTCAGCAGTGCCAGATACAGAGCCAGTGCAGTTAAGTGCAAGGCTTGTGATAACTAAAGAATCCACCAACAAACCCCAAACACTGTAATCCCTTTACCTCTGTCAGCACCATTTTTTGTAGGAGTGGAAGACTCAATCTGGTATGTATTTGTGACCACTTGTATTTGAGTATTTGAGATCTCTTGTAGGTGTTACAAAAGTGTGATTTGGGTAAGTGTCTTGTGTCTTGAATCTCACAGAAGAGTAAAAGGCTGTGGAAGACTTGCAAGCTTGCTGCATTTTGCAGATGTAGCATGTGCTTTGCTTTGGCCTGCAGTTATAGCAATAGTTGACAAAAGTCATTTGGCATTGCTCATCTTGGTTTTTAAACTAACTAGAGCCATCTTTTCAGAGATGTGCTTTAGTATTGGGCATCCAAACTCTCCTGGGTTTTTTTCTGCGCTTCGTATAACCAATATAAATTTGTTCTTAAAAAGACAGAAGAGAAACATGCCTTCTCACCAAATGTGGAGTGCGGGAGTGACTTAAAATGTTTGTGTCCTATAGTGAATTGTGAAGGAGAAATCAACACTACTGTTTAAAAAAAAAAAAAAAGTGAAACTTAGACTGCGACTGCATTTGGAGTCTGTTGCTAGCCTTTTCCTGTATTTAGGAAAGCATCCCTCCCTGTATTTTGGTGTTAGATGTAAATGCAAGTTCCATCCTTAAATCAGTGATTTATGTGATGTAAAATACCTGCTTTAAAGTCAGATGATGAAAATAGCGCTTCCCTTTAGTGTGTCTCACTTAAACACTGGCAGACGGTAGGAACGTGTTTCTGCTTTGTGTAGGTCGTGGGTGGGAGCGCGCCTCGTGATGCCGCGTGTGTGGCCTTGGAAGCGATCACGGTCTTTGCACCGTTTCCCTTGGACAGCAGTGGTGCCAGCTATTGCACACAAATGGGGAAGTCTGGTATTAAACCAAACTCATGCCTGCTCAGAGTTTCTGGGTGCCCCATCAGTTGTGTGCTTTGAGCTTAATCTCCTTGGTGGCCCACGTCAGGAGGTCATGGAAGAGGATTCTTTTGCCCAGTTCAAAAAGGTTTTTTTTTCCATGCTTTGGCTTCCAGCTCAGTGCTTTGATGGAGAAGGGAACAAATCCCTAATGCACGTGGTCTGGTGAGGAAGCAAGCTGCAAAATGTGATTACTCCTGATCTGGGTAGGTGACTGACTCATCCTGAAGCATGAAATGTGGTCGTGCTTTAGGTTTTGGTGACTACAGTGAGCATCTTGGCTGGCAAGGAAGGTAATTTGGCTGTCCCCAGAGCCAGCAAAGGGGGCGGATGAATAGAGATGCTTAATTCCTCTTAAATGCCAAGGCCCAGCAAGGCTCACCTTAGCCTTTGCATCCACGACACGTGATTTTCAGAAGCTGCTAACAGTACTGTTCGAGTCCATGCAACTGATCCTGCTTCAGTGAGTACCTGTCCACCACAAGTAAGAATGCAGCATGCTTTATTAGGCATACGGGCTTGTTCCGTGCAAAGCATTCAGAAATCATTGCTTAAAAAAGAACAGGAAATGGACTAAGAATGAGAGGATTTAAAATGTGCTGTCACAAACCATACCCTTTGAAATGGCCATTTGTATTGCATTGCTAAGAGAAAACGGGTACGGTATGTTGGCTTGCTGTAAGGAAGAGCACAGCTTTTGTGTTTAATGTACATGGAAATGAGTATCTCACCTAGCAATATTGCCGTGCTTAGAGTGAAACTGAGTGACTAGAATAGGTGACACTCCTTTTTCCTGCTCTAACATTTCTACCTCTAAATTTTGCAGTTTTAAAGTCCGTTTACAACTGGGAAATGACTGTGTCCCAAATGAGACTGTAACCATCTTTGCATGGGCAACAGGAGGGGCATTTAAAACATGATTGTTGGATTTATTATTCACAGATGGAATAACCTGAACTGTTTCCAGCTCCTACTTCAATCTAATTCAGGTTGGTGTAACAGCCACATGGCACCCACAGCGCAAATACGTAAGTCAAAGAGCAAAAGCTGGCAAAGTAGGAATTGGGCTCAGGAGCCTGGAAATCCTGAAAATTTAGCTGAGCTGATGTTCGGGATGTCCTTGAGAGATGATGCAAAATGCTGTGATCACTTGAAAGATGCACAGTTCAGATGTTGCTCAGGAGGTGAAGTTCCTACCACACCATGAGCAGATCTTGGCTGTGTTTCCTGCATGTGTTGTAATGGCTATTTCATGAGAATGGGAATGCATTACTTCAAAAGGGGAGAAGCAAAACTAATACAAATACTGCTTTGCGTAGTGGCAGCTATTAATGGTTCAAGAATTTTAACTATCTGTTCTTGGGATCATAATGGTATCTGTCAGCATTGTGGTCAGCCCTTTCCCCCCATCTTTTGTTTTGTGGTTAGGTGGAAAAAAATCAAAAAGCAGAATGTGGGCTCTTGACTTCTTCACACATTATTATTTTGCTAAATGTGTATGTAGATGTCAGAGGGGAAGTTTCAGTTGTCTCATAATCCAATAAAAAATTGAAATACACAAACTACTCTGAAGTGGCTCATAAACTTCTCCCCTTTTAGCTACATCTGTCACTAAAATGTGAGCTAGCTGGATGAACGCGGGTGCGCTCCTGGATGAGCAGCAATGGCTCACGGCAGCTGGTATGATCCATGCCACTGACAACGTACTGGCAATAGGAAGATGTCTACAGCTAACGCGTGCTTTGGGGTGTGCTTCACAACAGTTCATACCAATACTCATGTTTTGGGCAAGATTCTGGGGGATTCTCTGACTCAAAGCCTACATCCTCTTGTTCACAGAAAGTGGCTTCTGCAGGGCGGTCTCATTTAGAATGTCTCAAATACTCATTTTTTAATATCAGTATTTTTACTCATTTTAAAAGCAAAAGCTTAAGTTTTGCTCCAAAGTTTTGCCTTTCAGCAATAACTGAATACAGTGATTTCAGTCCAAAATACTGATAATGGTGGAGGAAAAGCTTGGTGGGTCACTCTGGGGTTGGAGGTGGCTGGAAGGTGCAGCCTGTGCTGTCATGTGGATGGAGTTGTGGGGGCAATGACTTGGGCATCAGTGGTGTCTGCAGCTCCTGGAACAGGGTTGTCCTGTAAATATGAGTAAGGAAAGTTAGTGCCATTAAGTCAGCAGGTGTTTTGAACAGGTCACACCTGACCTTCTTGGAGTAATCACAATGTACAGTTGCACCCAGTTGATCTGCTAGCCAAAGAGCAGTGTTTCTCCCTGAAATGGGTAAAGAGCAACAAGCTTCCCCTGCGCAGCGTGTTCCTTGTTCTGCTCCGTGCTGTCTGCATCCTTGCTCAGCACCAACACAAGAGGAAAATGATACGGCAGATGGTCTCTCCTAAGCATGGTAGCGCAACAGTGATGCTGTACAGTTAACCTAGGGGTAGCGATGGAGTGCAACAGCTGCCCTGGGGTGGCATCTCCTGTTCTGCTGGGCTCTCTGGTACAGGCGTGTCACTAGGTGTGGAGTAAGTACCGACAGTAACTGGGGAAACAGGAGAAAATGTTCTGAAAGAGCCCCTCCACTTACCCTGTCTGGGTCTGTTTGCTGACAAAAACTGTTGCTCTGCGAGCTGAAAGTACAGTCCACCATTTGTCATAATTTCGGTGTCATCTAAGTACATCTGATAGCCCAGAGGAATGTGTTTTGTAGTTCTCTGTATGCGAAGGCCCCCTAGAGCGCGTGAAACTGAGGCACAGAATGGCAGTGACTTGCCCAGTGGCAATAAAAGTCGTGGATGTCAGTTTGTACTTCAGGCTTACTCCTATTGTTTCATGTTCCATAAGGTGTTTGTCAGGGTTTTGGGTCGGATGGGCATGGGATGTAGCTGGGGGGGAGGACAGGAGTGGTGGGCACGGCCACCCGCAGGCGCTGCCTTCCTGTGAACCGCAGTGCATGGGGACGGGTCCTGGCTGAACCCATCCCAGAGCAGCTCTGGGAGATGCTGCAGCCTGCACTGGTTGAGTCCAGTGGCATTAATGGCATAGTGGAGTCTGAGAAGCCACATCTGAATAAATAAAATAATAAACCCATTAGTAAAAGCGAAGTTTAAATAAACAAAAGCTCACAGAACCACAGAGTATCCTCAAGTTGGAGGGACCCCATCAGGATGGTGGGGCTCCCTGCTCCTCGCGGGGCTGCCTGGAACTTGGCTGGTGACTAAGGGGGTATCTGCGGACAGGGGGCACGGCCAGCCCTCGGGCTGCTGGGGCACGCTGCCCACCTGCCCAGACCCCGGAGCTCTTCCCATGGGGCTGCTCGCCAGCCCCTTGTCCCACCGTTCCTACATGAAGGGAAGGTGCTTTACAAGGGTGGCAGAGGTGGGAGCTGAGGCACTGGGGCCTATTGCGGAGCTGGAGGGCTCGTGGGGGAGCCGGGGGTGCCGCCTCTGCTCGGCCCGAAGCAGCCGCGTCCTGGGAAGCCATCACTCTGAATTCCCGATTTTTATGGCACAGCCAGGAGCAGGGAGCAATGGGAGAAGGCGAATGCCGAGCTGCTTTTCAAGTGCCTTGAGTTTCACTCTGCTCCCGATCTGAACCCCCCACCACAGCACTAAAGGACTGGCAAGGGAAGATGTTCCGTGCTGTGTCCCCGAGGGCTGAGGCGAGACCGGGGCGAAGGCAGCGGCACCGAAGGACGCACCCGTCCCCTGCACCCCCGTTTTCAGGATCGCTTCATTGGAGTCTGACTGCGTGACAGGTTGTGGGGCGCAGACCCAGGCTGATCGCAGCTGTCAGACACTGACCCCAGAAACAAAGTGCTGGCCCCTGTGCTCCACCGGGTGAGTGGGGGGCTGCAGGGGCCACTGCCTCTCCCCACTCCCCCTCGTGTGGCTCTTGACACCCCTCCGTGCGTGGATGGTCCTCGTGCTCCCCTGCTCCCACCCGCGGGCCCGGGGCAGCTGCCAGTGCCCCCCACCGTGGGCAGCCAGAGCCGGGGGACAGCGACCCGCGTTTTGAGCAGGGCCATGGGGAAGCGCCGCGCGGGGCGCCCCCTGCGCCCCCCCCAGACCGCGCCGCAGCACCCTGTGTCCCCCCCGGGCCGCTGGGGGCTTCGTGCCGACGCCCCCCGGTTGCTGTCCGAGGCTGCGGTGCGGGCGCTGGGGGGCTGTCAGCCCGGGGGTCCCGGGGGCCGCGTGCCGCAGCCCGGTTGCTGGCTGGGGGGGCACACACGGCACAGGTCAATGTCAGTGACGGGAGGCAGCTGCTGGCGGCGAGTCCCTCGCCCCACGAGGGGCAGGGGGGCACGCAGCGGCACGTCGCCCCCCGCCCCGCGCAGGGTGGGGATCCGCGGCAGCCCCTCGGGGCGGGGGGAAACGGGGGGCGCCCGGCCTGGCCGGAGCTGGGCGGGGGGGGGGGGGAGATGCTCGGCGTTGCCATGGCGACCCCCCGCCGGCCCCATCCCCGAACCCCTGCGGCGGAGCGAGCGCGGGCGCTGCGGCGCGGCGGCACACGCGGGTTGCCATGGCGACGGCGCTCATTAAGCGCCTGCGAGTCAGCCGCCCAATTACCGCCCTTCCCGCCGCCCCGGCCCCCCCCGCTCCGCGCCCCTCCCGCCGCCCGCGCCCCCCCCCCGGCCGGCGCGGCCCCGCTCGCAGCCCCGCTGGCAGCCCGGGCCGGGCCGTGCGGGCGCGGCGGCCCAGCCGTAGGGCGGCTCCGCGCAGCGCACGCCGGGCCGGGCAGCCCCCGCCGCGGCTGGCAGCGAGCGCCCGGGCCGGGCCGCGGCCGCCGGGCCCCGCCGTGGAGGTAAGGAGCGCGCCGGGCGCTGCCTGCCCCGGGCCCCCCCGCGGGCCGGGCCCCGGGCCGAGCGCGGCTGGGGGCCGCGTCACGCTCCGCGCCGCCCCCCGCAGCCGGGGCGGCCCCGGGCCTGCCGGGGGGGATCGCTCCGCCACGGCCGCCGCTCGTCAGAGGCCCCGGTGGTGGCGGGGCCGGGGGCGGCGGGGAGGGATGGGCCGGGGGCTGCCTGCCCTCGTGCCCCCGGGGGGGCTGCGGAGCCGCCGCGGGTCGTTCTGCGGCTGTAACGTCCATGTGCAGGGAGGTATTTTTTTTCTCGAGGCACTACGCCCAACAGCAGGGATGTGTGACCAAAAAATAATAATAAAAAATAAATAAAAAAGAGTACGTGCATGTGCTTATCTTAACAAATTTAAAAAAAAAAAAAAAAAAAGTACGTGCAGGTGCTTATCTTAACAGAAAAAAAAAAAAAGTATGTGCAAGTTCTGGTCTTGCTGAAAAAAATTTAAAAGAAAAAAGTACATGCAGGTGCTTGTCTTACCAAAAAATTAAAGTAAGTCTGTGTGGGTGCTTGCCCGCTTTGGACAAGTTCTGTGCTGGTGGGCGGTGGGTCTCACTGGGCAGACTGGTCCCAGCTGGGCGCGTGTGGTGCCAGGCGCTGCCCGGGGTGGCCCAGCGGTGTGGGACGGCTCTGCTCTGGCTCTCCCGAGGGATCCTCTCCGGGAGACACGAGGTGGGAAGCCCCTCGCAGGGGGGGCGCTTGGCCGTCTTCCCTCCGGTGCTTCTCAGGCACCGCAGGAGCACAGGCTGTCCTGGAGCCCAAAGGTGACACCGCTGTGGCCCTCGAAAGGGTCCTGCAGCACCGGGGGCATCAGCCCAGCCGAGGGGGGCACCCAGCAAACAGTCCAGGCTATGGGGTGGGGGCTTTGGACCTGCTGGGACACGTTCTGGGTTTGTTTCTTTAGGAGTTGTAAAAGACTGCACATCTTGAAACATTTCGGGATCGTGTATCAATCCTCTTTGGATGTTTCCGCCTGCTTGTAAGTGTCACTTGCAGAAAACCACCCTGTGTTGAGCCCTGACGCTGGCAGGGTGGGATGCTGCAGCCCGGCTGGCGCTGCCGACGGGAGCGGCTTATGGCAGCAGAGTGGAAGGTGGGACGTGGGTGCCCCCTTTGTGCCCCTCCAGTGTTGGCTGAGGGTCTGCGCCCAGTCGGAGCTGCCCAAGCTCCCTTCCAGCCTCAGCACTGAGCGTGGATAGTGTCACCTTGAGCCCACTGGGGTGGCACGTGAGGTTGCTGGTGGCTGCTCCTTCTCTCCCCCTGTGGCTCTGAGCAGATCCACAGGCCCAAGAGCTAGTCCCAGTGGCAGTGACGCCCCTGGGAACAGCAGGTGATGCCCAGCCCAAGTGTCTCCACTTTGTTAGCTGTGCCTGAACCTGAAGGTACCTGTCCGCTGTCTTGCCCTTCTTCCTCTGATTTCTTACTTTCACAGAATCTATTAGCTATTTTGAAATGTGCAACACGAACGGCATCTTCCTGCACGGAAGGATGCTTCATCCTGCTTTGAGGTGTTAGTAAATACCATGGTCTGTTCCAAACCTTACCCCATGCTGCAGCAGAGTTAGGACTCTGTGGCCCCTGGTTCCAGGGGAGGCGTCGCCTCCTGGGTTTGGAGCAGCAGTCAGATTTGGAAGGGAAGAAGCCGGTGTGTTTGCCTTTCTCTGCTGAGCCGCTTGCCTGTGCAAAGGGTGTTACTGACCGTGCTTCTCTGTATACGGAGCAAACACTTTCTGCAGTGCCGTTGGTCTCTTAAACGCCTGCCCTGGGCAATGTCAGAAGATGGGAAGATCCAAGGGAGCAGCTCCCAGCCCACCATGTCTCTGCAGTGCTCTGGTGTACCACTCGTGGTTTTAGCATGATCCCAGCTGGTGCATTTTCTTAAAGGCTCGATGTTGCCACAGGAGGTAATTAACAATCCATACCTCACCCATTGGTAAGGATGGGGAAGTTCTTTGTTGTGGCTGAGGAAATTCCTGAAAAAATAATTCGCAGATTCACAGGCTGATTGAGGTTGGAGGCACCTCTGGAAGTCACCTTGTCTAGCCCCCTGGCCCATCAGGGCCACCCAGAGCTGGCTGCCCAGGACTGTGTCCAGGTGGCTTTTGAGTATCTCCACAGATGGAGGCTCTACCACCTTCCTGGGCAGCCTGTGACAGTGCTTGGCCACCCTCACAGGGTTCAGAGGGACCCTCCTGTGTCTCAGTTTGTGCCCATGGCCTCTGGTCCTGTCCCCTCTGCCCCCTCCCTCCAGGTGTTTGTACACATCAGTGAGATCCCCCGGTGCCTGCCCTGCTCCAGGCTGAGCAGCCTCAGCTCTCAGCCTTTCCTCACAGCAGAGATGCTCCCATCCCCCCCTCATCTTCACAGCACTTTGCTGGGCTCTCTCTGGCCTGTCCCTGTCTCCCTTGTACTGGGGAGCCCAGTGCTCCAGCAGCGGTCTCCTGGGTGCAGAGCAGAGGGGAAGGGTCCCCCCCTCCACCTGCTGTGACGCTTCTCCTGGTGCAGCCCGGACACCGCTGCCACCTTCACTGCAAGGGCACGTTCCTGGCTCGTGGGCAGCCCGGTGTCCCCCAGGCCCCCGGGTCCTCTGTCGGCTTTAGCTTTCCAGCTGGGGAGCCCCCAGCACATACCAGTGCAGATTTCAGGAATATTTAAAAAACTCAGAAGCCGCAATAAACATGTTAATATATTTTGAAATATGGTAATTTTAAGGCAATTTTGTGATGAAAAGGAACACTTATTTTGACCAGACTGTGCTTTATAAAGTGCTGACGGGGCTGTACCGTGTCTCTGTGCTGGGAGCTGCTTTTCTCTGAGCCCCTCTGTGGCCTGTTGCATGCAGTGTATCCCTCCTCTTTCCAAACAGAGGGGCAGCCCCTGGCTGTGCTGTGGCTTTGTGAGAGGGTGGGTGTGAGGCTGTGGCGGAGTCGGAGACTCTGGTGTACAGCAGCCACAGAAACGCTTGCTTTGCAAGCCCCTGTGTCACCAGCCCGGAGCGCTGCTATGCCAGCACCCGGCCTTGCTGGTTTGATGAACTAGAAACTCTGAGCAGCAGGACCAGTGAATCTGGTGGCCCTAAAACGCGTGTTTGGTGGCCAGTTTCCCCTGTGTGTGTGCACAGATCAGCTGTCCCCAGGCGCACTCTGGTGCTCGGGAGGTTCAGCCCATGTTTCATGCTGACGCCCTCCTGCAAGGTGGGGTGCAATGTGGAGACCCTCTTCTCTGTGCAGGTGCTAGGTTTCCCAGACTTGAAGGTTTTACTCTGACAGAGACCACCGTTACAGGGACGTCTAATCTTGCTGTCAAAGCTGGTTGAAATAGGCTGGCGAAGTCTGACTGCAGACAGATGGCCGTATGCACGTACATACTTGTACATGGAGAACGTGGTTGCAAGAACCGCTTTACCAGAGCGAAGCAGGCCAGGAGAGAGAGCACTTCTGTGTGGAAGTTGTCTTGAAAAATTCCTCCTTCCAGCCAGCGTGTTGTGGCAGTCTCTGGAGAGACCACAGGTCAGCGTGTATGCATGGCCAGGCTTCCCTAGGGTGGCTTTTCTTCTTTCTGGCTTCCCCAGAGTGGGAGCCCGAGGTCCTTGGCCGCCCCTCAGCAGAAGGCAGCGGAGAGCAGTGGGTGTGCAGGCTTGTTGGGGCGTGGGGCTGACCTACACCCCACGGAGTTACGCTCAGTACCAGGAAAAATGGAGAGCTTGGGGCCTCGCTGATAAGTTCAAAATAGCTTTCGCGTCTACAGTTGCTTGCTATTTTAAAATCTGGATGGTGGGATTTTTGAAAGCTGCGAAGTGTTGGCCTAATTATGGTCCTGTCGGCGCAGGTGGAGATTCTTCAGATGTCACTGGGGCATGTGTAGGCCAAAAGCTTTTTAAGATCCCACTAAATGAAAAATTGAGAAAATAAGTAAACTTTCTCTTTATCGTCTGGAGCAGTCACCAGAAAGGGAATGCGTTAGGTAGTTTTGCTAATCGTTGTGCTAATTTGTAGGGAACGTGCTTTCCCTGCTGGGAGGTTTTCAAGACCAGACTGGATAAAGCCCTGAGCAGCCTGGTCTGATCCCGTAGCTGACCCTGCTGTGAGCAGGAGGTTGGACTAGAGACCTCCTGAGGCTCTTCCCAGGCCCAGTTATCCTGCCGTCCTTAATGGGCCATAACGTGGCTTGTAGGGGACCCCTTGAAGTGTTCTCTGGGGTGGTGGGACCTGCCCAGGCTCTGGCTCCATGCACTGAACCAGGCCTGTCTCAGCTGCAGGCATCTTCTCCCTGACATCTGTCAGAGGTTCTGCTCTTGGGCACCAGGGTTGTCCAAAGGGACGTGTGCCAGTGCCTTTCCCTGCTGTGGCAGTGGTGCTAGGGCAGGTCATAGCGGTGGCTGTGCTGCCTTACAGAGGTGCTTGTCCTTTTCTCCCCTTTTCCTCATATGCTGCTTCTGACCTGAGATACCTCACAGCAGGTTGGGCTTCCAGGTTTTTTTTCTGCCAGCGTTTTGAAAACTGTGAACTGCAAACAATGTCTCCAAACCTGATTCTCACTCCTCCAGGTTGGGGATTGAGCTCTGCGGCTTGGTACTGCTTCTGCAGGGGTTTTCTCAGAAATTCCAAGTTAAAAGTTTGCATGTGCTATGGTTGATGTGAGCAGTGTTGGTGGTAAATTGTTGTCTAACACCATGGAAGCCCTTGACAAGAGGTGGGAGAGCCCTGGGAATCCCTAGGATTCAGCTGTGGCAACGATGTGCTTACAAGTTCACGCCAGCGGTGTTCTTGCTGCTCGTGTGTGGCCTTGGAATAGCTTTGGGCCTGTCAGCCCCCACATATCTTAAAATGAGAGAAATGTGGCTTGAGATGTCTATAAGCATAAGGGTTTGTGGTGTCTAGGACCTCAAAGCCTTTGTTCCCTGTGGGATGGAGCGGGACACGTGCTGGGGGAATTGTTTGCAGAACCTGTGCTCCACACGTGCTGGAAGGGCAGGAGCTGGGGCAAGGTGTTAGGGAAAGGTTTCTGCCAACAAGAAAGAGGAGCTCTGGCCAGAGGTGCTGCAGGAAGCTTGGGCATGGCTGCTGAGGGGCAGAGAGGAGCAGGAGTGACGGTTTGTTCTCGGGCAGGGCTGTGGGCTGGATGGGCTCCTCTGCCTCCCTCAAGCTCCCTGGAGGGCTCTGTACCCTCTGAGCTGGGCTGCCCAGCAGCAGGGGGGGGGACGACACGTGCCCTTTGCTGCCATGAGGCCTTTCCCAGGAGCCCTAAATCTCAGTTATTTAGTTCTTCCAGTTTAAGGAATAGCACCACAGTCTATAATCCAAATTAATTCTGTTCCCCCTGACCTCACGAGGCACAGGAGAACCAGTCTCAACAGCATTTGCAGGCAGCCCTACAAGGATTTGGAGAGTGACACGTGATAATTACTGCTGATTATTTCCTGTGCAATTATTGTTCACATTATGGACTGCTCTACAGAGATGAGTTTGAGCATCACCCAGCTTGGGCACTGGATCTAGTTATTTCTTTTCCTTTCTAGGCATTTCCAGTCCCAAGTTCTCTTTAAATAAATAATTAAAAAAAAAGCCAACAGCTCACACAGAACGAGGAGTTGTCCTTGGAACGTTTGACCCATGTGATGAATCAAGAATAAATAACAGATTTATTTATCCTAAGGACGCAAAGAAGTTCCTAGTGGATATTGGGAAGCACCAAGACAGGTTGGCTGCCATATTCATTTTGACTTTCAGTTGGAGTCCGGTGTCAAGCTGAGTTACCCAGTTCCTTTGGTTCTCCTGAGACTTAACAGTCCTTTCCTGGTGCTGCACGTGGAGGGCCTTAAAGGTCCGTATCATCTGTCAGTTGAACATCAGGTATTTCTGATCACAAACCTGGCAGGACTGTAAGAGAGAAGTAGTAGTAGATCTTCCCCCTGACGTGAGCACACCGTCCCACTCTTTACCCTCTGGTTGTAACGCCTTTATCTTAATGCCTCAGGTTTTAAAATTTCAGACTGGCCTTTGTTGCCAAATTCTTATTTAACTGTGCTTCACAGAAATGGTCATCCTGTTTTCCACGTGGCTGTCTTCTCTTTCAAATCCAGGTTGCATTGAAAGCAACTAAGACACAAGCACAGCCCCCTGCTTAGCCCCGTAGCTGCCCTGCCTCTGTCTTGACAGAAAGTGCTTTGGAGAGGGTTTGGGAAACAGGGCAGGTCCAAAATTCTTCCCCACCGCACTGTCCTCAGGCTCCAGTGGTCTCTGGGACACTGCCCACCGGTTTCAGTAGGTGTGGAGACATCTGCCTACCCTGACCGCATCCAGGGATACTGCTGGTTTTCCACTCAGCCCTGTGTACCCATTGCACCTTTCACTTGGGCAGGAGCAGCACCAAGAGTCCTCCCTCACCAGGGCACCCTGGGCACCACAAGGCAATGCTGTCCTTCCCTCCAGTTTGCAGGCAGACCCTGGTCTGGGGACATCCTGGTGTAGGCACCATCCTGCCTGCTGGGGCACAGGAGGGGCCAGCTGCTGCCACAGGAACAGGGAGGCGAGGGGGGCAGCTGGCAGGGCCACCGTGGCCCGCTCCAGCTGGGAGCTCAGGTCACTCAGGCAAGGTCTGAGACCGAGTCAGGATGCTAGCAGCAGGTCAGGTCCTGGCATAGGCAGGCTGAGAGTGGGCTGACATGGGTGGATGTCCCGGGGGGCTGGTGAGATCCAGTAGTGCCCTCAGGGCCCTAACACCTTGCCTGCTTCTTGAAATTGATGGCTGAATGGGTTGAATGTCACCAGTCCTGTGAGAAACTCAGCTGCATGCAATTGATGTCATGTTCTGTGCCCACCCGCCCCCTTGGTTAACTCCTGTCACTTGTGAAATTCTCTCTTACAGCCAGTTCGAAGATCAAGGGTGGCAGCCCAGCAGGAGAACTGGAAGGGGAACTTCAGGGACCTCCGTCTTCTCCAGGATAGAAATTGCCAACCCTGAGTCACAGCCTGCATCAGAGTGGTGTAGACCGCAGCGGGAGCTGGGAGCAGCCATAGCTTGTGGTGGACCTGCTGTGCTTGTACCTTCTTATGGTGGTGCCAGGTAAGAAAAAACCCTCAGTGTTTGCAGGCTTTGAGATGGGATCTCGCAACAGGGGTTTTACTAGGTCGTGTTGGTGCCACTCAGTGGATAAGGAACTGGCTGGGTGGTCGCGCTTAAAGAGTTGTGGACAATGGCTCAACGTTCAAGTGGAGACCAGTGACGATGGCATTCCTCAGGGGTCCATACTGGGATCGGTGCTGTTCAACATCTTTGTTGGTGACGTGGACAATGGGATTGAGTGCGCCCTCAGCAAGTTTTCCAAGTGGTGCGGTTGGCATGCTGCAGGGAGGGATGCCGTCCAGAGGGACCTTGACAGGCTTGAGAGGTGAAACTCATGAAGTTCAACAAGGCCAAGCATAAGGTCCTGCACCTGGGTCAGGGCAGTCCCTAGTATCTGGGCACAGAATGGACTGAGAGCAGCCCTGAGGAGAAGGACTTACACGTGTTTGTTGATGAGAAGCTTTACCTGAGCTGGCAATGTGCACTCACAGCCCAGAAAGCCAACCGTACCCTGGGCTGCGTCAAAAGAAGCGTGGCCAGAAGGTCAAGGGAGGTGATGTTCCTCCTTTACTCCACTCACAAGACCCCACCTGCAGTACTGTGTTCAGCTCCGGAGCCCCAACATAAAAAGGATGTGGACCTGTTGGAGTCCAGAGGAGGCCGTGACGATGATCAGAGGGCTGGAGCAGCTCTGCTATGAAGACAGGCTGAGAGAGTTGGGGCGGTTCAACCTGGAGAAGAGAAGGCTCCAGGGAGACCTTACAGCACATTCCTGTGCCTAAAGAGGCTTATAAGAAAGATGGGGACAGACTTTAGTAGGGCCTGTAGCGGTAGGACAAGGGGGGATGGTTTTAAACTGAAAGAGGGTATGTGTAGATTAGATGTTAGTAAGAAATTCTTTGCTGTGAGGGCGGCGAGGCGCTGGCACAGGCTGCCGAGAGCAGCTGTGGGTGCCCCATCCCTGGCAGTGCTCAAGGCCAGGCTGGACGGGGCCTGGAGCAACCTGGTCTAGTGGGAGGTGTCCCTGCCCACGGCAGGGGGTGGGAACTAGATGGTCTTTAAGGTCCCTTCCAACTCAGACCGTTTTATGAAATGGAGGGACCATCCTCCACAGTGTCTTTCTCGCTTCTTTGTTGTGTTTGTACTTGTACCAAACTTGATTTCTTTCTTGCTGTCTTCCAGTGTCTCGCTCTGTGCCCAGGCAAGGTGATGGACAGCAGAGCAGAGATGGAAGTTGTGAGAAGCACGAAGGGGAATGTTGCTGGGGAGGTCAGCGTCCACGTGGTCACCACTGAGAGCACTGTGCAGAGCACCCACCTGCCAACGACTGCCTTCATCATACCAGGTATGTGGAACTGTCCTCTGTAACTGTGCCTCCCCAGCCTTCTCCCCCCACACCGATACCTCACGCTCCTTGCGTATCTGTGCTCCTCCCAAATCCTTGGGAGGCAAAGCTGTGCTGCTGTTGCAATCTTAGAGGTTCTCTGTGACTATCCCACATCACTTGGACAATTTGTGGCTGATTAAAACCTCTTGAGTTTTAAACCAAAGCCCTGATGTCTGGGGCCCTGTGTCAGTGCAGCGCAGTGTGCTGGGTGCCTGCGTGCAGGGCATGTGGCCTCCTGGGTCGCTGCGTTGTCGCAGAGTCGTAGAATGTCTCAAGTTGGACGGAACTGATAAGGATCATTGAGCCCAACTCCCTGCTCTTCACAGGACTGCCTAAACCTAAACCATGTGACTTTCATGAGGTGTGTGAGCAAAGCATGGATGTGTTAGCTGAGGTCAGGGATGTTCTTGCAAAGCAAATCTCCCAGTTTTTGCACTCCCAGTGCCTTGGATCCCAGTGCAGAGAGGCCCTGGACTGCACAGTGAGTCCCTGTGAAATTAAACTGAACTGGGAGATGCAGTCCAGGAGCTTGCCAGCATGCTCCTGCCACATCAGAGCATCCTGCTCGTGGGAACAGTCTGAGATTAGGCTGAAGTAGGAACCCTTGAATGTGGATAGTGTTGGGGCCACCCCCCAGCACAAGCCATTGCTGGCTGCGGATCTTGTTGGGTCACACTGCCTGCTTTGTGGGTGCTTTAGCCCACAGCACAGAGCCCTTGGCAGCGAGACTATGTCCTCTCTGTCATTTTGTGCTGCCTTTGAGCCTTGTTTGCATCAGTTAAGTGTTCTGTGTGTGCCTCTGGTTGTTTCCTTTCTTCCCTTCTCAAGCAAATGCCACTACCATCAACCTTCCCACGAGCACCTTAGAAATTCAGCGATTCCCCCGGGAACCACAGAGAAGCACAGGGGCCGAGAGGCCAGAGAGGGGAGCAGGGAGTGAGCCCATCACAGCTACTGTCATTCCCCAGATCAGCGGGGTGCAGACCTGCAGCACAGTCCGTGTGCTGGAGTGGAAAGATGGGGTGGCTACTTTGCCTGGGAGTAACCTGCGGGTAAGTGTAGCCCTGGGACACCGTTTCTGCCCCCCCCCTGCCGCTCCCTGCAGCTGCTTGCCCTTGTAAGTGGCAGTCCTCCAGCCTGTGGCAGGCAGGGACCACCAGGATGACATGGCCCTGGCAGTCCCTGCGCCCCGACTGGAGGGTCCCTCAGCTGCTCTGGCTCTGCAAAGCTCTTCTTGTGCCCCATCCCTATGCCCCTTCCATCTTATGAGCTTAGCAGACAGAGCATACACATGGTGCCTGAGGGGCTGCAGCAGGTCTGCCGTGCACAGGGAGGCAGAGGGATGCTACATGTGTGGGGTGGCTTTCCTTTCCAAACTGTGCCATGGAATTGGCTCTCACCAAATGCCTGCACTCACCCTGGAAACAGTGGTCTTGCACTCATCAGACGGCGGGTGCCTTTAGGTGTACCCCTCAGTACATGAAGTGGCTTGCACAAAATGCACCAGTTTCTCAGCTGCTGCTCAGCCTCAGGGCACCACATCCCCCAGCCATGTCCCTGCCCCTCATCTCACCCGAGCGCAGGCAGTGTGCTCGCCCTGGCAGGCTCAGCGGCCAGCGCAGGGCAGTGCAGGCAGCTGCAGCAGGGCAGGTGCACTCTGCTGCTGTGCTCACCTCTGTCACCAGAAGAGCTGTCCTCTTGTTGGACACGCTAATGACTGAAAGCGTCCCTTGTTCTCAGAGCTCACGTGCACCCACTAGCTATCAAGTTACGTTTCTGTCCTCCTTGTTAACTATTTTTCCTTGTTTTTTGGTTCAATGACATAGTTTCGAATAAACGAGTATGGGACACTGAAGGTAGTGAGTGCTGATAAGATGCCTCCAGTAGACGCTATAAAGGAGGGTCACACAGAGAAGGACGGGGACTCAGAGGTGGCACCCACCAGCAGGGACAATCCTACTGTGGCTCAGGGTAAGGGCACCATGGTAGCACTTCTGGGGTGGGTACCCTCATCCAGCAGGCGCTGTCTGGCGTAGGCCCTGAGCAAGGCAAATATCTCCTGCTTCCTGCTCTCTTTCCCTCACTGCACCTTGTGCCTCACTGCTTCTCTTCTCTGTGACTCAGATGTGCCAGAGCAGATCAAGCTGCCGACAGCAGAAACCATGTGCCACTGTGATACCTGTGGCCGGAGACATGTGTCAGATGGAGCCCGGGAAGGCCGTGGCTTCTGCAGTGAGCACTGTCACCAGCAGTTCAAAGAAAGGTAAAGGGAGCAGAGTCTGCTCTGTGCAGAGCAATATCCATCCGTCTGCCCTCCCTCCCCTGGTCCATATGCTCCAGCAAGGGCTACAGGCACATCTGTCTGCAGCAGATGCTGAGCACCCCACTTGTTTCCTTCTTTCCTGTAGGCAGAGTGCCCTGGCTGCAGTGGTGGGGGGATGAAGGCTTGTCCCAGGGGTCAGCAGGAAGCACAGGGGCCAGATTTTCTCCTGCCCAATTTGTGGCCTCATAAACACGTATCCGCTGGAGCAGGGCTGCAGCGGGAGGTTGCTGCAGTGGGTGCTTCCAGGCTGAGCAGCAGTGGGAGGCATGGACCATGACAGCATTTCTAGCCCTTCTGCTTACTGATGTATGACTCCTGGGTCTCATTTTCCAGCATCTCTGTGTGACTATGATGCAGCTTAGAGCCCTGCTGTGAAACTGGATCCCATTTGATCCATCCCTGGATTCAGGTTTCTGACACCCAAGCGGGTGTGAGGGTGATTCTGGTCTGTAGCATGGTTCTGACCTCTTGCCAACTTGTGTGCTAAGAGGAGCGCACACATTAGTCAGGAGGGATGGGAGCATGTGTGAGTAAGAAATGGGGTGACAGTGATTCTCCAGGAGCCGCTGCACTGGCTGATGCCCCAGCCATTGCCACATACCGTGCCACAGTGGTTTATTCTTCCTTCCTCTGTGCAGGTCCGTCATTGTGGAAAACTCTGCCAGCAGCACCAATGCTGCTGAAATCCTCAAACCAGTGAAGAAACGAAAGAGGAAGGACTACCAGAGCCCTTCGGAGGAAGAATATGAATCTGAGCAAATGGTAGGAAGAGGACAGGGAGGGCACGTGTGGGCATGTGCTGGTGTCAAGGGTGGGCCGTGGGTTGCCCCTGTATGCGCTGAGATTGTGCACAGTTCTCATCTGTACTTTTCTGTGCTATGTCAGCTATACGTCAAAGGTGTAACCTCTTGGCTGTTAATGCCCAAAAGACTTGAATGTGTAGAGCATCAGGGCTTCTAGACACTTGGCTAGCTGTTTGGCAGGCCGAGCGCCTGGGGCTGGGCATGCCAGACACGTCCTCATCGGGCTGTAGGTATCGAGCGCTCTCAACTGCTCTTTTGAGTCTGGGCCGCCAAAGTCAAGTGTTGAAGTAAGAGGGTGTCTGTCTGTGGCGTGTGTCCGGGGCACGGGAGGGTGACACTGACAAGGCAAGGAAGCTCTGCTTGCCAGCCCTGGCTGTAGCAGATACATGGCAGGTGCAATCGCTACCACTGGGCACCAAAATCCCGCTCAGGCTGCTGTCATCAGATCCTCTTGGGTGCCCATTTCTGGGCCAAGCATCAGTCAAATTGTAGGTGGTGTGGAGGCACAGTGTGGCCCTTGGCAGTAGTGTGAGGGTATAAAACTCAGCATAAACCTCTGTGCAGACCTCCAACACGATGGATTTCTGGTTTGTCTGCTCATGTCTAGGAGGAGAAGCAGGAAGAGAGGAAAAGCTCGATGGGAGACTCTGCCATCAGCAATCCGGAGGCTGATACGTGGAATGGGAGCCAGCACGGTATGGAGGGCTGGGTGGGTGGTGGGGTGAGCACTCCTGCCTCAGCTGTGGGGTCCCACTGTGGGGCTGGGCCAGAGGTTTGGTGCTCCAGCAGAGTCAAACACCCAGTGCAGCGCACTGGTACATGTTCCTTAAGGCTTGTAAGCTCCTCTGCTTGCTTGATCCTGCTCTCTCTGTCTCTTTCCATTTCTCTCCTTTCCTCTCTTTCTTTCCGTGGGAAAGGTGCACCATTACAGATATGGCTGTGTCTTCTTCAGGTACTGGGCTGTACTGTACAGTGCTCTCCAGTCCCTCCCCTTGTGAGCTGAATTTATTACTCGTGGATACCATGTTTACTCAGAGATGCACAATCCTGAGCAATAATGTGACTCAGTGCCACGTATGGCTTTGCCTTGCCTTTGGACAGTCTTATGGGGAACTTCCCTCGCTTGTTTGGGAGCTCGCAAGTTCTGGAGCTGCTCCTGTAGGTCTGGTGCTGTTGAAGCTGGGTGATTTGGGGTTGTCTCACCTCATGGGGATCTATTCCTGGACTGTAGCAGAGGAGGTCTTAAACGCAGAGCTGTTGACACAAAGGGAAGGGAGACAAGCTGAAAGATGCAGTGTTTGCTTGTTTGGGTTTTTTCCTGCAGCGCGATGGGGGAGAGGGGGAGGGAAAACTTGGGAAAATACTGAAAATAAAGATTGATGGGAAACCTTTCGTTTTTGAGTAGTGAAAGGTCATGCTCAAAGTAATTTCAAAATTCAGCTGGTCCAGCTTCATACTCCTCTCCATAACCAAGTGTAGGGACCGTAGCAGGGGCCAGGTGTCATTAAGCCCTGATGTTACAGAGTTAACCACTATTTAGAAGGAATCTCGTACTCTCTTACCAGGTCCTTTTCTCTACAGTCTGAGCTTTGAACATGTAACCTTCCCTGCTGCATACAAGGAAGCAGTGCTGAGCCTTGTTATGTCAGCATTTTATTTTCTCTTATTTTAGAAGTACATCAACAAACAAAATGCACACCTGGATGCTTTGGTGCAGCAGAGTCGGTGTATGCTCTGGCTGCAGGCGTATTTGTCATTCTCTAGAAGTGCAGAGCTTGTACTTACAGATTCCCCAAACATGCCCACTGCTTTTTCCTATGTCCTAAAGAATAATAAAGGTGTTTGGCACTCTTAAGTATTAGTGAAGCATCTAGGTTAGTAACCTTGCTTACTGAAGCTCAGCTTTCATGTCTTCTGCAAGTTCCTATTTTTTCCACCTCCCCTTCCTGTAAGCTCAAGAGAGGAAGGAGCTGGGCTGTTTTTGCCCTGCGTTGCTGGCCTGCCCTGCTCAAGGCTGTCTGCCCTGGCTGACCTGTGCCTGTGAATTACTCAGCACCGTAATAGGCACAGCACTCCCAGAGTCCCTTCAGGCGATATGAAGCAGGGAGAGAAAGTGGATGGAGAGCAAGAGACTTGGTTTGTGTCTTGTGTGCCTTGGGCGAGGCCTTTGTGGCCTTCCCAAAAGGGTCAGAGGCATGGAGAATCCATCTCCCTGCCTGTGAAGAGACGATGCGGTCTTCTTTTCATGAATACCTTAAGGGCAAACGCATCTCTAGGGCATCAGGGTGGCGCTGGTGTGCCAAGGGGGGCTCAGGTGGTTGTCTCAGCAGAGGATAGCAGAGCTGGTGCCTCTGGAGCAGCAGTGGGAGGTGAGCCCACTGCTGGTTTGACTGGCCGGGAGCCCCTTGCATCTGGGAGTGATTCCCAGACCTCTGGATGGATCCTGCTGGTTGTCCCAAATCCATCAGTGCCGTGGCCGTTTTGGATGTACTGACTGGAGGAGGACTGGTTGCAGAGGTGTCCTGATGCTTTGCACAGGCTGGCTTGTCCCTCAAGCTCCTTAGGTGCCTTACTAGAGCATCATGCAGCAAGAGAGGACATTTGGGTCATGGGGACCTCTGTGAGAGAGGGGCCTCTTGGCTCTGACCCTCCTCAGCCAGCCAGCCAGGTCTGCTGGAGAAGGGGTCCTGGTAGGACGGTGCTGAGCTTTGGAGGGATGCAGGACTGTGTGCGAGAGCGGGACGTGGCCCCAGCGGGACCCATGCGCTCGCCTGCCCTCCGCTGCCCTGAGGCAGGCAGGCAGGGACGGAGGCTGGAGTGGACCCTCAGCAGCGCGTCTTGTGTGTGCGTTTGTGCTGCGCTCAGGTGCCAGTGAGGAGAAGAAAGAAGGCTGGTCTTGGGCGTCCTACTTGGAGGAGCAGAAAGCTGTCGCTGCCCCTTTAGATCTCTTCCAGGATGTGAGTTGGGATTTTCCTGTCTTTTTCCCTCTTTCATCTTCTCTTTTCTTTCCCTTTTTTTCCCACCCCTCCTCCTTCTCCTCTCTTCCTTGCTTCCCTATTTTGCGCGACTCTGAGCGATAAGCAAGCTCGCATCTTCACCTGGAGGTGACCAGTCAGCCTCCAGTTTTGATTTGCCCCGAGTCCCACTCCCCAGCAGGGTGCTGTCCCCCATCCCAAGCAGCCCACGCTGGCCTAGGACATCCCTGTGGCCCTGGCAGGGTGGCGCAGCCTTTCCAGCCCTTCCCGGAAGGCAGGTGTGGGCTCTCCCGAGGCCACGTTGCTGCACCGCACTCCTGCGCTCAGGCACCTGCTCGCCAGGGTGCAAGAGGAGTCAGGCCCGTGCCCCACGTGCTGCGGCCGCTAGCGCAGGGACACCCTGCCCGGCCAGCAGCAGGGGATGCAAACCCACAAGGAGCTGGAAGAATGCCTTTTTCTATGGGAAAGAATTAGAATTCGAACCAGAACATAACCTGTGGCCCACAGTCTCCTGTTCCCAGCAGCTCCCATTGCCTGATGGTTGCTCCTTGGGATGGTTCTAGACCCAGTTATCTGTGTCGTTTTTTACACTGTAGTTTAATTTTTGTTTCCAGTACCAAGTAGCTTCCCAGCACAAGAATGGCTTTAAAGTGGGGATGAAGCTGGAGGGGATCGATCCGCAGCACCCGTCTATGTACTTTATCCTGACGGTGGCTGAGGTAAGGTGCCTCCGGCGTCCGTGTTCCTCGGTCCCCTCCTTGCGCCCGCGCGTGGGAGGCTCTGTGGCGGGGGCTGCTGCTGGCCGGTCCGTGGAGGAGACCGGCTTTGGACCCTCGCCTGCATGTCGCTGCATGTGATGCTCCCACACCTTGGTCAAGCGAGCAGGGAGTTCCTCCCAGCTCACGGGGCAGGAGACAGTGTTGTGGAGCAGTGGTTCTGCCCCAGCCGGGTTGGTCTGTCTGTCTCTCTGACACGGCAGGGCCACACGGGGGAAGAGACTGTGGTGATGGTAACAGCTTTTTGGAGCTGATGCCCCTCAGACAGGTCTGAGCCCTGGCGATAGCGGGTGTGGAGGCATCCCATTGCTCTTCCTTGTGTCCATGGAGGCCCTGTCTGTGGGGCTCCCCACTTAGCCTTGTGGCAGCTGAACCAGTCCTGCCTTGCAGCGCTCCCCAGGCAGCCAGGGAAATCAGCTGTACAACAGTGGCTGCTGTTCTTGCTGCTGGGGAGATGTCACCAAACCAGCACGGCATTTAGCCAGAATCCCTGCACCATTTCCCCGGGTGCAGAAAAGGGAATCCTTGCGCTTGCTGGACCCAGCAAGGTGCCCCACCATGGCATGTCACGCACCAGCCTGAACCTCCCTTCTTAGGGCTGGCTTGGTGGCCTCGCACTTACCTTGTTCTGTGCTGTACGCCTTTTGGGGCTGGCATGTGTCCTCTGATGTGGGCACTGGCCGATGAGTGACCTGGCTTCCCTAAGTGATATGCTGAGGTTGTGTGTGGGATGGGAGGTGTGCGTGATGCTTGGCCAGGGACAGCAGGAGGGTTTCATGCTCCTTTCCTTTTCCTGCCCTTCCCGCTGGCAGGTGTGCGGTTACCGGATGCGCCTCCACTTTGATGGCTACTCTGAGTGCCACGATTTTTGGCTGAATGCTGACTCCCCCGACATCCACCCCGCCGGCTGGTTTGAGGAGACTGGGCACAAACTCCAGCCCCCAAAAGGTAAGGAGTTAGCAAGTTGCTGGGTCGTGTTGAAGTGGAGACCCAAAACGTAGAGCTGGAGGTGGGGACAGGGTGGCTCCATGGAGCCCTCAAAGGGATGCTGCTGTACTGGGGGGGTTCCACAGGACAACCTTTCGGGCACCCATTGTGCTAAAGATCTCTGCTTGCTCCCATTCTGGGGCAGAGCCCTGCCACCTGGATGTCCCAGTGCCAGGCTGCAGCCAGCAGCTGTGTCCCAGGGCACAACCTCCTGGCTGCTCTCTGTGAACTCTCTCTCTCTCTCTCTCATTTCTCTTCCTGAGGGGTTGTAGGTTATAAGGAAGAAGAATTCAGCTGGACAAACTACCTGAAGATAACAAAGGCTCAGGCAGCTCCTAAGCACCTCTTCGTGGTTCGAAATACTGTGAGTAGCAGCTTCTCCTTCCTGCCAGAGCCTGCAGGTTCAGGTGTGGCTTCTTGCCCTCCAGCTGAGCGGAATGCCTCCACCATTGCTGGGCAAAATTTTCTCTGTCCACCCCTGTCACGGTCCGCTCAGTGGGCTCGTGATGGTTCATTTACTATGATCTCGAAGCGCAAAAATCAAGGCGACCACGTTGAGGGGTTATGCTTCAATCCATTTTATTGTTTGCCCGTAAAGCAGCGTGCGATAGGGAGAAGGACAGAAAGTGAAAAAAAGGTAAAGTGAAAAGGAAAGAGGATTATAGTGACCACCACCGGTCCAAGGCGTCCCTATGGTCCCAGGTCCAGGCAGCGTCCCGCCGGTCCTTCCGGTCGTCGTGATCCTTGGTGGGGAAGATCTCCAAAGTTCAGTTGCTAAAGAGTCCTCTTTTATGCCGAGCAATACACGTTGCTCCTGCTCTGGCCCGTGGATTGTTGTCAGTCTCTGCCTTCTCGAGCCAGGTTATCACGCATGTTACGGTTCATTGTAATGACGACAGTTGTTATACGACCTTATTGTAGTCGTTCCTTCCAGTCCCAGGTGGCAGGGAGCGGCACAGCACTCCTCGTACCGTGCAGTTCTCCTTCCCGGGGTCTCTGGGTCTCGGTGTCCATGAGGAGCACATTCCATCTCCAGGTCTCTGTTAGCAGTGTTGAGACAATATCGTTCTCTTTAGAGTGACTCTTACAACCCCATGCTTCTCAAGTTCGCAGTGCAGAGGGCCAGGAGAGCATACTGCTGGCATTGCTTAATGAGATGAGGCATGCTTTGCTGCTGAGGATCTGTAGCTTGGACACCAGTTTGGTGTGCCCCAAATTGGCATTGGCCTGAGTCACTCTTTCATTCAGGTTGGTCTCATGGACAGTTAAATATGTTGCAAAAGTACTGGTGAGAAGTAACCACTACTCTCAACAATTACTTTGCCAAACCCCCTCGGTTAATATTTCATAAGTGTAACTCTTTTGTCTCTGTTTTGTGTCTTCGTTGTTTCTGTCTCTGCCTTTATTTTTCATATGGCAGCTTGGGTAAGGAAAGCGGGAATGTGGAGTGCAAAATGTTGATGGTTTCTTTGTCAGCTGCTGAGGAAACTCAAACCTACTGATAAATCAGCCTCTCCCAAGTTATTTATTGTGCCTAAACTCTTCTGTTCATTGCTGCAACAATCCCACTAGCATGTGTGGTGCAGCATTTTGCACAGATTTCTGAATTCCAGAGATAAAGGTGAGGTAGGATGAATGATGACCCCATCCATCCCAGCTCCTCCTGCTAAGCCTAGGGCGTTGGTTGCTGCTAGCACACATGGAGAGCATGACCGCAGACAAGTGTTTTGTGACAAAATACAAATCACTGGAAGTTTGAGGCTGTTTTTCTCTTAGAGGTTATTGCTTATAGAAGATCCTGAGGTTCTGAAGATGTCTTTTCCTCTTTGTTTGTTTGGCCAAACTGAGTTACCCTCTGCCTTTTTTCTTGCATGCAGAGCAGGGCACTACCCTTCTGGAATCCTTAGTGGTCCCAGGCCTGCTGGAGGCCAGGCACAGTCTGGTTTTGGGAGGGTTTGGGCAGATGCCTCCTTGCAGCAGGCAAGGGAAGTAGTGAGGAGGGCACTGGGACTGCAGCTCTGAAGGAAACCTGCTCCTCTTTCCTCACAGCATGAGGCTTCCCCAGGCTTTGAGGTGGGCATGAAGCTCGAAGCTGTGGACCGCATGAACCCTTCCCTGATCTGTGTTGCCACAGTGACTGATGTGGTGGACAATCGCTTTTTGGTGCACTTCGACAACTGGGATGATACTTATGACTACTGGTAAGTGCACAGAGGCTCCTGGGGTGCCAGCACTGGGGAGACACCCTGCCGCTGCTTCAGCAAGAGTTGACAGGGTGCTCAGGAGAGCACGGGGCAATCCTAGCACGCTGCTGCAGACAGGCCACCAGTGGTTCCCCTGTGCTGGGAGACAAACCTTTGCCTGTTCCGTGACATGTCTTGGGATGTTGCCACGGCTCTGTAGTTAATGTGAGGCAAAGACAGGCGTGATGGCATATTGTGGGCTGCCCTGAAACCCACCTGGGAGATGGAGCCGCCTGCGATGCAGAGGCCAAAGGTCTGATCTTTAAAGGAGCTCCTGTGTCTGTAGGCAGGGGATTGTGACCAGGGCGGGGAGGTGTCCCAGCTGAGGCTGGCTGAGGCTGATTACCATGGCCAGTTAGCATAGTCAGGGTCCTGAGAGCAGGTCCTTCCCTTTGTGGCTGGAGCCCTCTGACCTGTCACCCCGAGGACCTGTGGGGCTGCAGTGGTTTCTGTCCCTGGCTGCTCCTCACTCACCCGTGTCTGCTGTGACCTACTGGGAGCCATGACCGTCGGGTTCCCGGATGCTCCGGTGTCATGGCTGCGGGCTCTGGAAGGCTCAGCCTGTCTCCCGGCAAAGGGTTGCTGTTCCCCGGGCACTTCTGCAGCAGGGCTTGCACCCGGCGCGTGTTCATGTGCTGACCCTCCGAGCTGGAGGCCCCCTGCTCTCGCCCTTGCCTTGCCAGCGCCTGTGTTTCCTGGGTCTCTCAGGGACCAGGGTGCTGCAGACGACCTTGGCTTCTGCAGGGGCTTGTGCTGGTGCTGCAGACCTGGGGGTGCTGCCCCGTGGCCTGCCCTGCGCCCCTGCAGCCTGCGCTGTCTGGCAGCGATACACCAGGCATCTCAGCCTTGTGTAAGGGTTTGGGTGTGTTTTCTAGGTGCGAACCCAGCAGTCCGTACATCCACCCAGTTGGATGGTGTCAGGAGCACGGCAAACCCCTCACACCTCCTCAAGGTGAGTCAGTGGCCCGGGAGCGCAGCCATCACTGGCGCGTCCCTGGGGGACAGGCTTCCCAGGGTGGCATGGAGGAGCCTGGGGGTGCAAGCCCCATGGCCCTGGCTGGCTGCGGGCCCAGGCAGTTTCCTTCAGCCAGGCCACAGCGGGGGAGGTGGCACGCTCCTGCTGAGGCTCCTGGACACGTGTTCAGGTGCAGCGGTGGTTGTGTCAGACCAAGTGTTTCTGCTTTCTTGTACCCTGGGTTTCGTGATGCACGAGGAAACAGTAGCACCTCTTGGTCCCTCTCACATTCCTGTGTGTCTGGCACAGGCTTGGTTCGTCCTTCAGGGCAGTAGGACATTCTGGGGTACTTGCTGTCTTCCTGCAGGTGTGTCTCACCGTCTGCATATTCCCCCTTCTAGATTATCCTGAGCCCGACAGCTTCACCTGGGAAAAGTACTTAAAGGAAACTGGAGCATCTGCTGTCCCGGCTTGGGCCTTTAAAGTGGTGAGTGCCACAGCATCAGCTCCGCTGTGCCTGGGCAGGAATTGGGCGTTTCTCCATTGTCGGGTCTTTGCTTTTATGAAAAGTCAAGTGGTGTGCATTCAGGTCATTCATGCTTCTGCCACAGGCCTGGGGCTCGGACCTACGCTCAAGTCTCAGAAGTCAGGGCTATCCTGAGCAAATAGTTCAAAACTGGGAAAAATGGGAAGTCTGACCATCCCCTCAGCTAGGCGGGAACTGGTGATGGGAAATTGTTCAGGCTTGCTTGATCGTTGTTGTCTCCAACTGCAGCAACAACAGCTGTGTCCAGCCACGCGTGGCTGCAATATAAATCCCCAAAACGTGTCTCTTGGAGACCTTCTTCCCTTGGGCACAGCTTTCCCATCTTGTTAAAACACAGCTCAGACCCGGGAGGCCTGTCCCCACTCTCTCCTGTTGCCAGTGTGAGCTGGGATGGCTCTTACCCGGACAGGCCAGGGCTGGGAGCTGGGCTTGAGGAGCGCACGCTGCTGGGAAAGCTGCCGAGGGGCGTGGGAGCCCGAAGCACAGTCCTGCTCCCCGCTGACCTGGGTTCTTCCTGGCCCCAGCGCCCACCCCACGGCTTTCTGGTCAACATGAAGCTGGAGGCAGTGGACAAGAGGACTCCTTCCTTCATCCGAGTGGCCAGTGTGGAGGATGTGGAAGATCACAGGATAAAGGTGGGTGCTGGAGCATCGGTGCTGAGCCTGTGTGCAGATGCTGTGCTGGCTTGCTCCTGCCCTTCCCAACTCGCTGCCTGTTGCAGTGGCAAAGCGTGCGGAGGTCTGCAGAAGCACACCGCTCCGAGGGCGGCAGGTCGCAGTGGCTGGCTCCAGGGGTGGAGGGGGGCCTTGTGCTGCAGTTCAGCTCTACTCTGCTGCTTGCTTTCACCTTGGAGGGCTCCAGAGCTCCTCCGGGAGGTGCCCCGAGGTGTGAAGGCTGACCTCTCTACTTGTCTCCCCAGATCCATTTTGATGGCTGGAGCCACGTCTATGATTTCTGGATTGATGTGGATCATCCGGACATCCACCCCATAGGCTGGTGCTCAAAAACTGGACACCCGCTGCAGCCTCCTCTCAGTAAGTCCTGCGCCTGGGTCAGCCCCCCATACCAGCGTGCCAGATCTCCGCTGTCGCTGCCACCTGCCCGTGCACAGAAACAGGAGGGCAGGTGCTGGCTGAGGGTGGGCAGGGAGGAAGGGCCTTGCCACAGAGCTGTTATTTGGAAAGTCCTCCCTGTTTGATGCAGGCAGGGAGCCCGGAGCCCTGGCTCTGTCTGGCACTGCAGCCGTGACAGTCTCTCTTTCCTCTCCTGGTCTAGGGCCAAAGGAACCAGCCTCCTCTGCCCATGGGGGCTGCCCAACCCTGGGCTGCAAGAGCATCCCTCACACCAAGAGCTCCAAGTACAGCTTTCACCACAGGTGAGCTCCCCGGCTCAGCTCCCTGGCTGGCCCTTCCTCTGCACCCACCGCCCCAGGCAGCAGCCAGCCCTTCCCTGCACCCACCCCACGCCTGGCTCTGTCCCCCGCTGAGGGGCAGCCCTGGCACTCCCCTGGCCCCACAGAAGCCTGGAGCCTGTGGCTAGTGTAACACCTGCCAGCTCCTACTTGGTGCCTGTCCTGTGGCACCCAGAGACCCTGGAGCGCCCTACGTGCCCATCTACCTGTGGGGACATATGGGCTACATAGGGGACAGTGCCTCTAAAATGCTGTTCACTGATACCAGCTCTGAGGATGATGTTCCTCCAGCCCCTCATGGATGCTTTTCACTGTGAGGGTATGAGCTGGAAAGTTCCAAGAAGGAACAATGCCATCTCCACCAGCTCAGTCAGTCGCATGCGTGACCTTTTCCAGGGGAAGCCAGGCACGGTGTAGTGCTGACCCCAGCGCGGCAGGCTGGTGCCAAGAGAGACGAGTATGGTGGAGCATCCATGAGGATGGGGAAGGCAGATCTGGCTCCCAGGTCTACTGGCCACATTGGTGACACTTGCTTCCCCCTCACTGTGAGGCTAGTCGGGATGCCCATGGGGACAAGGAAGGGAAGATGGAGACTGTGAACCCCAGTGACCTGCTTGGTCGGCACTGTGGCGCACGGGGTGGCTGTGATGGCAGCGGGGAAGTGGGACAGGCGTTTGTAGCTAGAGGGACTGGGCATGCCCTGCCCATGCACGCAGCACACTCGCCCCGGGAATGCGTTCAGCACGCCTTTATTCTGCCTCCCACAGCCAGGGCTACGGCTTCCCATGCTCGGGGGCAGAGGGGTGGCCCTGCTGGCTCGACCTGCAGTGCTGCTCTGAGCTGGGTCCAATGCTTGCCTCCCCTCTGTTCTCTAGGAAGTGCCCCACGCCGGGTTGTGATGGGTCAGGACACGTGACGGGGAGATTCACGGCCCATTACTGCCTCTCAGGGTGCCCACTGGCAGAGAAGAACCAGGGCAGGCTTAAGGCGGACTTGTCTGACACCGAGGCCTCGACTCGCAAGAGGAACCTGATAGGCTTCCCTCAGCGGAAGAAGTCTCGGCACCACGGGAGGTAGGGGCGAGCCCGGTGAGCCCCGTGCAGCAGCGCACGGCCCCTGTGCCACTGCCGTCCCCGGGAGGGGTGGCCAAGCCGGAGAGGCTCCTTGGCTGCAGGGGAGCGTGGTTGCTGGCAGCTGGCATTTGTCCTTCCAGCTCTGCTGGGCACCTCTCTTGGGTTTTCTTCCTATGTCTTGTGTCTTTAGCTGTCAACCCCTTGGGTCAGGGTCCAGGAGGTAATCCTTGCTCCCACTGCCAAGGCATTGCTCTGTGCGGTGTGGAGGAGGGCCCTCGGGCCAGTTCCAACCCAGTTGGAAATCAGTCTTCCTGTCTTTTTAGAGGGCGACCCCCAAAGTACCGGAAGATCCAGCAGGAAGACTTCCAGAGTAAGTGCCATCCTCTGCCACGGTGTCATCACAAGGGCAAGGCTGCAGAAGCTGGGGTGGGGGTGGCTGGAGGCAGGTCCCCCTGGACCCACTCGGTCAGACCTCCCCCAGGGCAGCCCCGGTGAGGAGCTTGTGGCTGACTGCCGAAGCTGACCATCTGACAAGGAGCGCCCCTGCCTCTTACCAGAGCTCTGCTCCGTCCCCTGTCATGTCTCTTGGTTTGTGTCTGTGAATCTTTGAGTGCTTTAGGGCAGGGAATTAGGATCCTCTCTCTGTGGCAGTGCAGTTTCCCTGGTGCTTTGGTCTCTTCAGACAGGGATGCGGTGCCTTTATCCTGCGGCTGCCCTACCCCAAAATTATCAGTGTGCTTGTGAAGTGCCAAATCATTGCTGCAGTGCAGAAACTGATGCTGAACAGTTTGCTTGGCATTTAGTTCTGATAACTGACGTGAGACGATGACTGACGTTTATTCCAGCCACTGTCTGTTTTACCATGGGCTGTCCTACTGCCTTCCCCAGCGCTGGTGGTGAATGAAGAGGGATCTCTTCATGGGAGCCATCCTTGACTCCTTGGAGCACAGAGCAAGGGAAGAGCTTTGTTAAAAAAACTGAAATGAACTGAATGATATGGGGTGGCATTCTGGTGTGAAATTTGACATGGAAGTCTAGTTCAGTATGGAAAATGAATGATTGAAGGTGGTGAGAATAAGGCAAAGCCAAGCTTGTCTCTAAACTTCTTCCCCCACCATCCCCTATCCCACCAAATGGAACACCTGGATACACTGATATCCTGTTAATCCAAGGGACAGCTACTCGCTCTTTATACCCAGACCCATGAGACCATCTGCTGCCAGCCCTGGGCCCTCCCCTGAATGGGGCCCTCCCCGAGGCTTCTGGGATAGGATGGGGTGAGATGTTCTCGTCCTTATACCTTGTATCACATCTTCCATTTTTATTGCCAGCAATTTCTTCAGACAATATGCACCAGTCGCTCTTCATGTCTGCCCTGTCTGCCCACCCTGACCGCTCCCTGTCGCTCTGCTGGGAGCAGCACTGCAAACTCCTGCCAGGGGTGGCTGGCATCACAGCGACTACAGTGGCCAAGTGGACCATTGACGAGGTAAGATGGTTTTGAAGACTGCGTACTGGCTCCTAACCCACTGGCATGGCTGGGAGCACTCTACCTGCCTGTGCAGCACCGTGTATGTACACCAGGCACAGAAGTGCTTTGGCGGCCACTTCCTTGAGCCAGCTGGGCGGTCTGCTGGGCTTGCTTCTGGGGTACAGTGTGGGCAGCTGCCAGATGTGAGCCCTGATGGCAGTTTCTGGGAAGCACATGCAGAACTACCACATTCTCGCTTGGCTTGAATGTGACACTAGCCCGGGGCAGGCGAAGGCAAACAGCAGTCTCTTCATTTAGCAAGTTAACGGTTTTCCAAGGAAATCAGTTTCATCTTTGCCAAGTTAAAAACCTAAACCATAGACTGCAGGTAAGAGGCCGCTTCCCTGTTTCTCTGAAAAAGAAATCTGTACTTCAGATTCTTCGTAGTCGCCCTCATTCAGGTTCTTGGGCGTCTGCATGTAAGGCTTGGGTAGCTGGCACCCTGGCCCCAGCCCCGGCAGCCAGCCCTGCCTGATTTCCCCATCACCCTCCAGTGTGCCCCTTCCCTCCTGCCCCTGCCCCTCCGTGGGAATTGCCTCGCTGTGCTGGAGCTGGCTTGCCAGAGGCGAAGCTGCTGTAGCATTTGCTGCTCTGGGGCTGGAGGAGGCCGGTACCTGTGCCCTCATCCAGGGGTGATCCCTGGGCATGGGAGGGTGCTGCAGCGGCAGCCTTTGCCCTAACAGCCACGTGTTACTTTACGGGGCACAAAATGCTTCTGTGGAACTGAGGGTGTGGGCTCACTGGGGGGTCTCCGGCCAGAAACGTTGCCTCTGTTGTGACGTTTTTCTCCGTTTATTCCAAGGTCTTTAGCTTTGTTCAGACTCTGACGGGTTGCGAGGACCAAGCCAAGCTCTTCAAGGATGAGGTGAGAAGGGCTGGAGGATGAGTGCAGGTGGCCAAGGTGACAGATCTTTGCTACCAGGGCAGGGAGGAGTTGGCCAGTGGCCTTCCTGCAGCCATTGCCATCAACACTGAGAGCATATCCAGCACCTGGCAGGGATCCCGCCCCGCAGCCCTGGGGGCAGCAGCCCTGCTGCATCCCAGTGCGCAGCTGCCGGCCTGTGCAGATGTGGTGGCAGGAGGGGAGATGCTGACCCCAGGGAGCTCTGCTGCCGGGCTCTCCCGGCATAGGTGAGGGAGGGCCCCTCTGAGGAGGCTGGGATGGGGGAGCGGGAGGAGGATGGGGTTGCAGCCTTCACCATCACCTCCTGAGGGAAGCTGCTTACTCCTCACCCATTCATCCTTCCCTTCCTGCATCCTCTCATCAGCACAACAGTTCGGTGACATTGCTGTCCGTCAGCCAGGCTCATTGTTTTTAGACCCCTCTGTGGACAGAGGCACAAGGGCGCTGCGGTACCCCTGGCGCAGGGCTGATCCTGAGCACGCTGGGTACAGCACGTGTCCCAGCCCACCAGTAAATGGCCCCTGTGCTTTAAGGGTGCTCAGGCACGCAAAGCTGAGCTGGGAGCAGCCTCCACGCGTGCCGGGACGTGGAGCAGGGAACAGCCGGGCGTTTGCCCGGAGCAGGCTGTGTGCTGGCTGCGTGCTGTGCCTGTTGTGCTCCAGCACAGGAGCTGGGCAGGCTGCAGCGTGGGCTCCTGGGGCGGCCCCTGCCGTGTCCCCCTCTCTGCCCTGTTCTGGGCACATGAGCACCCAGCTCTGGCTTAGCCGGGGCAGTGCGGGAGTGCAGCGGGTGGCCCTGGCCCTACTCCTGGGGATCATCTGTGGCACCTGGCTGAGGGTGAGCATGACTGTGCACATCCCCAGGTCATGCCCATGCTGGCTGTCCCTAGGAGGTCACAGCCTGGGTTTGCGGTGAGTGCCTTTGTCCCTGCTCTCCTCTCCAGATGATCGATGGCGAGGCCTTCCTCTTGCTGACGCAGGCTGACATCGTCAAGATTATGAGTGTCAAGCTGGGCCCGGCACTTAAGATCTACAATGCAATCCTCATGTTCAAGAATGCTGATGACACCTTGAAGTGACTTTTCTTGGCCTGATTGGGACCCTCCCTCAGCACTGGTGCTGCCAAACTGTCTGGTCAGGACAGAGATTCCCCCTGACTGGCCGCAGCTTGTCACGTCCTGCTCATGTCCTCTCGGGTGCCGCATCTCCGCTCTCCCACCAGTCCATCTCCCATCCTCTCCGCTCCACGCTGCCCTTCTCTTCCAGCACTGGGTGCAGGCTGACCCCAAGCCTCGGGGTAGCTGCAGGGATGGAGGGTGGACGTGGGACTAGTCTGTCCTAGTGCAACAGCTGCCCCCCAAGTCCTGCTGTGACTGCACTGCTGTGGGGGGGGGGGGTGTGCAGAGGGATGGGGGAGCAGCGCAGAGGGTCTAGCAGCTGGGGGCTGACACCACAATCAAGTCACCCAGATGAGGGAAGGGACTGACTGCCACATACATGCTTGCACCTGTTTAAAGGCTGGTCTTGGCTTTGCTCAGCAGCTGAGAAAGATTTTATTTTTTCTTTTTTGCCCTCAGTGTGTTTGGGGGGGGTGGGGGGTGCTTCTGCTAACACTGTTTCCAAGTGATGCTCTCAAGGAGCTTCTCACTTTGCCTTTTTCTCTGAATTCTTTTGACTTTCCCTTTTAAGGTCAGGTGATGACTTTGCCCCTTCACTGCACTGGGAACCAGTGGCCCACATCTTGCCCCTTCTGGGGAGCAGTGTGTCCTGGCTGCTGCTCTGCCCACCACTGCTGTTTGTGCTTTATTCCTCTAATGCAGCAGCCTCAGGGCCCTGTGGGGCCAGGGCTGGGTCGGTGCAGAACAAGCTCCATTTCCACTTGCGCTTCAGGCTGCCTTGGCCAGTAAGTCTCTGGGAGAAAGGATGCTCAGTTAACTTGTTCCCCTTGCAGCAGTTAAAAAACCTGCAAAGGAGAGTCAGGCCCTCTTTGGTCTCTGTATTAGGAGCAAGGCCCCTTCTAGAGTGGAGACAGCTGCCAAGGGCAAGAAGCATCCATTCCTCCATAGCCAGATCCATGGCTCGCTTCTGAAGGTGTTCTTGAGTTGGCTGACTCCATCCTGCCAAGCCGCCTTCTCCCCCTTTTTTGCCCTTGTGAGGCCCTCAAATTTTGCTGTCTGAAGAGCAGGATATTCTGCTGTCCCTGGACTCCTTACTGGCAGAGCTAAAAAATTCAGCAGTTAACTGGTTGGGGGGTTTTCTGTCCTTTTAGTAACACAGCACCTTTTCAAGAAGGGTGCAGATGCTTTGGGAATGCCCGTGTAACTGTCTCTTGTAACGGAGGAGATGCTGAGCAGGCTAGGACTCCAGATCCAGGGAAGCCAACGTGCCTGGGGGGTCCTGGCAGAGTCCCAGGCAGCTGCTGACAGTCCCCATGTCTCCTGGCAGCACCCACGTTGCTCTTGCTGTGGTCTGTCATCCTGTGCACACCTGCGGTGGGACTGTTGGAGCAGTGGTGAGTGGGCAGCGCGGTGCCAGAGCGTGGCCACGGGCCCCAAGGGCTCTCCATAGCTTGCAGTGATGCATCAGAGTCCCTGGTCCGCTTTCTTTCCCATTCCCAAGAATGACTTAGTGGTGGCAAAACAATTTTTTCCCCTTCCCCAAGTGCCGAAAGGGAGGGATGAAGGGATTTTAACAAGCGCACCAGCAATGTGTCTCGGAGCAGCGCTGCCTTGGGAGCCAGTGTCACACCTGGGTCAATCTGTTCTAGGCTTCCCATGGAAATGTAGCATTTTGACTCTTTGTTACTGAATATTTGGGGTCACATTTGACCTGCTCTTGAAACGTCTGCTGCTTGCTCTTCATGCGGGACTTGCAACTAGTCTGTGTATTTGTTTTGTCAATGCTTGGGTTTGATTTAGGCAGCTCTCCCTCTCCTTTCCATTTTTTTGTTCTTCCATCTCTTCAAGCACTGCAGCATGGCTGGCTGTGGAGAGGGAGCGGGAAGGAACAGCTGTGTCCCTGGGTCCTGCAGTCACTCCCCCGGTCACCCCTGATCTGCAGTAAATGGTCCTGAAGTTGGTCTCTTCAGTTGATGGGGAGTCTTTCTGGACCACTGCGTGCTGGGGGAGGACAGGAGCCCTGGGACCTTCAGCTGTGAGACCGTGCGAGCTGAGAGCTCTCCAGGTGTGATTGGGGTGGAACCGCTCCCTTGCACAGGACATGGCTATTGAGCTCATAAGGAAACACCGTATGAAAGCGTGTGATTGTCACTGTCCCGTTCCCTCATGCGAAGTCATCCTGTCTGTTGGGGAAGGGACTAAGCACTGTCCCTGGGTGCTGGGGGAGGAGCTGCTACCCAGGCGTCAAGTCTGAGCCTAGTGTGAAGGATGGAGAGCCTTGTCTCTCACGGGGTCCTGGCGAGCAGAAGTGGTGGTGACTCGGGAGATGCCTGCTGCGGGGGAAGGGGTGCCGTGAGCCGAGCCCTGGCTGGCCTGCAGCACTGGCTACCGCCAACACCAGCAGCACGGGCTCTGCTGTTGGGTGCAGCCAAGCCGTGCTCCGCCTGGGCACCAGCAGACAGTCCGAGGGGTGTGCACTGGGCTGTGCCAGCCGTGGGCATCAGTGGGAAGCTGTGTCCATGCGGTGCTGCCGTGCCTGGGCTCTTTTGACCTCCCTCGGGAGGAGCCGGCAGGCTGGACAGGGCTGCCCAGGCGCTCACCCGTGGCTGCGGGGTCTGGCTGCGCAGCCGGAGCCCAGCTCTCCACTGGGTCTGAGCTCTGCGCGGGAAGCCGCTGTCGGGGACCCCAGCCCCGCCTGGGGAGGTGAGATGCCAGGGTCTCTCTCACACGCATTTGCCTGCTGTCTTGAGCATCAGTTCATCAACCTCTCGGGCCAGCTCAGCCATGTGGGTGCAAAGCTGCTGGATTCATCTGGTGAGAGAGCTACAGGGTCTGTAGGTGGTAAGGGCTATTTACTGTTAAAACTTACAACCTTCTTCTTGTTTCCTTTCAAACCGAACCGAACCCAAAGCATCGTGTGTGTACGTGTGGATGGGTGTTTGTGGCAGTACCACGATGCCGTTTCCCCTACTGTTGATGTGTCGCTGTTTTAATGTGGTGGTCTCTGTGGCTGTGGGGGCAGCAGGCTCTGGTCCCAGGGTCTTGGGTGACGTGTCCTCTGTGAGCACAAGTTGTCTCTGGTCCCAGCAGGGAAGCCAGGAGAAGGTTTGCTGCAGCCCTGGCCTTGGCAGGTCCTCCACCCCCACAGAGCGCTGGTCGGGAGTCCCCCCTCAGGGCGCACCAAGGCAGAAGCACCAAAGGTTTTCATCCTTCCCTTGTTGCCCGGCCATGCTCCTCCCGGGGGCGGCCGTTGCTGTGTCGCTGAGAAGCCGTAGAGGACAACGGGGCCGTCTGGCCCACCAGTTCCTCGCCAGGGTCTTTCGGAGAGGTGTGACTCCAGCCGAAATTTCTGAGTCGATGAAGAATTTTTCCAAGTCAAATGTTCTTTTCAGTGGAGGCCCCCAAGCCTGTGCTCCTGCCTCCCCTGCCGCCGCTGCTGCCGTGGGAGACGTCCCGCTCCGTGCTCCAGCCTTGGGCACGGGGCAGCTCCTGGTCCGCAGGCGACGCTGGGTGGTGGGAACAGCTGGAGCCCCTCGGGACAGTGTCTTCCCTCCCCGGGGAAAGGGGCAGCCCTGTGATGGCGTGAGGCCAAGGGCAGCGGCCCGCAGCTCAGCAAGGAGGGCGGCCGTGTCCCCCTCGCCAGACGCAGCGGCCGGCCTCTGCCCCCCCCCCCCCCCCCCCCCGGCATCACCATTTGATCACAAGCACTTTTAGAAAAGAAAGAGACCCTCCAGTGAGGAGGGGGGACTGGGAGCAGCTGCTGCCTGCAGTGGTGCAATGGGGCACGGGACGGGGGGGCTGTAAGCGGGATGGTGCTTGATGGCTCCTGAACCTGGGGGAGGGGGGCTCTCGGCGGGGGGGAGGGGCTGAGGGCTGCGGCCTGGCCCCCTCCAGCAGCCCCTTCCCTCGCTGCCTGCGGCTCGCTCATCCCGGGAGGGAGGGGGGGGCTATTTTGGAAGGAGCGTGATTATGATAACAAAAGCTTTTTTGCACTTTCATTCATTTTGCACTCGTTTTTAATTTCTTTTTTCCCCACGTTTTTGATATCCGCACCTCCTCTTTGTGTTTTCATAACAAAAATACTTTTGTTGTAGCCAGTGAAGCTATTCTGGAACTTTATGTCCTGAGTATACAGAGGTTTAAAGGTTCTATATATATAAATTTATATCTGTATAAAAGTAAATTTATATATATAGATCATGGTGTGATGTGTTTTGTCAGTGTTTTAAAATAATAAACGAATGTGAGCAATGGCAGTCCGTGGGGCTGGCAAGGGACTGGTTATTGGGGGATGCTGCCACAGGAGCCCCCCACTCTGCACTGACCGCCCCCCTCGTGCCCGCAGTGACCCCCGCAGCCCCCCCGCACTGACCGCCCCCCCCCCGCCCGCAGTGACCCTCACAGCCCCCCCGCACTGACCGCCCCCCACCGCCCGCAGTGACCTCCGCAGCCCCCCGCCCCCCCCCCGCCCGCAGCGACCTCCGCAGCCCCCCCCCCCCGCCCCCCGGCTCGCGAGCGGCGGTTCAATTACCCGTCTGTGCGGCGGCAGCGTGGGATCCCAGTGCTGCTTTACTGGTCCCAGTGCCGGGGCCGCCGGCCCGCCCGCCGCCCGCCGCAGGGGGGGCTGCGCCCAGCGCCGGGGGGGCCGCGGCCACCAGCAGCCCCAGCAGCAGCAGGACCGCGGCCCCCAGCGCCAGGCGCGCCACGTTGCTGCGGGTGTAGTCCGCTGGGGACAGGGAGGGACAGTCACTGGGGGCCCCCGGGAGCTCCCAGGCCAAAGGAGTCCCATGGGGCAGCAGGGGGGCCCGAGGGGGTGGCAGGGGCACACGGGGGCTGCCAGGGCAAGCAGGCACGTGTGGGTAAGGGGCACACCGGGGAGCCCCTGGGCTGGAGAGGGACAGGGGGAAGCTTGTAGGGAGCCTCAAGGGCTCCTGTCGGCTCTGCCTCCCGCATTCCTGCCCATGGGACCCCCACCCACCGGCTCCAGCCTGTCACCCCACCCAGGGGCACCAAAGGCCGCGGGACAGGACCGCAGAGCCAGCACCACTGGGCTGCGGCCAGACCCACACCGGCCCTGGGGCTGGTGGGAGCAGGCGTAGGTGCCCCCTGCCCCACAACTGGTAGCCTCGGAACCCGGTGTCTATAGGGTCTATAGGTCAGCTGAAGGGTCTCTGAGGAGCTGGCAAGGACCAAACACATCTGAAGGTGGCTGCAAGCCTCTGCCTGGACCCTATTACAGCCGCTGCCTTCTCCCACACCCTCTTTTCTGGTTCCCCCAAGAGGCAGCAGATGCCAGGAAGGGAGCAAAGCGTGGAGGGGGCAGGGGGTGGCTCACCTCTCACCACCAAGTCCAGCGGCTTGCTGGCCGCGGACCACTGGAAGGAAGCATCCCTGGTGAAACACTGGCAGCTGTAGCGGCCCCCATTGCCTTTATGCACGCTGGAGAGGTTGAAATGATCTCGTTCCTTTGAGAGCAGGCTGAGGGCTTCGATCTGGCCCTCCAGGTACAGGAAACAGCCAGCACTGGGGTGCACGATGGTGCAACGGAAAATCACATAAGTGCCTGTGGCCACCTCCTGCCCAGGCAGGACTGAGAGGGTAGGTTTGGGTAGATGGAACTCTGTGGGGAGAGGAGAGGGCATGAGAAGGCATGCAGGGCTTTGACATGGAGCCAGGAGCCCCCCGGGAATCTCCATCGCCCCACCACCTGGCTGAGGTGGAGGTGAAGATGGTCCCCACCTCTCCAAGCCAGGTAAGAGGGGACAGTCCCTGCCCATCATGTGGACGGGGGAGCCAAGCGGCTGCCTGCATCCTGCTCCGCCCATGTGGCGTCTGACCCCACGCGAGGGGGTAACAGCACACCCCTCACCTTGTACCATGATGTCCAGGGTTTCGCTGCGAGCCAGCACGGTGCCTCCACCCAGGCAGTGGCAGCTGTAGGCACCCGCGTCCTGGTGGGAGGCATTAAAGATGGGGAACTCGGCCCTGGTGCCACGCAGCTGCAGGGTACGGAGCTCACGGCCGTTCTTGTACAGCACGAAATTCCCACTGTCCTGCTGGCAACTGCAGCAGATGGTGGCGGAGCCTCCTGGTGGGATCACCCCAGGCGGCTTCAGGAAGACGGAGATTGCGGGGGAACCTGCACTTGGAGAGAGGTGCTGCCAGACGGACGGGGACCCCCAGCGCCCTGCAGCGAGCCTGCCACTGGCCCCAATCACTAGGGTGGGTTTTGTTCTGTGGGGCTGGGGAAGAGCCCTGGCAGATGGGTGGGGGACCCAAGATGTGTCCAACCTCCCCGTCTACTGCCTCCTGATACTCACGCGATGTAGCCTTGCTCTGTGCCACCAGCCAAGCACCTGCAAGAGAAACAGCTGTGTAACAGCTCTGTGGAGTCTCCAGACACCTCATGTCACCCTCTGGGAACCCACACAGCCTCTGGCACTCACCGAAGGCTAGCACCTGCGTCACGCGCAGCACCATGTCCCTTCCGGCTCAAGCAGGGCTTCCTCGGAGGAAGCTTTGGCTGGAGGCGCTGAGCAGCTGCGTGGTGTCTCGTGGGTCCTGAAATGCCCTTGTTGCCACAGGCCACCTTCTGTTGCACGGCTTGGGTTTCTGCAGACACAGTTGTGAGGCTAGGATGGTTGAACTGGAACCAGAATGTCCCAGTCACCTGCCCAGGGCTTGGACACCCGTGACAACCTGATCGTATGATCCTGCGGACCTTAGGAAAGAAGCTATGGGAACCTTTTTGTTTCTCTTTCTTAGCTCTGGTCACTTGATGGGGAAATAGTTTCCTGTCGGCCCTTGCCAAATAGGGTGATGTTTTGCAATCAAGGCGAGAAGAGACAGCGCAGGACTCTTTCTGAATCTTGGTGAGGAAGCTCCAACAAGTGACATCGTAAAATAGCTGGTTTAATAAGGCAGAAGAAAAAGGGGACTATAGATAGCACGTAAATTTTACATCCCTTCAGAGACAGGGCACCCCACTTTCCTGCAGCATTGATGGACCTGGGATAGATTTTGCCACAGCATGCTGTGCAAATCCCATCTCTCCGAGGTCCAGGAAGACCTCTGCACCATGTCAGGCTGCCTCGTCATGCCCAGAAACCCTGCATGGTGTCCCCCTGCTGCAGTGCAGACCAGGTCGGAGAGAAGGAAAGGACACTGTGTCCAGCCATAGGCTTCATCCAGGCTGTGGAGCAGGTTTGGTGGTTCTGGAGTAGAATAGGAAGGAAGCAACTTGGCTTCCCTTTTGTTCTCCTCAGGGGCCATTTTATCCCATCTGGCCTATATTGTCTATTGGAGGAGGGACAGCAATATCTCCCACAGGTCTGGATCCACTCCGTGGCACTGGTGCCATTCCTCATCCATCCCGGCTCACCAGTCCTATGCTGGAGCAACGGCAAGGTCCTCACTCCAAATAACTGCTCTCTTCCACCACACCTGGAGCCTGGGCTCCAGCCCCTCAGCTGCCAGCTAGTCTGGGCTGACCAGCAGTCCCTGCGGCAATAATGAGGGGTTAATTAAACAGCGGAAGCTGCTTGCACCTTTGGGCAATGTGGGAGGGAGGAGGGCAGGGTAAGGATGGCTTGTGGGACTGCAGCAGTGTGGGACAGGTGGCACCTTGCCCAGGGATCCCACGCTGCTGAAGGCTGCGGCGTCTGTAGCTCCCTGCCACCCTGCGGGCAGGGACATCCTGCCGTCCGGCTGGGCACAGTCCCTGCTACAACTGTCCCCAGCAGGAACAACACTGCAGGGCTCAGGGCTGGGCAGGCAGTGTTTGTGTGGCTGTTGTCTAGGGGGAAAAGGCAAAGTGGCCACTGGGCTTCTCTAGGGCTCCCGGAGGTGGTCCCCCTAGACCCTTCCTACCCTTTTCTTTCTTCCCCCTTCAGCCCTTTTGGTCTCCCTTGGAGATTTCATGGGGTAGAAGTTTTACAGCAGGGTGCCCTGTGGCCTTCTCCTTTTCTGGGGGCACCTCTTCTGGCCCCACCTCCTGTCTAACCCCCCTTTGCCCCCCCAGGCTTGACCAATTCTTGGCATCTCCTTGGACAGCCCCCCTTTGGGCTCATTCATCTCAATGGCCTCCACTGTCCACACTGGACTAGGGGACACCAGGCTGCATCAGTGTCCCGTGGAGAGCAAGCTCCTGGCTCACCCTGCTGTCCTGACACCAGCCCAGGACAGAGCTGGTGGCATCGCCACCAGGCCAACCCCATGGGCATGCTGGACTCCTGGGCCTTCCTCCACCAAGCCTTTTCTCACACCATTCATCACCTCTGGGTGCAAGTCCAGGGTGTGGGACCATGGAAAGAGCTTTTCCCTCTCCACTGTTAGGGACTGCTGCATCCAGCAGCCTGAGGCAGAGGAGGCTGCCGCACCCCACGCCCCCAGGTCCAACCAGCTGTGGAGCTGACAGCTGTGGAGCTGACAGCTGTGGAGCTGACAGCTGTGGAGCTGACGTGTATTTCCAGAAGACAGAGGTGCATGCACACCTATACGCCAGCCACACAGATCGATACGGGCACACGGAGCACTCTCACACAAACAGCACCAACAGCCTCATCCTGCTCCCTTCTGGCTGACCAGGACGTGCCCCTTACCGACCCCCTTGAGGTGAATTTGAGCTCAAGTATAAAAGGCTTTAATGAACAATGCATCGGGCCAAGTCTTGCCACCTTAATCGGTTCTACAAAGAGTCTGAAAAGATGCAGCACGTGCCAGTTCCTTGTACACACTTGCAGCAGCACTGAAGAACCAATCCTGCAGGCATGGGTTCACCCCCCAGCTCTACTGGCCAGCATTGCATCAGGGCTGCTGCAGCTCTTATCAGCACAGGAAATTTCACTCCCTGACAACAGGAGTCAAAGTCTCTGGCATTCCTGCTCCCAGCCAGTTTAACCCCTTCTGCAGTCTGACACCCTCACCTTCCCTACGAGGTCACTGCTTGGATACAAGTCACTATTGCTGAGCAGTTACACCTTCACTGGCCCTGGTTCGTCTGTGCTCCGTGTACCTGCAGATGAGCTTTTTATCATGTAATGTAACAACCGCCAGTTCTAGGGGCCATGGGACCCCAGTGGGACAGCTGGTTCCATCCTTCTGGTGCAGCAGCAGACCCGTGGCCCACTGTCACCCTGGCCAGCCAGTGGGTCCTGGCAATGGTGGGGGCCCCATCTCCATCCCTGCAGAAGAGGAACATCACAGCCCAGCACCGGCACGTATAGCATATGCTGTCCCCAGTCCCACCACAGCTCTGAGGCTCATGGGCATGAAGAGCCCAGTGTGACTCTGCATGGAGAGGGAGTGAAGCCACAAAACGCTGACCTGTAAACCACTGTGGTCAGGAGCAAGGTGGCAGGAGAAAGGTGAGAAGGCTTCCCTGAAGAGGTGCCCCACTGCATTCCCTGAAAGTCGTCCTACACTCACCCCAAGGCAGTGTGTCCTAGGCGTTCTTGCCCTGACACGTTCCAAGACCATATCCTTGCAGCCTTCGTCAGCGCAGTCAGTGTGATTTCCCGTGCTCTCCATACAAAGAGTCCACGTGGCCTAAATTGGTCTCACGTGATCTATACAGTGCAAGTGATCTCCATGTGGTCCCCAAGATCCATTTGATACAGCCCCTTCATCCAGGACAGTTCAGATGATTCTCAAGGCCAGTTATAGGCAGGAGACCAGAAACTACCTGCCTGGGGTCCCTGTCCCTCCCAGCCTTGTCCTCGGCGCTGATGGCCCCCTGTAACCTCCCCCCAGGCAATCTGTGGACACTGGCTGGTGTGCTACCCTGCACCCTGTAGTGAGATGGTGGGAGACAGACAGATGCATGGGTGGGTGTATGAAGAGGGTCTGTGAGGCCCCGGTCTGAGGTAGTTGCCCTCAATAAATGCATATCATGGTCCAGCGTCTTCCTGGATGCATGTCTGACTCCCATACATTGCCCCCAGATACGTCTTGGTCCCTCCCCATCCTTGACACATGTACTGTCCCGTATTCCCCACCTGGACACACGTCCTGGTCCTGCCTTGTAAGGGCCCTTTTTGAGAAGAGGCTTTGCTCATCGTCTGGGTGCCAGGTGGCAGAGTGATTATGCCTTAAAATGTAGTGAGGAAGCAATTAGCACTAAATCTGCCTCTCTGAGCTCACCTGCAAATCAGTTCTGTGCACACCTGCCTGCAAGGAGGGGCTGCCCAAAGCCTCCCACAGCCCCAGTCCTGCTCTGGGAAGGGGAGGGCTCCTTGGAGGAGCGCGGAGGGAGCCAACAGCTCCGCGGAGCGTTCTGGCTGCAGAGGTGCTTTGCTGCACACAGGCTTGGCTCAGGGCAGAACTGGGGTGGGTAAGTGATTGTATATAACCAGCACTTATGTATGTCATGAAGGGTCTCATCTGGGGTCCTTGTCTTCATATGCCACACTACCGCACGCAGAAACCCCTGTGGGTGGCCATAGGGTCAGCTCTGCCCAGCTGAGTCCGCAGCACAGACCTTCACCGCCCCCATCCCTCAGCAGCCCCCTGTCCTGACCGCCCCTGGGCTCAGGGACTCTGCAGGGTCCTGTGTCCCCGGAGATGCTTTTCTCAGCGCCCTCCAGGTCCTCGTATCCTCCCATCCCCTCTGTCCCCACACAGTTCTTGTGACTGTGGGGTGTCTTCAGCTGCCTGTCCATGGGGACGTGCCACATAGGGTCTGCCAGGTCCAGCAGGCAGGGCCAGCCCTCTAAGAGGTGACCTGTTTGAAGGAGTTGGGTGGGCTCAAGGTCACCCCGAGTCTCCTCTTGGCCAGGGCCACCGGCAGGCCAGAGACCTGCTAAGCCTTCCCTCGCATCAGTCCCACCACAGCCCTCCAGCCCACGGCCGTGCTCCCCCCTCCCCACAGCCACGCTCCAAAGCCCCCGTCACCCCACAGACACGCCCCACGTTCTTCCCCACCCCGCTGCCCTGCCCCCACGTTCTCCCTGCTCCTCGGCCACCTCCGGCTCGCCACGCCCTACAGCCACGCCCCAGGGCCCGCCCCTTCCCCGGCGCCGGGCGCTGCGTGCCGGGAAACGAAACCGCGGGGCGGGGGCGGGGCCGGGGGCGGGCCGGGGGCGGGGCCAGGGCCGCCTGGCCAGCGGGGCGCGGCGGTGAGAGCGGTACATCGTCCCCGCGGCGTCCCCATGGCCCGCACGCAGCCCAGTCCGTGAGTGGGGGGCGCTGGGGGGGCACTGGTGCTTCATGCAGGGACGTGCGGGGTGGCCGGAGTGTTCCGGTGTGACTGGGGGCGTTGGTGTGACGGGGAGCTCCGGAGGTAGTGGGGAGACCTGAAGGGTCCCAGCGGGAGGTGGGGGCTACGGGGGCTCAGGGCTTGCTGGGGGATACGGGGAAGTTTGAGGGTTGCTGGAGGATCCCAGGAAGAGACGGGGGCTTTGGGGAGGGGGGGGGTCCTCGGAAGTGGTTGGCTCAGTGGGTCCTGGGAGGAGATAGGGTCCTTGACACCCTCCCACACCCCCCAAGGAGGGGGATGAGGGATCTGAGAAGGACATGGGGGTCCTGGTTACCCATGGAGGCTACCCCTCCTGCCCCTCCCCCCCCCCCGCCGCGTTTCTTTGCTTTGCAGGGAGGCTTTCTGCCAGCAGGCACCCACCTTCCTTGACTACCTGCACAGCATCCTGCAGAAGTACCCTGATGGGGGGCAGATCCTCAAGGTGAGACCCCCTGCCCCACTGGGCAGACCGCAGGGCCCCGCTGTGGGTGGTGGCCCTTGCCCAGCACCAGCTCCTGGGTCTTGCTGGGAAGGTGGGCTGGTGCCCTCGGGGCTGAGCACTGACCCCGACCCCAGGAGCTGGTGCAGAACGCGGACGATGCTGGCGCTCACGAGGTTGTGTTCATGTCCGACGAGCGGGAGTTCGACATCGCTGGAGGAGGGCTGGCAGGCACCCAGGGTGAGAGGCGCTGTGGGTGCCGCAAGAAACTGGACAAAGTGCAGGGGTGGCATTGGCACATACTGGGAGGGACTGGGGGATACTGGTGGTGAATTGAAGAGGGATCAGAGTGGACTGCAGGAACTGAATCCTGGTGTTCTGGGATGGCGGGGGGGGGGGGGGGGCACTGAGGATACTGGGAGGGCTCAGTGGTACTTGGGGCACTTTTGTGGGACTGGAGCGGGGGGGACTGAGATTGTGGGGACACTGAGTGAGGGTCACAATCCTCCATACATGTCCCAAGTCTCCCCTAACCTATGGTCCTGACCCCCCAGGCCCAGCCCTCCTGGCCTACAATGACGCCCTGATGTCCCCCCGGGACTGGGCAGGGCTCCTGCACCCGGGGGTGTCACACAAGCAGAAGGACCCCAGCACCGTGGGGCGCTTTGGCCTGGGCTTCACCTCCGTCTACCATCTCACTGGTGAGCAGCACTGGGGACCTTGACTGCAATTGAACTGGGGACATGGGTTGTACTGGAGGCACTGACCTACACGTGCCAGGGGCCACTGGGGGGCACCGAGGGGGTGCAAAGTGGGGGGCTGTGTCTGAAGTGAGGAAACCTGAAGCACTGGGAGGCTGTGTGGCAATGGAGGGCAGGGCTGCAGGGGCAAACGGAGGGAGGACTGATGAATTGGGATTAAGCTTGGGACCATGGGAGGCACTGTGGGGCTGAACTTGAAGATTCAAGTTCAGGTGATGGGTTGGGACGATCTGGGGAGGCAGTGGTGTCCATGTTGTCCCTGTGGCCTCACGGTTCCCCTGTCCCCAGACCTGCCAGGTGTGCTGAGCCATCCATCCTTGGGAGTACTGGACCCTGAATGCCAGGTGCTGCCAGGTGCCGGTGCCCGCTGGGACATCTCTGCAACCCAGGACCTTCCTGGCCTTTTCGAGCCCTTCTTGGCTGGGCTGGAAGCTGTGGGACAGCACCGTGGCTCTCCCCAAGGCACCCTCTTCCGCTTCCCCCTCCGCCGGCAACCCTCGAGAATCACTGCAGGCGTCTCTGATCCTCAGCGCCTCCGCAGCCTTCTCCAGACCTTCCTCACTGAGGCCCCTCTGGCCCTCCTTTTCCTCCGCCATGTCCGCCGGGTGGCCCTGCATCACGTGGCCCCTGATGGGGTCCAGACACTCATGGGGACCCTTGTGGCATCTCAGCAGCCTCTCCCTGTCCCAGGGCCATCAGGGGCTGAAGGGCTGAGCCTGACATGGTCCCTGGTGTCCCTGCATGGGGACGGGGTGGAGGATGACAGCAAGTGGCTGGTGGCCACAGGTCGGGCCACAGAGGGGCCGACCGTGGCACTGGGTGCAGGGCTGGGATGCTACCCTGAGCTGAGCCTGGCGCACCCGCTCCATGGGTCCTGCCAGGGGCGGCTGTGCTGTTTCCTACCCCTGCCAGCCACAGATGAGATGGTCACAGGGCTGCCTGTCCATGCCAGCGCTCCATTTGCCCTCTCAGATGATCGCCGCCACCTCCGCTGGCCAGAGGAGGGTGAGGAGGGTGAGGATGATGCCCGCTGGAATGCCCTGCTGCTGCTTAATCTCCTGCCACGGATCTACAGCCACATGGCTACCGTGGCCATGTCTCTGTCTGACGCAGATGCCTACAGCATCTGGCCGGACCCCGAGAGCATGCCGAGCTGTGGCCGCATCCACAGCTTGGTGACCCACATCTGCCGGGAGCTGGCAGCTGCCTGCAGCCTGGTGCCGGCCACGGAGGGGACCCCAGGGCAGCTGCGGGCCCCCGAGGCTGTGCTGCTGCCGGAGGTGGCGGGGGACGTGGCCGCACGGCAGGCAGTCCGAGCCTTGCTGGTGGCAGCTGGGGAGCCGGTGGCTGAGGTCCCAGCCCATGTCCGGAGGGTGCTGGCTCTGGGGATGGCGGAGGGCGTGCGGGAGGCCACGGCAGGCCACGTGCGGGAGGTGCTGCGGCACCGTGAGGCTGTGGACCTCCCAGCCACCGACCGGCTCTCCCTGCTGCGCTACGTGGCTGGGGATGGGCACCATGCCGAACTGCAGGGTCTCCCCCTCCTGCCTCGTGCTGATGGGACCTTCGTGACCTTCGGAACTGCATCAGCCACCGTCTATGTGGACACATCCATCTGCCCCAGGTGAGTGCGCAGCCCCGTTCCCAGCAGGAGTGGGCAGGTGAGCCAGTTGCCCCATGCTCTTCAGCTGGAAGTGGGGGGCTGTGGTTGAACCTGGGCATGTGGCTGCTCCACTGCCCGCCTCTGCTCCCCTGGTAACACCGAGTGGGGGCTGAGCCCCGTCCCATCCCCCAGCACCTCTGTTTGTCCCCACAGACAGCTCCTGCCCGGCCTGGCCGGGTCCTTCCTGCCCTCAGATCTGGAGCCGGGCTTGGACAGCCTCCTGCGAGGCATTGCCAAGGCGGGTAAGACACAGGGGGTCCCTGGACCACCTTTGGGTCCCCTGATCTCCCTCTAAACCCCAGCACCCCTAGGCACCCCCTGGGGCTCCTCTGCAGCCCCAGTATCTCCCTGTACCACGCTGATACTCCCTGTGCAAGCCTGGGGTCCCCGATCGCTGTCTGAGGCCTCTCTCTGGGCTTCCCCCATCCACCCAACAGCACCCTGGAGCCCAAGTCCCACTGTCTCTCCTCCGGTTTGGGGTGTGTTGTCTGAGCCCAGGGCCACCTCTCCTATCCCGTGTCTCCCTGTGTCTCCAGGGACTCCCCTGTCCTTGCTCTTCTTCCCACAACCCCCCATCCCCTCTGTGCTCCCTCAGATCCTGGGTCTCCCTCTGTTCCCCATCTGAGGACCTCTCTGCCCCCCAGTACTGGTACCCCTGACACCTCTTTCCCTCTCAGATCTCCTCCATCCCCACCAGTCTGGGCTTCCACTGTTCCTCCTATTAGGGTATCCAGTGGCCCTCCAGAGCCCATGTCCTCCCATCCTCCCCGCTGCCCCATCACCTGCAGATCTCAGGTTCTTTCCCTGCCAGGTCCCAGGTCCCACGTACTCCTCACCCAGCCTCTGCCTCCTGTGCACAGGGCTCTTCTCCAACCTGGTTCTGCTGAACCCAGCCGTGACTGCCCAGACCCTGCGCTTGGCTCTGCCCCCGACCTGGACATCCCAGTCTTCAACCCCAGTGACCTGGTGCCCAGCCCAAGGCCCTCCCCAGCCCCCAGCCTCCTGGTTCCCAGCCCTGTGGCAATTCCTGGCTCACCACGTGGAAGACCTGGGCCCTCTGGAGGGGCTCCCTCTCGTCCCCCTGTCCCCACTGGATGCCCCCAGCATCTGCCTGGCTCCACTGATACCCCAGTCCAGTCTTATCTTTCAGGCCGGTGAGGACCAGCACCTGCCACCTGCTGTGGCCTCTGTGCTGGAGGTCCTGGGTTGCCCAGTGGTGCTGCCAGGTGTGTGGCAGCGCTCCCTGTCCCACTATGTCCTGCCTGCATCCCCACTTGGCGCCCTGCGGGCCCTGGGCAGGCAGGGGGCTGCAGCTGTGGCCTCCCGCCTGGCCTCGCTGCCTGCCTCAGACGTGGACTCCCTCCGGCTCTACCTGGCAGACCTCCCATCCCTAAGAAAGGAGGACAGTGCCACCCTGGCTGCTTTGCCCCTCTTTGTCCCACTGCCCTGCTTGGCTGCCCCACAGCCCGCAGGGCTGGTGCCAGCCAGTGCCACCCCGGTGCTGGAGCCAGGGCTGGAGCTGCCCAGAGATGTGGTGCTGCCAGAGGCCATGTTGCAGTGCCGGGATGAAGCTGACCGGCAGCTCCTGGGGAGGCTGAAGAAGCCCCTTGTCAGTACAGCCTGCATGGTGCTGGAGGCCATCGG